>NC_133324.1:797581957-798181957 GCF_042186555.1 Aquarana catesbeiana
AGGCATTAGAGCAGGTATAGGCAAACATCCAGCTGTTTGTACCCAAACATGTCCCATGACACCTAGCCACCAGCCAACTATGCCCCTAGGAAAGCTGATGCTCAGAGGCAGCTGGACAGTGAAGCATACCCATGCCTGAACTGGACACTGAATTCCTTCCTAGGAACGCCATTAAGAGTAGGTGTTTATAGCAAAGCTGCATGCAGTAGAACAACTTGAAAATTCAGAGCCTTTCAAATATAAAGCTTCTTTATGTCTTCAACATGAAATCCTGTATACTGCAAAAGAGATGTTTATTTTATAGCATTTCTCTGTTACAAATAAATATGTACATTTAGATACCACTGGTAAAACTAAGTTCATTGTTTCACAAAATCGTTCATAAAAGACTATTTTACAGGTCTCAACAGTTTAGCGTGACAAAGAGCAGAGAAAAGCTGGCAGCCTGACGCTGGCTCGGATGCTCCCAATTACAACAAGGCTTAGAGGAGGAGACAGGACAAAGGCTCTGTACATGGACGCCGGGCAATATATGTACAAAATACTACAGAAAAAGTCACTTTTTAGAGTCTTTAGTGTTTCTAAAAAGGAGAAATGCAGTAAACACTATTTATTAAGGTGCTGAGGAAGTTGTGGACTGGATATTATCGGACCCTGTATTTTTTTTGTTATCAGTGGGGCCTCTTCATAGGCAATAACATTTTAGACAATACTGCTATTTTAGTTATGCTTCATTTTGCAGCACACCTCAGTATATAGTCAAGTATAAAACACAATCAGTGCCATTAGACTCGGGGGGGCCCGTTAGGGTCCAATTCTCTAAATTGATGGCTAACTGGATCTATCAAAAACCTTAATTGCAGAACTAAAATATAACACTGGTCAGGACAGCTTGGTGTTTAGGGTTTCTTTTTTTTTTTTTTTATTGTGAGCTGCATCAGTACCTGCACCAAACGTCACAAATCATATCCTAACAGCTGGGAGTTTCTGACAATTATATTTAGTGAAGGGTTCAATATGTGGCACTGCATTGTGTGTGATGGGTAGTGTACATAGAATAAACCCAGCAAACCTGCCTGCAGGACTGCTGCTCTTATGCTCCATAAGTACGTTGAAGAGTGTGGAAGTCTAAGGAATAGAGAGCCTGCTCCTTTTTAATCAAGAGGTGCCAATCAATTTGTTTGGGTATCTGGAAGGCTCTTCCCCCCAGGAGTATCAGACAACATCCAACCAGGATGAAGCTCCAAGGTAGACTTGGTGGTACGATCTTTATGTCACACGTCCTAAAAAGAATAGGGCTCACGGGGAGGAACATGGAGGCTGCTGTAGCTGATTTCTCATTCTGCCAAAGTAAGATGCATAGCTTAATAACCCAGAACAAGTATGTAGATAACAAGTCCTGACTTTATTCTAACTTTCCTGACCCACATACTTTCTTATGGTTAAAGCCCGAGGGTCGGACTAACAGGCAACTAACATTTTCAGGAAGTTTGAAGCCTCCATGTTTCTCACAAGATTTACTTAAATAAAGCAAATATTAAAAAACACTGTACCAATTAAGGGCATAGTTTAAAATCAAAATATGTCTAGAAAACAATGCAATAAAAGTAATAAGCTTCATATGGTGCCAACCTATTCTTCAGCTTATTCTGCTAATGTCTTGATGTTTGCTTGTAAGCATTCTGCCCTTGTTCCAGGGTGACCTCCCAAGAGCATTATTATACACTTTTCTTAAAGTGAACCTATATTCAAGCTGAGGCAGCTAAACACAAAACTTAAAGGGGGTTGCTCAGCGACCATCCAAATAAAAGATGGGGGAGGAGCTTCCAATAACTGAACAATTTCTAATTACTTTTATGCTGAACTATTGTGGGGCATAGTTTTACATATACACCAATAATATTTTACTTGTACTTGGTTGTACTTGGATTTTGGACTTGTATTACCCCAAATCAGTTATCCAATTTATGTTTGTTTGACTTTTTACATTTTTGAAACCGGTCGTCATTTATACTTCAGGCATTGGCAGCCTTGAGGAAAAAGCTATATGTATATTTCAAATAAATGCTACTATAGCCATACCCAATAAAAAAAAAGAAATTGTCAGATTATGTGAATGGAGCTTCTGGCAATTCAGATATTATTGGAAAAATAAACAGTAGTCTCAATAGACCCAAGAGATAATAGTGTATTTTTCCGCAAGGTGGACAAAATATTGTAGAATTCAGCAGCTGGTCCCTCTAATCTTGGTAATGGCAGACTGGGAAGATTTGATTTTAACACAGGACCTATATAAGTGAGTCAGCTACTTGGCTCTTGAGATTTGCCCTGCCATGTGATGAGTAGCATATTTGTGTGGATTATAGATAATGCATAAAACTCCCACATATGTATTCCTTCAAAGAGGTTTGGTGTTACAAGAGCTGACACTCATCCCACATATAACCTGCTTTATGGGCCTGTTCACACTAAAATGTTAATGTACACATGTTAAAGTGCAGCATTCAAGTGTTAAAGAAACACTGTACTGATCTGTGCGTTGTGGTGCACTATAACGCAAGTGTATTAAGATGCGCTGCCTAGGTGGATTGGGTGCCATTCAAAATTAATAGCAAAACACCTGTTTCATTAGTTGCCATGCTTTGCGGCAATGCATGGTAAATAGCCCATCCTGCCACTCTTTTACCACAACGCGCTAATGTGAGCAGACTATTAAAATGTGTGCTTCATACCGGCAACAAACCTTATTATTATGGCACTGCTGCAGTACAAACAGGTGTATGTTCATACTAGATAATATATTCTGCATATTTAAAACCATATGTGATTGCAAATCCTTGTCTTAGCAACAGTGAATTGTTGGTTTGTAATGCTAGAATTCTACACAAAAATGTGAAACTCAGGTATAAATGTTATATATATGAAGTGAGCAAACTTGATATTAATATATCATGCTTGGTAATGAATGTTTAAGATAACCCTGTGCATTAATAAAAGTAAATTCAGAAAAATGAATGAAAAGACTATCACTCAAACCGCTTCCCACATAACTAATGCATGCTTTCTGTACTTCTATAAAATTCTTCAGTGCCCTAATGCCATTTCCCCTCTATTTTATTTTATTTTATTTTTACTGGTATCCTAGAGACTGATAGATTAGGTGGAATTTGCTACAGAAAGTAGCAGCTATGTTTATGAGTACCTCTTATGAGTATTTTCCATCATTGCGTCTTGATAGATAATCCAGCACTGACAAAAATATAGGTATATTCTACAAGTATAAAAAAATGACGATGGTATGCAAAGAGCTGCAACCCATAGTAGCCAATCAAAATTCATGAGTCTCTGACTTAGTGTTCTAAGAATAAAATGGATTGGCTGCTGTGTGTTTCTACACTTTGCTCATCATCTTTATCGGTTAAGCCAATTTGCTTTCATAAAATAAAATTCAGATATGTTTCATTTGAGGTCCTTTCAGGTCAATGGCAGTACTTCAATGGATTATGAATTAAAGCTAAATTGGGTTAAAAAAAGAAAAGCCTTGTTTAACAATGTCAGACTGGTTTGCTTAAATTGTAAGTCCAGGCAAAACCTAACGCTAAATCTGTTCTCTGCCATATTCTAAGCCTAATCTATCTAACCCTGTAGAGCAAAACTTGCTGTACTTACCTATTCTGCACCTGATCCGGGCCGCTCTCCAGCGGTGGATGCTGTGTGCAGAAGAGGACTGAAAACGGCTGTGAAATGAATAGGAAGTGACGTCACCCATAGACTTACTATGGGGCTTTCGTTGTCGGATGCCTCTCCTGCACCCGCCTACACAGCGAAGCCACAGCTGACAGCTGATGCTGGGACCAGACCGAATTGGCTGTAGGATAGATGAGTACAGTGATTTTTGCTTTACAGGGTTAAATAGATTAGGCTGAGAATGTGGCAAAGAGCAGGTTTATTAGCCTTAGTTAGTTTTTGCCTGGACTTAAAATACTCATTTTAATTAGTCATAAAATGCTTCAGAGTGATGGTTGAAGGTTACTGAAAATGTAAGTGTTTTTTCCACGACTTTCCTTTCATTAATTTTCTGACACTTCCATTTCTTCAACAGGTTATTGACCTGCCAGTGCCAGCTGAAGGGGGCTTATATTCAGGTTTTATAAGATGGGTGTGAATTGACACAATGTAGAAGTGGTTTTATGGCAGAGAAGTTGAGACTTGTGTTATACCGGCTTAAACAATCAGTCCTTATTTGACAGAATGTGAACAAGGTACAAAAAGCAGTATGGATATTTAAGGAATGCAATGTCTTACAATTATATTGCCAAAAGGCTTTCTTCTGAGAACTATTATTGTCATTGCGTTCTTTGGTACAATGAGCCACAATAGTATCTGTCGTTATTTCCATTATCTTTAGGTTTGCAATCCTGTTTAATAACCCATGCATGCAGTTCACAGGAACCAATTGGACACTTGATTTCATTTTCTAATGCAGATGAAGAAAATTACAGAATGTCATTGGTTTCTATTATTTCATCAACATTTGCACATATTGAAATGTGCACGTTTTCATAAATGTTCCCTAAATTTCCCCCACTGTAGGTATGATAGTAAAACATTCTTATGCAACAAAATATATTCTAGTTACTTTTATTCTGCTTGGGAAAAGATTGTAATGAAATCTTCCTTAATACAACTGGTTGCTTCCAGTTTAGGGGGAAATGTAGTTTCAATCCAGAGGATCATTTTATAATAGCATTTAAATATTTTAACTTGGATTCGTTGACTCTGAACACCTGTACTGGCACAGGAAACTTGTTACATTTCTCTAGAAAGACAAGGCCTGTGCTGATCCTTGTACCAGTGATACTTTATTGTAAACCTGTTTTAGGTTTCTTTTGTTCACATTGTTCATGTAACCAAACACACCAATGTGTTAACACCTCATTTAGCTGCATTGTCTTGCACTGTAATGCTATTTGAATGAACCAGCTTCACAGAAAAACATATAGAGGCAGTGAGTGCCCTGATTATAACAATTTTGGTGAAGAGTAATGATTGGTGCAAGAATATTATCATTAGTGTAGAGAACAGGGCCGGACTGGCTCTAACACTGCTATAAAACATTGGCGGGTGGCAGCAAGGATTACATATGAACGGATTCTGGTCAGAGACGAGAAGCGTGCTTCCTAGCAAAGTCACAAAGATGTGTCAAGTGAGGTAGCAGGCATACCACGATCACAGCCTTTTCACATAGTTTCCAGGAAAAGTCCCAAAAAACTTTGTTCTTCTCGAGGTGCCTGTAAAGAGACGTGAGTATGTTAGAGAACATTTATTCATATTACCATAAGACAAGTTGTAGGCAAGCTGGCTGCCAGGACCCTCATATAGAGTCTTTAGATGATATGATCATTTCATTTTATTAATTTTGCTTATAGAAAAGGTAAGGGCGATATCCAGAATTAGAGGTGAGCAGTCACTAGTGCTGAGGTTTCAGAAGCAACTGTATCCACCAGTGTTGCTAAGGGGGGAATGTTGGATTAATGGCTGCACACTCCGGAAGCATGCCAAAATCTTTATTGTATTGATCAACAAATAAAAGCATATACAGCACAGCAAGCACCAGGAGATAAAAATGTTAAGGGTTTTCATGCAGATAACAGCACTTTATCATAACACAATGTAGGTAGGGAAGACCCTCACCATGACCACATCCAAAATATATGTATAAGGATTGACCAAGGCAAAAAATTGGCGGACATTGTGGGCACCCAATGAGAGGGAAAATCAATAAAAAGGTATACATTTTATTACAGCATAATGAAAATAAAAAAACAAAACATATAACCAACATACAAACAACACCCTGTATGGACACAGTTACCGGTTACACATTAATGCAGTTACAGAGAGCTGGATTAGGTAAGGTACAAAGATTTTCATAATGTATCAAAGTATGAGAAGGATTTCTGATCCAGTAATGCCTCCAAAAACTTGCTTGTCAATGCGTTTCACTAAAATTTTAGCTTCCTCAGGACAAATACTGGGTAGGTGCTGGTATATTTAAAAACAAAAGAGTGCATGTATAAATATTTAGTGTAGTATATATCTATAGAAGTATAACTATGGTTGTTACAACATTTCTCCAGGAGGAGTACATATACACAAAGACCAATTACATATAGACATGACAACATGTATGTTTGCCTGGTAAACTTGTGGCTCAGGGTATGGGAGAACCTCACAGAACTAACAGACAACTGAAAAGGCAAAATTTCAAGTTTTCATATGTGTGTATGGTAGTAAGATGCACACATATAATGTGGTCTATGATGGGTACCACTAGATAAAACAGAGATATATGCATTATGGACTAGGGTACCACTGTAAAAAAATCCCCAGATCAAAAAAACGGTTTATACTAGAATGGCTCTCACCTGATATGCAGTGGTCATGTAGAAATATTAGAATATAAATCACACAGAGCGGTAAGTGGTCACAGATTCCCACTATAAATGTATTCAACACAGTATCTAAAAGTGGACAAAGTCCATGATTGGGTGTTAACCCTTTGAACGGGATATATATAGTGGAATAGAATACAAAAGATATATATGGATGGCACTTACCAATAGTACCGAGAAATGGCCAATAGGTACAGAACCAATGTATTAAATGGATGAGTGCTCAATCCCCTTAAGTATAGAGACCAATAGCATGTCTAAAAGAGGGGGCATAGCAACCTATTAAAGTGGAGGTCCACCCTGAAAAAAAATTTCACCAAAAATCCTAAAAAAATAAAAAAAAAACATTTGAAAAAAACATTTTTTTAAACTTACCTGAACCCTTGTTGCTAGGCAGTCTTCCTAATCTGCCTGTTCCTATTCCGCGGCGTGTTCTGCTCCTAGCTGAGTGGCCCCGTTGCTTTCTGGGAACTGTGTGTGTTCCCAGAAAACCACGGGGCCATTCACAGATCGCTCGCGCGTGCGCAGTAGGAAACTGGCAGTGAAGCCGCAAGGCTCCACTGCCTGTTTCCCTTACCTAGGATAGCGGTGCCGGGACCCGAGAGCTGAGGGACGGGTCGGCCTCGGGCGGCCGACATCGAGGGCACCCAGAACAGCTAAGTACTTATTTAAAGTCAGCAGCTACAGTGTTTGTAGCTGACGACTTTAAAATTTTTTTTTTCAGGGACGGAATCCAGCTTTAAGTATTTAGCATATATATGGAAAATGCCTAAATGCAGGCACAATTGACAAGAAAAAGACAAGTAAGAAGAAGTGAGAACCCACCTGAATATTTAAATATTGCACTTATCCCATAGGGGGAGACCTTTTGTTAGGGCTCAGGTCAGTGTTGCCGCATAAGCAGGGGAAAATGTCCCCCTATAATAAAAGCAGTTATATAGATGGAATAAATGTCCAATTTCCAAGAAAGATGTCACATAGTGGTTTGCTAGAGTGGCTAAACAACAATACGGCTTACCCTTCGACACTGGACCCCTGTGTACGGCTTTCCTCTCTGTGTGTGGAACCCAAACCCATGTGCGTTTCTATCTTATATAGAGACATGGAAGTGACAGAGGGAGGGGTGGGGGGCGTAGCGGCGTGAAAATTGCACCAAAAAAGCTCAATCATGTGACATATAATAGCGTCACATGATAGTGAGTCATACAAGCAAAGTCATGTGACCATATACATCCCCTCATGTAGTTGGGCATGGAAGTAGCAGAGGGGGGAGCGTGGCAGCACAAATATGGCGCCAAAAAGTAACCGGTCACATGACGTAAAACAACGCCATGTGATCTTGGTAATGTGAGCGTAGTCATGTGACTGCAAACCGCTTCTTAAATGATTAGGCAGATATCAACATGTGACTATTTACATCCCCTCTTGTAATAGGGCATGGAAATAGCAGAGGGGGAAGTGTGGCGGTGCAAATATGGCGCCAAAAGGTACCCGATCACATGACGTATAACAATGCCATGTGATCGTGGTCATGTAAGTGTGGTCATGTGAACGCAAACGCTTCTTAAGTGATTGGGCAGATATCAACAGGAAGTGAAGAGGTACACAGGACAGAGCCACAACACATATCCACGCGAACACACCCACCATCAAAACTCTGCCCCAAATAAATGGACAGACAAAAAAAGCCAACAATGGTAAATAATATGTGGCAGACAACGCAGTGATATATTGCATGATCACCACGCATACAATCAGCCCACAACGGCGCAACCATACAACGCAAAATTGCAAACTGGGAACACGTCAACATCAAAGTGTAACGCAGCATCTACAAACACCCATATCTCACATCATACCCTAAACAGCAGCCAAGAAAAAGACAAACATTTATTTGGGAGAATGGCCTATATTGGCATTACAAATTTCTGACCAGATATATTGATGAGGACATAAACCCAAGTGGTTTAGGAAAACAAATATTTCCTAATCTACATAATATGTCTCCTGCTTTTAGAAATGCATGGGAACAAAACCTGCAGAGATGCACCAAAAAAATTATGGAACTGTTGGTCGCTGAATACATGAAAAGCACTAAAGAGGTTGATGAAGAAATTAAACAACTTTATGCCCAAAATCAACTATTATGCTCAAACCCCTGTGTAATGTTAAGGATAAAGAATTAAGTGACCATCTTGAATAATTCAACGCTGATTTAATTAAAAATAAAGAGCAAAAATTTGCAAGAGACAAAATTGCATTATTGCATCAATAATATAGATGGTCTCTTCCGAATTTAAGATGGGGCTGGCTTCAGGGGGCACAGCAACCTAGGACCTAGAATGAACATGAAATTAGGGACTCAGAT
The DNA here is from genome assembly GCF_042186555.1 of Aquarana catesbeiana. Taxonomy (NCBI): domain Eukaryota; kingdom Metazoa; phylum Chordata; class Amphibia; order Anura; family Ranidae; genus Aquarana; species Aquarana catesbeiana. The sequence goes on from NC_133324.1 coordinate 797,590,781, forward strand.
TCCTCTAACGCCTCTAATAACTCTCGCTTTTCACAAGGTACGGCTAGATCTCATGGAAGAAATCGTAATCCCCAAAAGAAACCTTTCAATCACAGGAATGAACGCAAACGAGGTGGTAAGAAAAGACTTCTCAACGACTCGCACCTGGGGGGGTTCACATGAACACACAAGATCCAACCCCAACGAGGCGACTCTGGGCACATCTGCTTATAAATCCTCCATACATGTACAGTAGTTAAACACGATAGGGGTAAGTCAAGCTCTGCACAATCCTCTTTTCTTTCCGGCAGCACTACACCTTTGTTTTTTTCCGGCCCAAACGAGGAGGTCGCTCCTCCACCAAAAGAAAGGAAAGTGAGCAGCAACCTGGACCCATTCATAGTCAAAACTCCACAAGAAATGACATTTTGAATGTAATCAACCTGTCAGATTACAATTTGTCCACTGCAGAAATAGAAGTATTAGGTCTGGGTCTAACCTTCTTCCCCACTCAGGAAATAGACCAATTTGAGACCATTAAGGATCTAAATTTGTTTGCCCGTAAGCTGACTTACAAGTACCTATTTGACCAAGAGAGAAAGAGAAGGGATAAAGATAAAAAGCATAGAGCTCAATGGAAAACTTTCTCAGTGAGGGATTTTCGAGCACTAAGAGATCTGATAGATCTCTTGGAAGAGAATGAAAAATTTGAGCAGCAATCACAGAATTCCCTAGTTTTAGAGCGAGATGTTGTTCCCAATGTCCCTTTTGATAATACTTCACAAATTATTGTAAAAAAGAAATCAGAGAAATTCCCCCCTCTACAAACTAATCCAAATGTCTTGGCTTTTGTTACACAGGACACAAAGGAAATTGAAAAGCCCCAAATATATCTCCATAATGTGGACAATTTGTCCCCGTTCAGAAACAGGCTTTATAGAAGCTTTGTGCACAAGAGGGAATTATTATTAAACCCTCAGACAAAGGGGGCAATATTGTCCTCATGGACAGAGTCCAGTAAGTGGCCATGTGTAACAGGATCCTAGATAATGAGGAATGGTATAAAAAAATTTCTGAAGAGCATGCCAGTAAGGTTCAAAATGAATTTTACTTACTTCTTTCGGACTATTTCCACCAAGGAGTCATTACCAAAGATCAATATGAGGGTCTTCTCTTTAAAGATCCTGTTATGCCCACTTTTTATTCTCTTCCTAAGACACATAAAGATCTGGTGTGTCCCCCTGGAAGACCAATTATATCTGGGAACGAAGCACGCACGGAACAGGCTAGTCAACTAGTTGACCAATACCTCCGTTCCCATGTTGTATCGCTTCCTTCATATGTCCAGGACACACCAGATCTTTTACGTCTGGAAAATATTCAGGTACCGGTGAATATTATTTTAATAGCTATTGATATCGAAGCCCTGTACAGCAGCATTCCACACTCTTTGGGCCTGTCCGTTACACAGGACTTTCTAAGTAAGAGAACTCAGGACTCATGGTCCTTTAGCAAATGTATCCTTTCTATTTTAGAGCACATTTTGACAGGCAATGTCTTTACCTTCAATGATTACCTCCAGGTGCAGGGAGTTGCAATGGGGACAAAAACAGAGAAAAAAACTGCGCTAAACCCTCATGACATATGTTAGGGTATATATGAAAGGACACCAAATTGAATGTGAAAGTATATATGGATCCTACAAAAATTGAATAGCACACAAATCAATAATAAACAATCAATAATAAATAATAAAAGTCACAAAAGTGCCAAAAGCACAAAATAGTGAAACATAAGCAAAAAGTCCCAGAACCAGAAAGGAAATCTTCTAAAAAGATGGGAAGAGTCCCCAATTAGCTCTTCACAGGGATCAGTGTCTGAAAGTGGAAAGTGAAAACGACACCCCTTGCAGTAATCCTCCACCTTTAGGAATACATGCTTACCAGATAGTAAGCTCAACAAGCTCGTAGATAAACCAAGGGCCAGATAACCAGCAAGTATAGGAACATCCCTCTATTCTCTGTTAGCATAGCAGATGGCAGGCAAACCAGGTGTGTACAGGACCTTGTATTCAGGTATCCAAACAGCATCAGGAAATCACTCAGGCAATGTGCCGCGGACATGCATGGGGAGGGAGGGGGTTGCCACAACCCAAGTTACCAACATAGGAGCAAAAAAGAGATGACCATAGCGTAACTCCGTACAAATAATTTTATTAAAAACAAGTAGAAAACTTACATTTCAGCATAAGAAAAGGAGCGAAATAGCCGGCCGGCCGGCGAGCGCCCGTTCAGAATGAAAAGCGATGATGTCAGAACGTCAGCCTCCCGACGTACGTTTCGTCTGTATTTGACGTCGTCTGGGGAGTTGTGATGGGGACTTCGTGTGCCCCATTGTATGCCAACCTGTACCTGGTGGGGTGGGAACGTATGCTCTTCTCTGACGACAGGTATTCCAAATATTGGGATTGTATCCTGATGTGGAATAGGTATATAGATGACGTTCTGCTGTTGTGCACCGATTCCACTACCGATCTAGCTGAATTCATGCATGAGGAAACACCCTCTTACATGCTAATAGCTTTCATCCGACTCCTCTTATCAACAGTATCCCTTACAGACAATATCTCAGGCTGCGCAGAATCTGCTCCAATGATACTCTATTTAAGCAGGAAGCAGAGACACTACAAATGAGATTGTCCGATACAAAGACAGCGTTTAACCACTTCAGCCCCGGAAGGATTTACCCCCTTCCTGACCAGAGCGCTTTTTGTGATTCGGCACTACGTCGCTTTAAATGACAATTGCGCGGTCGTGCGACGTTGCACCCAAACAAAATTGACATCCTTTTTTCCCACAAATAGAGCTTTCTTTTGGTGGTATTTGATCACCTCTGCGTTTTTTATTTATTGCGCCATAAACAAAAAAAAAAGAGCGACAATTTTGAAAAAAAAAGCAATATTTTTTACTTTTTGCTATAATAAATACCCCCCAAAAATATATATATAAAAAAATTTTTCCTCAGTTTAGGTCGATATGTATTCTTCTACATATTTTTGGTAAAAAATCACAATAAGCATATATTGACTGGTTTGCGCAAAAGTTATAGCGTCTACAAAATAGGGGATAGTTTTATGGCATTTATTTTTTTATTGGTAAAGGCGGCAATCTGCGACATCTGACACTTTTGACACTATTTTGGGACTATTGTCATTTATACAGCGATCAGTGCTATAAAGATGCACTGATTACTGTGTAAATGACACTAGCAGGGAAGAGGTTAAACACTAGGGGGCGATGAAGGGGTTAAGTGTGTCCTAGGGAGTGATTTTAACTGTGGGGGGGATAGGCTACTACTCACATGACAGCGATCACTGCTCCCGATGACACGGAGCAGTGATATCTGTCTTGTCACTAGGCAGAATGGGGAAATGCCTTGTTTACATAGGCATCTCTTCATTCTTCCACTCTGTGACACGATCGCGGGCACCTGGCAGACATCCAGTTTCTTGGGACCCATGGTCACGGAGCATGTGGCGGGCGCACGCCCACAATGCCGCATCTTAAAGGGGATGTACCTGTACGCCCATTTGCCCAGCCATGCCATTGTGCCGACGTATATCGTTGTGCGCTGGTCGACATGGCGTTAAAAAAGCTTATAAAAGAGCATTTAGGCAGACTAGACAGAAAGCTTTATGTAAGAGACCCCAACAAAGTGAGGAAAATACTACCAGGATGATTATCACCTATAATCGCCAACACTCATGCGTACAGGAAATACTTAAGAAACATTGTTACCTTCTTACCAATGATCCCATCCTCTGTAAATATACAGGTCCCAAACCCAATATCATCTTCAGAAGGGCAAGATCACTCAAGGACAAATTGACACAAAGCCATTTCTCTGAGACAGCTAGCGAGGATACCACCTTGAGAGGAACTTGGCAATGTGGCTCATGCGCCTTTTGCCCATGGATATATACCATGCAATGTATCTGCCAAACGGCAGATTACACTCTGCTGTACACCATGTCAACTGTCAGACGGAGGGCGTGGTGTACATTATGTTTTGCGAATATGGCAGTTTCTACATGGGCAAAACCAAACAAGCTTTGGCGTCAAATTAAGTATCATATATACTACATTAACAGTAATCAACTGCTTACACATATTAGACGACATGTAAATCAAATGCATGCTGGTGATAGCAGTGTAGTAAAACGAACTCTCGAGGTGGTAATCATGATAAAAAAATCCTACAAAGAGAAATGAGATGAATTCACACCCTGGCTGCTACTACTGTCCCTGGCCTTAAATGAAGCTATTAGTTATAAACCTTTTTCTGTAAAAATATTCATATCTTTTTCTCTATGGGAAGAAATTTATACCTGTTGATTTTGCTGAAATGGTGTACCTAAACTGATCCGCTGTATGGTGTATGGAACTTTTTAGGCCTGGCCACAATGGTCCTGTTGTGGGGTTTTGTGTGTTTTTTTTTCTTGTGTTTTGATGTCTAAATTGCAATTGAGCTTGCTTGCTGCTTGTTGGCGGGAGACGTCTTTCTCCAAAATAAATTTTTCCTTTTTTTCTTGACTGCTGTTTAGGGTATGATGTAAGATATGGGTGTTTGTAGATGCTGCGTTACACTTTGATGATGACGTGTTCCCGGTTTGCAATTTTGCGTTGCATCTTTGCGTCGTTGTGGACTGATTGCATGCACGGTGATCGTGCGATATATCACGGTGTTGTCTGCCGCATATTATTTACCATTGTTGGCTTTTTTTGTCTGTCCATTTATTTGGGGCGGAGTTTTGATGGTAGGTGTGTTCGCGTGGATATGTGTTGTTGCACCGTCCTGCATACCTCTTCCCTTCCTGTTGATATCTGCCCAATCACTTAAGAAGCATTTGCGGTCACATGACCACACTCACATGACCGCAATCACATGGCATTGTTATACGTCATGTGATCGTGTACCTTTTGGCGCCATATTTGCGCCACCACGCTTCCCCCTCTGCTACTTCCATGCCCTATTACAAGAGGGGATGTATATGGTCACATGTTGATATCTGCCAATCATTTAAGAAGCGGTTTGCGGTCACATGACTATGCTCACATGACCATGATCACATGGCGTTGTTATACATCATGTGACCGGTTACTTTTTGCTGCCATATTAGCGCCACCACGCTCCCCCCTCTGCTACTTTCATGTCCTACTACACGAGGGGATGTATAAAGTCACATGACTTTGATCATGTGACGCTATTATACGTCACGTGATTTGTCTTTTTTTGGAGCCATTTTTGTGCCGCCACGCCATGTCTCTATATAAGATGGAATTCACATGGGTTTGGGTGCCACACACAGCGAGGAAAGCCGTACACAGGGGTGCAGTGAAGAAGGGTAAGCCGTATTGTTGTTTAGCTACTTTAGCAAACCACTATGTGACATCTTTCTTGGAAATTGGACATTTATTCCATCTATATAACTGCTTTTATTATAGGGGGACATTTTCCCCTGCTTAGCGGCAACACTGACCTGAGCCCTAACAAAATGGGATAAGTGCAGTATTTACATATTCAGGTGGGTTCTCATGTCTTCTTACTTGTCTTTTTCTTGTCAGTTGTGCCTGCATTTAGGCATTTTCCATATATATGCTAAATACTTAATAGGTTGCTATGCTCCCTCTTTTAGACATGCTATCAGTCTCTATACTTAAGGGGATTGAGCACTCATCCATTTAATACATTAGTTCTGTACCTATGGGCCATTTCTCGGTACTATTGGTAAGTACCATCCATATATATCTTTTGTATCTCTTTTGTATTCTATTCCACTATATATATCCCGTTCAAAGGGTTAACACCTAATCATGGACTTTATCTACTTTTAGATACTGTTTTGAATACATTTATAGTGGGAATCTGTGACCACTTACCGCTCTGTGTGATTTATATTCTAATATTTCTACATGACCGTTGCATATCAGGTGAGAGCCATTCTAGTATAAACCCTTTTTTGATCTGGGGATTTTTTTTACAGTGGCACCCTAGTCCATAACGCATATATCTCTGTTTTATCTAGTGGTACCCATCATAGACCACATGATATGTGTGTATCTTACTACCAAACACACATATATGAAAACTTGAAATTTCGCCTTTTCGGTTGTCTGTTAGTTCTGTGAGGTTCTCCCATACCCTGAGCCACAAGTTTACCAGAAAAGCATACATGTTGTCATGTCTATATGTAATTGGTCTTTGTGTATATGTACTCATCCTGGAGAAATGTTGTAACAACCATAGTTATACTTCTATAGATATATACTACACTAAATACTTATACAAGTACTCTTTTGTTTTTAAATATACCAGCACCTACCCAGTATTTGTCCCGAGGAAGCTAATATTTTAGTAAACGCGCCGATGAGCACGTTTTTGGAGGCATTACTGGATCAGAAATTCTTCTCCTTTGATACATTATGAAATCAATCTTTATACCTTAGATCCAGCACTCTGTAACTGCATTATTGGGTAACTGGTAACTGTGTCCATACAGGGTGTTGTTTGTATGTTGGTTATATGTTTTTTTTTTTATTTTAATTATTCTGTAATAAAATTTATACTTTTTAATTGATTTTCCCTCTCATTGTGTGCCCACAAAGTCCGCCAATTTTTTGACTTGGTCAATCCTTATATTCATAACACAATGTGTTATGATTAAGCGCTGTTATCTGCATGAAACGTGTTAACATTTTCATCTCCTGGTGCTTGCTGTGCTGTATATGCTTTTTTTGTTGATCACTACAATAAAGATTTTGCCATCCCTCCAGTGTGCAGTCATTCATCCATTTTTCCCTGTTGATCTCGGAGGCGAGCTGGGCGGGCACCTCTGCTTTGGGAGCAACACTAGACTTGCAGCACTCACACCTTGAGCAGTGTTTCCTCATCATTGGACTGTTGCTAAGGGTGGTCGAATGTTTTTCATTTATTAGTATAGTGTGAATCAGGAAAACTGCATTATGGCCACTAGATGGAACTTACGATCGTAGTAATTCAATATTTATTTACTATGATCATCAGCTTCATCTACTGGCCATAATGCAGTTAATGCTTAATTAACTCTGTTCTATGAATAAAGTACATTCAACCTGTTGAGAAAATAGCCCAAAAACAGTAGTTGTTGCCCCCATTTGCACAAAATGAATGCACTTGCAGTTTCACAGGTCTAATAGCTCTGGGAATTTACCCCCAAGTGTTTAATTTGCTGTATTTTTCATTATTTGTTTGCAATCTTTACTTTAAGAATAGACTTGTAATATGGGTGATTCTAGGAAATGGTGGTTTGCAGAACATACAGGGATTTCTGTTAAAAAACCTCCAGCACTAGATCTGCACTAGTTGACTGCTGCTACCGGTAGACAATCTAGAAAGCTCCTGTCTCTGGAAGGTGGCACCCAGCTCAGAACTTGTACTGATTCCTGAAGCCAGCCAATGGCAACTTGCAGTGTTAGAAGCCTTTACAAAGGCAAGTAACAATTAGATTGACAGATTCCCTACAAGGCAAATTGAAATGGCTTCTGATTAGTAATTAGAAAACAAAAGGCAATGCTTACCCACAAACCATCCATCATCACACTTTTCCATAACATCAATCACATCACCTTCTCTGAGCTCCAGCTCATCTTCATTACGTGGGGTATAGTTGTACAGTGACTGATATCTATTCGAAAAAAACAGAAAACAGATCACAACCTTATGGATATATGCAGTTTATACATTATTTTTCTATGCTGGTTTTGCTTTGGGCACACCTTGATTTTATCGATAAATTCTTTTGGCTGCTGGTAACCACAAGGATCCCCACTGTGATTCAGGCCAGGGACTTTCAAGCTCCACTGATCCAAATCTCTTTGCAGTGCAATTAAGCACACCTCTACTAATTCAGACGTAAATGACAGCTCTGCTATATGGAAGTATGCAGTAGGCTAAAGGTGGCCATAAATGGATCAAAATTCAGCAGGGACCAACCAATTTTTGATCCATATGCTTCCATGGATCGGCTGAAATTCAATCCATGTGTTTACCATATTGGATAAAAGCCGCTCAATCAGTAGTATTTTCTGACAGTGGTGACAGTGGTGGAGTGTGTGGTGTGGATGGGGGAATCGGATCAATTTTTTCATTCAGCCTGCAGAACCATATATGGTAAGCTCAAGGTATTATATTCAGAGAGATATCGATCAATGGCAAGGAGGGTTACACAGAATAGAGTGACAAGCAGGAGGCTACGGCTTTGCTAAGAAACCCAGCTCAATGTGGATGCAGGTCAGTTGGTAAATTTTATTAACAAAAAGTGCAGAGCTAAAAAAAAAAAAAAAAATAATATATAAAAAAATAAGTAAATATACATGTGACCAAATCAAATAAATGTATACATGCTAATCCATGTGAATCAGCATTATATAGTACAAACACCATAAATCAAAGTGTCAAAATCTCAGTGAATCCAGAAATAAAGCGCTAATAATTCAGCTTCACATCCAAAATTGTGTTCACCCATTCTACTCTTCTGCAAAAGTGAATAAATGGAAGAAACACCCAGCAGTCCAGGCTCCACACCCTGTGCCACACAGGATCCTTTCCAGATATGTTTGGCCATGATAAGAAAATGGTCAAAGAACGCATAAAGGGTTATATTCTCATCCTCCAAGATGTGCCAACCTTAATACATCCAGGAAACTTGAGGAACGCTCATAGGAGGTAAAAAAAAGTTAAACCTCAACCAAATCTTATAAAGAAAAGTGTGCACTCACATTATAAAATACTACAATACCGAAACTGTGAAAATTTGAACAGTAAGACACTCCATCACTTCCATTAAAAAGTTGCGCAATGACGTCACATCCAATAGCCCTTCTCTGCGCGTTTCATCATAGAAGAAGTCATCAGGGGGAGTGGCTGCGAACACCCTTTTACAGTACTCAGAAAGCTACTAACATCATGGTATTTGTAATAAAGCCAAAAAAAAAAAACACTTACAATATATAATCATATCTGCAATAAAAATATGGAATACAAATAAAATTCAATTATGAGTAAAAATACAGATGTAAAAATACACATATAAAATGAGGAAAGTCTATGGGGGGGTAAGGATCAAGGCCAAAATAAGATACAATAAACCTAATGTTGAATGTGAATGGGACACCAACCTAACTGTTATTGAAACAATTTAATTCAACCCATATGGTTTGTAAATATTCAAATCCTAAATCCAGCATGTCCCCACAGGCACCATGTTTATAGCTATAGATAAATTGACATCACATTGGAGGGCAAGTCATGATAGAAGGGAAATATCTCAATTAAAATCACAATGGATTTCTGATTTGAGGACTTACAAAACCATGGGTTGAATGTTGAATGGGATGTCAATTGTTTCATTAATAACAGTTGAGTTGTGGTCACATTCAACATCATGTTTATTGTATATTATTTTGGCCTTACTTGCCCCCCCTATGGAATTTCCTCTTTTTATATGTGTATTTTTACATGTGTATTTTTATCCATAATTGAATTGCATTTATATTCCTTATTTGTATTTGAGATATGATTATATGTTTTATTATTTATATGTTGGTGTGGACACCCGATTGGTAAGATCAATGGGGGTATCTCAGCAAGGATTTTTCCTTTTCTCACTGTTATTTGCTTTATTACAAAGACCATGATGTAAGCAACACTCGGAGGATATTCATGTAGTATTGGATAGCTGGCATATGATAACGCCAGTTAACATTCACTATCTGTCGAAACGCAGTAAGTGTATTGGTCTGGACATTTTCTGGTTACTATAAAAGGGTGTGTGTGCAATGTTGTCTTCTGGCCACTCCCCCTGCTGACGTCTTCTATAATGAAATGCATGGGTCGAGGCTGATCTGACATCATCATGCAAAGTTCTACTGGAAGTGACAGAGTGTCTTACCAACCAGATGGTCACAATTAAGGTATTGTAGTATTTTAACGTTTTATAATGTGAGTGTGCACTTTTACTTAATTAATTTGATTGGGTTTTAAATTTATTACCCCTATGACCCTTGCTCTTTCTTTATGTGGTACTATATATGGAGAAAATGTGAAAAAGCTTCCCGGATGTAATCAGGTCGGCACCTCCTGGATGATGAGCAGTTAATACTATATGTATTGTTTGACCATTTTCTTATGGTGATTAAACATATCTTCTAAGAATCCTGTGTGGCACAGGGTGTGGAGCACAGACTGCTGGCTGATTTTTTGCATTTATCCACTTTTACAAGAGAATAGAATGGGTAAACACAATTTTGAATGTGAAGCTGAAATATTAGCACTTTATTTCTAAATTCACAGACATTTTATGGACACTTTGATTTATGGGGTTTGTGTTTGTGCTATATAATGTTGATTCACAATGGATTAGCATGAATACATTAATTTGATTTGGTCACATGTATAATTATTTTTTATATTGTTTTTTGTTAGCTCTGAACTTTTTTGTTTTGATTCGTTATTTACATAAATTCATTTAATTTGTTCAATTCGTTTTCGGGATTTGTTTCATTTATTTGTTTTCAAATCAATTTCGAATAGTTTTTGAATTAGAAAAGTTTTCAAATTCGAATAGTTTTCGAACTCAAATAGTTTTCGAACTCAAATAGTTTTCAAATTCAAATAGTTTTCGAACTCAAATAGTTTTCAAATTCAAATAGTTTTCAAATTTGAATAGTTTTCGAATTCGAATAGTTTTCCAATTTCCAAAAAGAATAAAATAGAAACATTTTTTTTCTGTTCTATTCCTTTATTTTCTATTCTATTTATTTCTCTTTGGAAATTGGAAAACATTTTGAATTCGAATTTTGTCCTAATTTGAATTTCGTTATTTTGGATTCGTTTAAATTCGGTACTATTCTAATTCAGAAATTCAGATACATCCGGATTTCCAAATAACGAAAATTTGTCCGAATTTTAATATGGAACGGAACAAACCGCACATGTCTATTTGAAACTTGATATTACAAGTTTTTAGTGCTGCCATCTCAAAACTCTACAACCTGAGCACAGCGATTTCTCTCTTTTCAGTTGATAAATCTGTCTTCATCTCACATCTGTACTCTGACCAAAGAGTCTGATGAGAAGAATAGGGCAGGATGCCTCATAGCTTTTTAAAGACAATTTACTCCTTAACACTATTCTACATAACACAAAATTATCTGTTGTACAGGTTATAACCAAACAAGCAGAGAGTACTGGAAAGGACAATTGATATTCATTGAGATGTGTTGCACCTATGCCAGGCATAAACTCTGGAAAGGTACGTAAGCAAATTGTAAATGTACAAATACAGGTAGTAGGAATAACATTTACAAATATTGACTTACAGCTCTCCTATAGTCTGGATGTTCTCATGACTGTACACTGCACGCTGTGGGAGACATAAATTACTCTTTAGTATCATTTACAATGTCAATGAAAATTGTAAATAAAACATAGGTTAGTCATTGAACAAGGGCCATTGCACTTGTTACAAGTATGCAAGCAGAAGGTGATAACAATAGTTTCTATGCTAGTGAACAGAAGTTGGATCAAGTGTTTGTGCCATGGCTACTATTGACCTCTTTTTCGTCTCCTAACAAATGTCACCCCCAAGAATAATGCCTTTAGATAGCCAAGTTCTGGTACAGAGAACCCACATTGCTATGAATATTCATTAACTACAGTATATGTAGGGACAAAGTTTTATTTACTGTATAATATTACAGTAATGGCACCCATAATGCTTTAGTCCATTCCTGGCTGTCATATCTACAGTCATGTTAGGTTTTAAAGTGTATATCTTATAAGGCCCTGGGGCAGGTGATAACTATAAACTACATCATCAATATTCCTTGCTAGAGACATTCCTGGTGTCAGTCACTCCACAACTATTAATGGTAATCACCTAAAATACAATATTTTAATGCAAAAAATAATAGTAATAATTCAATGCTAATTAGCATGAGCAGGTAGTTAAAGGCTAGTAATATTACAAATAAAAGCTGGCAATACATGGTTTGAATTTCGGCCTCTTCCTGCTGAATCAAGTGAAATCGGAGCTGTGTATAGCCCTCTTGGCAACACTTAGTCCACAATAGTCGATTGGAAAATTGAAGGAGCTGGGTAGAAAATTGTCAGCCGACAAGTGACTGTGTGCAATCAGAAGCAGTCACTGTTCAGGTATTCAGACAGCCAGGAGTGCTGCAGCTGTCTTAGGTCGCAGGGGAGATTCCTCTGTCTAAGCGTTTTAGCTTGAATGGGGAAATCAATGGCTTTCTCTAATGATCTAACTTTAAATGTGTATGTCTAGCTTACAGGGAGCTAGAATCTCTTTATTCTGCAATTTCAAAGAAGTGTACAATAAATAATGTTTTGCATATTTTAATTGCCTTATAAGTATCAATTATCAAAGACGTTTGCTATAATTTTGCTTTGGAAATCATTGTTTCACCAAAAATCTTTAAAATCAATTACACACATGAAAACACATAATAGATCTGTTTGCATTATTTATAGCAAATATATAAAGCTTTCACAAATACAAATACAGAGCATTATTACTGCACGCAGATCAGGGTAGAACACATAGAAGCACGATATATTTTAAAGCAGGGACAAGACATAACTCTACACAATGTTTTCTCCATTGTGACAAATAGAACAAGGAAGCAAACACAAGCCAAGCACCATGCTTCACAGCTTTACGGTTTACACAGTTCAATCTTACAGATACACAAATGCTGATCAGCTAAATAATGTACGCACTGAGCACTTCACTCTTACCAGGTTTTTGTTAAACCACAAAATAGCTAGCAGAACTACTTGTATATGAAACGAGAGGGAATCTTGGTTAATGGGCCAGATCAGAATAAAAAGAATTCTTGGGGCTTCTCAAATACAGAATGTGCTGTTCAACCTGCTTTACATTGTACAGAATTCTACAAAAATGAAACCAAGTTCATGAAAGGATAAGATTGTACTGGTATGACTGTTGCAATCTGTTTAATAAAAGGAAGGATGTATTACAATGTGGAGCAGGTTTCTTTTAGGAATAATTACAAAACACACTTAGCACAGTATATGGAGTCTCACTCAATGCAAGAACTACAAAGGAATTCAGTAATGGTCTTCTTCACACTAGAGTAAGTCTATACACCCAAGACCAGCCAAAACCGTTTCAAGTTTTGCATGGAGTCAGGAAGATGGGTGTTGGGCAAAATAGAAAGTTGGGTGAATTTTCCCAGCATCTTTACTAGAATGTCAGATTGGTATTGCTGTGTGTGTCACATTAGGGAGATTTACCTTCAACCAGAACTCCAGCCAAACATAATAAAAATGAATAACCCAAAGAAGAAATAAAAAATCAGCCTTTGTTGCAATAATTTACTTCAATCCAGAGTTTTCCACAAAAGTTCTTCTTTTCTGCCACAAGATGCCCTCAGTCTAATGACCAGCATCATTTAACCCACTTGCTCTTAGCCCTGGCTTTCATCCTCTGACTGGACAGTAAGGGCCAATTAATACCAGGAATTGCACTGTGCAATCCACATGCAATTCTGTGCGGTGCGGTTGAAATTGCACCAAAATTACTGCACCCACTACCTTTGGAAACTCACTGCAACCAGATCGCATGGTACTTCTGTACCATGAGATCCGATGTAGGCACACACACTGCGTTTATGACCTGCATTTGAGGAGTAATTAACTTAATATTGACACCCACTGCAGATCGTAGCTGCAGTGTGTTTTGAATGCGGTGAAGGAAACCCAAGTTTCCCGCAACACATTCTGGTATGAACAGGACCTGAAGAACAAGCCGCACAGTGATGTGCTTATCTCTCTGATACATTGCCTCCTCCTATCAGTATGATTTTTGTCAGCACATGAACTGACTGGCACCTTTTACTGTCTCTCCCTTTCTCCATTAGATCTATGCCATACAGGGGCTGTAGGAGGCTAATACCAAGCAAATTCAAGTACTAACACTGCTTCTATTCAAAGCGGAGTTCCAGTCATTTGTTTATTAAAAGCCAGCAGCTACAAAAAGTGTAGCTGCTGACTTTTAATAAACAGCCACTCACTTGCCCCATGATCTAGTGGTGTACTCACCGCAGCCGCGTTCTCCCAAGGTCCTCGCTCAGCAGCGCCGGCATCTCTACTATGGGCACCCGGCTGTGACAGTTTGCCGCTTCACAGCCAGGTGCCCACTGCGCATGTGCGAGTGGCGCTGTGGTCTGTGTCTGCCCACAAAGTCTTCTAGGACCAGTCATATGTCCAGAAGACTTCTGGAGGGAGAGTGTCTGCTTCCGGTCGCCTAGGTGACCAGAACGAAAGTGGGAGCAGGTACCTGTCAAATTCGGGTACCTGCTCCCCCCTCCTGCCCAAAAGCTTTCACAAACAGGAGCTGGGGAGGAGGCCTTAAAGTGCAAGTTCCACTTTTGGGTGGAACTCTGCTTTTGAAAAAAATCCATTAAATGATGTATTCATGATTACAGAGCTGCATTCATTTCATGTGTGCATAGATTTTGGCTTTCACTTCTCATCAAGGTGATGGCTGCCAAACAGCAAAGTAGAGGAAATCTGCTCTACTGGGACACAACATTTAAAACGTAACTCAATAGGACATAGTATTTAAAGCCTGACAAAAGTTCTAACGCTTCCCAACTCTATGCAAAACTAAAGAAAAAACTTTGACCGATGATGGGTTTTATATCTGCTAATGTAGTTTTGTGTTACCTCTACAAAAATACCAATTAAATAGTTATTTTCACAAATGTATTCAAATGTGTTGTTTCTAAACTAGCTGATGTGAGGATAAATAACACACAGTGGGGTTTATTTACTACAGCTGGAGAGTGCAAAATCAGGCTCACGTCTGCATAAAAACCAATGAGCTTCTAAACTCAGCCAGTTCGATTAAGCTTTTGCAATAAAACCTGGAAGCTGATTGGTATCTATGCAGAAGTGAGCCTGATTTTGCACTCTCCAGGTTTAGTAAATGAACCCCAATGTCACACTATATCCCAGTGATGCCTCATTGACCCTTCAAATGCGCTTAAGCTGCAAAGGCAGCCGGATACATGCCGCGGGATGCACTGCAACCACGTTGCAGTGCACGCGTTTGTAGCACAGTGGTGCAGGCTTTCCAGGTATAAGAGCGCCCCCTTGCTCCCAAACCCTGTTCTGAGTATCCATAAAAGACACACAGAGTGGGACTTGGCCCTGCTCCCTTCTCACTGCCTCAGATTGACAGCAGCATGAGCCAATCAGGAGCGAGTGAGCCTTGACTCTCGTGCACATCGCTGGATGGAGAGTGTGTTCAGGTAAATATTAGGGGGGCTGTGGGGGGAAGCTGTATGCAGAAAGTTTTTTACCTTACTGCATAAAATGCAGTACTGTACAAAACCTTCTGCCCTTGCAATCACTTTAACAGGGCACACAATTGTAATTTCTATAAGGCAATGTAAACAAGCCCTTACACACATTTTAAAGCCCCAGGCAGCCAAAAAAAAAATA
Organism: Aquarana catesbeiana; assembly: GCF_042186555.1. Taxonomy (NCBI): domain Eukaryota; kingdom Metazoa; phylum Chordata; class Amphibia; order Anura; family Ranidae; genus Aquarana; species Aquarana catesbeiana. The sequence goes on from NC_133324.1 coordinate 797,606,348, forward strand.
CCCTTGCAGTGAGGGCTAAGGGAGACCAGGGTAATTTTCTGTGCTGAGTTGAGGTGAAAAGGATAGAAAGAAGTAGAAATAAGCAGTAGGGGCTTTGCACTTGGGTGGCTTTGCACATGGGTGGCCTAGCCCGTTCAACATAATTGCAAGCATAGTTCCTCCATCTGCATAGCCCAGGTGCAGCAGTGTACAACCTCCCATCAATATAAATGGCTTTGCGCTACTGTACTGGTGTATACAGGGGTGCTATGTGAGGCTGTACACTGCACCTGTGCTGCCCTGGCGGAGGAACTAAATAGGCTCAGCTGCCTTTGTGTAAAAAGCCTTAATACTTACCTTTTTACAGCTGACTGGAGTTCAGATTTAAGTTAAAGCATCTGTTTGTGTAAAGGTAAAGCCCTACTCCAGTCAAAACCTTCATTTTATGTTTTGGATAGACTTGGAAAAATGTAAATGCTTCTGTCTAAATGTCATTGCTGTTCATGACCATATTATGGAGATTCCAGCTAGCTTACTTGTTCCTGTGACAGCAGACCAAGAAATCAGAGTAGCAGTCACTGCTGGGGTAGAAAGTCACACATAGTAATAATAACTTAACAGAGGGTCTAACCCTTCCCTTCACTATAAAAAGTGTGTTTTGTTATAGTCTTTGTCCTCACTGGAGAGATTTCCCACCACATCCTGTCCTGAGAAATGATGGGAAATCACACGAATGGGGACAAAGACCACAATTAAAAACATGACCAGGATTCCATGTCCTCCCCATTGTATCCAAACTCAAAAGAACGTTTTTGCTGCAGTTGGACTGTAACCATTTTGTGCCTTACTAATATTTTCAATTTTTTTTTTTTACACATGTTAAAATATGCATTAAGGCTGGAAGATTACCTAAACCCCTCCAAAATGTATACATTTTCTGAAAGCAGAGGACCTATAGAATAAAACGATGGTAGTTGCTATTGGTATTTATCCCAAACCCATTGCTTGCATCTCAGTCTGTTGTTCTGAGCTTTCATGTTGGCCTTGAAATGTATCCAAACCCAAAAACAATTATGGAATAGACTGCAGCTTACTATTCCTTAGAAGTGGTGGCTTTATTGTTTTTTTTTTTTCCCAAGATTTATTTTTAATCCTGCCAGTAACACACTTACTGTCTTAGGCCTGGTTCACACTGGTGCGGCATGCGCTCTGACTTTGAGAGCACATGTCGCATCACAAGTCGCACCCCATTAAGTGCAATGGAACCGTTCTAATAGTTGCGACTTCAGTCGCTCCGATTTGGAAGAAGGTTCCTGAACTAGTTTTGGTCCGACTTCGGCACGACTTGCATTGACTTCTATTAAAGACATTATATGCAAGTCGTGCTGAGGTTGCAGGGATGACAGCTTCAAAGTTGCGTGGAAATCACAGCAGTGTAAACCGGCCTTAGGGCGGCAATGCTCATTCCACCACTGCATCTATGGAAGAGCAAAGGCTGTCATCCTACCTAGGCTGTTACCATGATCTGGACTACAAACACACCCTCCACACAATTAAATGGGGGGTGGGGGGAATTAAGGCAGATAACACTGTATAAGATTTGAGTTTAGTATCAACAGTTAGTCTGCACTTGCAGAAAATATACTTGGACATAAAAAAAGGAAAACTAATGTAGCAATCACATCTAAGAACTAGTAAGCTGAATATATTACATTTTTGTTTGTAATCAGATAACTTTGTAAATTGAAAATCAATGCCTAGAACTCTTTGGCTTCTATAGCCCAGAAAGTAGCCTGTGGTGAAAATTCAGATTAGAAGGGTTATAGTAGAACATCTGGAAAACAGACAACAAAATATACCTATGTGCTCTTTCTTTGAATGCCAACGAATATCAGCATAACATAAAGTGCACTAACTGATATGGCAATAAAATGAAAAGAATGAACAGCCATCCAAATAGTTTATGCATGGAAAACGAGAAACAATGTGAATGTATATAACTTCCCACACTGATGCAATGCAGAACATATAGACACTTATAACACCATCAATCAGGTACATTTTACTGCCCCAATATTCTTCTTATGTTGTATCATGTCAGTAGAACTTGACAGGTCTGAAATTTTATTATTTTTGAGTAACTGTATTCTTTAGATCAGGGTTCACTAAATGGCCGGCCATGGTCCAGACCCAGACCGAGCATCAGCCCTGTTCAGACCACAGCCGTGTCACTTATCAGCCTGGGTGTTATCTCCCAGCCACAGCTATCATACTCACAGCAGGCAGGAGCGGGAAGTTCTGCATATTGGGGCAGAGAGTGGGAGTCTTTTCATATTAACAAGACGGTAATTACCCGCTTGGTGACATAATAAGTTGGGCAGCTCCCACCTTCAGTCCTGATCTGCAGCTCCTTCGGCCCCAGCCAGCTGTGAGTATGATGGCGGCAGCCGGGCGGGAGACCCAGGAGAGAACACATAGCTGCTATGTGCCTCTGCCCTGATGGAACTGTGCAGGGGAGGCTGCAAATGAAATGGGCACTGTGATGCAAAGGAAAAAAGGGCTATGACTGCAAGGGGCACAGTGATGTAAAGAGGGCACTGTGGGGGGCATGGTGATGTATAAAGGGGCACTGATGTGTAAAGGGGGACAGTGATTGTAAAGGGGGCATTGTGAGGGGCACAGTGATGTGTAAAGGGGGCACTGTGATGCATAAAAAGGAGCACTGTGAATTTAAGGGGAACTGAAGACACTGACTGCTTTAGAGGGGGTACTGTTACGTGAATGGGGTCTGTGATGTTAAGGTGGATTGTGGACACTGATGTAAAGGGGGAGGGAGTGTTGAGGACAGTAATGTAAAGAGGGCACTATGATGTGAAGGTTAGGCCAAAGACACTAATGTATTGGGGGACTGTGATGTAAAAGGGGGCTGTGAAGTGTTATAGTGCAAACATGAGATTCAGATCTCTGCCAGAAGAAAATGTTACCAAATCGACCTCTGAAAATTTTAATTTAAGACCCCTGCTTAAGATGTCATTCATATTAATGTATATGTATTTCTCCCCAGCACCTTACAGAGTATAGGTTCTTGAATAGTTACAGTATGCCTGACAGCTTGGGAAGTTAAATCAATTTACCAGAACTTATGTTCTATAGAAGGGATGGACTGCACCTAAAATGAGGAGGGTGCAGATCTGCTGGGAGTGAAGATGGCAGAAAAGCTAGAGGGATTTTTAAACTAGGAGACTTGGGGGGAGGGTCCAGAGGTAGAGATATTCAGCAATGAACATATTCTAGAGGGTAGTATTGGGGGCATTAGTGGTAAGTTGACTAAAGCACATAAACCCGAGGTAAGTATAGTATCAAGTCCTATTTGCAATCTCGGAACACCCAATAAGAGGATAGTATGTGACCGGTCTAAACTACGTAGCATGTTCACCAATGCCAGGAGTCTGGCGGACAAGATGGGTGAACTAGAGATACTGTTGAACAAGGAGGATTTAGATTTTGTGGGAATTTCAGAGACCTGGTTCAACAGCTCTCATGATTGGCTGGCAACCATTCAAGGGTATTCCTTTCATCGCAGGGATAGAGCTGGTAAAAAAGGGGGAGGGGTATGCTTATATATCAAGAATAATGTACAAGTGAATGTGAGAGATGACATCATCAATAAGGGAGCTAGGGAGGAGGTGGAATCCTTATGGGTAGAGCTCCAAAGGGATGAAGCTAAGGGGAAAATAATACTGGGAGTATGCTATAGGCCCCCTAACCTGAGGGAGGATAGGGAGACGGACCTCCTATCACAATTTGGATTAGCAGCAAGGATGGGAAGTGTTATCATAATGGGGGATTTTATTTATCCAGACATAGACTGGGTGGAGGGAACCACGCATTTGTCTAAGGCTTGCCAGTTCCTAAATGTCTTACAGGAAATTTCATGGGTCAGATGGTAGACGCACCAATTAGAAATAAAGCGTTACTAGATCTACTGATTACCAACAATACAGACATGACCACGGATGTAGAAATACGGGGCAATTTAGGAAACAGCGATCACAGGTCAATTGGCTTCAGTCTAAATTACACAAATAGGAAACACAAGGGGAACAAAAAGACACTGAATTTTAAAAGAGCCAATTTCCCTAAACTTTGAACCTTGCTAGAAGATATAAATTGGGATAAAATCTTTGAAACAAAGAACACGGAGGAGAGATGGGTTTGTTTTAAGAGCATATTAAATAAGGGCAATAAATTAATAAGAGCGAACAAAAGTCCTGGATGGCTTAACTCTGATGTAAAAGTGCATATAAAAGTAAAGGAGAAGGCCTTCAAAAAATACAAGGCTGAGGGATCATCACCAGCATTCAGACTTTACAAAGAATGCAACAAGATATGTAAGGGTGCAATTAGGGCGGCTAAGATAGAACACGAAAGACACATAGCGGAGGAGAGCAAAAAAAAAATCCCAAGAGTTCTTTAAGTATATAAACAATAAAAAAGAGAGACCATATTGGCCCCATAAAGAATGGGGAAGGACATCTGGTTACAAAGGATGGGGAGATGGAGAAGGTATTGAATTTATTCTTCTTCTCCGTCTTCACGAGGGGAATTGGGGGCTTCAGTAACCAAATTTGCAATGTTTGTCCTCATGACACATCACAGGAAGCACCCTCATGGCTAACAGAGGACAGAATTAGAAATAGACTTGGGAAACTTAACATTAATAAATCACCGGGACCAGATGGCTTGCACACGAGGGTACTTAGGGAACTCAGTCAAGTAATTGCCAGACCATTGTTCCTAATTTTTACTGACAGTCTACTGACTGATATGGTACCAGCTGATTGGAGAAAAGCCAATGTAGCACCAATATTTAAAAAAGAGCCAAAATACATCCCTGGGAATTACAGACCAGTTAGCCTAACATCAATAGTATGCAAGCTCTTGGAGGAGAAGAGAAGGGACTATATACAAGATTTTAGTAATGAAAACGGTATCATTAGCAGTAATCAGCATGGATTCATGAAGAATCGTTCTCGCCAAACCATACTATTAACCTTGTTTTTATATATTTATTAACCTTCTATGAGGAGGGGAGCTGCCATCTAGATAAAGTAAGGCCAGTAGACGTGGTGTATCTGGATTTTGCAAAAGCATTTGACACAGTTCCCCATAAACGTTTACTGTACAAAGTAAGGTCCATTGGCATGGACCATAGGGTGAGTACATGGATTAAAAACTGGCTACAAGGGCGAGTTCAGAGGGTGGTGATAAATGGGGAATACCCGGAATGGTCAGGGGTGGGAAGTGGGGTCCCGCAGGGTTCTGGGCTGCGACCAATACTGTTTAATTTGTTCATAAACGACCTAGAGGATGGGGTAAACAGCTCAATCTCTGTATTTGCCGGCAACACTAAGCGAAGCAGGGCAATAACTTCTCCGCAGGATGTGGAAACCTTGCAAGAAGATCTGAACAAATTAATGGGGTGGGCAACTACATGGCAAATGAGGTTTAATGTAGAAAAATGTAAAATAATGCATTAGGGTGGGCAAAGATATGAGTGCAATCTACTCACTAGGGGGTGAACCTCTGGGGGAATCTAGGATGGAAAAGGACCTGGGGGTCCTAGTAGATGATAGGCTCAGCAATGGCATGCAATGCCAAGCTGCTGCTAACAAAGCAAACAGAATATTGGCATCCATTAAAAAGGGGATTTACTCCAAGGATAAAGCGATAATTCTCCCACTCTACAAGACTTTGGTCCAGCCTCACCTGGAGTATGCTGTCCAGTTCTGGGCATCAGTCTTCAGGAAGGATGTACTGAAAATGGAGGGAGTACACAGAAGGGCAACAAAGCTAATAAAGGGTCTGGAGGATATTGGTTAAGAAGAAAGGTTGCGAGCACTGAACTTATTTTCTCTGGAGAAGAGGCGCTTGAGAGGGGATATGATTTCACATTACAAATACCATACTGGTGACCCCACAATAGGGATAAAACTTTTTCGCGGAAGGGAGTTAAATAAGACACATGGCCACTCACTAAAATTAGAAGAAAAGAGTTTTAACCTTAAACTGCAAAGAGGGTTCTCTCCCGTAAGAGCGACAAGGATGTGGCATTACCTTCCACAGGTGGTGGTTTCAGCGGGGAGCATCGATAGTTTCAAAAAACTATTAGATAAGCACCTGAATGACCGCAACATACAGGGATATACAATGTAATACTGACATATAATCACACACACAGGTTGGACTTGATTGACTTGTGTCTTTTTTCAACCTCACCTACTATGATACTATGAGTATAGATAGAGCATTAAATGTATGGCAATAATGGTGACTTTCGGTTTCACTTGTTATTGGTACGAAGCAATAGATTTATAGAGACAGCAGTTGTTTCTTTATTGTTCCCCACCATAGCCTGTCCAACTCCTGTGCAGAATTCCAGCAAAAAAAAAAAGACCAAAAATGTAACATGGTGTTTCATAAAATGTTATTTGTGCTTTATACCTTTTGCAGAACAGGAAAGTTAAACTCTGATATTATTAATGTGTTCTTACCAATAATAGAATTTATTTTTCCACAGCCACCAAAAAGAATCAGACTTTCCTCCTCTCAATTAGTGGTACAGCACTTAATGCAGTCATTCTGAAAGGCCAATCTATCTCTATATATCTAGAAATGTTATTGTTATAAAAAAGAACCTCAGTGTATCAATTATCTCATGGCAGATAAAACAGATACCTACATTACAATCATTATTTAGCAATAAGTATACTTAAACCTTAATCGTTTAATAAGTTTTAAATACTTTTTATATAGAGAGAACAAAGTTATCATTAAAAAAAGAATGCAAACACAAGACAAGACCCGGATGAGGAACAGCAATTAAACCAAACCATGCATGAAGACAAGCATATATGAAAACGTACTGATCTTGTATAAGGTGAACAAAGTTAACCAATGTTCTTTTATGTGCTATAGTTACAGAAAATGAAAAATATTCACTATAAATGAAGTATAAAATGTTTGCTCAGAGTTATGAGCTATCGGTTATTTAAGATTTTGAAGTAAATGTTGAGAACAAGATATTGTGAATTTTAGGTACTCTACCCTGTGGTTTAGTTTGGGACTTTTCACTGGTGAGCTGCAGGCTTTTCTAGACATCACAGGACTACGAGGAGGCTTACCAACAACTACATGGTCATTTCTAAATATACTCTGGAAGAACCACAAGAAAGTCAGTTTAGAGTCAGTTTACAAAAGTACATCACTTTTAAAATGTATGGAAACCCATGCAATCTAAATTTTTAAAAACTGAAGGGAGGTCAGCCAAACTCGCTACCAGCATCATGCAAAAACCCAAACAGATATGAGAAACAAGAGCAATACAATATAAATCTTTTTCTCGGCAAGTTTTATGACAATTCCACAGCTACAAATGCATTAAACCAATGCAGGCAAAGAACCAAGCAGGGTGTAAGTAAAGAACTCATTACCTAAAATGCTTATAGGCAGCTGTAAATAATTGCAGCTATGCACTTAGCCAAACATTCATTATGATATTTTACATTCACTCCAAGTTTACTAAAATGAATGAAGAATATGACATGCATACTGTGGGACACAGAAATTCATCTTTTGCCTCTCTCCTCCCTTTTGGACCTATAGAGCTGCAAACAGGTTTTGGCATTTTGGCAAAAAACTACCCTTAGGTGATCCCTGAAAACTCATACCTTCAGTGAAGCCTATCCTGTCTCTACCTATCAACTGAAATGTTTCTTTCTCGAACAACTCATCCCTGACACCGTTATTACCTTTTTAGTATCACTTGCCTTTTCCTCTTAGATTGTAAGCTCTCACAATGGGGACCCTCCTAACCCTATATATATATATATCTTGCGTATAATAATAACTATTCCCTTTTAGCTGCTTGCTATTGTTTAATTTACTTATTGCAAAGAGTAATTTATCATGGTAGCTACATTTTAAGAGGACATTTCTTATCCACCATAGGCTTTATAAATTACATCCATCTGAGGTGGGAGGTACATTGTGGGAATGCAATAGAGTATTTGCAACACTTTCCTGGGGGGATATCCTCTTTAAAAAGTCCTTGCCCAATCAATGGAAGCCTTGCAACAGTTTTGTTAACAGTTCTGTGATCAATGTCTGTGACAATTTCAAAATGAATTACTGCCAGTTCATAGATAACAAAACTAGAGGTAATTTAGACCAACTCTAAGTTGCGGTTACCAGACAGGCAAGTATGCCCAGAGTGGGGCATTATATTATTTTTTTGTCTATTTTTTGTCGAACAATGGACATGTTTGTGTGCGACACCCCCACAAATCCCGCCCCAACCCATCACCAATTGCTGTGATGCGGTAGGCTGCACTACTTCACTGTTTGCTAGTACTCAGGCTAGCAGCATCCCACCAATCAATGACAAGGAGCTGAACACTGACAGTGGGTGAGCCTGATGGGGATTACTGAGAGACTAGTTCCCCATCAGGGCCACTTTCCTTGTGATTGACAGCGGTCTGCTATTAGTATCAAGGGAGGTGGACTTGATAGGGAACTAGTCTCTCAGGGGTTTATTTATTAAAGCTAGAGAGTGCAAAATGTGTCACATTTCTGCAGAGAAACCAATCAGCTTCTAACTTCAGCTTGTTCCACTAAGCTTTGGCAATAAAACCTAGAAGCTGATTGGTTTCTATGCAGAAGTGTGACTGATTTGCACTCTTTAGCTTTAGTAAATAAACCCCTCAGTATCAATAGAGGCAGACCTAATGGAAACTAGTCTGTCAGAATCCACATCAGGCTCCATCCATTCAACAAAAAACTTCCACCCACTTCCAATCACAAGTGAGGTGGATCTGTAAGGAATTAGCCACCCTGAATCCCCATTAGAATTTACCAATATCAATTTCCAATAGCAGTATTCCCACCCACTGTCAATCACAAGGGAAGCAGAGCTGATGGGGAACCAGTCACTTAGCATCCCCATCAGGTGCCGCCTATCCAATTGTAAAACTATCATGTGCCTGTCTGTGGCCGGGCATGGAGCTCACTGGAGATGGAGTATATGGGATGGACACCCTGCCTCAGTGCCAGCCTTTATGCAACAAATTTATGTACCTGTCCTCAACAGGTACATGAATCTGTTGCAATCACAGACACATGTCATGCAAAGGCAAGACATAATTTTAAAGAGTGCGTAGGACACTTATGAATTTTTAGGAATTGTTCATTGCCATTTATTTCAAGAGGTTGAGAATTTTAAACACCAACCCACAAAATACACTTGTGTTTACAGCAGAAATCCAGCTTCACCGGTCCCATCTGCTTCTATCCTAGTGCTTGGCGAAAACTGTACTACTCTAGTTTTCTCCGCCCCCATGTTGCTGCTCGCTGTTCTTCATAGAGATCCCCAGACAAATCCCCTACTGATCAGAGTAGGGGCGGGCTTATAAGCCATCTATGTCTGCTCAGTTTATGCAGAGCGGACAGAGACAGAGCCTGCTTTGTTCTATTAGTCGCCGGGAGTAAACTGACTCTGCTGTCCATTTACCCCCAAATGCCCTCTGCTCCAATCTGCCTAGACAAAGGGGGGCAGATCCCCTTCTGTTTTTTTTTTTTTTAAGCAGGTTGGATCAGACGGGAGGTGGGTGGATGTAAAAGTTCAGTTTACTATGCTTCAGTTATAAATGGACACAGGAGGGATTGGTACCGATTGCTCACTGTTCATTCAAGAAAATACCAGTAAATATGACAAATTTACTGGCCTCCTCTGCTCTCCATCCTTAACCCAATCCTCATGTGCCCCGCAGCAGGCAGCGGGAGAGGAGGGGGGGGGGATAAGCACAAGGGAGGTTGGAAAGTGAAGCAGGGGTGATCAGAGTACTGGGAATGGGGGTGGGTGCCACAATTATTGGAACCAATCCCCCGTGTGGCTCTCCCTACAGCAACTGAAAGCTGGCAGGGAGAGAGAGGAGGAGAAGTCAATATGCTGTAAGGAGAGACACACGGATTGGTTCTAATAAATGTGCCACCCAACCTCCCTTCTGGCACTTCGATCACCCCCCTTTACTTTGCAACCCTCTTCGTGCAAGTAGAGGAAGCAGTGGGAGGGAACCTGATTCGGCTGATACATCTATATACCTGTATCCTCCTGTGTTTGTATTTGAGTATACAGGCCTATAGACATAAATTACTGTGGATAAACATAAAAATGTATAAAGATATAGATACATATCTATATCTATCTATCTATCTATCTATCTATCTATCTATCTATCTATCTATATATATACACACATATAAATTTTATTTTATGCTTCTGTATTCAGTTCTGTTTTACTGATCTTTATTCGGCAGTGTGCACTGTGTCATAGACAGCAATGCATCCGATTAGAGATCAGTTAACCACTTGCCGACCTGCTCACACCGATATATGTTGGCAAAGTGGCACGTTCGCCATATGGGTATGTTTTCCCTTTTAAGTCCCATAGCAGGTACACACATGCTGCACGGCGGGGGACATGATGCCAGTGGGTAAACACACAAATCCCTGTTCTGACAGGGGAGGAGAAACTAAGTTGTTCCTACTAAGTAGGAACAACGATCTGGCCCCTCCTCTAGTCAGTCCCATCCCCTCACAGTTAGAAACACACCTAGGGAACACATTTAACCCCTTGATCGCCCCCTAGTGTTAACCCCTTCCCTGCCAGTGACCTTTACACAGTTATCAGTGCATTTTTATAGCACCGATCGCCGTATAATTGTCAATGGTCCCAAAAATGTGTCAAAAGTGTCTGATCTGTCCGCCGCAATGTCGCAGTACCGCTAAAAATTGCAGCTAATCGCCATTACTAGTAAGAAAAAAATATTAATAATAAAAATGCCATAAATCTTTCCCATAGACGCTATAACTTTTGCGCAAACCAATCAATATATGCTTACTGCGATTTTTTTTTACCAAAAATATATAAAAAAATATATATTGGCCTAAACTGTTTTTTAAAAAAAAAAAAAAAAAAACATTTTTGGGGATATTTATTATAGCAAAAAGTAAAAAATAGTGTTTTATTTAGTTTTTTTTTACAAAATTGTTGCTCTTTTTATGTTTACAGCGCAAAAAATACAAATCACAGAGGTGATCAAACAGCGTTGCACGACCGCGCAAATGTCAGTTAAAGCGACGCAGTGCCGTATCGCAAACTGGCCTGGTCATTAAGCAGGAAAAGCTTCCGGTCTTTAAGTGATTAAAAAAATAAGTTTTTACTCCCATGTTACAAAAGGCCAAAAACTTCAATGAAGACATTGCAGCAGGCACACTTCTTGTCTGTAGATGTCCAGTCTCAAAAGACCCACTCTCTGTCTTAATTCGTCCCCCCCCCCCGGCATACAGGAGGTGTTAACCACGGCTGCCATATCCAAAGTGGTGCTTACAACTTCCATACAGCCAATTTCAACCTCATTAGAAGTAGTTAACTTAAGAGTCTGTCTCCTCAGTCTGCAAACTGTACTGAAAATTGTTTCTGGTTTTGTTGCTTTATACATGTGAATGCAGTGTTTCTTCTCTGGGATTATAAATGATTTTGTGAATTACCTATTGCGTTTGTTGATTAATGTTTGCTGTATTGTCCGCTTATACAAAAGCAGTAAATAGTATAGAATGGGAGCTTAGTCCAGTGTTGTATGCTGTGAAGAGGAGTCTGGATTCCAAACACATGTAACATACAGCGTCTGGTTTACTGTCTTCTACTGTTCACAATTAGGCAAAGCTAGATGTATTATTTTGTATCATGCTGATCAAAAAGGTATCAATCAGTTGCTGTGGCTTACCGCATTGATGTGCTAGCACTACGTGACTTCTCCTACAGGCCAGAGCACAGCAAGATGAAAAAAAAAAGGGATTGTCCCTTGACCTCTTCTTTTCTTTCCCCTTTTAAGGTTGAAAACCTAATATTAGATGAGGGTAGAAAACTGTACAGTAGACAGCGGGGTTGTGGAGGATAAAAATATAGATTGACGCAGACTGGAGTTCTGCTTTAAGCAGAACAAAACATGTCCAGTCACAGAGCTGCAAAGTGCATCCAGTCAGGGGATAGATGCGGATATGTTCTTCTTTGTTATAAATTATCAATAGGTATTCTGCTATAACTTTATCAACCTAAATATTACCTGGTTTAAGGGCCTTTGTAAAATACCAGGTGCATTCCCTTACCTAAACAGATTTCGTCAGTTGTTATTACTAGAGTAGAGAATAGCAGCTGAGGGACAGCATGCTTCCAGAGCTGATACCCATAAAGCATAGTGTTATTTTGTGAGGCAGCCAAATGATCTGACATTTGGAATGACTCACAGGACATAGTGATACTAGAAGTTAGTACATTCAAATGCAGGAGAAGCCCCTCCTTTATAGCTCCACATTTATCCAATATCTTCCAAAAATAAAGGACTGGAAATGCTGGTAGATTGTTCTCCACAGCAAGGTTCTTCTTGTGAGGTTTTTGTGAACACAGGTGGCCTTAGGTATGTGGGAACTGTGCAGTAACACAGGACGCCATACCATGGTGACACCCATTGCTGCATTTTCACTTAACCATTTCTTAAATGTTAGTTCATTATAATTAATAAGCACGCTTGTATCTTTGAGCTTTAACTGGGGCCTATGCTCTATCCTTCTCCTGATACACTATCCTCTCTGCTTTCTAAAAGCACTCTAAAAATTCAATCCACAAAATGGCTTTCAATATTTTTCCAGAAAACCTTTTTTAAAAAAAAATGGAAGCTGCCATTGCTGGCTTGGTTTTTAATAGGTACAGGCTCTGGGCTGTTTTCTTGATATTGGCTTCCCTACTTAGTGAATTTGTGATTTAAAACAAACATATCACAGCAATTCTAACTATGCTGGTAGCATACTTATTCCAGATCAGCCACTCGTTACATAGAGAAGCCATGATCAAGGTGGGTGCCCCACAGCCTGCACCTTTAAAAACAATTCCGCATTTGCAAATGCCATATTTTTACTCTCACGGGTTCCATTTAAATGTTTTTTGGAAAAGTATTAAATGGATATGTTATGAAATATATGAATAAAATCATTGTAAGTTTTATGTTTCTTTAAGGTTACTTAAAGAAATCCAGTATATCATTTCTTTTATTGGCGATAGTGAAAATAATTATTGGTATTTGTTTGATTTCAACAAGTAAATGACTGTAAATGATAATGGATCTATATCTCCATTCTTTATAAAAGGGACTTATGCCAATAATATTTATACAAACATGTAAAACGATTTTCAGCTCTTGGAAATAGGTCTCTATATCTGGCTTTTCACCTTGGTAAACATTGATATGTGTAAGCTTGTATAATAATGTCTTTTAGTTGACAATGGATAGACTCACAGAAACTTAGTACATTGTTTCATATTTTATGGATTATAGTCATATATGCGAACATGTAATTTCTAGGATAAAAACGTTTTATGAATAGTTCAGACAAAATGGAAACATGTCTTCTGGCAAGACTGGCTTCTAATGGGTAATCAATACTTATACCAGAGGCAGCTTGAGCAGAGGTTGCAGTTTAAAGGAGTTCTATGGTCATAGGATACACTTTCATTTTATAAAATCAGCATTGTAATAGCAATACAAACAACCGTTTTTCTGTCTTTTTGTTTTTTTTTACAAGTTGTATACTTTCTTAAAAAAATCCCCTTTCATGTGAAGAGTGTTGCCTGTCTGCTGGCCATCTTTTTCAATAACTTTATGAATTCCCTCCATGCTTTGCAGTTTCTTCTCTGCTGTTTACTTCCAATATTTTAATGACTACATATCCCACATTACCTTACTGCCTGCAAGCTTTGATTCCTGTACTGGCTATGACTCTTGAAATTCCTCCTCAGCACCTCTGTGGGTCAGAGGGCAGGCTCTTTGAAATGTGTGAAACACCAGCATCTCCCTAAAGGGCATAGTGAATGTGTTACAGAATTCAAGGAAGTAAATGTGTGGGCATCTTCACAAAGTATGTTTAAAAAATTTAAGATCATTTTGATCAATAGGGGTAGGCTAGAAATAATCAAAATATAATGTGGCAATAAATATATAATTTTACATTTTGACCATAGATATTTAATGATTAGGCCAGGAGGGGTTGTATTCGTTTGGGATTAAACTTCCTTCCTGGTCACCCAGTCCTAAATTACCTAGTTAATCCTACTCATTGTTTGGTCAACCATCTGCTTGCTCAGTATAGGAAATATACATTTTTTTGTGGGCTAGCCCTGGAGAATTTATAACAGGATTATGATGAAAATTATATATCTTCTAGGGTTTTCAGTAGTAATATCTTAAAATCTGAAATTAAAGAAAACACTTGTGTTTTTCTAGCCGGAATAAATTGTGATAGATAAACATACTAAATATACTAAATATATGAGTACACCCCTCACATTTTTACTTTGCTACAATGTAAAGTAGTGAGTGTACAGCTTGTATAACAGTGTAAATGTGCTGTCCCCTCAAAATAACTCAACACAAGTGAGGGGTGTACTCACTTTTGTGAGATACTGTATATATAATTATATGTGTGTGTGTGTTCGTTATTTAGTAAGGTCAGTATTTATAAGAGAAGTTACATTGATTGCAGACCAATACTACATTGCATTGGATATTTATTTAGACAAAGCTATTTTACTAGATCCTTTGCTATGTTGTTTAAGAGGCCAAAGCAAGCGAGAGTCATTCATTTAGCTGGATGAACCTCTAAAGGAATAATTAGCTGTAAAATAGATGTCTGGACAATCACACAAAATAAAATGGCTCAGTAAAATAGCTCAAACATGGTCAATAACCAGGGTCTCCAAACTGTGGCCTGCAGGCCAAGTTTAGCCCAATACAGTATTGCATCTAGCCTACGGCTAGGGTAAAGATTACCCCACCATGCCTTTTTTATCCAAGTCAGTTAGTTGCTAGGACCAGAAGTATAAGGGGGCTCTGACTGGGGACTCTGGCGTGGGGGGGGGGGGGCCTGGGGAAGATTCTTATGTTCACCCGGCATTGTTATCCTGATGTAAAGGAGGGCTCTAATGGGGACCCTGATGTAAGGGTGCTCTGATAGAGACCCTGAAGTAAAAGGGATCTCTGATGAACAGGGGGACATCTAAGGTGGACTCTGATGTAAGGCTCCGTAGGGGAACCGATATAAGGGGAGCTCTGATTGGGACCCTGATGTAAGGGGGGCCCTGCTGGGGACCCTGATGTAAGGGGGAACTCTGATGTAAACATAGGCATTGATTTGTTTTACTGAAGTTCTCTCTCTTTTGTTCTGAATCATATGCTTCCAAAAAATTATCAACAGACAAATGCATCACATTTTGGTTAATTTAATGAGGTGGTGCATAGTAGCTCTTTTCTTTGGGTCAATCAAGCAATGTCACTCAACCTGATTAGATATGAATTTAGTAACTTGTTTTATTTTAGGTTAATTTGGCTAATATTCATTGCCATTGTTAAACTAAACACTCCATTACTCTGCTATTGCCAGCCAGTGAGCCTCTGTACCCTTTCAGTTTGTTTGCACAGTGACTGTTATGTTGATAAGAGGAAGTAGTATCACAAAGCATAGAGACATAATGAGAAGAAATGTTTTATAGCATGTACATGAAAATGTCACTGTCACCTTTTTTAGATGTTATCCAAGAGGAGTAAACATTTTTACATCAATAGCCATTAAAAGAATATAGGTACAGCATCGAGAATTTTTTGGAAGAGTCAGAATGTCGTTTTTCTTAGTAGTTACTTGGCACTACAGACTGTACATACACATAAATAACAGTTTTCAAGAAAACTGGGCATGGGCTTAGTCCACTAATCTTCTGTCGATGAAGCCCAATGTGTCCATCTATTTTAATGTTGTGGGATGATAAAGAATTTTTTTTGGTGAAATTCTTAACAGGCTTCATGCATGTATTTGTTTTGGCACCAGGGCCAGGACAAGGGGTGGACAGGAGGGGCTGCCCTGGGCGGAATGGTTTATTGTAGGGATGGGCACCCTGTGTCAGTTGCTGACAGGAGTAGTGATAGCGGCATCATTGCTAACTCTAACCCTAAGGGAAGGGGCACAGTTTGGCATGTCTCGGCATTGTTTGGCACAGATGCAGTTTGACATTGGAGGTTCAATTAGTGGAATGTAATTACTACTTTTTTTTTGTTAAATGCAGGGCTTTTTTCAGCTGGAACTTGGTGGAACTCTGTTCCACCACCTCTGGCTCAGGCCCTGTGCTCCCAGCTCAGCACTATCACTTGTAAACACAGAAGTACGACTTCTGTGTTTACAAGTGACAGCTTGTCTCTCAGCAGTCCCCATAAATCTGGTCTCCTGAGTGGCTCCCACTGAGTGCAGGATGGGGACAAGGGGGATGTGGGTGCCTGGGGTGAAGTGCAGATGCCGATACCCCCACTGCAAGTGAGAAAGGCGGAAGCCAGCTGGAAAGAGGGGTGAAAGTGAGATGTGGATGGGGATGCAGAGGTAAACAGCTATGGAAGAAGGCGGAACTTTGCACTCTGTGTTTAGCGCAACCCTGAACTCTGCACATAATGCACTCTTGGTATTTAATGCCCCTTTAAGACCCTCTCACTGTTAGTGAAATATGACCACACCCAGTATTTGATGCTGTTTGGAGGGTGTGTGTGGGGGTCAAGGGGGTTTTGGGGGGGTCATGGTTGAGTACCTGCACCTATTTTCTGAGAAAAAAAGCCCTGGTTAAATGCAAATATAGCAGTGTTTGATGCAAAACAACAACTGATAATTGCTGCAATCCTGTGTTTAACTAACACTATTAGCCACCTGTTATTAAAGATAAGACTAATAAATTAACTTTATGAAGCAGATAGCCTATTGTTTGAATTCCTTTTGTTGCTATATATAGACCTCATAAAACTTGCTAATGGAACGTAAGGCCTTTTTCAGGAATTTATTAGGCAGCTTAACTGTAGTTTGATGGAAAGACTTTGAAAGGGAAATCAGTGTTACTTGATTTAGGATCAACAATGTAATTCTAAATTATGAGACAGAGACTGTGCGGTGTAACTACAGTATAAAAATAGAGTCACTTTCTGTACTATTTGTGATCTGTAATGCATGTGTGTTTGATAGAAGTGTGTGGTCCCTTTTTACATAAATGTAAACTAAAAAGAAAACAGCTGCCTACATCTTAAAGTGTGTTAAAGTGTTTATTTGTAGTTACTCATAAGAATTCAGCAACAGCTGAAAGTAATGCTCAGGCAAGACACAACAATATAAATACTTGACAGTTTAGCCTGTGTAACATGAACACCAACACTGTCCTTCACCTGCTGAATATTCTGGGGAATTCAAGAAAGCAGAGTGAATACAAATAAATACAGAATAAATGCAAGTTAATAAATATATATCTGGTTTTCCAGGCAGCCTGATGTCTGGGCTTTTTTTTAATTGCTGGCCACCCACATAGTGAAGTATACAGATCTTGTATCTAAGCCAATTGCTATCACTTAAAGTGAGTTTACGTGTAATTATGTATACTGTAAAATCAGTAATGCAGTCATACCATTTTATGCAGCCTGGGCTGACCTAACATTGGATTTCTCAAATTAGTATAGGGCATGTACGTTTTGGCATGACATATAATGATTGCAAAAGGCAGGTTTTAGCCTTGTGATTGGGAGGAAGTTAATTGTAAGTGTCAAAATGCTATGTGCCATTTTGTGTAATTTTTGGCATTTTACCATGTTTTGACTTGATAAAAAAAAATATATATTTCCTGCATCGAAATACATTTTCTTCTATCAACTATAAACTGAAATGGTTTCTTTTATTTCCAAAAGTTCAAGTCATGGACAGTAAGCTCAATTGTAAGCTTAATTTGTCATTCTATTTGAAATATTTCGGGAAGCTGAAATTTAGTAAAATACAACTATAGTTACTCTCACAGTTAGTGGCACACTATTAAACTTTATGTCACGCAGTTAAGCAAATGAAAGCCTATTGTTAGATTTTAGTTAGTTTGCCCACTGTATATTACAGAGATTAGATCTTTTAAATGACTCTAAATTTTAAAGGTAAAGGCAAACATGAAAAATATAAAAACTGCATGCAGGATGGTGTTACCTTAAACCGCTGAGATTGTGTATCTTGCCTGGATGTGATATTGGTTAGAGGAGAGAAGTGGGATGCAGAAGACTGATAAAGTGAAGGTGAAGACGTAGAGACAACAGGATGACTAGAAGGAAGCTGGGAAAAGGGTACAGGACATCTTTGTGTTCCAGAAGAAATAGTGGAGTTCTTAAATATTTAGAAAAAATGGCACATCAAATCAAATACTTAATGTTCAAAAATGTATCTCTTGAGAATTTAGAATTACTTTGCTTTTCCATTCAGCAATTCACACGTACGAATAATGTACGTATTCAATATTATAATTATGCATTGCACAATACCATTATCTGAGCTTGGGCTTTTTTAACAAAGTATAATGACAGACCAGATCAAACAGACTGAGTAGATATTAAAATTAAGGGTTAAAAAAGGTCTAAAAGAACAGTACTTCCAATACCACTTATACGCCGATGACACCCACATCTATCTGTCTACTCCTCACCTCACTCCTTCAGTCTCCTCTCGCATTACTAACTTACTAACTGAAATATCAGCATGGATGTCACACCACTTCCTTAAATGAAATCTCTCTAAAACTGAGCTATTAATATTCCTCCCCCCATGACTTTTCCATCAAAATCGACAATGCAACTATCGGTACCTCCCCTCATGCCAGGGTACTAGGTGTAATCCTAGACTCGGACTTGTCATTTCAGCCCCAAGTCCAATCGTTGTCAAAAGTTTGTAGAATTTACCTCTGTAACATCTCTAAAATTTGCCCCTTTTTAATAAATAAAACCACCAAGCTCCTCATTCACTCCCTTGTTATCTCTCGCCTTGACTTTTGCAACTCCCTTCTCATTGGCCTGCCTCTCCATAGGCTTTCCCCTCTTCAGTCTATCATGAATGCTGCTGCCAAACTTATCCCCCTTACCAACCGCTCGTACCCCGTACACACGATCAGAAATTCCGTCAGAAAAAACTTGGATGCTTTTTCGGACTGAATTCCGCTCAAGCTTGCCTTGCATACACACGGTCACACAAAAGTTCTCTGAACTTTCGACCGTCAAGAACGCTGTGACGTACAACACTACGACGAGCTGAGAAAAATGAAGTTCAGTGCTTCCGAGCATGCGTCGAATTGTTTCCGAGCATGCGTGATTTTTTGCGCATCCGAATTACATACAGACGAACACATTTTCGGATAGGAACTTTTTCCGACCGAAAAATAGAGAACCTGCTCTCAATCTTATGCTGGCTGGAATTCTGCCAGCAAAAGTCCGATGGAGCATACACACGGTCGGAATTTGTGACCAAAAGCTCACATCCGACTTTTGCTGGAGGAATTTCTGATTGTGTGTACGGGGCATTAGTGTCTGCCAACCCTCTCCTCCAATCCCTACACTGGCTCCCAATCACCCAGTGAATTAAATTCAAAATACTAACCACAACATACAAAGCCATTCACAAATTGTCCTCTCCGCTCTTCTCAAGACCTCCTACTCTCAAGCTCTCTCGTCTCCTCCTCCCATGCTCGTCTCCAGGATTTCTCCAGAGCCTCTCCCATCCTCTGGAACTCACTACCATCACCAGTCTGGCTATCCCCTACTCTTGCTACCTTCAGGCGATCCCTGAAAACTCATCTCTTCAGGAAGGCCTATCATGTCTCCAACTAATCTTCTACCACTTCCATCAGCTCATTATTCCCCACAGTTACAACTTTTTGTACCACCTGCCCCACCCTATTAGATTGTAAGCTCTTCTGAGTAGGGCCCTCGTAATCCTCTTGTATTTTATTGTATTATAACTGTATTGTCTCCTTTTTTTATATTGTAAAGCGCTGTGTAAACTGTTGGCGCTATATAAATCCTGTATAATAATAATAATACTAGTAATCGGTGGTTAAATCCAGCACATGTAGCTGGTGGGACTCATAGCCTAACCTTGCGTGGAATGGTAGAATTCAGTACTCGTAAATATTAATTTCTGTTCCGCTAACATCTGTTTTTTTACTAGTGATTAGAAGATCTCAATTCAAACTATTTGAAGATCAATGTAAAATCATACCAATTTCTGCAGCAGGTGAATATCCAATTATAATGTTCATATGATTTTTTTTCTAACTTTGCATCCCCATGATCAAATGCAGAAGAATTCCTCACTGAAGGCTATTAGGCTGGTGCTTATCATTTGTGAGAACATAGCAAGGAAAATGACTGAAGAAAATTCTCATGGAGTTGGATGTTCACATTGGCTGGACTATGGCATGCATGATTGTACATTCATCCTTAACCCTATAACTTTCCACCTGAAGCCAATTTATAGTTTTTGGTGGAGGTCATAATTAGTTATGTGTGCTAGGACCTTTTTCACTAATAAAAAATATTTAAACAAAACATTGCTTGGTACAAACACACAACACAACATGGAGTAGCTTGATGTTAAGCACTGAAATACCTCAGGATTTATACTGGGTGAATACTCTTCATGACTTATAATAGGCTGTGCTATGCTTTCTACCGGAGGTTTTATCTTTTCACTTGCCACATCTTCCTCTATGTAGAGTCTTGGATGCTGCTCTGTTTGGGGCTCACACCTATAAAACCCTGAATCTTGGCTGTTCAGCTGACCTCCTTGGATGATGGTTACCAGTTCTTGACAAATCTCTTCTTCCTGTTCATCAAGTGATGCCAGGTTTCTTGGAGATGATGACCCAGTTGTACATTCTGAAACAACAAGGTCGATCCCAGGAGTCTCTGATGTACTTCTGTGGTCAGAAAAAACCTCTGAAGCTTCTTTGGCACTTATTGGTCCCTTTGAGTCTGTCTGGTCCAGGTATTTGAACTGCTTTTCATTCTCAATGCTATGAATACAAGTTCCAGGGATGGAAGGGACTATAAGCTCCTGAATTACAGGAGAGGAAAGCATTGTATCTGGAAATGGTGAGGGTATAGTAAGATGATGACCCGAAGAGGTCTTTGGAGGTGTAATGGGAACAAAATGACCATCCTTTATAAGGGAAGTGACACCATGTGGAGAACACTGTTCAGGTTGTAATACTGTTAATGGCAAGGCATGGGGTTTTTCTACTTGGGCTAGAAAGTGGTCAGGAAAAGGTGGTGGAGTTGGGACAGGTGTGATTGAAGGTGAACAGCCGACAGTCAGTGACAACCATTCACTGGTCAGAGCTTCAAAGTTCCCCTTACTAGAGTCTGTACAAGAGGTTGGCCTGAGAGTAAGGGGTGGAGTACGAAGTCTTTTAGTGGATGCCAACTTTAGAAATAAAAAAATATGGTTAAGAAAAACAACTGTAACACAAAATGTTAACAGAAAAATAAATGTATAATCTATAAGATATTAAAGATGACAAAGTATATCATTGTGCAGGTGCACATGCCAGAAACTATTAGTACATGAAACCAAAGGAGCAAGAGAGCTATTTGAAAAGGGTAACTTTATCAGTTGATAGACAGTGCTTTAAATGTCAAATGTTGAGAGATGCCTGAGTCATCCTATTCAAAGTAGTAGTATGAGTTTCATGATTGAGCTGTGGACTTCTACACACACATGTTAAACTGTAGCTCTGAAAAAGTCTGGGAAGCATGTAGCTTTACTCTGAAGACTGTATCAAGTGCATTAGTATTCTGAGCTAGTTTAAACACCAGCTTAGTTGTTATAAATCTTAACCAATCCATTGGTGATCATTTATAAAAACATATTAAGCTAAAACAACAGTGTTGCTATTTTCTTTAAATATATATTTTATTTCAAAATATATAAAAACCCCTCAAGGTTATATTTATGAAGCAGTGAATCTGACATTTACTAAACATTCACTGCAAGTAAATCTTTTAGGTGTATTTGTTTTAAAAGACAATGATTGATTCAACACCAATGAAGGTTTTGTGAAAATCACAGTCACTGCTTTATAAGTATGCCTCTCAGTGTTGAAAAACAAACTGCACAAAAATAAACTTTACAGCATTTAATAATATGTACAGCTCAGAAATGATCCCCCCTTAAGCCTGCACCATTAAAGTAGACACTGAAAACTAAACATAAATAGACAACAAAATATAAATAAATTTAAATAAATAAAAAATAAAAATGAAAATAAATAAATATATTATATATATCCTTTCAAACGGACCATAATGGGACATTGCATTGCAATAAACATAATGGTGTTGATTTACTGGAGAGTGCAAAATCTGGTGCAGTTCTGCATGGTAGCCATTCGGCTTCTAACTTCAGCTTGTTCAATTAACCACTTGACTGTCAGCAGATTTACCCCCCTTTATGACCAGGCCATTTTTTGTGACGCTGTACCCAACTAGAATTGATGTCCTTTTTTCCCCACAAACAGAGCTTTCTTTTAGTGGTTTTTGATCACCAGTGCATTTTTTTTTTTTTGCGCTATACACAATACAGACAATTTAAAAAAAAACAAAAAAAAAAAAAAAACAATATTTTTTACTTTCTGCTATAAAGCATATAAAAAAAAAATCACAAAAAAAAATTTCTTGATAAATTTAGGCCAATATGTATTTTGCTACATATTTTTTGTAAAAAAATCCTAGTGGGCGTATATTGATTGGTTTGTGCAAAAGTTATAGTGTCTACAAACGATGGGCTATATATATACTGGAATTTTTATTAATTTAAATTTTTTTTTTTTTTTTTTTACTAGTAATGGTGGCAATCAGCAACCTATAGCGGGACTGCGATATTGCCGTGGGCATTCGGACACTGACACTTTTTGGGAACCAGTGACACTAATACAGTGATCAGTGATAAAAATATGCACTGACACTGGATGGGAAGGGGTTAAACATCTAGGGTAATCAAAGGGTAATCAAATGTGTGCCTAGCCAGTGTTTATGTGTACTTTGTGTAGTGCTTTGACTGGGGGAAGTAATAGATTTTATTCCCTGCTTTGCGGGGAAAGAAAATCTATTACTTCCTCGCTGTCCTGTGTAAATTCATGACAATCGCCGGGTGTCAGCGGTAGTCCATTGGCCGGCACCCAGTGATCGACATCAGCTGTTTTCAATCACTAGGTACATGATCTGGCGCAGCCGAGCCACCGTATATCTAGGTTATATGGTTGGCAAGCGATTAAGCTTTGACAAAAAAAAACCTGGAAGCGGATTGGTTTCTATGCAGAGCTGCACCAGATTTTGCACTCTCCAGTTTTACTAAATCCCCCAAATGGGTCTCATATATGGAAGTGAACAAGGGAATACTTTTTCAATGTGCCTTGTCATACAACAACTAAGTAGACTCTTTCTTTATAAAAAAAATTAAAAACAATGAATGTCGCCCTGTGAAATCATTGAACGTAATGGAAGCTGCCCCTTTAAAAGAGAACAGGTCACCAAATGCTTCGGGAAAATTATATTAAAAGGAGGAGGCGCTAGTGATGTTCAGCGAATCAAAAATGCTAATACAAATAAATAGCAAGCTAAAAGTCCATATATGATAAATCCCAACACCAAATTGTGATGCTCAAAATCAGATTCCTAGTTCTTCACCACAAGTGCTCAAGAGATGGGTGGCCACTCACCACAGAATTATGACCCTTTTTACAGGAAGGTCAAACAGCGCTTCTGGAATACCAATTAATTCCACTGATAGCACAGTTCCACTCCACTGGCCCCTCGAGATGAAACTAGGATAGGAAAAATGACTCCACAAGAGACAGAGGGAGGTCTCATAGTGTAGTATTTTTAATAGATTAAGGCAAATGACAACAACAAATGACGATTACACTCACATGTTACAGTGCCGACCCAGGCACCAGGTGTAATCAGCATGTGCAAGTCAGCTAGTCCTAAAGGGATGGCGTGAAGTCCACGTCTCTCCTAAGGCCAAGCCTAGATAGGATGTGGGATCAGAACCTGGAATGGCGGCTCCTCTGCTCCGACATATGTTTCGCCGTATTAGTGTCTTCAGGAAGTGATGTCACACCACTCCTAGCTTGCTTAAAAGTGAATGGGAAGGGTGCTGTTGGTTGGACTCCAACCAAAATAGAGGAAAACACAAAAATGTAATGCAAAATCTCCCTCTAGGGGATGCCACCTTACACACACTATTCTCACCATACAGCATAAACCAACCTGATATCAACATGTAAAAACTCGAGACACAAAAACATCGCAAATTGATAAAATATCATAGCTAAATGACATAAAGAAAATAGTGACATGATAAAAAAAATATAATAAACAGGAACCATGTAAACTGGCACCATCTAGTGGCCAGGCATAATAAATGTGGAACCTAGATGTGTGCAACTAGATGGTAACAGTTTATTATGCCTGGCCACTAGATGGTTCCTGTTTATTTTATTTTTTTATCATGTCACTATTTTCTTTATGTGATTTAGCTATGATATTTTATCAATTTACGATGTTTTTAATGTATCTTTCGAGTTTTTACATGTTGATATCAGGGTGGTTTATGCTG
This sequence comes from Aquarana catesbeiana, assembly GCF_042186555.1. Lineage (NCBI taxonomy): Eukaryota > Metazoa > Chordata > Amphibia > Anura > Ranidae > Aquarana > Aquarana catesbeiana. The sequence continues at coordinate 797,630,937 of NC_133324.1, forward strand.
TATGGTGGGAACAGCGTGTGTAAGTCGGCATCCCTTAGAGGGAGATTTTGCATTACATTTTTGTCTTCTCCTCCATTTTGGAGGAGTCCAACAGCACCCTTCCCATTCAATTTTAAGCAAGCTAGGAGTGGCGTGACATCACTCCCTGCAGACGCTAATATGGCAAAACATATGTCGGAGCAGAGGAGCCGCCATTCCAGGTTCTGATCCCATATGCTATCTGGGCTTGGCCTTAAGGGGAGACGCGGACTTCACGCTATCCTTTTAGGATTAGCCAACTTGTACATGCTGATTACACCTGGTGCCCATATCAGCACTGTAACATGTGAGTGAAATCACCATTTGTTGTTGTCATTTGCCTTTATCTATTAAAAATACTATACTATGAGACCTCCCTCTATCTCTTGTGGAGTAATTTTTCCCATCCTAGTTTCATCTCGAGGGGCCAGTGGAGTGGAACTGTGCTATCAGTGGAATTAATTGGTATTCCAGAAGCACTGTTTGACCTTCCTGTAAAAAGGGGTCAGAATTCTATGGTGAGTGGCCATCCATCTCTTGAGCACTTGTGGTGAAGGACTAGGAATCCGATTTTGAGCATCACAATTTGGTGTTGGGATTTATCTTACATGGACTTTTAGCTTGCTATTTATTTGTATTAGCATTTTTGATGCACTGAACATCACTAGCGCATCATCCTTTAATATAATTTTCCCGCAGACTATTTCTTTATACTCTGGGGGATGAAACGGAGATGGCTGGTAAAAGGCAGCACATACAGTCTGAAACTTCCTTCAGATACTAGCATGAATGAGGCCCACTGGGTTTCCACACCAGTAGTGAAAGGGGTAAAGCATGTTTATATAAGATCATATTGTTATTTGTACACTTAGCACAATCAAAGCTCGGTTATGGTCTATTTTAGCTACTGATGATTCAAAGTTTATCCCAATATTGTTCTCTACAGATTTAAAAATACCAGTAAACTTAAACCAGGTTAATGTGGTAATATAAAGTAAACCCAGGCACCCAAAGGTGGAAACACATATCTGCAGACTTCTTTCAAAACACTGTAGGGGTCCAAAATTCCAGGATGAGCTGTAGTTTAAATATTTCCTATAGAGCTAGAAGTCAGCACTTTGGTCTGTACCTAACAGTTTTTCACCCATCAAATCAGCAGATCAGTAGGGAGACACGAGGGGGTTGGTGAAAGCTCTGACCTCATAGTTGTTATCAGCATAATATAGTGCCCCGAGTTCTCCTTATAGGGTCCTTAGGAAGAAATCTGCAGGTATGTGCAGTAGTGTCTCGGCACCACCATTTCATGTTTTATAATACTGCTATTAAAGACAGTTTACATCAGAAAAAAAAAATAGGTATTCCGGCTGTAGGTACTTAGGACTTTGGGACAGCATACTGGCTTGTCTTTCAATTAATTCTTTCATGATAATCATCATAACACTAGTTTTATTATAGACAGACCCTTTTTATATTACCCATAAAAGGGGTTAAGATAACAGGCAGCTCTGTGTTACACATATTCAAATAGTAAAACATATGTAAGTGTACATTTTTGTGGCAATAATCAATATTCTGTTCATTAGCAGAACTAGTAACATTGCAAAACCCAAGGCATGGGCTATATACTTATGAATTCAATTGACAAAGTAGCTGATTTTCATAGACAGACTAGGAAGAGTTAAGAACCCTGTCACTAATGGAAATAAAAATATTTGACAGCACATATAAACCGCATAGAAGTATCTCCTATACTTACAAGTACACTTTTTCTTAAAAAAAAACAAAAACAAAAAACAAAACATCTTGGATCTGACCCACACTGGGGCTATTGAGCACTTTAGGAATGGCCTGTTCCCTAGCTATGGGTAAAAGCCTTGTGAACTGCCACACTAAGCTGCAGGCATCATCCCGGTACCGTTTATTTAGAGCTGGCGATCGGCTTTCCAGGGATAACAACCGATGCGGCTGATGTCCCCCCCTCCCGCCGCTCTCAACGGGCCTCCTGATCCCCCGGGAGACCCGATCAGCAATCCGCCACCTCCGGCGGCTAGGGACAGACTGGCACGAAGCCGGAAACGTCATGATCCTGTTTACTCGGCTGCCAATGGCGCTGGTTTTAAAAAAAATATACAGTATTCAGAATCGACGAAAACGGCAATATGAATACTTTAAAGTGCAAAGGAGGGATCGGGGGTCTTTTAGACCCCCGATCCCTCCATAAAGAGTGCCTGTCACCACCTATTACTGTCACAAGGGATGTTTACAACAAAATTTATTAATATAAAAATAAATAAAACAAATAAGAAAAAAAACATTTTTTAAAGCGCCACCGTCCCCACGAGCTCGCGCAGCAAAGAAAGCGCATACGGAAGTCACGCCCGCATATGTAAACGGTGTTCAAATCACACATGTGAGGTATCACCACGATCGTCAGAGCGAAAGCAATAATTCTAGCACTAGACCTCCTCTGTAACTCTAACCTGGTAACCGTAAAAAAAAATTTAAAGCGTCGCCTATGGAGATTTTTTTAGGTACCGTAGTTTGTTTCCATTCCACAAGTGCGTGCAATTATAAAGCGTGACATGTTCGGTATCTATTTACCCGGCGTAACATCATCTTTCACATTATACAAAAAAAATTGGGCTAACTTTACTGTTTCTTTTTTTTAAAATTCATGAAAGTGTCCCTTTTCCCAAAAAGTTGCGTTTAAACACAGCTGCACAAATGCCGTGTGACATAAAATATTGCAACAATCGCCATTTTATTCTCTAGATCAGTGGTCATCAACCCTGTCCTCAGGGCCCACTAACAGGCCAGGTTTGCAAGATAACTGAAATACATCACAGGTGATATTTGCTGCTCAGTGATTGCAGTATTCTTGTCTGCATCTCCCTAAGGTAATACATAAAACGTGGCCTGTTAGTGGGCCCTGAGGAGAGAGTTGATGACCACTGCTCTAGATTCTCTGCTAAAAAAAAATATTTATAATGTTTGGGGGTTCTAAGTAATTTTCTAGCAAAAAATACGGATTTTAACTAGTAAACACCAAATGTCAAAAATAGGCTTAGTTATGAAAGGGATATACAACATAAATGTCTAAAGCATAACAACATATAAACACTATAAATAAAGTGCTTGTGCTCCGTGATATTACACTCAGTCCTCAATGAGGTTATTAAACTAAACAGCAACAGTTCATATGTATGAAAATAAAGTGCTCATGCTCCGTGATTTTCAATTAATCTTTTATGAGTGTTTACCACTTGGCGTCCGTGCTATAGCTGAATGACGGCCACAGCGTGGACCTGAATTTCCGGGACGCCCTCATATGACATCCTCCCCTTTGCACGCTCCCCACGCGCCCCCTGCAGGGCGCGCGCTGTGATCACTGAGTCACCGAGACTTCATCCGGTCCCGGCCCCTTACCACGCGATCAGCTGTCAGCCAGTGACAGCTGATCACATGATGTGAACAAAAGCTTGGTAATCGTTTTTTTTTTCTCCTCACGCTGACAGCATGAGGAGAAAAAAAAGCCGATCACCGGCTTATGTGCAAGGGACATCGGTCCCGAAGAGGAAGAGGCAATTCTGCCTCATCTGTGCTCACCAGTACCCCTTGCCAGTGCCACCTACCAGTGCCCACCAGTGCCACCTATCAATGCCCATGAGTGCCATCTATCAATGCCCACAAGTACCACCTATCAATGCCCACCAGTGGTGCCAAACAGTGCCACCTAGCAGTGCTGCCTATCAATTTAACCTACCAGTGCCGATCAGTGCCCATTATTGCCACCCATCAGTGCCCATCACTGCCACTTATCGGTGCCCATCAGTGCAGCCTCATCAGCATACATCAATGAAGGAGAAAAATTACCTGTTTGCAGGTCACCTGAGAGTCACCTGTGGTCCGGTTCTGCAGCCCCGGTTTACACGGTGTTCCCCCTGTCCTATGCCAACTCTGCAATGAGAGAGGTACCAGGAAGTGTTGTAGAGCTGGCATAGGACAGGGGGAACGGGGCTGCAGAACCGGACGATAGGTGACTATCACCCCTCAGCACTATAGCACTTTAAAAGGCGGAATTCTGTTTGCAATTAAAATTTTTTAAACATTATCACGCTATTGCATGCCTCTGTCATTTCCCACATGTGATGTATATGAGGAGAGTCTCTGAACATACCAGGAGAAAATTGTGACCTCTGAGCTGGGTTATGATCGGAAGTAGCAGGTGGCCTGTGTTCCATACAAGTGTCCCATTAACCTGCATAGGATAAAGGAAGCAAAGGAGGATCTCTGCATGCTATTACTATCAATTACAGGCTTATTTTTTAAGTCCCTAGGGTGAGGGTATACCTGTTAGGGGTTGTGTGTGCACAACGCATCAAGACACAATTATCACATGGTTGATGTTAATATGGACTTTTGCTGTTTAGTTTAAACACTAATCACTAATTAATTGAAAGCCACGGAGCACGAGCACTTTATTTTCATATATATGGACTGTTGTTGTTTAGTTTAATAACCTCATTGAGGACTGAGTGTAATATCACGGAGCACGAGCACTTTATTTAAAGTGTTTATATGTTGTTATGCTTTAGACATTTATGTTATATATAGTGTTTATTGGATTCATATTTATATAGTACTGTTTCCATATTTATCAGCCCTGCACAGTGTGTTATACTGTTCCCTAGCTACTCTATTCTCCTGTGATGTCAGAGATCTCCTGCTGTGCCTGCTGGCATGGCCTTGTGAGAGCTGGTTTGACACCCTGAGTGCAGGAGAGCGTGTCAGCTTGATAGGACCGTGCAGACTGAAATCATGCTGTTTTGTTTGCAACTTCTTCTGAACATGGGGGAGTGCGCTCACAAGCCAGCCTCCTTGGTGCACATAAAGGCTGATGCATCATGTAAAAATCTAGAACTGCAAAGTGTGCTGCTGACATCATATAAGATGGTGGCGCCCAGCATTGTTTTTAGAAAGTTTTGCCTTACAGGGATGGAGGGGCCTTTGCAGCAATTTAGGACTAAATTAATTGGGTTTTTATAAAAAAAATAAAAATAAAAAAATGACAGGGTCTCTTTAAGGCCGGTTTACATTGTTGCACTGTCCATTTGAGCCACCCAAAAATTGTGCATGCTGCTTTGCTGGCAGTGTAGTGCACAGAAATGCATGTGCGTTGAGAAGGTGTGTTGGGATGCCAATAAGAATGAATGGCACCTCATCTCGCCAACGTGCATAACACAGAACAACTATGTAAATGGGGCCTAGGTCAGAACTCCATTTAACACTAGCTATATTTAAAATGCAATCATAGAAAACACATATTATGGCTGAAACAGTGAACCGGACGAGAATAATCTAACATCTTGCACCCCTCAGTGGTACCCGCACTCTGAGTGTTTTATATTGTGTACCCAGCAATCCTTTAGGGTTTTGGGGTATTGTACGTTTTATGTTTTACATCATCCCGTGTTCTTTTGTCTATTGGCATTCACTGAGGTTTTTCCTTTATTCCTGCCACATGAACAGGTCAATACAAACATTTAAACTATATCTAAACCCCCCAAAAAATAAAAAAATGTAATATATTGCAGATTACCAATAAATGTGGTGGCTGCATTAGTTTGCTTTTTTTATTTTATTTTTACTCGGCAATCTTGCCAGTAACACACTTCTTGTCCTAGGGTAACAATACACACTTATCATACCATATATTATAAGCCCCTATTCATATCTAATTGTTTTTTTTTTTATCGTTTTTTCTGCTGGTTTCCTTACACCTGACTATGCTCAGCATGTGGAATCCCATTCTTCCTATTTGTTCCCATTCTTCCTAATTGTCCCTGTTCACACATATATGCTCAGTTGCCCTAAGCTCAAAAATACATGAGCTTATTTTAGTTTATTTAATGAGAGCAGCTGTAAATGCATGATACGCACCTTTTAATACCCTAAGAACTCTTCTCCTCCTATGGAACTGCTCTCCTCTCCTTGCCCAGCAAAGGAAACAGATGCCTGAAGCTTGATATATGTGCAAAAATACTTGTAAAACGTATCAACACCAAAAAGAATATTCTCTGCTCAGGTGTGAATGCAGGCTAAGGTAAGGTTTCGTTCACACTACTGCAATTTCAGGTGTGGCTTGAGTCACACAAAATATGACAATGGAAATCACATTATTTTCAATGGTGCCAGTTCACACCAATGTGACTCAGCACTGCGTGACTTCATGGTGCGATTTTTAAAAAGGTTTGTGTACTACTATGGTGCAATTCCAGCATGATTTTGGCCCCATAGAAAATGCAAGCCTTTTCAACCAGGATTACAGGTTTTTAGTTACACAAAGCCATAGGTTTTCCTAAAAACTAATGTCATCATCTGTTGATAGGGGGGACGTCGAGTATCTGCGCAGCATACTTGTTTGCCCCTGCCCTGTCCCTTTTCGTCAGCACTGGGGTCACATTAGCTGAGTGATGGAGAAGAGAAACATTGGAATACTAGTCAGTACCAACGTGCAAGTTTATTTGTAAAACTTTGTTTATTGGGTACGGTCACATATTGACATACATTTGCAGTAGGAGTATAATGGTGACACAGATATTTATCATTTCAATTAAAAAAAAAAAAAGGAAAGGTAACATTTAACAATTAACAGGTACTGTATGAGGGGAGTTTCTCTTATTAAGAGGGTACACGTCCCCTGGGTTGCCATCAGCCTGTTGCTTATGGCAGGCTCAGGATTTCCACCGCCAACCATGTATTGGCCTACAGGGTAATTTGCCAATCACAGAACCAGCCTCCTGCCCCATATTGGCCTTGGCTAATGAGAGGGTCTGAATGGACTCAGACGCCGCCGGGTCTAAGCCCCACACCGGGAGAGGGGAGTAGCCAGTACCTCCAACTGACCTCCTCCAGTATTCCGCCCAGGCCCAAGCCACATATAAGCCCCTCCAGATCTCCAGTGGGAGGCAGAACACTACCGCTACCCACTTGGTAGCCCACTTTCCGGCAGGTAAACTTGGTAGTTCTTATCGGCCGTAACAAACAAAGGGGACACGCTATCCAGGTCCCAATGCAATATGCATTTAGAGAATGCAATATGCATTTAGAGGGAAAAAAAGGCAAAAGAGGAGAGTAAGAGAGGAATGGGAGAAAAGAGAAAGGGAATGAGGATAGATAGAGGAGAGGGATCAAGATCATACCTATAAGCTCTTGAGAGTCTCCATCACTCACACCAGGCTCCTACCTGCCAGGCGTCCGCGGCCTTCACCATAACAGGGATATACAATGTCCTTTGTCAATGCTCAGGTCTAGGGGGAATGCACTCCAGTACTACCGAGGTCGGTCGCGACGGCTAAGAGATGGCTCTGCTAGTTCTAGCAGTGCCATGTCTAGGCTCGATGAAACTTGGGTGGGTGGGACCAGAAAAGTGGTCCATCCACAAGGACCATGTGTTTGCAAACTTATCTCTGGTGCCCTTACACGTAGCAATCCAATCCTCTGCCTCTCTGATCTGTAGTTTGTCTCCTGCATTTTAGAGTCTACGGAACTCGAATGGTTAAGCTGGTATAAGTGTGTCAGCTGAGGCCTAGTAAATTCCAGACCTAAATCTCTCTCCCAGGCCCAGATGTATATGGGCTTGGAGGCCGAGGAGGAGGACCCTAGTAGTTGGTAAAGTTCTCAGACCATGTGTGGAATTGGTTCCTCTGCTATGAATAGGCCTTCAAAGTGTGTAAGTGATGTAATGTCTCTTATTGAGCTGCTGTGTACCTCGAAAAAGTGGTGCAGTTGTCTATACCTCCAAAAGTTCATTTGAGGTCCCGTGGGTCTAGCCGTCAGGGACTCAGAGGGTATCAGTTTGTCATTCCTCAATAATTTCCCACAGCTAGCATTCCCGTCATCCACCCAAGATCCAAAGAAAGCCAAGTGTTCCCCCGGGAGAACCAGAGGAATCCACCTAATGGCGCCTGTGGGGACACAGAGGGGGCCAGGTCTAGCATCCAGTTGACCTGGTGCCAAGTCTTAAGTGTGTGGGTTGTCAAGAGGGACGTATTATCTGACAACCCCCTGTGTTCGCGTGAGAGCCACGGGGCAAAGGATAGGTTTCTTCCAGCCATATACTTTTCCATAGAGACCCAGAGTTTAGACTGGGCATGGAAGCAGCAGTTCAGAATCCTCTGAAGCACTATAGCTTGGTGGTATCGTATGTCTGGAATTCCCAAACCACTGGAGTGTTTCAATACTTTCAGAGCTATACGCGGTTTCTGTGAGTTCCATATGAAACTGGAAAACATGTTGGACAGTTGGGTAAAAAAGCTTCTGGGCAGGGGGATAGGGAGTTTTTGCATATAAAATAGTATCCTATGGAGGACATTCATTTTTATGATATTCACCCTACCTAGCCAAGTGAAGGCGGTCTTCATCCACTGCAGTAAGTCTTGTCTGACCGCCGTCACCGACCGAAGGTAGTTGTGTACAGTGTGTCAAAGCGATCTGTTAACTAAATGTCTAGGTATCGCAGGGAGGCCGAGGTCCATGTAAAGGGGAATGCACTTCGTAGAGTATTTGTCATGTCAGAGGATAACTGGATAGGCAGAATTTCAGATTTTGTAAAATGTATTTTAAAGTTTGAGAGCGTCCCAAAATGCTGGAGTTCTCTCATCAGGATCGACAACAAGATCACTGGGTTCATTAAATGGAATAAGACATTGTCAGCATAAGCTTAGCGTTTATGTTCTGTATTGCCTACTGTCAGGCCTGTGATGTCTGTATTTGCTCTCACTTTATGCAGCAAGGGTTTGAGGGCTAGTGCGAAAAAGAGAGGCTAGAGGGGGCACCCCTATATTGTGCCGTTCCTGATCGAGAACCTAGATGTGAAAATACCATTGATTTTAACTTGTACACTGGGTTCTGAGTAGAGGGCTAGTATCCAAGCAAGCATGTTCGAACCTAACCCCAAGGTGTCTAGTACTTCACGGAGATAGGACCAGTCAATGCAGTCAAAGCTTTTCTCTGCGTCTATGGACAATATCAAATAAGGAGGTGGCTCCTGTCTATGCCTAGCCCAGTGTATAAGCTGGATCGCCCGAATGGATCTAATCTCTAGCCTCACGTCTGGTAATGAATCGCGTTTGGTCAGGGATGTGGGGCATGAGGTACTTCAGTCGGTTCGCCAGAATTTTTGTAAGTATCTTTATGTCAGTATTCAGTAAAGATATGGGGCGATAACTTTGAGGGACAGTGTGGGTATTTGCCTTCCTTCAGTATCACTGAAATATGTGCCAACAGCGCCTCTGGAGGGATGATGCTTTTTTGCCAGGGAGCTAGGGAGTTAAAATATCTGCACATGGGATTCATCAGTACCAGGGATAACATTGAGTAGTACGCTTTAGTGAACCCGTCCAGGCCTGGGCTTTTTCCATCGGACAGTGATTTAACAGTAGATTCAATCTCTTTAGTAGTGATTGGGGACTGTAAGTCTAACCGTTGGTCATCGGTCAGGGGCGGTTGGCCAGTCGTGGACAAATAGTCTCGGATCTCAGTCAACCTAGTAGCTCTAGTGTCAGAAGTCATGTTGGCATAGTTATATAGCTCTGGATAATAATCGCAGAACCCTGAGGCAATTCTGGATGACTGAAATACCAGTTCCCCAGAAGAGGAGCGAAGTTTATGTACCTATGTCTGAGCACGTTTCATACATAGGGCTCTAGCCAGCATACGGCCACATTTATTACCATGTTCATAGTATTTATGAGACAGGTAATCTTCGTTGTTTTCGTGCTTGCGGGTCTAGTAATCACCAGAATCGAGTATCACTGCCTTATGGCCCTCCCAGATCATCCCATTGCTAAGGTCATCCGTTGTGTTTTCCCGAAAAATAATGTGTCAAGGCTCCCGAGGTCTTTGAAACTACTACAGAGTCGTCCAACAAGTTTTCGTTTAGTTGCCAGGACCAGGCTCTATTAGTGCCTGAGGGTAAGGCGAGGGTGGCAGTGACCGGTGCGTGGTCTGATATAGTAATGTTCTTGATGCTGCAGGAGTTCCAATGTGGGGTGATCTACATAGATCAGGTCTATACGTGTATATACATTGTGTACCTTAGAGTAGTAGCTAAAGTCTCTGCCTGAGGGGTGAAGTACTCTCCAGATATCGACTAGTCTAGAAGCCTGGAGGGTTTTACGGAAGTGCTTAAGAAATGCATAGGAGTGGGTAGGCTGTCTGTGAGATGTGTCTAGTGATGGGTCTGAGCTTACATTAAAGTCCCCCCTGAGAATCAGGGAGCCCCCCTTAAACTCGGCCAGGGGCTCTAAGGCCGTGTCGATAAAAGCTAGCTGATTTGAATTGGGAGCAAATATGGTGGCGAAGGTGTACTTTGTACCTGCGATAGTTCCTTTCAAAAAGACGTAGCGACCCTGAGGGTCCACCAGGTTGCCCGTGGGTTGGAAAGGACAGGTTTTATGGATTGCTAAGGCTGTACCCCTGGATTTAATGACCAGGGACGTACTCAAATACCACTGACTGTACAGGTGAGTGGGTAATTTAGATATAGACTGGTGTGTAAAATGTGTCTCTTGTAAGAAGACAACCCGTGCCTTCAATTCCCACCATAACTTGCTACATTTACAAGGGGAGCAAAGGCCTTGAACATTGTATGAGATTATCTTGATATTTTCCATAGTGAACCGACTTGTCCCATAGCAGGTGGGGGGCGGTGCGAGCAGTGATAGACTGGATGGATCCTGTGAAGGAAGGGAAGGAGAGATGGAGAGAAGGAGAGCGAGAAAAGAAAGGAAAATGTATGAACATTATTGAAAACATAAACAAGACAGACTGTCATGTAAAACCAAACAGTCATTTGTGATATCTGCAGGTTGAGCCTGGGGAGCCCCCCCAGCCACAGGGGGATCTTCATGCTCAGACCTATCATCCCAACAGGGATCTAAACCCGTATAGGGGTGACCTACCAGGGGAACGTGGGCCAACATTAAAAAGGGGGAGGGGGTCCGCTCCGCACACACCTCGTCTAGCGGTATACGTTGTACCAGGTGCCCAGAGGGGGGTATAGAGGAGGGGTCTAGGAACAGAAGTTAGTCCTGCCAGGACCAGAACTACAGGTGTAGGATCTAGGGTTTAGGGACTCAGGGAAGGGCTGCCCATGACTCGGGCAGTCACACATCTGTCTGTCACAGCTAGCCAGTCCATGACTAAGAACTGGGCCAAGACCCTAGTCAGAGATTTTGCATCATGAGCCGGGTTCTCCTTCCCATGAGGTGAGTTACTGATAAGACCCAACACAACCAGGGAGAAAAGGATGGGTTAGAAACCGGGTAGGCTCATTAGTCTCTCAAAGTGGAAGGACCAGGCGATGCATCAGAAGCTTGGTGTTGGTGACTTTGCCTACACAACAACGCTGCAGATGTAGACGGCCAAGGCTGAGGAAGCTGGAGAGCCAGGAAGCCTGCTACCCCCGGAGCTCCTCGCCAGTCTGGGAAGTCCACAGGGTCCATCCCAAGAGACGACTGGAATGGAAGTTCATCTTTGGTGCGTAGCATAACTGGTTGGCCATCTTTGGTCGCCGGCAGGTAAAATAGGAAACCCCATCGGTAAGGCAGGCCTGCTTCTGGTAGGGCTGCCAGCACTGGCTTCAGGGCTCTGCACTGCGTAAGAGTGCGCCTAGAAATATCTTGATAAAAGAAGAGATGAACACCATCAAAATAAAAAAATGTCTTTTTACGCATCTTCTGCATAATACGTATCTTAAGAGTGTATTTCTGTAGTTTGCATATGATATCCCTGGGATTGTCCACATCCTGCGAAGGAGGTCTCAGAGCCCGATGGGCCCGACCAATCTCAATGGGAACAGTGTATGGGAGCTCTAGGAATTCTCTGAATATCCCCACCAGTGAGGGGATGATGTCTTTTGGAGCAGTAGCTTCTGGCAGGTCACGAATGTGAATGTTTGCACGCTTGCTACGATTCTCAAAATCATCAAGCTTGGATAATAATGTTTCCATTTTCTGATCCTGAGCAACACATCTCATCTGCAAAGCAGACAGTGTGGGGATAACTTCATCTAGCCTCTGATCCAGTGCTTCTACTCTTGTCCCCAGGTGTGTGGTATCCTCCTAAATCTGTGCAATGTCCTCTTTAACCACTTGCCGCCCGCCCTATTACCAAATGACGGCGGCAAAGTGGTTTGATATTCCTGACCGGACATCATATGACGTGATCAGGAATATCGAGCCGCTGCGCGTCCCCGGGGGAATCTCTGACGGAGACTCTTTACCACTTGATCAGCCGTGTCCAATCACGGCTGATCACGATGTTAATAGAAAGAGCCGGTGATCGGCTTTTCCTCACTCGCGTCTGACAGACGCGAGTAGAGGAGAGCCGATCGGCTGCTCTCCTGACAGGGGGGGTCTGTGCTGATTGTTTATCAGCACAGCCCCCCCTCAGATCCCACCCAGGACCACCAGGGAAGCCGCCCAGGACCACCAGGGAAGCCATCCACACTGGACCACCAGGTATGCCCCTAGACCCCCAGGGAAATGCCACTATGTGCCCAGGCAGCTGCCAATCTGTGCCCTAGCAGCTGCCAATCAGTGCCCACTCACAATGCCTACCACTGCCAGTGCCACTAGGGATGCCCATCAGTGCCTCATATCAGTGCCCATCATTGCCACGTATCAGTGCCCAGCAGTGCCACGTATCAGTGCCCATCAGTGCCCAGCAGTGCCGCCTATCAGTGCCACCGTATCAGTGCCAAGCAGTTCCGCCTTTCAGTGCTCAGTGTCGCCTATCAGTGCCCATCAGTGCCAACCAGTGCCACCCATAAGTGCCCATCAGTGCCGCCTATCAATGCCCATCAGTGCTGCATATCAGTGCCACCCATCAATGCCGCCTACCAGTGCCCATCAGTGCCGCATATCAGTGCCCATCGTCAGTGCCCGCTCATTGGTGCCACCTCATCGGTGCCGCCGTATCAGTGCCGCCTTATCAGTGCCCATCAGTGAAAGAGAAAACTTATTTATTTACAATTTTTTTTTAACAGAAACAAAAGTAAAACTTTTATTTTTTTCAAAATTTTCGGTCTTTTTTTATTTGTTTAGCAAAAAATAAAAACCGCAGAGGTGATCAAATACCACCAAAAGAAAGCTCTATTTGTGGGAACAAAATGATAAAAATTTAGTTTGGGTACAGTGTAGCATGACCGCGCAATTGTCATTCAAACTGCGACAGCACTGAAAGCTGAAAATTGGTCTGGGCAGGAAGGTGTCTAAGTGCCCATGTGGTAAACTTCTCCAGGTCTTCTCTAGTAGGGAGAGACCAGATATGCCTTTTAATGTCTCCATCGTTCATGAGATCTGCTATGTCTGACCCTTGATCTCGTGAGGTCGTGGACCCAGGGGAGGCCGGGGGTGCAGAGTCACTCACCGATCCAGGAGTGGGCTGCGCTTTGCCGCGGGTCCCAGGGGAAATAGGTTTCTAGCTGCCCCTGTGGAGTGTTATCGGTGCCCGGGTACTGGTTTGTGTTCCGCCACCTCTGGGACATGTCATGAGCTGTTTTAGGGCTTTTAACCTCCGGTGTGCTGCTGTAAGAGCTGCGGTGATAGCGGAGCTGGGACCAGACACGTCCGGACTTCATGTCCAGGACGCACCTGGTGTGTTTGATTTTGATCACCTCTAATGTTGAATGTCCTACATGTGTGAATGTTTCTGTGATGTATGAAAATATTATTTTTTGCCATTGTTCAGAATTTTAAAGGTTGCCTTGACTGAAAAAATGTTGAGAAACACTGGAATATGCAAACCACATCCAAGTTGCATTACATAACCAGATCACAGCAGTGTGAACCTAGCCTAAAGGATCAAGATTGCCAATCTAAGCTACTTCCCTAATTATAAGCACCTCACACTTTTCTCAACTATTTTATATAAGCATGAAAAACCTAAAAAGTTGATAACATTGTTTAAAATTTTAGTATAGTACACAGGAAGTTACATGGATGCAGGATTTCTATCGAGATCAACAGGTATTTTTTTGTACTTGCGGAAAATTTACATGAAAAAAGAGAAAACCAATGCAGCCACCATATATATGGACTGGTAAGCTGCAATATAATAATTTTTTGTTCCAGGGTTTAAATATATTTAAATTTGTCAAGGTTTTGGGTGTCTAATGCCGCGTACACACGAGCGGACTTTTCAACGGACTAGGTCCGACAGTCTTTCCGACGGACTTCGCAGTGTATGTCCCCTGGACTTTCAAACGAACGGACTTGGACACACACGATCACACCAAAGTCAGACGGATTCATACGTGATGACGTACAACCGGACTAAAATAAGGAAGTTTATAGCCAGTAGCCTATAGCTGCCCTAGCGTCGGTTTTAGTCAGTCGGACTAGCATACAGACGAGCGGATTTTTCGACCGGACTCGAGTCCGTCGGAAAGATTTGAAACATGTTTTATTTCTAGGTCCGTCGGACTTTTGGGGAAAAAAGTCCGCTGGAGCCCACACACGATCAAACTGTCCGACGGAGTCCGGTCCGCCGGACCAAGTCTGCCGGAAAGTCCGCTCGTGTGTACGCGGCATAAGAGCTAATGAATTGTATGATATCAGTTCTACCAATGCCAAAAAACTAAAAAGAAATATTTGTAATGGAATATCTATATTACCACACATAATAAATAAAAATAGCCATGGAATATCTATAGTACCACATTATAAATACATATAGCCATGGAATATCTATGATACCACATAAATAAATATAGGCATAAAATGTATAATTTACAATTATAGTTAGCTTCCCTGCAGTGATTGCAACAAACTGTTCTTGGGCTCTAGTTCTTTGTGTGTCCCAGCAGTCCAAGTCTTGTATCCCTCTTTACGTTCATGGCCACAGATAAATACGTTGACATGTGAGCTTTAGAGCTGTTTGTACAGACAAAACTTCTTTGTGTATGCCTGGAACAAAAGCCCTGTTGGTAGGCACTAAGGATGAGCTCTGGTGTGTTTGCACACCCCCACGTGCAGAGCCCGCCAGGAAGTCGGCATTGCTCTGCGCTAATCACAGGCAGTGAGACATTGTCCCAATGTGCGGCTGCAGAGATCGGGAAATGTCTCACTGCCCATGATTAGCGCTCCCCAGTGCCGACTTCCTGGAGCTCATCCTTAGTAGGCACTGCAGAGCAGAGTGGAGGAACTTCACTGTAGAACATAAGACAAATTGTGTAGCAGACTTCATTGTGCAGGTGGAGTTTCACTTGTAACTATTAACATTCTAACATACTATGACCTAGAAGGATGACTGCGCACAGCCTAAATTTTTAGAATTCTGATATCCTAGCTAAACTAAATAGCATCAGAGTTTTTTTGGTCTTAACAGGTGAGTACTACACAAGACACCATATGTTTTTACACGCTAAACTACTGAGTTTACGGCTTACTAAGCTAATGGTAACTGTGTGTGCAGCAAAAAAAATTGTCATGTAAAAAGGGACACGCGGTTGATTAAAAAAAAAAAGAATACTTTACCCAGAACTTTTGTTAGATCATATAAAACTTTGCTACTAAACTAGATACTGATTTTAATGTAAAGCTTACCATAAATGGAAGACCATAAGCAATCAACTTGATCAGATGATTATGCCTATGCAAATTTATAGTTCACAACATATGTCCTCAGCCAATTAGTGGTGCTGGATTTACTCAGCTGATTGCTACTGCTTGCTTTGATAGGCTTTTTATGCCATTCAACTAAAACAAATATATTCTGTAGAGACAATCATTAAACTTTCCTTGCTTGTGCTTTTAGCTTGAAGGGGTCTTAAAGCAGAAGTAAAGTTGAAAAAAAAAATATTCTCCCTGCAAGGTAAAATCATGTGTTAGTATGCAATGCATACTAGCACATTATGAAAGACTTACTCTGAAATCAAGCCCTCCAGCGCCATGTTGTCACTGCTGACAGAGCTTCCATCTTCACCCGGTCTTCCATCCAGGTCCACAAGCTGCTGTCCTTTGAGTGGCCGAGCCGCGATGACTCCACTCCTGCGCTAACACATTGTAGTAGTCACTGTTTAAGGCACAGGCCTCTGAAGGAACGGCACAGGTATGCCGGCCACGAGCTGCAGGGACACTGAATCGCTCCTAAACGGTGCAAGGTTAGGAGATATTCCATGTACCTATGGGTAAGTTTTATTATAAGTTTACCTGCAGGTAGTAGTGTCCAGGGGGACTTTACTACCACTTTAAGAAGACCAAGAGCACAAGAAGAGAAAAGGTCAATCATTATACTTACATTTGGAAAAAAATCCAGGGCACTAATGATCTACATATCATCATACAATGTTATTGTTTATTCCTTTCCTGGGCCAAATATAATTAATTTAAATCTGTGTTTCACACATCATTTTTTACTCTACAAAGATAAACAGCCCCATCTACATTTCAATACAGACTTCTTCCTATGTGTGTAACTGTGCTGACATTCTCTGCTATATCTGTCCTATCTACTTTCCCAAACCAAACTATGATTCACCAAAAACATCACTAGAAGATTTTCAAGTTACTGTCGTGACAGCATTATCCGGTGACAAACACCTATAGCAAACATTTGTACACACATTTAACACCTCTCTGCAGTTAAAGCATAAAAAACAGAGCAGAAGGGATGTCAAGATGTTGCTTATAACAACCAGTTACAATATGTAATTTTTCTAGTAAATATAAGCAACACTCTGATTCATTATTCTGGACAATACAAACCTTATTTCTGCTTTTAATTAACATCTTTGTGTTTACGGCCTTACTCATATTTGTTTGAAAAGAAGAAAAATTCTTACCGTGCTTGTGGCTGAGTTGTGTAACCTGTCAGTGGAATACCGATCAGGTGATTCACCAGGGCTTTTAGAGGAACTCTTTTTGATTATCTCAACATAAGAGACAGGGAAAATGCCCTGCCTATTTGTGCCTGGAATTTTACCCTCATACCAGTTCTGGTCCACCTTTTTCAGAATCATTACTTTGTCACCCTGAAAAGTGAGAACAAATTAGTTTTCATCTGTAGTGGAAGAAATAGTTTAATATTTTTCTCATGAACACACAACCAGCAGAAACCAAAAGTATAATGCCTACGGGTTAAACCAAACAGTGAATATCAATGGTGCTTAATGTGATTGTAAAGCTTGACTTTTTTAAATTAAAGCAACAAACAAGTTATACCTCCCTGCTTTGTGCAATGGTTTTGCACAGGGCAGCCCTGATCCTCTTCTGGGATCCCCTGCCAACACTCTGGGCTCCACCTCCCTGCCGAGTGCCCCATAGGTAATGGCTCCTATTGCTGTATCTGAACCAATGAGGAGCAAGAGAGCCGAGATAGCCTCGACTCTCGTACACATTGCTGGATCGAGATTGGGCACAGGTATGTATTGGGGGGGGGCTGCGGGGGAACCTGCAGGCAGGAGGTTTTTTACCTTACAGCATAGAATTCCACTTTAAAGCTGAAGTTTAATCTGCTTATATTTTGCCATCTCTGCCTCAGTACTCCTCTTAAAAGCCCTCAGCACTGATACAAGCAGTGGGCCAACTCCTGGGAGGAGTTATTCAAATATCAAAATGCCTTGATCGATGGCTGTCATTCTGGAGGAGTGTCCATTCCTAAAGGGGCTGCATTTGTATGTAGTTGTAGTTGCTCTAGGTAATGTCCACATATGGTCACAACCTGCTACACAGCTGCAGTGCCCACATTACTGCTTATTACTGCTACAACACTTGCCATTGCTTTCGTTATCTAGTGATTCATTTATCTCATTTAATGTTAAAAGGAATCTAAAATAATATCAAATTTAACTCATGTGTTTCTTCCCTAGCCAGTATCTGGAAGCCTGCATCACCCTCATACCTAAAGACCAGAAAGATCTGACCCAATGCTCCAGTTAGCGTCCAATCTCTCTTATCAACGTTGACCTCAAAATTTATACCAATCTAATAGCAGATAGATTATAATCTATCATTCTCTCCCTAACTGATTGGGAACCAATTGGGTTTTGTATCCGCATGAGAAGCTCAGGATAACACCATTAAAATCCTGTCTCATATCCTATTGTCAAACTCGCAAGTTTCCCTTATGCCTTCTTTCACTGGACACCAAGAAAGTGTTTGATTTCTGAAGACAGCATTGGAGCAAATAGGCCTACCTTTGGAATTCATACAAAAAACAATGGCACTTTATACATGCCCGACGGCTTGCATTAGGGCGAATGGCCTGCTCTCAGCTCCAGTCCATATTTCTGATAGTATGCACCAGGGCTGTTTCCTTTCACCATGATATACAGCGGGTAAAATAAGTATTGAACACGTCATAATTTTTCTAGGTAAATATATTTCTAAAATTGCTATTGACATGACATTTTCACCCCTATGTCGGTAACAACCCATGCAATCTATACATACAAAGAAACCAAAACAAACAAGTTCAGAAATTAAGTTATGTGTAATTAAATGGAATGACACATGGAAAAAATATTGAACACGTGAAGAAAGAGGTGCAAAAAGGCATGGAAAGCCAAGACACCAGCTGAAATCTATCAGTAATTAAATAGCAATCCTGCCCATTGTCAGTGCAAATAAAGATCAGCTGGTTCAGTCTCAACTGATGGCCTATAAAAGGTGTCTCATTACCAAGGTGTCACACAAGAAACATCTCATGATGGGTAAAAGCAAAGAGCTCTCACAAGACCTTTGCAACCTTATTGCTGCAAAACATACTGATGCCATTAGTTACAGAAGGATTTCTAAACTTCTGAATATTCCAGTGAGCATTGTTTGGGCCATAATCCGGAAGTGGAAAGAACATAATTGCACCATAAACCAGCCACAACCAGGTGCTCCTTGCAAGATTTCTGACAAGGGGGTTGAAAAGAATTATCAGAAGAGCTGTCCAAGAGCCAAGGACCACTTGTGGAGAACTTCAGAAAGACCTGGAATTAGCAGGTACAATTGTTTCAAAGACAACAATGAGTAATGCACTCAACCACCATGGCCTGTATGCATGCTCACCACGCAAGACTCCATTGCTGAAGAAAAAGCATATTGAAGCTCGTTTAAAAAGTTTGCTGCACAACATTTAGACAAGCCTGTGAAATGCTGAGAGAATATAGTCTGGTCAGATGAGACCAAAATCAAACTCTTTGGATGCCATAATACACACCATGTTTGGAGGTCAAATGGCACTGCAAATCACCCCAAAAATACCAACCATACCACCATACCAACAGTGAAGTTTGGAGGTGGAAACATCATGGTGTGGGGCTGTTTTCAGCATACGGTGCTGGTGAACTTCAGGTCATTGAAGGAAGGATGAATGGAAAAATATACCAAGACATTCTTGATAAAAATCTGCTGCCATCTACCAGAATGATGAAGATGAAATGAGGGTGGACATTTCAGCAAGACAATGATCCCAAACACAAAGCCAAGGAAACTCTCAATTGGTTTCAAGGAAAGAAAATAAAGCTGCTAGAATGGTTCAGCCAATCAACTGACTTGAACCCAAAAGAAAATCTATGGAAAGAACTAAAGATCTGAGTTCACAGAAGAGGCCCATGGAAGCTTCAAGATTTGAGGACAGTTTGTGTGGAAGTCACACCTGAGCAATGCAAGCGACTAGTTTCTCCATACAGGTGTCATCTTGAAGCTGTCATTACCAACATAGGATTTTGTACGAAGTATTAAATAGATTTCAGTTAGTGTATTCAATACTTTTTCCAGGTGTCATTCCATTTTATTACACATAACTTAATTTCTGAATGTATTTGTATTGAGTTCTTTGTATGTATGGATTACATGGGTTACATGGGTTGTTGCAGACATGTGGTGAAAATGTCATGTCAATAGCACCTTTAGAAATATATTTACCTAGAAAAAACGGTGAAATGATCAATAATTATTTCACCTGCTGTATATTATAGCAATGGAGCACCTGGCTAATGCCTTGAGGGTCAACACCTTCATACAAAGAGTGGAAGTCACAGGCAGGTATTAAAAGGTGAGTCTTTTAACATACGATCTCCTGCTGCCTGTTACTAACCCACGCATCACCTTCCCCTCCATGTTACATGAATTTGACCACTGTGGCTCCCTTAACTTTTTAATATAAATTCCTCGAAATCTCAATGCCTGGATGTTTCGCTGCACCCAGGCACCCTAGACTTCCTGGCCAAAAAATTTGTGTCAATGGGCACAGCACTCCATCGAATACCTGGACATACAGATCCTTTAACAGCTTCACAAACTATATGAACTGAATTACCTTCCTATACTGACCGCCTTACAACAACATTTTAAACTTGGTCATCCCTGAAACATTCTTGGATGGGGTGGATGTCCCTCTTTAAGATGGAAATCCTTCCTAGATTCTTATATGTTTTTAAAAACAATTCAGATTCCTGTTCTTTTGATCCGTGCGTTCGGTACTTCTCAAATTTCTCTGGCCAAGATCCTTGGCTTGCCTTCGCTATGATATTCTGGTAAAACGCAGAATTGATGGAGGTGCCGGACTCACCCACCTCAGCTTCTATCACTCTGCAGCGGTGTTGTGTTGGGTCTTAGATTGGTTCCATTGCAGTTTCTCTAAACAGTGAGTTTGTCTTGAAATAGACATTTCTCAGGTACCATTGACATTTCTCCCCTGGATCCAGCCCACAGATCGCCCACTACCGCCTACACTGCCTTTCTTACTTTCCTCGCTTCTTTCCATTTGGTATAGGACACTCAAGACCTACGCAGTTTCCTCTTATCCTGGCCCCATGACCCTGATTCCTGGGAAACCCAGGGTACCTGCCTGGATTGAACACTGAAGTTTCCCTTGATGACCAGAACCTTTTCCATTACAGATCCAACAGCCGTTTGATCCAACTGGGTTTAAACCATTGCGAGACATTGCGCCCTTCACCGAGGCTAGTGGCTGCCTTACTTTCAACTTCCACATTTTATAACTTGCTTGACAAGGACTGTGTTCACAGGGACCTGACCCCATTTGAGGAGCTATGCCTCACCGACACAGAATGTCTTTATGCTGTATCCACAACTCTATGGCATCTTTTTGTCGCATGCATATTCCAATGACCCATTTTACATCCGATACTGGAAGCCGGGGCTGGGACATACTCCCTCCCAAAAGGATTGGAACAAAGGCTTTCTTCTCACTTTCAAACTAATGCTGGCTTCCCAGTCACAGCAAAAGAACTTCAAAATCCTGACCCGATGGTATCATTGTCCGACCTCACTGCACAGGATTATACTGTCTTTACCTGAGCAATGTTGAAGATGTGGTAAGTCAGGTGGTACACATCTTCATGTGTGGTGGTCCTGTCCTAAAATTAAACCACCTTATTACGGGAAGGACATGGTCGGCGACACCAGAAGTAGCCCTACTCTCTATGATTCCTGGCTCCATCATACACATTAAAAAGAGTCTGTTCAGATTCTTAATTATGGTGGGTCATGCTTTGATTTTTAGACATTGGAAGTTCTCTATGACTCCTACTGCCAGAGAATGGGTCACTAACCTAAAGCATATAATGCAAACGTAGAAGCTACTGGCCACAGCCAATGAAAACTTTGTTCAGGAACCTGTGGTTTCCTTGGATTGAGTTTCCTACAACCTACATGAATTGATTATTATAGCCTTTTGGGTTTGCCATGGACTGACCCCCCAGCCCCTGTTGGACACCATCTTATCTTTCTGTTCTCCTCTATTTACTTTTTCTTTCCCTCCTTCCTTCTCTGCTTTTCTCTTCCCCCCAATTTTATGTTAGAAAAGTGACACCTATTGCATCATTCTGTCGGATTCCTGCGCTACTCATTTTCTGAGGAATCCAATGCTCCATGCAGCACTCGCTGAGCTTGCCCTGGCTTTGGGCTCAGCTTTCTTCTTCTTTTTAGTTAGCCCCCAGTAATATGTCCGACCAAGCAGTAGCTTGAACCTGCAGCCAGCAGAAGTCCATACAGTTCTCTAAGAATCCTTCTTTGTGCTGTTAGCTATTCTTTGCTCATAATAACCATTGTCATTTTTGCACTGTTGACAGTGCTGTATTCTGTTGCATTTTCATTGCCTGTGTGCCACATTTTTCAATAAAAATGTATTCTTTAAAAAAAAAAATCGAATCAAACCCATCGGAGATGCTGGGTGCCACATGTGGGATCCCCAAAATCTAACTGGTTAGCTAGTATCTGTCCACCATTGGGAGTCACCACTACAGTATTTACAGTAAGTTTGTTTGCTTACCACCACAGTATTACCTTTTTGAGTGTTAGCTCCACATTTGTGTCAGCAGTGAAATTATATTTGGCAATCGCTTCTCCAATCTCTCGTACTTGTGCTGGTGGCGGAGGTCTCACTGGTTGTGCTTTCTCGGCTGGAGTTATTTTCTTTTAATAATAAATAAATAATGAAAAATAAGTCACTAGAGTATTTTAGAAAAATGACTTTCAAAGCTCAAATATTCCCTAGCAATTCAGACAAGGAAAGTGCCGTGCCTAGCGTGTACCTCTCTGTAGATGTATGTGTTTTAAAATGACGATAAATGGATTACAATTGTAAAATCAATGTAGACATCCAGGCAGCATACGTCTCAGCCTTGCTCAGTGATTAAAATTTCTAGAATGCTCTGTGTTGCATGTTTAGAAAATATATCAGAAAAGGGCATGTTTATAGATCATAGAAACCAATCATATACTTCACAGAATGTATTTAACCTTATATTTTAAATGAGAACTTAATTGGTTGCACACTTTCAGGATACTTATATGAGACATGGTGATTTTAGATGCTGAAAAGCTGAGCATTTTAATTGTTAAAGTGTTTGTTAACTTAAAAAAAACAAAAATAGAGATCCTGTTCCCTAAGCAGATTAAACCGCACAGTGCTTGTGCTGTGTAATTTGCCCCTCTAAACTGTAAAAAACCTGGCTGATCCTGCCACTTCCTGTGTCCCCCTCTCTGCGCTGACCAAGATAATCAGGGCTGCTAAGCCCTGACCACCGTGGTCAGCATACGTTCCTTAGTCATCCGCAGCTCTCCTCTGTCCCCCTCACCCCCTCTCTCCGTGCCTGTCAGCTCCATGTCTGTGTCTCTGTCTCCCCCCCCCCCCCCGGCCGCTATTATTAGAAATACAAAATTATAAATGGTCACTGGCAGCCCCTCTATTGTAGGCAGGCATAGCACACTGTATAAGTCTTAAATAAAAACGAGGCATGTAAATACCTTTTATAAGCGATCTTCAGGTTGGTCATGTGACTCTCGGCCAGTCTCCAGGGCTACTGCAGAAGGGGCTGAGCGGCCATGTGACCTCCCCGGCTGAGATCAGAGGGAGATCTCGGCCCCTCCTGCAGTAGCCATGTATCGGAGCTGTACAGTGCCCGCGAGTCACGTGACCGTCCTGAAGATCTAAAAAGGTATTTACATGCCTCGTTTTTATAAAAGACTTAAGCAGTGTGCTATGCCTGCCTATAACAGAAGGGCTGCCAGTGATTTATAGTTTTGGGTTAACAAACACTTTAAAATAGTTACTAACAAATGTATATTATTTTATTACAGGTATTTATATAATATACATTTACACAGTGTTTTACATACTGAACATTCACATCATTTTACACACCTTATTTGACACAATGGCTAAAATACAATGAAAGATCTACTAACCTCAACATAGGAAATTGGAAGTATTCCCACTCGCCCGTGATGCTCCCCTTCATACCAATTCTTGTCTATTTTCCTGAGGATGTACACAGTGTCTCCTTTCTTAAAAGACAGCTCCCTGAAAAGCAGAGAATTCTATCACATTGTCTTCACATACAGTACCTTTTGTAATGATCACAATCTCTGCTTAACACCCTGCAGTAAAACTACAACAGATTACTTGGACATTGTTTATTTAGTAAATTATTGTGTTGCAGGTGATAAAACCTGGCTTTGGTGTCATATGTATGGAGTTGTACTTTTCTCTATGTTCACGTTCACATACTGGAATGCAAGGGAAGGGTATCAAGGCAAACACCTTTAATACTCACTCTGTGGCACAATATTTGTGCATTACTGTGATGTAATTTTTGGGTAGCAATAACTTTATGCTATATTGTTATTGGTACATATAATAATATAATGCTATATTGGTACATAGGGGAGCTGGAATTTAGAAAAAAAAAAAGGCGAACATAGGTGAACTTAGCTCTTAAGCCTAGTTACACACTATCAGTTTTTAAAAACTGACAGCTCAGGCCAGAGCCTGCTGTTCTAAGTATCCAATGTTAGTACAGCGATCTCCCCCGCTGAGCTATTGCGTTCTGTCATGCCCCCGCCAGAGCTGAAAACGCTAATCGGGAGCTGATCGGCTGCTGGTTTTCCAGAATGCTTGTCCAACAGAAGCTGGGTGAGCGGCCATACAAACAATACAAACAGGTGCCATACAAACGGGTCAAATGTCGGCTGGTTTTTACTGAACCTGGCAATGTTGCCCAGCATTCGCCCAGATGTACTAGGCTTTAGAAAAAGCATGCAGATCTGTAGCTATGACTCTTTTTGTTCTTTGTCAGTAACTCAAAGTAATGAAACCATATTTTCTTAAAGGAAATGTAAAACCCCAAAAACAAAAATATACTATATTGCAGCTTACTCATTTTTAGGTGTAATGATTGCATTTGTTTTCTTTTTTCACAATTTTCTCCTTTATTTTCACCTGGTAATCCTGCAAATAGCACACCACCTGTCCCTAAATGGTTATGCTCACTCCTTCACTGTGTCTATCACACAGGCTGGAATTCAAACATGTCTGCCTTGTTCATTGCCATTACATGGGAAATGATGGGATTAGTAGTTAATACAAGGATAACATTGCTTTTGCTTCCATTTCATCTCACATGAAGTCACAAAGACAGTTCATTTCTGGAAAGTTCAAAAGATATTTTCTGTACCTGCTAAAAAAGTTCTTAGCCTGAAAAATTAAAAGTAATTCAGAGTCAGCCACCACATCTAAAGACTGGTCCATTTAAATCGTCTCTATGGTCAAAATTTAAATAATATATTCATTTTCGACATTGTATTTCAGTTATTTGTAGACTACTGCTATGAATCTGAATGATCATGAAGTGTGTAAGCGTACTTTGTGAAGAATCCCACACGTTTACTTCCTTGAATTTTGTCAAACATATTCATTATGTTTTGTGAATAGGCACTGTTGTGTCACAGAATGTACAGAGCCTGCCTTCTTAACTACTGAGGTGCTTAGAGGAGGAGTTTCAGGAGTGAGTACAGGAATCCGTGCTTGCAGGCAACAGGATACCATGGCATATGTAGTCCTTAAGAAATCTGAGTAAACGGCAGAGAAGAAGCTTCAAAGCATGCAGGGAATCCAGGAAGTTGTGGAAAGAGATAAACAAGCAGAACTCACAACTTGAAAGCTTATATTGGATTGTCAAAATAACTGTTGCTTGTATTGCTGTTACAATGGGGATGTTATAAAATGAAATAGTGTGCTGTGACCATAGATTACCTTTTAGTTATCCTTTAAAAAAATATTTGGAACATTTGTTGCAGGTTTTGTTTGAGCATGTTAACATACAGTTTTATTTAAGCATGTGAACATACAGTATCATTCTGTAGAGCAGTGCTCTCCAAACTGCAGCCCAAGGTCCCTTTTCTAGCTTTTATCCGGCCCTAGGAGCACTATTCTTCCCACTGATTTGAGTCGCTATTCCGAACACTGACACCAGCTGTGATGCAAAACTCCTCCAACTGACACCAATGATGAGGCAATGTTCCTCCCACTAATATCAATAATGGGGCACTATTCCATCCACTGAAACCAATAGCGGGGCACTATTCCTCCCACTGATAGCTATGATGGGGCACTATTCTTGCCACTGACGCCAATAATGGGACACTATTCCTCCTCCTAATGACCACAGGTACTGTGCAACTGAATACCACACCTGAGACGTTATTTACTTCCACTGATGCCGATCCTGGGACATTTTAGCCACCCCGACTGGCTACAATCTGGCCCTCCTAAAGTCTGAAGGACAGTAAACTGGCTCTTTGTTTGGAAAGTTTGGAGGCCCCTGCTGTACAGTATAGAAAGTTGTAGTATATGACAACTTTAATAGTAAGAAGCATATATTATGCTGTGGATGGTGGTCAATTGCTGTGGTTTAGCAGCAGAGGACTTACTTTGCTGTCTGGGCCTTGAAGTCATACACAGCTCTTGCAGCCTGCACAAAAAAAGGTGACAAAAAGGAAAAAACAGTTAATACGGGCTGATGTTTTGCAAGTTGCTGTCCCATGTGTACAGTTTACTAAGAGCTTACATTTACCCATATACTATAGAAAAAAATAACCACAACTTCCATTAAAAATATAGCAAGATGTATTTTTTTAAATTTGCTGCTTATAGAGAATTTGTGCAGATGTTCTAATAACTGGTCATAAAACATACACACACACACAATCATGCTTGTCATATGGGGTTTTGTGTACTTGGTAAAAGAATCTGCTCAAATATAGAAAGCTACACAAGTCTTAATATATGTAGACTTTCTAGTATGGTCTCTTCACAAGTATAAAAAGTTCCACACCGTTTCGGTCTGAATATAAATTTGGACAAATTTTTGGTTATTCTTGAATAAAATAGTAACGAATTTCATTTATATTTATTTATTCTCGTTTCATATTAATTTTCAAATGATTCCAAATTTTCTGATCAATTTGGATCGGTTGAAAAATGATCGACAGATTCAAATTCTGTGTGAATAGCTGGTTGTTAAGGAGCGGACGGGGAAGCTGGCCGCTGTGTTCTTAACAACCGATGACTCATCAGTTGTCAGCAGGCTTCCCCACTGACAAAGGAATGTAAACAAAATAATGCTGGCAACGAAAAATGCAGAATAAAAAAAACCATGCCACAATAAAAAATAAAACAAAAATGGCATGGGGTCCCCCCAAAATCCATACCAAACCCTCATCTGAGCATGCAGCCAAGAACAAGCGCCCCCCTCTTGAACCATACCAGGCCACGTGCCCTCAACATGGGAGGTGCCTTGGTGCAGGGGGGGGCTCTGGCCCCCTCCCAAAGCACGTTCTCCCCATGTTATTGGGGACAAGGGCCTCTTCCCTTGTTAAAGGGGGGCTTCCAGATTAGGATAAGCGCCTGCCCATAGACCCCCACAACCACCGGGCCAGGGTTGTGGGGGTCTATGGGCAGGCGCTTATCCTAATCTGGAAGCCCCCCTTTAACAAGGGGGCCCCAGATCATGCCCCCCTATGTGAATGGGTATGGGGTACATTGTACTCCTACTCATTCACCAAAAACAGTGTCAAAAAGATATAAAAACACAGACAGTTTTTGACAAGTCCTTTATTAAAAAAAAAAACAAAAAAACGAAAACAAAAAAAGGTGTCCCCTGAATTTGAGCCAGCGTCAATTACAATGCCTGCTGCTACCACTGACCCAAAAAAGAAAAAAGAAGAAGCTCTGCACCTAATGAAGGTTCCTGACAAGCGGGGCCCACCAGGCGACATCACCATCACCCTTAGCTATTTAAGAACTGAAGGCGGGAGCCTTTGTCGGGTGCAGAACTGTTTTCTTGGGGGGGTTTTCGGGTCAGCAGTAGCAGTGGGCATCGTGGTTGATGTTGGATCCACTTCAGAGAATTTTTATTTTTATTTTTTATGTTTTTTATAATAAAGGACTTGTCAAAAACTGTCTCTGTGTATTTATTTACTTTTTACACTTTTTTGGTGAATGAGTAGGGGAAGCCCGCTGATAGCTGATGAGTATTTGGTTGTTAAGAACAAGGTGGCCGGCATCCCGGGCTGCTCCTTAACAAGCAGCTATTCTTCATATTCCGAATTCAAATTGTTCCAAAAATTTGGAATTTGAAAATCGTTATGAAAATGTGAAAGTGAATAAACGAATGTAAATGAAACAAAACTAACACATTTCTAAATAAATCAAACAAAATTAGTTACATAACAAATCTATCCAAAATTAAACAAATCTTTCTGTTCTGCACATGTCTAACACCTATATTTTTCAAATATTTACTAACACAATCAATAACTGCAGTCAAATGCCTTTCTTCACATGAATTAAATGATGACAAATTACATAATATACTTTATGTGGGTTTATGCAATGGCACACAGCCAACTCATACTTTTGCCCTGTGCTTTCTTTTTTGTTAAGAACATGGCAGAAAAAAGCCACGGAGAGAGTTTAGAGCTGTGCTGCACTGAGAACTGCAGAACTGTGCAGAGATGGATGTTCTGCTTCCACTGATGTATGGTTGAGTGGGAAGCAGAGAATGTTGGCAGCTGTGCTTTGTCAAACATGGCTTTCCACTCCCGGGTTAGCCCAGAGAATCCATATCTGCATAGTGAAAGTTTTTTCTCTGCGTTTATCATAGTAATAAAAATTCTTGTTCCTGCACTCCCCAAAAAACTCCATAAAATGGGTAGGCTTTCAGATTCATTGTGCGGTAAATGTTGACGGGTGCCTGAGGACCTCATTTATCTCCTCTGGCATTGTCCAAAGCTTCATCGATACTGGAGCGGAGTCCTCTCCACGCTCAAATGAGTTTTTCAAATGGCTGTTCCTCTAGATCCAATATGCTGCCGGTTAGGTATCCTGGAAGAGGTGATTCTAGAGGAGATGACGAGAATAGCCTTCTCTCAGGCTTTATTTCAAGCTAGGAAAGTAATTCTTATAGTATGGAAATCTGTACTCCCACCAACCATTAAAGCATGGATAAATCATATGGGAAACACTCTTCTTCTTAAAAGATATATATACCAACATAGGGGTTAGTTAGGCAAATTTGAGGGGCTATGGTCCAAGTCCCCTTGGCTTGATACCCCGGGACTGAGCCCTAAAGAACTTATTATAATGAGACTTCTACAATGTCCAGCTGGATAAATGCATCCAATGATGTTTAATACATAAGCGGTCCTATGGGCCCCAAGTCTATATTGTTTAACCCATTCTTCATATCCCCATTTTGATTGATGTACTGTGCAACTGATGCATCAAGGTAAAGTTATGGTATGGTGCAACCAAAATTCTCAATGTGGTAGAACTGAATGTATATTGTTTACTTGCTTTATGGCGACTTACTGGATTGTTCTGTTGTTTTGTCTGTTTATTTTCAATAAAACCTTGTCTGATTTAAAAAAAAAATAAATCTTGTTCCTAACTGCCTATTTTGCAAGGCTAGCATGTTTGCCATGTTGTTACATGGATCACAATGGGTCCTGATGGTATTTATTGCAGAGTTGTCACACTAGTAATTTTAAGTGTATAAAGGTGGCCATACAATATACTATATGATTGTACAATCTCCTTTAGCTCTGCCATCAATTATGCAGTTATGTAGTGCAAGGGCCTGCCTGATTGGATATAGAGTAGATATAGATTGGCTAGATAGGCGTTTCCTCCCATTATATAAATTTGGTAAATCTAAAGGAGATTGTACAATCAGATTATATAGTGTATGGTCATGTTTATACACCTAAAATTACTAGTTGCGCTTTCAGTGCCATTAATTGGTAACAGCACACCAAACACAGAAGCAAACACACATTTTGCCATGTGAAAAAACGAGTGGCACATGCTGTAAAACGCACAGTAAAAAACACACAACCCACAAAACGCTAACATGTCCCATAAGCCACATATAGCACAGCCCATTTAAATCAACGGGCTGCCCTCATGTCTCAGGAAAAACGAACCACAAAACGTTCGCTCCCACTATGCTAGATGTGAATGGGGCCTGAAAGTGAAATTGGTGCGATAACACAAGAACAAAGAGGCTCCATTCACATCGGTGTGTTTCCTTGCATTTCAGAAATGCGCTGCACCAAAGATCGCAGTAAAAACGCATCAAGCTCTGCTCTAAAAAAAAGTTCTGAAGCTTCTTTGGCGCGATTGCTGTGTGTAGGGCGGCCCATTCAGGTGGATGGGCTGCCCTATGTGTGATGAGTGAAAATGCTCCAAAATGCCTCCCCACCTCGCTAAAAAAAAAAAAAAGGTTCCCGTTATGCAGAGATGTGATAGGGGTTTGACAGCTGAGCGTTTCTGTCCACTCCTTCCTATGTACTTGTATAAAGATGGCCATACACAATGCAATTTGATTGTATATTGTGTATTTAGTGAGAAGGGTGATCTCTGATTGATTGCATTTAATTTAAAAAGACGTGCAGCTGGGAAAGGGAGTGTGGTGATGCAGGGTGTGTGCTAATGAGATCAGCTGGTCAACTCCTTCCTGTGTCATGACCTAAAGTCTGTAAGGAGGTAAGACAGAAGCAATAGATACATTTGGAATCATTGATGGAGGACAGTAGGGTTTGTGACTGTAGATTTTATGGAAAGCTTTGGTATTTTTGCAAAAAAAGTACATGAATGCTATATTGGTGCATAGGGGAGCTGGGATTTAGAAGAAAAAAAAAGGTGAACTTAACCTTTAACTAAAGGTTTGGTAGTCCAGGCATGTCTATTTGTTGATGACACAAAGGTGTGCAATAGAGGTGTTTGGTCAAAACAGTGGAAGGTGCAGTTCAACGATTCTAAAAGCAAAATAATGCACTCATGGAAAATAATCGTCTGACCTACTACATTATTGTGGATGTACTGTTGGCCACAGACTTTGGGGGAATACTTATCTCATATGATTGCAGAATTAGCAAAAAGTGTAGCCTGGCAGTGGAGAAAATTAATAGAATTCTGGGGTGTATCACTAGCAGGAAGAAGAAGATCCAAATTCTTCTATATAAGCCAGTATAACTAGCATTCCACCATGGGGTTCCTCCAGAAGTTGCTGGAGGTTTCTTGGGATGTGGCTGATTGACCTTCCATTTGATGGTGCCTGCAAAGTTCCATGGCCAACACCACTTGTCAGAGCCAGAAGTTAGAACTAATTTTCGCCACTTTCCAGATGCGTTCCATACAGAAATAATTCTCTACTTTTGTTGACTGCAATGGTGTGAACTAGGCCACTGGATTCCATGTTAAACACTGTCCATGCATTTCTGATGTGGGGGGGGGGGGGGGGGGGGGGGCAAACGCACTGGTGTGAACCAGCCCTCAGAGTATTGTTTCCGGTTCTGGAATCCTCCCTTACAAAAAGTATCGATAAGATAAAATGAGTCCAGTGATGGACAAAAAGCATTAAAGTGGATATAAACCCAAATTTTATATATATATATATATATATATATATATATATATATATATATATATATATATATCATACTGTAGAGTATAATATTTCCTATCATTTGAGCCCAGTCTTGCCACACAGAGTTAATCCATCTCTGAGCAATCCTCTTTTATTGTTCAGTTAGAAAAATCTTGACAAACTGAGAAAAACTTTGTCAAATCCTCCCCCTTGCTGTGAGTGACAGGTAGGTGATTTACACATCTTGTGCACTAGCCTAAGACACAGGCATTATTTTTTAATCACCCACTCCTTTCTTCAGCAGCTCTGCAAACCCACTCCTTTCTTCAGCAGCTCTGCAAGGATTGGCTGTTCCGCACCTCAGCGTGATTTGGCATGCTGAAGTCATGTGGTTACTTTCCTGTCTTTTCACTGGATGTTAGAGATCATAGCAGAAGTTCAGTGTAAGAAATACACAGGAGAAAATGCATATTGACAAGGGGAGTGTAGAGGTGGGCGGGGAGTCTACTGACATCACGACTCCACCCACCGAGCTCCAGACAACAGACCCACCCACAGAATATGCAGTTTTTTGGCTCTCATAACAGACAGAGGGGAGACATTTGACAGGTAAAGATACATGCAGGAGGCATGTATATCCTTATAGATAACCCCTATGGCAGTAGTTTAGAAAGTATGACATTGGGTTTACATCCACTTTAATAGTCTGAGGGATAAAACATATCAGGAGTAACTGCAGAAACTTAATATGTACAGCCTCGAGGAAAAAAATGGAATAGAACAGATGTGATTGAAACCTTTAAATACATTAAGAGGGTAAATAAACTTCAGGAGGGCTAGAACATGGGGATATGGCCTCAAAATATAGTTGGAAAGTAAAAAATGTACCTTAGAAAATATTTTCCTGAAGGAGGAACAGTGTCATGTTAATTAAAACATGCATGGGACAAACATAGATCTATACTAGATCTATACTCAGAAAAAAGGGCCAGACTCTATGGACCATTTGATCTTTTTCTGCTATTCCTTTTCTATTTTTTTTATGTTTGATAACAAGTTACCTTGTTTTTGCATTTTATCTGGACTTGATCAAAGTGCAGTGCAGCCACCTGGCTTGTAACATGAATTGAATGGCTGAAAACCCTCACATATACCCAGTGAAGTGGCTAGCCTCAGATGATACACATAAAATGAACCAAATCCTCCTACATATGTTGTATTAGTTTATCTCCAGCCCTCTCTTCCCTACAGTCTTCTAAAACACATTTTGCACAGAATCTCTCAGCTTTGAAAATCTAAATCTAAAGTCACACAATACAGAGCATAGTGAGGGGAGCTCTGAGCCCTGATTGGAGGGAAGCGACCCCCCCCCACACTCAAAGAACATGGGGAACATAAACAGCAGTGGCTCTTCTCCCCAGCAACAATTATCTCTTGGAGTCACGAAAAGATGTCAGAAGTCACTAATGCAGATAATAGAGGAACGAGGCAGCAGAAAGAAATAAAAAAAAGGGAAACCATCCGTTCACTAAAGCGTAAACACTGAGCCACAGATTGTCAGTGCAGATGTCGATGCAGTGTCCCTAATTTTACTGACTCACCAGTTAGGTGCGGTCTCTATGACTCAAAGTCTGATGCTAAGAAAAAGAGTCAGGAATTAGAGTTTTCCTGAAAAAGGGAGTCACGGGCGAACCAAGCAGTTTAAATAGGGTAAATCTTTATTGCACAAAAAAAAATGTCAAATTTACAGAGGCTGGGTCCCATCACCAACACCTGAATAAAAAATGAGACAACGCTGTCTATTAAGAACATTACGTCATATCAGGTTGCAAGCACACATAATATGCACAGATATAGCGTATACCCGCATGTGAGGCAGAGAGTGGGGATATAATGGGGACATAAATCCTGGTACTAAATATCTTCAGGATATGTGCATACCACCACACTGTCTGCCAGATGCCCCCTAAACTAGGGAATGGGTTATTCCTAGATTGTAAGCTCTAACGAGCAGGGCCCTCTGATTCATCCTGTATTGAATTGTATTGTACTTGTACTGTCTGCCCTAATGTTGTAAAGTGCTGCGTAAACTGTTGGCGCTATATAAATCCCGTACAATAATAATAATAATAATAATGTGTACAGTGAAGGCTTGGGTACTGAATAAATTAGTCCAGGAGGTGTACGTTTGATGAACATGTACTCTTCATGGGAAAAGCACCAGTATGTAGTAGACTGTTGATACATTGGTATGAATTAGCTTAACACAGTCCTTAGTCCGGGGCTTCTGACACAGATCAAACTGTATGATCAATAGTTAATTAGTGAGAAAGTCTGAGTTTTGGGTAGTAGCCATAGATCAATACTGAAAGCAGCAGGCAGCTAGTAAGTAATCAGTAGGACATAAGACCACTCACCCAACCGAAAGACACGAGACTCTCTTGATTCCTAGACATCCCGGATGATTCAGTTGCTGATATCCTGGTATGAGATCTCACACTGCTCGAATCTGGTCAGTCCTTGGACTCACTTCTCACCCAGGTGTCCTCAGACTTTCTCACTGATTAACTATTGATCATACGGTTTGATCTGTGTCAGCAGCACTGGACTAAGGACTGTGTTAAGCTAATTCATGCCAATGTGTCAACAGTCTACTACATACTGGTGCTTTTCCCATGAAGAGTACATGTTCATCAAACATACACCTCCTGGACTAATTTATTCAGTACTCAAGTCCTCACTGTACACATAACCCATTCCCTAGTTTAGGGGGCATCTGGCAGACAGTTTGGTGGTATGTGCATATCCTGAAGATATTTAGTACCAGGATTTATGTGCCCACTGTACCCCCACTCTCTGCCTCACATGCGGGTATACTCTATATCTGTGCATATTATATGTGCTTGCAGCCTGATCTGATGTAATGTTCTTAATAGACAACGTTGTCTCATTTTTAATTTTATTCAGGTGTTGTTGATGGGACCCAGTCTCTGTAAATTTGACTTTTTTTTTGTGCAATAAAGATTTTCCCTATTTAAGCTGCTTGGTCCGCCTGTGAGTCCCTTTTTCAGGGAAGCTCTAATTCCTGACCCTTTTCCTAGCAGCAGGAAGAAATCACACTCAGTGCTTTGGATAGAGACAAGTACACCATATAGATGGATGTGCTTTGTTCATATTTCTTGCCTGAGGTTTACAATCAATTTAATAATTTTTTTCTTCATTCTAAGCTCAGTAAACATCAGAAGCCCTGTAGTTGTTTCCACATCACACCTGCAGCTGATCTCAAGTATAGCTAGCGTGTTACCTCCTTCTCTTGCGCTCCCCTCCTTGCTGAACTCCTGCTTACATCAGTGAAAGCTGAGGAATAATTCCGGGGAGATTCTTGGTCTGCTAGAAAACAAATAATTTACATTTTTACTGAATTCATGAAAATTGATTTTAATTTATTGTGTATCAAGCCCAATTTAAAAGTAGCGTTACATTTGAAAATAATCTGCCTTATACTATACTACAGATGTCTCCAAAGCTAATGCTATATTTTAGGCAAGTGACATAACTGCAGACCCTTCCGATACAAAATAGGTATGCTGATCCTACCCTTGCTGCAGAGACATTCAATACATTCCTAAGGAATGACTTCATTGCATACCTCCCTGGGAGAGAAGCATCAGCTGACAAGCATAGAGTGGCAGAATATTCATTAGCAAAGTCCATTCACATGTATTTAGGGTAGGATTTATGCCAAGCAAAGCTGCACAGATGAGAAGTTACAAGTTGTACACAGATGGACACAATACAGAAGAGCCATGCTTTACTCACATGCATGAAATGACTCTGCATGCAATACAATGAATGCATTGTTAAATAGCATTATGATCATACATACTTTTCCTGTTTATTTTCAGGTAAATCAATATTAAAAAAAATGGATGTTACCTAACATTTATTGCCTTGCAATATGGCAAGATCTGTTTACTGCCTAATAAGATTATTACTGTAGTTAGTATGAAATATTTAGCCTGCTTGAAAAACCAAACCACTGGTATGGGGACTAATAAATCCCACATAAAATAATACAAATATGAAAAAGAAAATATGTCTCATTGTGTAATGATATAATTCTTTTGTATCGCCTGTATAAATAATTTATATATAAAAAAGAAAATAACTCACTCAGATATGCTGAAATGATTTAATATAGTGCTTGCTCAATTCTTCAATCATAGCTTGATTTTCTTATATATTACACTAACATTAGATATGTAACTGTCCCACAAAACATCAAAATAAATAGGTTATATAGAACTGGTAAAAATGAAAGCAGGCAGTGATGCTTGTTTGGAAGTAGAGATGAAGAGAAAGCGGTAAAAAAAAACTAAAGAAAAACACTAATAAAAAGACTGAGCAGCAAATAAGTAAATGTAAACATTGTGAAAATAATTAAAGTCTTAATAAACCCAGGACCCTGCATTCACTATATCTGGTCTCCCATAGTACACAGAACATGGAAATGCAATTATTTTAGTAAATATAAACTGCTAAATGCCTTTTCTCATCAGCAGTATATAGCAGTCTTGTGACTTCTATCAGTGTCTGGTTAAAGTTTGTAGGAGGAGTTTTCATTCTCATCTGACTGTCATATGAGGCTGCATGACCCCTGACCCTGTGTCTGGACAGTGCTGATTGGTCCTGTGCTGATCAAAAAAACTTCTCTAGCAACACACATCAAAATAAGCATGTGCAGAGTGCCTCCAAGGCCCTGTTCTTTCAGATGGATTGGGGACTGTGGAAGAAGGGGAGGATCAGAAAAGTCAGGATCAAATAGCTTTTTTACACAATGTGGAGGAGTAACCCCTTAGGTTCCACAGTAAGCATAACAAGCATGCTTTACTGCATACACAGACTGATTTTACTGTTGTGGGTTTAGTAAGACTTTAAGCTCAATCTGGTCTAAAACGTAAGATGCTTAGACTGCAACGTCCTACTTCATCTCTATTTCACAAATGGAATGGCTGTGTAAGTTCTAATTCTGCTGTGCAAGTTTCAACATTTTCAGACATTATGAAATGGCTCAAGATGAATGTATATAAATTAAGGTAATATTATACTGAAGCACCTTGAAAGCAGTATGGGCTATCTGAAGAGTTGTTATTGGTTGCATCCACATCCTGGTAAGAGGCACTAATAGGCAATCTTCCACAATCATCCTGGTAGGGAGGGTAATGAATAGCACCATCCTGAGGCAGCTGGTAGTATGACGTATTAGCAGTATTAAATGGAAAAGTTTTTAAAGAAGAATTCCTTTCTGGAACATCTGGAAGAAGCTCACTAATAAGTCTGTGGAGTATACTATTATCGGGCAAGCTCCCACGTCTTTTCTCTGCTTTTATTTGGTCACAGATATCCTGAAGTGCAGAGTCCAGAGCTTCAAACACAGATGCTTTACATCGGCTCTTTTCAGATTGCCTCTTGGGTGTAGAGGTTTTTTTCCTACGAAAAGGCACTGGACTAACAAGAAAAGCAATTTTGGAAAGGCCTGAATCTGTTTCCCGTTTTCCCGAGGATTCACTTTTCTCCTGTTTAGCCCTCTCGTGTTTTAACATGGTGGTAAAACGTGTATATGAAGCTGGACATCGTCCTTTGCAAGAGCTGATAAGGTTCCTGTGGTGATGGTGATGATGATGGTGGTGGTGATGGTGATGTCCAGACCCATAAAAGCTTTCAGAGGACGTAAAGGAATAATGGTCAAAATCACTCTCACTGCAAAAAGATGATCCTTCAATTTGTATAAAGTCACTTAGGTCTGAAACAACTGCATCAGGATCACTGTCTGATAATTCAGCATGTGACTGTGGAATCTGGTCACTTGTAACCTCAATGTGAACAGGAACCAAAGATTTTGTTTTTCCGTTGTGCTGTACCTGAGGTATATGTCTATCTGGAGTGTCTTCATCCAGCAAAGATTCAATGGAAAACCTACGTTTAGGACATGAACTTCTGGTGGAAATATCTAAGCTTACTGCAGACAGCATCTCTTCTCCAAGGTTTGGCATAGATTTGGATTTCTGGATAAGCTGCTCAAATTCTGATATTCTAGCTGGAACCATATCTCTTGGCACTTCTTCTGATATAGTTCTCCAGCTGGCAAATATACCTTTTTGTTGTTCCTGCTCATACTGCATTATTCGAGACTTAACGGAGCAAATGACTTCAGAGGTCATTAAGTCTTTGCGGTTTATGCGGTGCATTTTCTTATACAGTTTTAGGAAACCTGGTGTGTCATGAGCAGACCTGTGGCGAACCCTGGAATTGTTAGCACCACAGCCATCAGAAGAAAATGTATTACCCCAAGCCAAGGGACTATTCTGCTTTGACTTATCATCACATAACAAAGATCCCATGCTTTCAGACTTGGTCTGGGTATTGGAGAAACTGTTGTGATCTTCTGTTAGTAAGTCATCACAACTCCTAGACTTCATTTTTGGTGATGCGGTTTCCTCTGTGCTGCTCCACACCTCTGCATTCTGCCGAGTCATTTGCCAGCCATTCTTAAAGCTGATTGAACGCTTTGTATCATCAGGCACAGCTAAATGATAACTATAGCCACTACCGTAATCTAGCGATTTTGAGGCGTTTGGATTGTGAACAGAGTAAGTGAAGAGGGGGGGATACATTCTGTTAATATCCCCACCTTTAGAATCCAAAGAGCAGCATGGTAAGAAAGAGATATTTCCAGAAATTAACAGACTGACAGCAAAAGATAAAGTATTAGTAACAAAGTGAAACATGAAATAGTAAAGCAGCATCTAAAAGGACATAACCCTAGTGTATGATACAAACTCAATAAGCTTATACACCATTCTACACTCAAGTGATGCTGGTTGTTAAAAAGAGTTTTTATTTCATGCCATTTTTCTCTCAACATCAGAAATGGCTAAATACACATATTGGTTTAGTAAGCTTCTAGCAGTTGCATAGGCTTTATTAGAAGAAGTCAGGTAAATACTTGGTCTTTCCCAGATGAAAATACTACTAGATCCTACTGCATATGGTAGAAGAGCATGTTTTCTATAAAATATCTTCAAAGACAATAAAAGTACTAGCTGCACTGACAAAATATAATATATAAAAGCAAATTATGTTTCCATTTCACCATTATATATTCAGAATATAGAGGCTGTGTGTTATACTGCAAAAATCTAAAATTGAAAGCGTTTTGTTACAATGCATGTGTACATCTACACCACAAGATGGCGATGTTGCAGTTTAATTGCTTAAAAGCTACTTGCAGGTTGCCATTGTGGTATAAAAAGTATGATACTGTAAGAATAACAACTTTTATACCTTTTGATCGCGATGGAGATGGAGGTGAAGAGTTAATAAGTTGTTTCCTCAGAGTGTTTGTGCCTTGAACCCCTGTCCGGCTTAGGCTGTGTCTGTTTGTATTCTGGTCACTGTGGGCTCTCTGATGGCCTACACTGGGCTCAGACTTCCGTCTCTTCCTGTAGTCGCTTGCAGAGCTTCAAACAAACAAGAAATAATATTTAACTTTTTATTTGCGGTCTCACTGCAACATTTTTCCGTCAGCATATTTAAGCTGAATGTATGCTTGTGGTATGTTTCATTTTCCTTTCACTACTTTAGGTTTATGCATTGTGAAGCTTGGCCTGTATCCAAGGCTCACTCCCAAAAATCAATATGAACCTGAGGAACAATCAGAGCGTGACATTGCAGCTTCCTAGTGCAGACTTCTTGCTGTGGGGAATGAATTCATTATAATAATGGCACAACAGAGCAAGGGCTAGGCCTACACTGATTTCAGCTCTTAACTGCCCCAGAATTATCCTCTTTGCTGTTGTTTGTCTCTTCGCTGTCAGATATACATTTAACATATTTAATTCCAGAAAGAAAACTTTGATCAAATGTTTGCACTAGGAATATGGATATATTATGGTTCATTATAGTTTTCATTTGACCTATACACATGCATTTGTGTTTCATTATTCCCAAACTAGCTTTGATATTGGCGCTATTCTGTGTGCTGCAGACATCGAAGATAATATGGTTATAACTTTGTAATATTTATTATTAAAAGAGAAGTTTGGGTTTGTTTGCTTTTTTAAAATCATACTTACCTAGGTAGATGCAGCATCGATGCGATTCTGCATCTGTCCCCTGCCATCTCTAAGGGTGAGAACTGAGCGATTAAACACCGCTGATCGCTCAGTTCTCCCAGCCGCTCTCAGCAGAGAGCAGTGCATGTCAAGTCTCTGGCTCTCTGCTCTGCCTGCCCCATCACTGGAGCACTGGGCTGTGAAGGGGGCGGGAGCAGCTGGCTCAGGCTCCTGGCTGTATCCTGACCATATGGTCACAGTCTTCCCCAGCCAGGACCGGCTTTGTGGCGTCAAACGAGCTTTGGCTGTACTTCTTTATAGACAAGTAAAGGTGCAAACACTTGAAGTTCTACTGTAACCCAATACACTGATAAAAAGTCCATAGGAAGTCTATTAGAGATATAATAATGAAAGTCCACACACTGCCACCACGTAGAAATAGATTCAAGCAGGGTTGAAAAGTAAACAAAGGGAGAGGTGCCTCTAAGTGTAGGTTTAAAAACAATTTATTAGAACATCCGATTGGCAATGCACATGTGTACAGAGATAAAGGGCACATCTGTGAAGGGTCCCGAGAGATATCATCGGTGAGAGGTCAGGCATCCTCCGCTCCTGTCTCTGCAAGGCACCAGGATCCCCGTGAAACACCGCTGTGATGGAGAAACGGCCGTGCGGTGGAGGAGGCCAAAGCGAGGCTTGGTGCCCATGGAGGACGTCACCAGAGTGCAGTGCGTTTTCTGAGCATGCATGCCGGGTATGGTACAGCAGCCGCGCTCCTTTTTCAAGCATGATGCCACCCAGACACCTGCGCACCAAGCCTCGCTTTGATCTCCTCCACTGCAAGGCCGTTTCTCCATCACAGAGGTGTTCCACGAGGATCCTGGTGCCTTGCGGGGTGACAGGAGTGGAGGATACCTGACCTCTCACCGATGATATTCCTCGGGACCCTTCTCACACAAATGTGCCCTTTATCTCTGTACACATGTGAGTTTCCAATCAGATGATCCAATAAATTGTTTTTAATCCTATACTTAGAGGCGCTTCTCCCTTTGTTTACTGTACTTCTCCTTTACCCTAGGTTCACATCTATGCGGTTGATGTGTTTTTCAGCCATGTTTTGAGGTGCCTTTTTAATGCTTTATCGTTTTTCTCTTTAACAAACTGTGTATAGCTGGTGGTTAAGAAATGGGCTGGCCGCTGCGTCCTTCAAAACCAGTGAGTAATCAGCTGTCAGCTGGCTTCCCCACTGAAAGCTGAATGTAATAACAAGCATTCATGGCAATCGAGCGATCGCCCCCTCCTCCTGAACAACATACCAGGCCACATGCCCTCAACATGAGGGGGGTGCTTTTGTGGCCCCCCAAAGCACCTTGTCCCCATGTTGATGGGGACAAGGGCCTCTTCCCCACAACCCTTGCCGCTGGTTGTGGAGGTCTGCAGGCAGGGGGCTTATTAGAAATCTGGAAGCCCCTTTAGCAAGGGGGCCCCCATATCCCGCCCCACCATGTGAATGAGTATGGGGTACCACTACCCATTCACAAAAAAAGTGTGAAAAGTGAGAAAGACACTACACAAGTTTAAAGTGATTGTAAAGCTTTGTTTTTTGTTTTTTTTATATAACAAATATGTCATACTTACCTACACTGTATAGTTCGTTTTGCACAGAGTGGTCCCGATCATCCTCTTCTGGGGTTCCCCAGTGGCGCTATCAGCTCCTCCCCGCATCATATAACCCCCTAGGAGAAGCGTTCTCCTGGAAGCTTACCTTGCGGGCGCACTCCCGAGTCCAGCATATGCGTCCATAGGACTTGGCCCCGCCCCCCCGGTGCCCGCGTCATTGGATTTGATTGACGGGAGCCAATGGCTGCACTGCTATCAACCTATCCCTTCAAGAACCCCAGGCAGAGGTATAGCGCGTCTCTGCTGAGGGATCGAGGGGAGTCAGGTGACTAAAACGGTGGGCTAGGGGGGCGGTCACTGTCAGAAGTTTTTTCACCTTAATGCATAGTATGCATTAAGGTGAAAAAACACAAGGGTTTACAACCCCTTTAAGCCCCTTATTAAAGAATAAAAAAAATAAAAAACAATGTCCCTCTGTGTAGATCACGACGCCCGCCATACTGCCGGAGCCGAAAAAAAAAAAGCTCCGCTCCTGCTGAAGGCTCCTGCCGTCTGCCTGCTCCACCATGTGACGGTTAATAAATATCTAAGGGGTGGGGCCACCCGGTGACGTCAACTGGTGGCATCATACCCCTGTGACATCATCAACCGGGGACCACTAACATCACAGGCTGTCTCTTAGCTATTTAAGAACTGTCACCCAATGGAGTAGGCAGACGGTGAGAGCCTTTGGTGTGAGCAAAGCTTTTTCTTTTATTCTTTTGAGTCCAGCAGTGCAGCGGGCTTCGTGATTGATGATGCATCTACACCGAGGGACATTGTTTTGTTTTTTCTTAAAAAAGGAATCAAAAACTTGTGTCTTTACTTACTTTTTAAACTTTTTTGGTGAATGGGTAGGGATACTATGTACCCCATACTCGTTTACATGGGGGGCAGGATCTGGGGGCCCCCTTGCTAAAGGGGGCTTCCAGATTCCGATAAGCCCCCTGACCTCCAAAACTACATACCAGGGTTGTGGGGAAGAAGCCCTCTTTCCCATCAACATGGGGACAAGGTGCTTTGGGGGGAGGGGGAGCAGAGCTCCTCTGCCACAAAAGCAACACCCCATGTTGAGGGCATGTGGCCTTGTATGGTTCAGG
This sequence comes from Aquarana catesbeiana, assembly GCF_042186555.1. Lineage (NCBI taxonomy): Eukaryota > Metazoa > Chordata > Amphibia > Anura > Ranidae > Aquarana > Aquarana catesbeiana. The sequence continues at coordinate 797,673,062 of NC_133324.1, forward strand.
AGGGGGAAGTCCGCTGACAGCTGCTGACTCATTGGTTGGTAAGGACACGGTGGCCGGTTCCCTGGCGCACTCCTTAACAACCAGCTATACACAGTGTGTTATGGGGGAATGCGAAACGCATGTGAAAACGCAACACTTGCATTTTTGGTGTGGGTCTATTGAAGTCTATTGCATGCAAAACGCAATCTGCTGCAGGAAAAAAGTCCATGGCCCTTTCCAAAATGCACTAAACGCATAGGTGTGCATTTTACCGAACCATCTCCTGATTGCATTCGTTTGGATACAGGAATAAGACAGGTGCAACTGGAGCCCATTTTGACATCCACTTCATAACTCAGAGGTAAGGGATTTGTCAAGAGTGGCCTTTCTCTAACCATAGCAATAGGAAACGGAGGATGTAGTGACCTGATCTAAAGTCTTATCTACTGGACTATTTTCATTTGATGCTAAATTGTGTACACTTGAATGGATGATAAGCTAGTCACAGATAACTAAACTTTGATTGGTCATTTTTATAAATTTTGCCAACAGTCATCCAATAATGGGACCGTTCTAATAGATATAAATAGGAAGGTTTACTTGTTGCCAAACTTTATGGAAATTATTAAATCATTACAGGCAGTCCTGTATCAGGTCTGTAGGTTTGTTCTTAAGTTGAATCTGTTTGTAAGTCGGAACAGGTACATTTTTTAAGTGAAGCTCCAGCCAAAAAAACGATTTTTAAGCTTTTTGGATAGCATAGGGAAGGGTTATCACCCTTGTAATGTTGTGCAGAAGATTTCACCTCACTTTCTGTCCCAATGACAATTGGATTTTGAAAATGTTGGGTTGTTGTGGAAACAATCCTTGGTGATAAAGCATCAGTGGATGTACCTTATTCCCATAATAACTCTTACAGAAGTGAATTTCCCCTCCTAGGGGAAGATTTCCTCTCACTTGCTGTTGTCTCCCTCTGTTTGTAAGTAGGAGTCATTTGTAAGTCGGATGTTTATAACTAGGAGACTGCCTGTATATGGTTTCATAAATTAGGTCTAAATCAGGTGACTTAAATCTTAAGATCCTAATCCTAAGATTTACCGTGTAAAAGGTCATTTTTAAAAACTGTGTTTAATCTTTATCAGGGCTTTTTTTTCAGCAGGAACGTGGGGGAACGCAGTTCCGGCACCTCCAGAACTGATTGGCAAGGTATGCTGGAGGATCTATTGAGGCTGGGATCTATTTTTGCGGAGGAAGGGGGTCTATTATTGCTGGGGAGATCTTCTGTTCATGGAAGCTGGAGATCACTGTACTAGGCACCACAGTTATAGTGATTTCCACTAGTTTCCGGGTCTGGTGTCGAGAGGCTACCCTTCTGCATTGTGAACACAGGAGGTCCCCCGCACGGCATGGGCAGCATTCAAAGATCTCCTTGCATTTTCTCAATGAATGTAAAGCAATTTTTCAATCAGAATGTTTTGCATTCAATAAAAAAATGCAAAGCATTCTCTGGATGATGCCTGTTCCGAGTGGGTGACCTCCTGTGTTCACAATGCAGTAGGGCAGCCTCTCGGCACTGGACCCAGAAACTAGTGAAAATCACTGTAGTGAGCTGGACCAATGTACCCATTTAAAAATGTCCACACATATCATTTTTTATTTAAAGCCAGTTCCAGGATTTTGTTTTACAAGCTGCACAGTCTACCAGTGTCACTATCAGGTAGTCAGCCCTGAGCAACAGTATGCAGCTGACACTGTGGCAAGTGCATGCAGATAGCAAGTAGCTGAAAAAGACTGGATGGGATCAGCAGCCCAGAGATTAAAAGAAAGATAAAAAAAATTGAAAAACATATTTTATAAAATAAAAGGAACTTGTACCATAATACTGAATGTCAGCTATTTAGGGTTCAGGTCTACTTTGGACTCTAAGCTTCTTTCTTTCTTTCTTTTTTTGCCCTCATCCAATGCTCAAGTACAACATTCCCATACATTGAATAGGGGGCACAATAGGTTTACCTTGAAGGCCTTTCCATGCCTTTGTCTATGGAGGGTTGGTATAAAGATGTCTACAAGACAAAAAAAAATTAATTATATTAAACACAAAAGGATTCTGAGAATGCGGGTTGTTGTATTTTTTAAGCAGTAAATGTTTTGCAAGCTTTTAAGTGTTGAAGAAGTGTATTAAACATTAACATATTCATTAAATAATTATTATTTTTAAGTATGGTACCCTATGGTATTGTTATGGTTCATTGGCATCTCAAAAAAACACATGCAGTACACCTCTGGAATTCATGAACATTTTCCCATGTTTTATCACATTAAAGACTCTGCAAAAGCACAAAAAAATACCTTTAGATTCTGGCAGAAATGCACTCAGCTCACTATTTCTGATTGTTAAATGACCACAAATTGCCTTCTCTGGACTGAAAATGCAAGAAGTGTGAGCCCTGCTCAGTTTATTTGGCTAAACTACAAAAACCTCCCTTTCTACTCATCTCCAGAACACTGGAAGGAGAGATGTTCTGCAGTTCCATAATATGGGCTAGGCAGAGCTTTTCAGACTGCTTGAAAGAAGATGGCAGAGTGCACAGAACAGCTCTATATTTCTGGCAGGATCAACAGGTTTGATTTTTACGCTATTAAAACAGTTAACTTAACAAAAGGAAAGCACAAGGGAAAAGTTTATTGCTAGGGTTTACATACACATTTCATCTACCAAAATGGTTGTTATTGTAGATACAAGGTACACATTTCATTCTCCAATTTCCCCCCTTTATCATCACTCCAAATTATAGATTATTTTGATGACCAGCCTTCAGAGCGGTTGCACCAGATCCTAAACTTCTATTGATACCATTAAAAATGAACAGTGCTAACTATCAATGTTCAATGTATACATGAAACTATAAAACTATATCTAGTTTGTCTTATATTTCACCATAAAAAAATGTCATGTTATAATTAATCAACAAGAGTGGAGAGCATATTCGTCAGTTTCCTTCCACTCTATACACCAGTGTTTCAACCTCTCACTATTTTTATACCCTGATCATTTGAAGAGTCTCTACTGCCCCCTGCTGTGGAATGTCCCAATGCAATTAATAATATCTTTAAAGCAGTAGTAAACTCTGATACTTTGTTCCTAAATTTCATATAATTCAATGTAATTAGTTATTGTGAATCGTTGCGCCGCCAGGTCAAAGCATATATAATGTTTCTTACTTGAATAAACATTGTTTTTTCTAAAAGCTTCTTCTCAGTTGCAGCTGCCGCCATATTGACTCTGTCTTCCGCATCCAATACCATTGTAACTTCCGCCCTTACTCTCTCTCGATGGCCATAATCTCGCGCTTGCACAGTACTTATCAATCCAAGCCTTGTTTGCGTTTCAGGGCTACCATGACAACCGCGTTCTGCCAATCTGAGCCTGCTGCTGTCGGGCTCTCTCCTGTTTGGGGCTCACCGCCTTGTCAACCAGTGTGACATAACAAGTCACATGAGGTTTAGAGCTCAGCTTGTCAATGGGAATCTATTCTCGTGGGATGTCAGGGCTGACGCCAGGCAAAGGAAATGTTGTAGCCCCGGCATGTAAACACCATTTTTCCCGCATGAAGAACTTGCCGTAAAAATGGGACTAAATGTGCATGTGCCAATGACGCCATTAACCACTTCAATACCAGGCACTTAGACACCTTCCCGCCCAGCCCAATTTTCACCTTTCAGGGCTGTTGCAATTTGAATGACAATTGCGCGGCCATGCTACACTGTACCCAAACAATTTTTTTATCATTTTGTTCCCACAAATAGAGCTTTCTATTGGTGGTATTTGATCACCTCTGCGGTTTTTATTTTTTGCGCAACAAATAAAAAAAGACCGAAAATTTCGAAAAAAACAAGTTTTTCTTTGTTTCTGTTAAATTTTTTTGTAAATAAGTACGCTTTCTCCTTCAATAATGGGCACTGATATAGCTGCACTGATACGGCGGCACTGATGGGCACCGATGAGGTGGCACCAATGAGGTGGCACTAACGGGCACTGATGATGGGCACTGATAGGTGGCACTGATGGGCACTGATAGGTGGCACTGATGGGCACTGATAGGTGGCACTGGTATGCAGCACTGATGGGCACTCATAGGTGGCACCGATGGGCACACATAGGCGGCACTAATGGGCACTCGTAGGTGGCATTGATTGGCATATATGGGTGGCACTGATGGGTACTTATGTGTGGCACTGATGGGTGGGCACTGATGGGCACAGATGGGCACTGACAGGTGGCACCGATGGGCAATGACAGGTGGCACAGATGGGCAATGACAGGTGGCACTGATATAGCATTGCTGGGCAGATATGGTCATTGCTGGGCAGGTCTTTGGCATAATAGTGCCAATCAGTGCCCATTTGTGGGCACTGATTGGCACAGATTGGGCACATGTGGATGGCCATGGGGTACATACCTGGCCATCCACGTTGCCCCTTCCCTGGTGGTCCTAGTGGCATCCCTGATAGTCCAGTGGGGTGATCTGCGGGGGGGCTGCGCTGATAAACAATCAGCGCAGACCCCCCCTGCCAGGAGAGCCGCCGATCAGCTCTCCTCTACTTGCGTCTGTCAGACGCGAGTGAGGAAGAGCCGATCAACGGCTCTTCCTATTGACAGCGTGATCAGCCGTGATTGGACACGGCTGATCACGTGGTAAAGAGCCTCCGCCGGAGGCTTTTTACCAAGATCAGTGTAGCGGTGTGTCAGACTGACACACCGCTCCACCGATCGCCGCGATGCGCGCCCCCGGGGGCGCGCTGCGGCATGTTATCCTGCTGGACGTCATATGACGTCCAGTCAGGATAACACAACCACTTCCCGGACGTCAATCCGCTATAGGGCGGGCGGGAAGTGGTTAATCAAACCAGGACCGATTGCACTGAAAAAAAGGAGGTGGGAAGCGATCTACACAGAGCAACTAGTTCAGTAGTTTAGAACGAATAATATGGGGGAAACTTAACGATGGGTTTACTACCACTTTCAGTGAAATACTAGAGAAACAAGGATGCATAATGTTTGGATATTGTGGATATAAATTAATTTTTCAACATTTGATCTCTTAGGCTGGGCATACATTATACAATTTTCCTTTAGATTTACCAAAACCATATAATATGAGGTCAAACCTAAACACTTTAACTATGTAGTTCAAGGGCCTGCCTGATTGCACACAAATTAAAAGGTAAATCTAAAGGAAATTGAATAAGAAAATTGTATAATTTATGACCAGCTTTAGAGAGTAGTCCACAACTTGAAGTGGTATTAAACCCAAAGGCAAAAATGCATTATATTTCAGTTTACCAGTTCTTAGACAAGGCGGCTGCATTAGATTACTTTTTTAGGCTTTCTTTCCTTTATTTTTATGTAGTGATCTGGCCAGTAAAGCCTGGTACACACGGGCCAGATGTCAGGCGGCATCAGCAGGTTCCGTGGAAACCAGCTGACATTTGGCCTGTGTGTACTGGAGTCGGGCCAGGAGAAGGAGCATGACCGAAGAATGGCTGAGAGCGCTGACAGGAGCGTTTTGGTGGGGGGCCCCCCTATCAGAACACAATAGAACAGCAGGGGAGATTGCTGTACTAACATCGGATAGTTAGTATAACGGCTCCTCCTGAGCTGCCAGTTATTTTTCTTTCAGCCCTGCTGGGTTGAACGAAAAAAAAAAACTACTACTGTGTACTAGGCTTAAGTCTGTTGTATTTCTGGTACAATAAATGTTTATTGAAGATTTTAAAACATTTTATTACATAACAAAAGAACACCCACACAGGGGGCTGGTAATGGTTATATGTAGACTGCCAATAAAAGGTGGGTTTGTGTACAACTGAACAATAAGCAACATTTCAGAGATTTGAGTACACGGCCTCATGGCACAAGCCGTAGGCCTAAAATACTGACTGAGCCAAGTCTGTTGTTTTTAAATCAAAACACACTGTCCTACGGATGTAGCAGTTAGAGGGTTGAGACAAACAATTTAACACTGCCAGGGGTGCTAAGAATAACCAGCTTTTATTTGTGTAAAATCCAAAAGGAACAAAACTGTTGTAACCACTTATAAAGTGTAAGCTAGAGTTTGCCTCCAATTTGTTTGTGTCTCTGAAGCCTGGCCATTACTCAGCAGGCTGATAAAAAAAAATAAAAAAATGGGCAGATTACCCCATCCACACAAGCAAGGTGGATGAAGAAATCCTTCCCGCTATTTTATTAGATCCTGATAGCAGGGACTAATTTTCCAATATTTCTTTCAGCCAGAAAGTGATCATTAAATAGATGGATTGGGATTTGGCCAGTTAAGCAAGATTCGATCCATCTATGGCCAGCTTTAATCTGCTACTACATCTAACACTCCTCTTCTCCATATTAACAAAGCTGCTGTCCAAAGGTATCTCTGTTGCTCCTTCATCCAGAGTGGAGGCATGCTAAGGCTGGATTCACACTATAGAACGCAGCGGCTCACAGCAGGAGTCTGGTGCGTCTCCATTCACCATATCAGGTCCGATTTCAGCCCGAATTTTGGGCTGAATTCTGACCTGAAACGGACCAAAAGACACACAGGACTCCTGTGCAATTCACACCTGAGATGTGTGAACTGGCTCCAGGGGTGTCTGGTCCATTTGGGGCACCCGGGCGCTGCCCCCCCTGTCCTATCCACCCCCTATATGCAATGGATAGATTCATGCATAGCATGATTCTATCCACTGCCACTGCGGTCGCCACCTATTCATGTGTCTGGCCCGAATCACTAAGCATTTGAATTAGAGCGGCCAGGTTTTTTTTGAAGCACCCGATTAGAGCCATAGGCCCTATTAGGCTTCAATATAGAGTGGACTCAGGACGCAGAGCATTGCGTCTTAAGCCCACCCAGGTGTGTTGCAACAGCGAATTAAAATTTGCTGTTGCAACACTGATCCTCCTCCCGGCCAATCGGGAAGCAGGTATGAAACCTGTTTCCCGATTGGCCAAAACGTCAGGCAAACCTATTGGATGCCAAGCGCCGGGAGGAGGAGAGAAGAGACACCGCGGAAGCTGTTCCAAGTGTGGACACCGAAGCAGCTTTCCCCGAGCCCGCCGCGCTCTCACCGCCCGCATCCAACGTAAGGACAACGGGTGGTGGGGGGGTGTGTTAGTGCCAAGGGGAGGGTGTTGGTGCCGCGGGGGGGTGTAGTGCCGCTCCACCGGCAGCCTGGGGGGGAGGCGTTGTTTGCCTCTCCCCCAAAAAAAACCCACCAGGCGCCACTCACTGGCTCCATAGAGAGGGGGAAACCAGCATCCAATTCGCAATAGTGTGAACCCAGCCTTATAAAGGAGGTGTGTTACTAGTCAGATTACCAGGTGAAAACAGAGTGAAAAAAAGCCTAAAAAAAGAAAATGAATGCAGCCTCCACATCTAAGGATTGGTAAGCTTCAATATGTAAAATTTTTGGTTTTCGAGGGTCAAGACCGCTTTAAAACATGAAAGAAAAGTATATGTTCTGAAATCAGAGGCCCTGTAAAATAAAGTTACGTCACATGATATTTGCGCAGCTATCAAGTCTACATTTTGAGGAAACCATACACTAAAATGAATTTTAGCACTCACAAACACTATATAATGTACATTTTATTTTGTATTTTTGTAAAAAATAAAAGTTGGGGTTGCACTAAGTAAACAGATACCAGGCATATCAAGTCTTTAAATTAGAAGTCTGTGAAATGGGGAAAAACTTTGGTACCTAAAATCACCTATATACGCTTTATAAAATCTATTTAGAGTTATGATGGCGCTAAAATGTTTGCTCACGTTGATGTTGGCTCTATGCACATTTGCATTTATTTAACTTTATTGCTATCACAGGCCCCATACATGATAGCATTGGCAGGTGACAGATTCTCTTTAAGAGGGCAATAGGGCACTCTGTGACAGCCAATCAAGCGCAAGACTATGCTTGGCTGTTTCACCGGCATTTCAGCCGCGATTCTGATAGATTTAAACCCAGAAATGCTCAGAGCTAAGCGCTTCCAGGTCCATTGATCGCAGAGCAGATTGGGGTATAAATTCTGCAGATGTGAGCTTTTGTTTAAGTCCTTGACTACCAGGATGTCTATAAATGTACCTTGATACAAGTGGTTAAAAAGTGTTACTAAACCCAGGACCCTGCATTCACTATATCTGGTCTCCCACAGTACATAGGACATGGAATACAATTATTTTAGTAAATATAAACTGCTAAATACCTTTTCTCATCAGCAGTTAGAACAGTCTTGTGACTTATATCAGTGCCTGGTTAAAGCTTGTAGGTTGAGTTTTCATTCTGCTCTGACTGTTCTAGGAGACTGCTGATTGGCTCTCTGCTGATCACATGCAACTTCCCAAAAAACCTCTCTAGCAATACACAACAAACTGAGCATGCACAGCTTGTCCCCTAGCCTCTGTTCTATTAGGAGATGGATTGGGGACAGTGGAAGAAGGGGGGGGGGGAGACAGCAAAGACAGGATAAAACAGCCTTTTTACCCAAGCCACAGGATTAACCCCTTAGGTTTCACAGTGAGTATAACCAGCACGCTTTACTGTATATACAGACTGATTTTACTGTTGTGGGCTTAGTTACACTTTAATCTTGAATCTTGAACTAGGAATATGCAATTCTGTGTGTTCCTAGTTCTTAGAACAGGTGTTAAGATAACTTTTACTTTGTACAGCTAATCTTCAAAAAACATTTGTCTCAAAAAGGTTAATGCTAAATGCATGAAAAATACTTATAAATTAGAAAATTTAGGCTCCTTTGCCAACTATCGCTATGGGATTGCTGGGGAGTTTGAGATAAATTATACATGTATGCTAATGAACACGTCTTCATATATCAAGTTAATAAGTAATACACGATTTATACGTATACTTTTTGCAAAATAAATGCACCCAAAATATTTAATAAATAAAAATGCATTTATTTATTTTTTGCATGATAGTCTGGAAAGCATTGCAACCATGATCAGTGGATAGCGGGTGCAACGCTCTGGCACCTGTAGACTATTCCTGCAGCTGCTTGTCCGCAAGTGAGCTATAAATGTGGTGATGTCACTGCTCCATTGAGATCTACAATTCTTCTGCCGCAGTGGCAGATGTGACTAATAGTTTTATCAGGCAGTGGAAATCAATTGCATTGGTGTCTTTTATTTATATCACTACTTATTTGGAAGAGTTGCACAGAGTTGCTAAACAGTTCTGCTCCCAAACATGCAATGTCCAGATTGAATTCGGTATTATGCTGTGGACACGGACAGATTTGATGAAAATATGTTATTTGAGCAATGACTTAAAGTGATTGTAAAGTCTCGTTTTTTTGTATGTTTTTTTTAAACAACAAACATGTTATACTTACCTCCTCTGTGCAGTTGGTTTTGCACAGAGCAGCCTGGATCCCCCCTCTTCTTGGGTTCCTCTTTGCTGCTCCTGGCCCCTCCCTCCTGTCGAGTGCCCCCACAGCCAGCAGCTTGCAATGGGGGCACCAAAATTGAGTCACAGCTCCGTGTGTCCATTTAGACACGGACCCCCGACCCAGCCCTGCCCCCTCGCTCCCCTGATTGGCTAACTGACTTTGATTGACAGCCATGGGAGCCTATGGCAGTGTATCAGCCAATCAGGAGGAGAGTCCCAGGCGGCTAAGACACTTGTGGACATCGCTGGAGAGAGATGGGGCTCAGGTAAGTAATTAGGGGGTGCTGGGCAGGCTGCTACACACAGAAGGTTTTTATCTTAATGCATAGAATGCATTAAGATAAAAAAAACTTCTTCCTTTACAACTCCTTTAATACATGTCCAGCTGTTCTCTTCTCAGAAACAGATTCCTTTATTTTTTTTTTTAAATGTTATAAGTCTATGGTGCCTGCTCCCCTCTCATCTCACTGTTGCCATCATTTACCTTACTTGTTTTCATGAAGGGTCTCTGTGATCCTTCACAATTAGTACTGGGTATAATTAGTATATTTTTCACTTCACCCCATTAACATTTACTACTATTATGCCCCGTACACACGTTCGGACATTGATCGGACATTCCGACAACATAATCCTATGATTGTCGGAAAATCCGATCATTCTGAACGCGGTGACGTAAAACATGTACGTCGGGACTATAAACGGGGCAGTAGCCAATAGCTTTCATCTCTTTATTTATTCTGAGCATGCATGGCACTTTGTGCGTCGGATTTGTGAATTTTGTAAATTGTTCAGAAACAGAACTCAGAGTTCGCTTTTAAGTTAATTAGGACCCCTTTTACACTGAGGTGCTTTTCAGGTGTTTTAGAGCTAAAAATAGCACCTGTAAAGCGCCTCTCATGTCTTCCCAGTGTGAAAGCCTGAGTGCTTTTACACTGGGGCGGTGCGCTTGCGGGATGGGAAAAAAAGTCCTGCAAGCAGCATCTTTGGGGCAGTTTGGGAGAGGTGTATACACCGCTCCTCCACCACCCCTGCCCATTGAAATTAATGGGCAGCACTTCTGAAGCTCCTGAAAAGCTCTTTGGAAGCACTGCAACACAGGCACTTTTAAAAGAGCCCCGCTAGTGGCCGAAAAGCACCACTAAAACGACGTTAAAGCTCCGCTAAATTAAGTGGCACTTAACTGCTGACGGACCCCCGCCCCAGTGTGAAAGGGGTCTTACTGTTAAGAGTATGTAAATATATATATAAGGTGAGTACAGCGCTAATAAAATAACAACATGACAAATTTTCAAATTTGCAAGTGAAAAATATGTAAAAAAGAAAACTAAGTCCCAGTGAAAAATTCAGTCCATAAATAAAGAAAAAAACCAAACATCCATCCATATGAGATAACGGTGACAAATTGTAGAAAATCGTGAAAGATCCTGCAAAGAATGTGCATCCAACTACACACCCAAGTGAGTAAGTAGCCTGCTTACCAGCTATCCGTGACTGCTAAGAAGCAGTCTCACCCAGCATAGGGAAATTGGTCTCCCCAAGACCCTTAAAGATGTCTGGAACCACAGCTAGGACGATGCCACTCAGAAAATAAAAGAAAGTGCAGATGCTGGTGTCTCATTACAACTGAGCTGCCTGCTGCTGAGTCTTGCAGGTCAAAATGGATGACGCAACCTGACTCTCCAAAGCCTCTGCATGTAAATACATGTACAAAGCCTGGTTCATCCCACTGATAGTAGGAAACTTCTATGGCATGACCGATATACAGGGGTAAGTTAACTCAGTAGCGATTTACAGTTTGATAAGAATATTAAAGTATAACTAAAAGGCCAAACGTTGTCTTCAATTTTGAGAGAGTGGAGATGAATTAGAACATTAGGTTTTTATTGCTGTATGTGTCCCCATTAGGAACATTCACCCTCTTTATTTGTTTACCATTATAATTGAAAGTGAAAGTAAAAGAAAATCACAATTTTTGGGTAGTTCCCTGAAAAGTAATAGAGCGGAAATCTTAAAATGGGGACACTACTTCTGGTGATTCCCCTAATTTGCAGGGATTTCCTCTCACTTCCAGTTTTGGCTATGGAACAGGAAGTAAGGGTAAATCTCCCCAATGGGACACAGATGGCAAAAAAACCTGACAGATTATAACCCTCACTTAGGCTATCCAAAAATGTAAAAAAAAAAAAAAGCTTTGGCCTACAGTTCTACTTTAAGACACTTGATGGCCCATAGCCTAGCTATAGGTTCATTTTGACATTCTACTGTTCTTGTTGCACATCTATGCTTCTTGATTAGAGGTAATATCTTCCTACTCTAAGAAAATATTTTTCAACAGACGCAATGATGTACAGCAGCCAACACATTTTACCTTATGCACGCAGACCATGCAAACAAGGAATAAGATTTAATTTACCTCAGTAGACACACGAGGGGGGCTCTCTTGCATATAATCCAATAGTTTTTTAGGAGGCTGGTGGCAGACATAGAACAAAAACGCAGAGGTGAAATGGATAATCATGATAGTAGGCAGTTATCAATGTATTGGGGAATGGTGATGGAGTTATTTTGTCTAGAAAACTGACTTCAAAAGTGAAGAAAACAAACTAGTGAAGTAAGAAAAAGCCAATAGAGAGGTTAGTAAGCAGCTGTAAAATGGCTCCATGCAAAACACACAAAACAATAAGCACACAGCTACACACCAAATCTACAAACATATTTTCCACTGAACCGGCCTAATAGCTTCAGGTAAAGAAAACACACAATCAATTCACACACAAGAAAGACATGCTGGTCCAGCATACAAAAAACACCCTATTTTGCACCATTTGTTTCTGTGCATCCCAATAATATAAAATGATGAACTGCATCATTTCTTATTAGATATTGTGTTTATCTTTGGAAGTCATGCATACTTTATGTTAAGATGTAGTATTACCACAATAGGCATTGTGGCTCTTTAGGTTTGGAGATCACGATGGACTGACTTGATCAGTCACTGTTTGTAGGTAGGTAAAGATTCGGGTGGGTAGAAAGTAGAAAGAGTTCCCTTCCGAATGTTTGTGCCCAACTTGACAGGAGGTGGTAGTGAGCCCTATCGGTTACTGCCTCATGGTCCAGCCTTATGGTTGATTCCACATGTAGCCTTAGAAAATTGATAGAAGGGAGCGCCCGGTATCCAGTGTATATAACTTTAAAGCTGTTTATTGAAGGTAGCAACAAGTAAAAATCAAGCCAACATGTTTCAGGGGAACAGTGACTCCCCCTTCTTCAGGGCTGCTGCATGCTAATGTTTGGGGGAAGGATCCCAATGAGGTGTGCCAGCGGAACAAGGATCAGACAGATGGGTGTCGGTTGTGGGTCCAGCACCCAGACACCTATCCATCTGATCCTTGTGCGACAGGATCGATTTTATATGTTGCTACCTTCAATAAACAGCTTTAAACTAATTTACACTGGATACTGGGCACTCCTTTCTATATACTTTACAACACAATAGTTATTGGTAAGGGGAACATACCTATAAGTGGGGGGGGGGGGGGGGGTTATCTATAGTTTCATTTTCCTGGATAGCACTGTAGCAGAGCTGTAATCTATGGAGTTGCTGTAAGCAGTAGCCCCATTTTCAATGTACAGTTGTGCTCATAAGCTTACATACCCTGGCAGAATTTATGCTTTCTTGGCCATTTTTCAGAGAATGTGAACACAAAAACTTTTCTTTCACTCATGGTTAGTGTTTGGCTGAAGCCATTTATTATCAATCAACTGTGTTTACTCTTTTTAAATCATAATCACAACAGAAACTACCCAAATGACCCTGATCAAAAGTTTACATACCCTAGTTATTAATACTGTGTACTGCCCCCTTTAACATCTATGACAGCTTGAAGTCTTTTGTGGTATTTGTGGATGAGGCTCTTTATATTCTCAGATGGTAAAGCTGCCCATTCCTCTTGGCAAAAAGCCTTCAGTTCTTGTAAATTCTTGGGCTGTCTTGAATGAACTGCACGTTTGAGATCTCCCCAGAGTGGCTCAATGATATTGAGGTCAGGAGACTGAGATGGCCACTCCAGAACCTTCACTTTATTCTGCTGTAGCCAATGACAGGTCAACTTGGCCTTGTGTTTTGGATCATTGTCATGTTGGACTGTCCAAGTATGTCCCATGCGCAGCTTCCTAGCTGATGAATACAAATGTTCCTCCAGTATTTTTTGATAACATACTGCATTTATCTTGCCTGCAATTTTGACCAAATTTCCTGTGCCTTTATAGCTCACACACCCCCAAAACACCAGCGATCCACCTCCGTGTTTTCACAGTGGGAATGGTGTACTTTTCATCACAGGCCTTGTTGACTCCTCTCCAAATGTAGTGGTTGTGGCCAAAAAGCTCAATTTTGGTCTCATCACTTCAGAAGGTTTGAGGCTTGTCTCTGTGCTGTTTGGCATATTGTAAGAGGGATACTTTGTGGCATTTGCGTAGTAATGGCTTTCTTTTGGCAACTTGACTATGCCTCCTTATTGTGCATCTTGAAACAGCCACACCACATGTTTTCAGAGAGTCCTGTTTTTCACCTGAAGTTATTTGTGCGTTTTTCTTTGCATCCCGAACAATTTTCCTGGCAGTTGTGGCTGAAATTACAGTTGGTCTACCTGACCGTGGTTTGGTTTCAACAGAACCCCTCATTTTACACTTCTTGACTGGAGTTTGAACACTGCTGATTGGCATTCTCAATTCGCTGGGATATCTTTTTATATCCCTTTCCTGTTTTATACAGTTCAACTACCTTTTTCCGCAGATCCTTTGACATTTCTTTTGCTTTCCCCATGACTCAGAATCCAGAAATGTCAGTGCAGCACTGGATGAAAAATGCAAGGGTCTGTCAGGAGTCCAGAAACTCATTGGCCTTTTTTTTTTTTTTTTTTTACACACACACACTAATTACAAGCAAACAGATCACAGGTGAGGATGGTTACCTTTAATAGCCATTCAAACCCATCCGTGTCAATTTGTGTGCATGTTATCAGGCCAAAATCACCAGGGTATGTAAACTTTTGATCAGGGTCATTTGGGAAGTTTCTGTTGTGATTATGATTTAAAAAGAGTAAACACAGTTGATTTGATAATAAATGGCTTCAGCCAAACACTAACCATGAGTGAAAAAAATGTTTTTGTGTTATTCATATTCTCGGAAAAATGGCCAAGAAAATCATAAATTCTGCCAGGGTATGTAATCTTATGAGCACAACTGTATATATGAAAGGTGCTCTGACAGTGTCTGAATAAGAACGCTGCTCTCTCTTTCAGACAGGAAATCTCTACAGTACTGCAAATATCAGCAAAATCTCCAACATTTTATCAACTATATTTTGAGACTCTACTGACATGTGATGTGTTTCAGCTTTGTAAATATAGAAAAGAACTTCACTGCATCTGTATAACATTTCTTGAAGTAAATTTGGCATAAACCGGAGCAATGCAAAGTGAGGTGAAAAATTCCAAAAGCAGAGATTACTACCTTCACCGAAAATTACACAGCAAAACGATCAGTAGATCCAGATTAATAAACAGAATAAATGATAGGAATTTCTGACAGGTATACCCAAATTAGTAATGTACACCTGTCTACAATTAGATTTTTAATCTATGTTGTTAGAAAACACCACCATAATTCAAATGTTGTTAATCATTTTATAGAATATTCTACAATGGTGCTCTAGTTCATACAAGAAAGGGCAGAGAATACATATTTCCTTGGTGTTTTCCAGCACATAAGTTACTCTTCCCGAGTGAATAAATCTTTATGTTTAGCTTATTTAAAAATGCTCAGTGACAGTTCTGTACGGGGGTACATGATTCTATAAGGTAACATAAATGATTACTATAAGAACCAAGACGTGCTGTAGGTCAGCCAAACTCTGCCTATCTGGCTGGAGAATGGTCCATTGGAACCAAAGCCCAAAACTAAAAATAACATTCTGCAACGTATATGTATTTAGAATATGATTACTAGAGAAATGGACAAGAAATATCAATGAATTAATGAGATGAGAGCAGAATTTGCACTTTGTTATAGACAATGCTGGTCTGAGTGAAACAAACCCAATATTCCTGGGCTTGTGTCCGTAACAGGGAACTCTGCACTGCTGAATCTTGCAGTTCCTCTCACATTCTTTTAGCCATCTAAAGCCAGCAAATAAGTTTTTTCTTTTCCATGTGGTATGCCTAATCACACAGACAACCAAAACAGAATGGGAAGCTGTGTTCAATGAGACTTCATAGAACTTCTATAGGAGAATCTGGTAACATACACATAGAGTAAGTGCTTTCTAACACCGGCTAATGTGTTTTTGAAAATATTGTAGAGAGCTGTACTCCAACCCTTCAGCTATAATGCTGTCACTGAAGGAGTTTCCACGAAAAAACAAAAATCCTCTGCTTGTTCTAGCTTCTAGGTTTCATCGAAAAGCTACATTTATTTCACTTGGAGCACATGCCTCCAAACTCCTCAGTGCGCTGGGCTTCAAACATTGTGTGTAGCATTTTGTTCAGCTGCCAATTCTTTGATTCACTCCTATCCACCCTAGGTCCTTCTGTGATGTGGGAGGTAGACTCACAGATATAGTTACTCCAAGTTGCAACTGCCCAGCACTTTCCACCTCTATAATCAGCCTTATACGTGTCTCACTGAAAGGTGACAGTGATGTAGGAACACACAGCTTGTTTCAACCTCAAAACGGGATGAACCCACCCAATCACACATCTACAGAAGCTCTATTCAAGTTTTAGGCAAGTTACTCAGGACACAAAACTGAAACATAAAAGGACGGCGCTAATTCATCAATATATAAACATTATTGCATCACTAATGCATAATTATGTGCATATATTAACAATATAATTCCTGCTATAAAAGTCCACACGCCAAAAAAAGAAATAATGTTTTGTGTAGTAGTAGGTTATCTTAATTGTCCATGCTCCACCAACACTTGTGCGGGAAAAAAAACACACTCACCAGATACTAGATCCTAAAAAAACTGGTGTGGAGATCAGATCCTTAGAAGGATAAGTGACATCAAAGAGGAATGATTTTTTAACTTAATAGCATCAACTGGTATAACTCTGGAGTCATAGAAAGGCAGAAGCTTAAAAAGAAACAAAGTTCATCACATTGTGCAATATAGCCTGTGCAAACTTGAAATAAACCGCTAGATAGTGCACTTACATTCATTGGTGCTATAGGCTAGTCCCAGCATATACAGCCAAACAGCGGGGATACACGCAGTTCCCAAGACTCTTAGCGTGCGTTCCAACACACCAGAGACTGGAACTAGGCGTACCGGAAGTGACGTCAGTGCAGGCGAGCGCGCAGCCTCAATGCGTTTTGTGTTTCCACATCTTCAGCAAGCATACCTGTTTCTTTTTGAGCTTCTGCCTTCCCATGAATCCAGAGTTATACCAGTTGATGCTATTAAATTAAAAGATCATTCCTCTTTGATGTCAACTATCCTTCTAAGGATTTGATCTCCACACCAGTTTTTTATGATCTAGTATCTGGTGAGTGTGTTTTTTTTCCCTCACGAGTGTTGGTGGAGCACAGACAATTAAGATTACCTACTACTACACAAAAACATTTTTTCTTTTTGGTGTGTGGACTTTTCTATCAGGAATCATATTGTTAATATATGCACATAATTATGAATTAGTGATGCAATTAATGTTTATTTATTTATTTATATATTGAGGAATTAGCGCCGTCCTTTTATATTTGGGTTTTTGTATCTACTTATGAGTGATTTGTTCACTTGAAAAAAGGGCAGCTTTTTCTTGATTTCACTTAAATTTTTGTTTGGTCTCATCACTTTTTAAATTTACTAATTATAAGTTACTCAGGACGTTTGCAGATTTATTTTAAAGAAGGACGTGTTCTAGAAATCTTCTGTGGTTGTTGTGAGGTTCAGTCTATTCCATAAAAAGGGACATACAGGGAGTAAAGGTCACTGGATATATGTGATCCCACCCCTAAATGTAACCTTAGATCTCTGTGAAATGCTCAGTGTAAAAACATTTCACTTTTTCATGGTGTCCCAGTTGAATTAAAACTTTACCAGTAGCTTTACTATGACCATAGTTATAATTCCGGTCTGCCACATCATATACAGGGCAGCGGGGTGGGGATGATTTTGTTGCTTGCTATGTGTAATAGGAAGTGAAGATCCCTCCTTGTTTCTACAAGGTGCCAATTATTGCATATTAACAATAAACCTTCATTAATCTGCTCTTAAGAAGTTAAAAATATAGTAGCCTTAAATCAACATAAGCTTAACTTAATTTAGTTTTCATAAATAACAAAAATCAGCTGGATAGAGAATTCTAATTTATTTAGGTTTGTAAGAAAAGCTTTCTTCATAGCGGGAGTTTTATACTGAATAAACATACTGGCCACACAGGATGCTTATTAATAAATGGTAAAGGTCTGCAGTTGTTCCTAAGACCTCTAATGAGCATTTTCCAACTTGTGTGTCAGTGTTGGGAAATGGCTAGACAGGATACAGCATGCAGACATATGGGACAAACTTGATTGTCAGTCCATAACTTACTAATAGTTCAAGAAGATCAACAATTTCCTTAAACATAAATCATGCTACAAGGGCATGTTATCTTCATCCAATAAACTGTTAAAGATTATCCTTACTTCTCTCTCCAAATAGGTGCACAGCGTATGTTAATCCACGATGGTGCATAAGTGGGAGTTAATGAACCATAAGCTTCAAAGGATTAGATTTTCCTACCAGCTATTGTAAGAATTAGTATCTAACCTCACTTACCGGATGTCCAAACTCCAGCTCTGAAAAGAATTTATACCATGGTTCATTTTCTAAATCTATCTCATCAGGATTTATACGACCATTCTGGAGTAGAAAGCAAGGAGGGGGGAAGGAAAAGGTACTCAAAAATTGCATTTGCTAAACTTAACAGCATTCGAGCAGAAAACACAGTAGCACATTAATACGACAAGGGACTAGAGAGCACAAGATGTATAGTAGAATAAGTTTCTCAAGAGTCCTAAGGTTTATCAAATTCCACCGATTCCCTATTATTTTACTAGGCCCATCTTATTCCTTTATGTTTTGCCATAACAAGATATGACAAGTAGTATTGGTCATCAGTATGCCAATGTTTACAGTATTCGCATTCCAGGATGTTTTTCACACATCACTCACAATTACTGGTATGAGACTAGCAATGTTGGGTTACTGCTGGGCCTAACCAGATGGTGCCTACATGATTATAATATGAATTGACTCATCTTCTAGATTTGTTTCAGTATTAGAGACCAAAGGTGCTGCGCACACATATATCTCAATACTAAAAGATACTAACCACACAGTGTTTAATTTACATTGTCCTTTCTATTTTTGTATGTGGATGATGGCACTGTAATTATTTTAATTAAAAAAAAATGTAAGTACCTTTTTTTCTAATTGATATACAGCTTTCACATGACCCAGCTCTTTCTGTCTGCAGGGAAACATAAGCAGGAGGAGCTTCTAGTCCTCTGCTGCTGGTCACATGTTCAACAAAAAAAAAAAAAAAACAGCTTAACAGCCTTTGGAATACAGAGTAAAAATAAATAATTAATATCAATAATGGCGTCCATGCCCCAACTGGTCATAGCTGTTTTGACAGACAAAAGTGTCTGTTTTGGTGGCAAAAAGGGAGCCTACTCAATATTAGGTGGAGGGTCATAAAGTTATGGCTGATCTGCATATGAATTTGTTTATTTGATTATGCAGCTAAACAATATTCAACCAACGTTATATATTGTCTTCTTTTCTGGTTCCAAATCCTTCTAATCCAAATGATCATTATTTTGCTGCAAGTAGATATCTGTGCAGACAGGGAACATGGCAGGTATTATTTTAAGAAAGCATCATACAAGACAAGATAGACGTTATATAATTTTATTCCATGCAAAAGCTTCACCCCGATTCCTCGTCACCATCTTTATAAAGCCAACTAAGATTATACTAGTTTAGTGCTATGGTAAAACCAGAAGCTGGAAGTATTTTAAAAACCTGAAACTGGCTCGTCTGAAGGTATATTCAGGGTTACCAGGTCTCCTAAATACCCAACCCAGAAAAGAACACCATAGTTTTCCAGGTTTCTGGTTTCTAAATTCTTGGCTCAGAAAATTACTTTATTGGCTGTGATAAATGGCCAATACATTTTTGAAGAAAACAAGATTTATACCACCACTAAAAACTGATAGATGTGACATTTACAAAATATGATACAATCTCATTATGCAGGTCCTGGTCCATGACCTGGCAAAGGAAAGCTAGAGAGTTTGCAGAAGATGGATATGTAGGACATTATCACATTAAAAGGTCTCTACAAAATAGTAGTTGTGTCTCTCATTAGTTGAGAGAAAAGTAGTTAACTTACAGCTTCCTTTATGAATCCATCAGGAGTGGATATTAATGTAGGTTAAACATGTGTCTTGGGTAGGTTTAAGGGTGGTTCACATGGCTCTGGAAGTCACCACTCCAGACCCTAGAGGAGGTGACTGGAATAAAATATTACTACAAAAATAAACTCGCTGGATCTATATGTTCAAAGCCACAGAACCTCCAGGCCTCAATGAGATTATCAGCTTTAAGCCCATTTTCGAGGGCTTTACCTCAGGGAGGTCTGAGCATCTTATGTAAATGAGTTATAGGGGGGCCTTTTTCCTTTCTTTTGGTTTTTTTTCTACCTCTGTCAGGTGTTCTTTCAAGAAGGAAGAGTTAAGAGAGAGCCTTGGAGAAGGCATTGCTGCACAATGACTAACACTGTTGTGGGTTGGATTGCATTGCAGCATACTACTATTGTTTCACTACATACTGCAACGCTTTGGGAACAGATCCTATTCATAAAAATGTATACTGTTTTTTCAATGTTTGAAAATTCAGACAAAACACATCATTTACATCATTACGGACAATTGATTGACACTACAACATATTTGATAAACTATACCCTGTCTTCATTAATTGCAAACAGCAATAGGGCTTGCCTCAAAGGAGACTGCAAAAATTATCTGTCTATACTAAGCAGCTGAATTCTGAAAAAAGTACAGCACATCGCCATCACTAAACAAAAGCCTGTGCTGCCTTTTTATAATCTTTCATGACAAGGTCTTCCTCTGTGTAGTGTATAACAAGATATTTGGCATACTGTGACTTTTCAGGGCAAGTAAGATTCCAGCAGTACAGTATCGAGGTATATTTGGGTCTGTGGGACAAGTCTCTTCTCCCACGCCATTTACCTCTACATATAAACACAGCTGAAGCTCTTGGGAAATCTCTGGCATGCATCACATGATTGATATCCTGTCACTAGTTTTACATTTAGTTTTTATACACTGTTAGATTAATCAAAGATGGAGTATTTATGTGATGAATACAGCAAACTTTGTTTGGCAACATGCCCAGGTTATTCCTGTCTTATAAAAACAAGCCACACCCGCCAGACTAGACTGCTAGTGTACTGTTCCTTTAATTATAGATTTTCCCACATCAACTGGAATCAGCCTAGAAATGTTACCATCACTTTAAAAAGAGCCATTTGTAGAATTAAAGTGGACCTTTCATGCACAGTTGACAGTGTGCAACACTGCAGTCTGATTAAAAGTTAAAATACAGCTAATGCCACATAACCTATCAGGATAACATCAGCAATAAAATAAGAATTCTATTTCTGTGTGTATCAAGTTATTGGAAGATTGCGTGTGACAATTAGGAAGCTTTACTAGACTATGAAAACTGTCATGTACAACAAGCACACTCTGTGACGTTACATTTTAGACACTTGTAAATTGTGTTATCTGCATAGCTGTGCAAACAGTTTGAAGAATATTTGTCTGCACATCACATTGAGTACTGTTCAAAATGAAATTTTGTGCCCTCTTTATGATCAGCACAGAAACATGTCCGTCCATAAAAACATAACAAATAATCACCAAGTTAAGAAACACTTGCCTTCTGGGACGTACTCACTCCCTCATCTCATATACAGTAAGAAGACTCTCCCAGTGGTTGTAGTCTCAGAAAATTGCTTTACTCCAAGCATACAAAAGCAAACAAAAAGAATACCTCTGGTCTCAGGATATCAAATTAGTGTCAATGTTAGGAATGCCTATAAAAGGAACTATACTCATGTAGGATATACTGAAAAGGTAAAATGCTTATATGCTGCTGCTAGTGTTTTAAAAAAGCATTCAACCCTCTAGGACACTAGCAAAAAACAGCCATGATGGTTAGGGGTGGAGTTTTACAGGGACTGGCTTTGAACTTTTTTACATTTGCAAGTATCCACCTTCTGGAGGCAGCTGCATATAGCCCACATTGTCAATTACTCTCTTCCTGTGTCCCTCAATGGACAATAAAGAAAGGCTGTTTTGTGGTCTGGATCAGGGGCTAAAGATAAACTCGTTTTATTGTCCCTGGCGATTTCCAATTTCAGTTCATCAAGTGTGGTTTCACGTGTAGGATACCTACAGAAGTAAAAATGTTTTCTTGTAGGATACCTCTCAGCGGAACCCATTTTATTTCAATCTATTAAATTCACCAGAAATACACTGATGAAAATATATATATTAAAAAAAAAAAAAAAACAACAAACACACTTATTACTGCTTTTTTCTTTTGCATAAAGTGTGGCAGGGTTAGGACCTCTGTTTGTGTTTTTTTCAAATTATAATTGGTCTCCTCGTTGTAAAGACACTTACACTGATAGTGAATACCCAGAAAAGAATTGAGGGTAACACAGCCATAGAAACACTATTTGTAGGATGTATGCTCCTATCAGATTATTCGAAGACAGACCATAAACATTCTATGGACTTGCCTTAGTAAATACATTAAAATGTGCATTATGCAGAGCTGACATTGGGTTTCTATTTTTCATTCAGTAGAAAGCTGAAAAGTGTTAGCACAAAATTAAAAAGGAAGTAAACCCCGTACTTTTTTTTTTTTAGTGTTTTTAAAATATAATGATCCAACAATGTATTTGCAAGGCTTACACATTTAAAGGTGACTAAATCGAGGTTTTAAAATACCCTTTTTAGTTTTTGTAAAATGTATTTTCTTCCAGGTATTGGCTGTGCCATCTTTACTAATGATTGCTGAATCTTTTGTGGAAGTCATTTCCTCCCTTACTTTGTTTTCCTTTTTAAATCTTGCGCATGCGTGATCGCGTCTAAACCAAGCCTCTATCTCGATCGCCTCTCTCACGTCTATGTGCTGCTCTAGTTCACTCCCCCTGTGTGATGTCTTATACAGTCACAAGGGGATAACCAGGAAGGAGAGGAGGAGAGCACAGTATTACGAGGCAATGACAGTAAATAACCAGGCATGCAGAGGATAGTGAAACAGCACACATAGCGTGCCATTAAAGAAGCTATGGACTGTGCAAGCGTCGCTGACGTCACTACAGATTACAGGATGGATTATGAGGAAACAGAAAGAGGAAGTGAAATTTCACAGGCAGTGATCAGCTGCCTGTTCTATCTAGATTGCAATAAGCTAAAGTGAAAGTAGAGGGTTTACAACCACTTTAACATAGATGTAAACCTAGTCACAAAAATCTCTTTCTCTTTCATTTCATAAGTTGTTTTCGGTCTTTTTAAAGCAACTTTCAATGAAATAAATACCTAGTGTGCTGGAGGGAGGTACATGTAGACAAAAAGTGGCTGAATGAAAATCAGCAACACAGAAATGCTATGAGGTAAAGATGAAAATAGTGTTTAAAAAAAAAAAAAAAAGACAGTTGTTTATGATGCACAATTGCTTTCACAAACGAAAGGTCAGTCAGCTAGAGCACTTTAGGGCTGGTTTCACACATAGTTCATTGCATGTAATTCATGTTGATGCATGATAAATGCACTTGAGATGGCTTTTTTTTTTAATGCATTACATTGTGTTGATGTGATATTTTGTACACAGCAGGAGCCACAATTAATTATTTTCCCTCCTTAACGTGTGTTGCAGCACACTGTAATACCTTGTAATGTAGTGTAGTGATGCGTTGTGCTGCATTTAAATGCAGCATGTTTCATTTTTACAAAGCACACACCAACGCGACATGTTGCTGTGAACCGGGCCTACTGGAAATAATGCAATTTAGCTTGTGTATTGCATTGGACCTGTGCTGAGCAATGTAAACCAGTAGATGTGTTGTGAATGGGCCATAAAGCTCCTCTCTTTAAATATGCCAAAAGAAATTAAACAGTTAGGAAAGCTATTTTGTCTTGCCTAGAGGCATTACCAAGGAATTACGATCACAGACATTTTTCTCAGTATAATACTGGGGAGAGCTCTGTGCTGAGGTGTTAGAACTGTGGTGGTATCATATTTTACCATTGGCAAGTAAAGTATATGCACAGCTCTAAAACAATAAATAAGATTTTATTAGATTCAGGCACATTATGATTTTTTTTTTTTAATATGCATCTAAAAGTACAGGGTATCATTTTATATTTCACAGAAAAGCTGCAGTAAATAAGTCCTCAGCTCTGCCACTTAGCTCACATTCACAAGATCAAACTGTGTTTTCAGTATAGATTCCCTATATGATATGATAAAGATGTGGTCTGTCACCCCTGAATAATCTGAGGAACAGTCAGGTAAAGGGATTCCTGCAGCAAAGAGATGTATCCCGAAGAAGATGTAACGTGTATGTCACATAGGTTGGGGATATATATCACTATACACATCTGTAGTCTTTAAGAAACTGAGAGGGGAAGGAAAAGTCAGTCTTTCATCATACAATGCTGGGAACTCTGTAAGAGGAAGGGAAAAGTGGAGTGATTGGCCTCCGTATTCTTTAACAAACACACCAACAGCTGTGTCTCCAGCAGAGAGCCAATACATGGCAGTACATTTTTATGAAAGTATACAAGTAATGTTTTCTTAGGCAATGACAATGACTATGCTAAACTTGTAGTAACAAATGAGATTTTATTTTACTCCAATCAGATCAGCCAAAAAATGAATTCAGTTTGACTGCAATGGATTACTACACAGCCATGGCAGTTTACATCCCCCCATGGTTCGTTATTACCATCACTGTACTTTGGCTTTCTACTCCTCCAATGTTACAAAATAATACACATCTTCCCACCTCATACGCTCAGCTCATATGCTATGATCTTACCGGTCTTTCGTGTTCAAGGATGGAGGACTTTCCAGGCTCATACTCAAATATGCTCCTGGGTTCAGATCGAAACTTGCGTGTATCAACCTTTCTGTCTGGTGGTTCCCATTCATTCCTTACAGAAGAAAATAAAGACACGTAAGTAAAATATTAATAATGAACAGAGCACTATACTGTATTGGCAATAAACAAACATTACTATTTACTATATACTATTTAAAAATTCCCAATAAAAAAATCTATTGAAAATAAAACAATATAATTATCACTGCACCACTCGTAATCACTCAAATAATATTAACACAAGGGATACCATACCTAACACAGCTCCAGGATTCTACCGAAGAACAAAGAACTGTTTACAATGCACCCAGCCCCCAGAGAAACTTAAGCTGATACGATTTTCTTTCTTGCAACCACTGGTTGCAGCCAACCCAGCCCGGAGAACACTAGCGGCTTTAGTGGCTGGCAATAATTGCATCCTAAAAATATGACATGCTGGTTGTATCCAAGTTGATCAATGGATTGACTTTGGTACAATCAGCCTGCCGATACATGGTTCGAATCTCGCTGGTCCCTGCTGAACTGGCCAAGTTTCAAGTGGTCTATGGCCAGTTTTTCAGTCCAGGGCCCTGCCAAAGCCATACACAGGCAGACACACTACATCTAGTTCAAATGGAAGCTCATCACAATGTTTGAGGGATACATATATGAAGAGAATATGGGAACCCTGAAACCCCAAACTTCAAGGCACGTATAGCTAAACACTATTACTACTGGCCACTGTACTGTACTAGCCACAGTACTGTCCCATTGTAACGCAACCTGCGGATACATTGTAATTGTGTTGCTGCACAGACAGGAAAGTTTTCTTCAGCATTTTCAGAATTCCACTTTGGTCCGCAAAAAAAAAAAAAAAAAAATCACAAAACAGTAAGACAAGGATTACAAAGGGATTGCAGATAGAAACAACCCCCTGTGTTTTTGAAAGAGGTCCCAAGCAAATATGCAACGCCCAAAATAATTAGATGTAGTTAAGATGTAGTTAATCTCCAATTTACAAATTCTGGTAATTATTGTTTATAATGCAACTCAAAGCTATATTACAATCTGCAGGAAAGCTAGAAAAAAAATTCTAAAAAAATTAGAAGAAAATATATCTTTACATATTTGCTTGGTACACCAAAATGCAAAGAGATAGTATAGTGTGATCTGCCATCTTCCTCTCTTTACTTAGTACTAGGATTTGAAAACTAAACAATTGGTTTCTGCATCATCAGCAGAAAGAATGTAGGTATAATGCAGCACGGTACCAAGGAACCACCGTTCTCTTGCATTTGCTAAATATACAAAAGTCTTCAGAGAGTTAGAATAGGTAAACACCACAATCCACCGTCACATCTCTCAGGTAAAGCAGGTATATTTTTTCGTTTTGTGCAGTGCTATTGCTTGAACAAGAGAGGAAGTCTTGGGAAGCAAGTTTGATTGGTGACAGAGGGTGTAGTAAATAGGAATTTGTGATCTTTTACAGTATTTCATATTACAGGGTACTTTATTCGTATTTATAAATCATTTTATTTGTGTTTTAGTGCATATTGTACAAAATATTTAGGTTGAGTTATATAAGGAATGTGCGGGGTGCCATTCCAGACATAGCCTCAGGCATCATTACATGTCTGAATGCCCCTATCTTTGCTCATGTTAATGTTTTAAGTTGATTTCTGCATACTGGTGGCCCCATCATCTTTTTATTAACAAAGCCAAATATAACAAATACCTGTTGCTGGAATGTGCCTTTAATAGAAGCCCTAGAGCATGAGGCTATGACAAGGTACTGCAACCTGGACGCATTCAACTGTGCACTCACTCTAGATGATCTTAAAGAGGAACTGCAGTCTGCTCACATAATTTGTAATGAAAACATCTTTGCCATTCTGAAGCTTCCCTCCAACCACTTTGCGTATTGTTTTCTTAATACTGTGATTCTGTACTTGCCAAATATGCTGCAGAAATCTCCCTCTACTAAGTCTGGCTGCATCCATTTTAACTGTGGGCAGCTGAAGATGCTGCCTGCTCACTTCCTATATTTACACAGACACACACCTCCAGCTCTGCAGCTCTCATTGGGCCTCTTATGACTCATCCCCCCTCCCTTCCTGGCAAACTCTCACAAGAGTGAGAGAGAGCTGTGCATGATGTCATAAGCCTAGGCTTTTTACCAGACAGGAAACAGGAAGTTAAAAGTTAAAACAACAAGGGCAGAAGATTTAATAGATGGAAAGTTAAAGAAAATGACTGAAGGTCTGCTTAAAGTTGTATTATTTATTACAATCTTCCTGTTAAATAATAGTAAAGATTGGGCTTTCCAATCAGGAGATAAAATAGTCTATTCACAATAAAAAAAACATTCAGAATACTATACTATGTAGGTAACCCTCACCTTCTTAAAGTGTATGTAAAAGCCAAAACCTTTGAGTTGTATCTCGTGTCAAGTTCTTATCGCTGTCTATGGGCAGACTGTCTATGTCCACTGGGGAGGTTCCTACTATTTATGCTGTGACCACTACCAGTGGAACAATAAGTGATGGGGAAATCAAAATTTTACATTGGATGGTAAATCTCCCAGTGGGGATATCTGGTGACAACGGTTTAAGAGGAGAATTCCCTAAATTTTGTATTTATTTTCTATAATTTCCTGATCTGTTTCGAGACCAGGAAGTAAAAGAAAATATACAATGGGACACAACAAAAAATAAACAGGTTTAACTTTTCCTTACTCTACCAAAAATTGAAAAACATTTTGCCTATACATACACATTATGTTGCACTGAGCTCTGCATTTGGCCCTTACACACCAGGTTCACACACCTGCGATAAAAGTTAGAAAATATACTTGCCTTACCCCAGATTTCCGCAGTGGAGATTATCCCAGGCTTCTGCACTGGAGGGAGTTTACGTCAAGATCCTCCCAGCAAGAAACACAGGAAATCTGACAAATCCCAAATCTCATAAAAAGTTGCTCCTGCACTGTACTGAAGTGTCACTCATTGTTAGGGTGGAACATGAACATGTTCATGCTTCTGCAGTCACTCGGAGATCCACTGCCTCTATGTTACAACAGTATGAGGAGAAGTTCCCCATACCAGCTATCACGTTTTAAAAAGAATGTGGCCATGCAGGGCTCCGCCCACACAACCACGTCATTCATTCATAGAGTTTTGTGAATGAACTACACACCGACATTCTTTGCGGCTGGCAGCTTGTAGTTCTCAATGAACTACCATGGTGCTGTTGAGCACTGTGGTAGTTCATTGATTCTTCTGGTCAGTGTGAAACTGCCTGCTTTAAAGCTGGTGCAATGCTTTCTAGGCTCCTACAAAAAGGAAATGCACATTGTTATACCTGCAAAAAAAAATGTGCATTTATATTTTTATTTTTTATTTTTAAGGTGAACGTATCCTTTAAGGCAGGGATAAGTTATAGCATATTTTATATACATTTTTAAATTTGTTTCCATATGTGCCTTTTTCCACTTAAAAGCAGTGATTTCAAATGTTGGTGGTGGGGCTAATATTGGTTTTGGCAATGACATGATAGTGGCATATTTTCTGTGAAGCCACAATACAGAACATATGGTGTTTGAACAACATGAGATTTTTACTGAACCTGGCAATGTGTCAGTCAAGGTGATTGTGGCTACTATCGTACAGAAAAAAAACACCCTAATCCAAAAGGGTAAAGCCCCTGGATTGGGTGAAAAAAAAGTAAAAGTATGTATCAAAAATGACTCTGTTAAACACATATGCCCCGTACACACGATCGGACTTTGTTCGGACATTCCGACAACAAAATCCTAGGATTTTTTCCGACGGATGTTGGCTCAAACTTGTCTTGCATACACACGGTCACACAAAGTTGTCGGAAAATCCGATCGTTCTAAACGCGGTGACGTAAAACACGTACGTCGGGACTATAAACGGGGCAGTGGCCAATAGCTTTCATCTCTTTATTTAATCTGAGCATGCGTGGCACTTTGTCCGTCGGATTTTTTTTCCTCATTAATGTACACACAGCACCCCATATTGACAGAAAAACACAGAATTGTTGACATTTTTACAGATTTATTAAAAAAGAAAAACTGAAATATCACATGGTCCTAAGTATTCAGACCCTTTGCTGTGACACTCATATATTTAACTCAGGTGCTGTCCATTTCTTCTGATCATCCTTGAGATGGTTCTACACCTTCATTTGAGTCCAGCTGCGTTTGATTATACTGATTGGACTTGATTAGGAAATCCACACACCTGTCTATATAAGACCTTACAGCTCACAGTGCATGTCAGAGCAAATGAGAATCATGAGGTCAAAGGAACTGCCTGAAGAGCTCAGAGACAGAATTGTGACAAGGCACAGATCTGGACAAGGTTACAAAAAAATTTCTGCTGCACTTAAGGTTCCTAAGAGCACAGTGGCCTCCATAATCCTTAAATGGAAGACGTTTGGGACGACCAGAACCCTTCCTAGAGCTGGCTGTCCAGCCAAACTGAGCTATTGGGGAGAAGAGCCTTGGGCAGAGAGGTAAAGAACCCAAAGATCACTGTGGCTGAGTTCCAGAGATGCAGTCGGGAGATGGGAGAAAGTTGTAGAAAGTCAACCATCACTGCAGCCCTCCACCAGTCGGGGCTTTATGGCAGAGTGGCCTGATGGAAGCCTCTCCTCAGTGCAAGACACATGTAAGCCCACACGGAGTTTGCTAAAAAAACACCTGAAGGACTCCAAGATGGTGAGAAATAAGATTCTTTGGTCTAATGAGACCAAGATAGAACTTTTTGGCCTTAATTCTAAGTAGTATGTATGGAGAAAACCAGGCACTGCTCATCACCTGTCCAATACATAGTTACATAGTTACATAGTTACATAGTTAGTCAGGTTGAAAAAAGACACAAGTCCATCCAGTCCAACCATAAAAAAAAAAAAACGTACAATCCAATATACCCAATACTATACCCACAGTTGATCCAGAGGAAGGCAAAAAACCCCAGCAGAGCATGCTCCAATTTGCTACAGCAGGGGAAAAAATTCCTTCCTGATCCCAGAGAGGCAATCGGATTTTCCCTGGATCAACTTTACCTATAAATGTCAGTACCCAGTTATATTATGTACATTTAGGAAAGTATCCAGGCCTTTCTTAAAGCAATCTACTGAGCTGGCCAGAACCACCTCTGGAGGGAGTCTATTCCACATTTTCACAGCTCTTACTGTGAAGAAACCTTTCCGTATTTGGAGATGAAATCTCTTTTCCTCCAGTCGTAAAGAGTGCCCCCTTGTCCTCTGTGTTGACCGTAAAGTGAATAACTCAACACCAAGTTCACTATATGGACCCCTTATATATTTAAACATATTGATCATATCCCCCCTTGTTCTCCTCTTCTCAAGAGTGAACAAATTCAGTTCCTCTAATCTTTCCTCATAGCTGAGCTCCCCCATGCCTCTTATCAGTTTGGTTGCCCTTCTCTGCACTTTCTCCAGTTCCCCGATATCCTTTTTGAGAACTGGTGTCCAAAACTGAACTGCATATTCCAGTTGAGGTCTTACTAATGATTTGAACAGGGGCAAAATGATATCTCTCTCTCTGGAGTCCATACCTCTCTTAATACAAGAAAGAACTTTGCTCGCTTTGGAAACCGCAGCTTGGCATTGCATGCTATTATTGAGCTTATGATCTACCAAAACCCCCAGATCCTTCTCCACTACAGATTCCCCCAGTTGTACTCCCCCTAGCATGTATGATGCATGCATATTCTTAGCCCCCAAGTGCATAACTTTACATTTCTCAACATTAAACCTCATCTGCCACATAGTCGCCCAATTAGACAGAGCATTGAGGTCAGCTTGTAAATTGGAGACATCCTGTAAGGACGTTATTCCACTGCATAGCTTGGTGTCATCTGCAAAGACAGAAATGTTACTTTTGATCCCAGACCCAATATCATTTATAAAGATATTAAAGAGTAAGGGTCCCAGCACTGAACCTTGGGGTACACCACTGATAACCTTAGACCATTCAGAGTAAGAATCATTAACCACTACTCTCTGAATTCTGTCTTTTAGCCAGTTTTCTATCCATTTACAAACTGATATTTCCAAGCCTGTAGACTTTAACTTACACATGAGCCGTGTGTGCGGAATTGTATCAAACGCTTTTGCAAAATCCAAATAAACCACGTCCACAGCCACCCCTCTGTCCAAGGTTTTACTTACCTCTTCATAAAAAGAAATCAGGTTTGTCTGACAACTTCTGTCTTTCATGAACCCATGCTGTCTGTTGCTTAAAATGTTTTTTTCCAACAAGAACTCGTCTATGTGGTCTTTTATTAAACGCTCCAGTATCTTCCCGACTATAGAAGTTAAACTAACAGGTCTATAGTTACTTGGTAAAGACTTTGATCCCTTTTTAAATATAGGCACCACGTTCGCCCTGCGCCAATCCAGCGGTACTATTCCCGTCATTAACGAGTCCCTAAAAATTAGATACAATGGCTTTGAAATTACAGAGCTCAATTCTTTTAGGATCCGTGGGTGGATGCCATCAGGTCCAGGTGCTTTATCCACCTTTATTCTGTCTAGATATTTCTGGACCATATCCCTTTTGAGCCATTGTGGATCATTGGGGGCTGTGTCAATACCACCCCAATTATGGACATGAACTTCCCCATGCTCTTTTGTATACACAGAGCTGAAGAAAGTATTTAATAAATTAGCCTTCTCCTTGTCCCCAGTCACCCACTCTAGATTATTTTGTAAAGGGCCTACATGCTCAGACCTTACTTTTTTACTATTAATATATTTGAAGAATTTTTTGGGGTTTGTCCTACTATTTTTTGCGATCTCTCGTTCATTTTGAATTTTTGCACCCTTGATTTCCTTTTTACATATTCTGTTAAATTCTTTGTAGCATTTAAATGACACTAGTGTTCCTTCATTTTTATATTTTTTAAAAGCTCTTTTCTTATTGTTTATAGCTTTTCTAACTTTGACCGTGAGCCACATAGGTTTTCTTTTTAGCCTTTTAAACTTATTGCCCATGGGAATATACTTTGCAGTGAGGTCCCAAACAGTCTTTTTGAAGAATTCCCATTTCTGTTCTGTGTTTATCGCTGCCAATATTCCCTCCCAGTCTAAGTCCTCGAGAGCAGCCCTCATCCTTGGAAAATTTGCTCTCTTGAAGTTAAGTGTTTTTATCTTTCCCTTATGTATTTCTTGTTTACAACTAACATCAAATGAAATCATGTTATGGTCACTGCTACCCAGGTGTTCCTTTATCTGCACATTAGTAATAAGCTCTGCATGATTTGAGATTACCAGGTCCAACAGAGCTTCATTCCTAGTTGGGGCCTCAATAAACTGGACCATAAAATTGTCCTGTACTAGGTTTATAAATTTTTGCCCTTTAACTGTCCCAGCAGTGCCATTACTCCAGTCAATTTCTGGGTAGTTAAAATCTCCCATTATTATCACTGTCCCAGCCCTTGCAGCCCTTTCCATCTGTGCAAGGAGCTGAGTCTCCACCTCCTCGTTAACATTGGGTGGTCTATAACAAACTCCAATGATTAACTTTGAACTACGCCCATCTATATGTAGTTCCACCCATAATGCTTCAGACTCATCACACTCTCCATCAATCAGGTCCTCTTTCACACTTGCTTTGAGATCACTTCTCACATAGAGACAGACCCCGCCACCTTTCCTTTTTACCCTGTCTCTCCGAAAGAGTGCATAGCCAGGAATATTAATAGCCCAGTCATGTGAGGATTGAAGCCAAGTTTCAGCAATACCGATTACATCATAGTTCACTTCATGCACCAGAGCTTCCAACTCACCTATTTTGCTTGGCAGACTTCTGGCATTGGTGAACAAACACTTTAATGCATTATTACATTTTGGTCTGGTGTTTTTCATATATTTTTTAGTAGTACAAATGGCACTACAGTTTCCAATGGCTGTTTGCAACATGGGAAATTTCTTGTCACCTGCCATAACCCTCCCCCCATCTGTCCCCATTCCACCCTCCATTAATGTCTGACCCCTAACTGACCTGTCTTCTTGATGTAATTCTAGTTCACCCTCCCCCCTCAATCCTAGTTTAAATACTCCTCCAGCCTTCCTATAAACCTCTCCCCCAGCACAGCAGACCCCCTTCCATTCAAGTGCAAACCGTCTTTAGCATATAGGTTGCACCCCAATGAAAAGTCAGCCCAGTGCTCTAGAAACCCAAATCCCTCCTCCCTACACCAGGTCTTGAGCCATGCATTCAGCTCTCTAATCACCCACTGCCTTTCCTGTGTTGCGCATGGCACAGGCAATATTTCAGAGAATATCACCTTGGAGGTCCTTCCCTTCAACTTGCAGCCTAGTTCTTTAAATTGATTCTTAAGGAGCCTCCACCTTCCATGTATACTGTCATTGGTTCCAACGTGGACCAAGACAGCTGGGTCATGCCCAGCCCCTCCCAGTAATTTATCCACCCGGTCCACCACATGCCGAACCCTAGCACCAGGGAGACAGCAAACCATTCGGTTGAGGCGATCCTGGCGACAAATTATTCTATCAGTCCTTCTGATTATAGAATCCCCTATAACCACCAACTGTCTAGGCCTACCTGCACTCCCCTCACCACCTTTACTAGATGGGCTGCTCTCCCGGCTGTTAGGGATAGCAGTGACATCTAGGGCTGCCACCTCTGTGTTTGCCACCTCCACATCTTCACTCAACTTGGCAAATTTGTTTTGATGCACAAACACAGGACTGGCCTTCCTATTCTGCGAACCCCTTCCACTCCCTCTAACTACATTAACCCATCTTCCTATCTGATAATCCTGACTTGCCCCTCCACCCTCCACATCAACCCTACTGACCACCTGCTCAGCGAGCAGAGGACCCCCTTCAAGGTTGTCCTTTCTGCCCAGTGTTGCAACTTGCTCCTCCAGATCTCTAATGCGAGCTTCCAGAAGGGCAACCTGCTCACATCTGTCACAGCGGTATGCATCCTGGAGCTGTTGCACCAATTTTGCATACATGTGGCACACTGTGCACTGAGCAAAACCTTCAACCCTGCTAGCACTCATTTCCCAGTTACAATACAATTACTTAAGGGAAGTTTAAGATGTTACTTACAGATTTGAAGACTTCTGTTTAAACTCCTGTTTTCAACTCCTGGTTATTAACTCTCCCACTTTAGTTCAAAAATTCCACTTGTGTTCACAAAATCCACAAGCAAGCCACCATCAGCTGGGAGCAAGCTCCAGGGGAGTGTGTGTAGACACTTTTATACACCTGGGAACAATTAACCACTCCCCTTAATTAGCAGAAAAAAAAAAAAAGGGTGTTTAAAAAGTGTCAGAAAAAAAAAAAAAAAAAGTATTTTAAAAACTGATAGCAAAGGAAAAAAAATAAAAATAAATAAAAACCCCTAAAACAACACTTGCAAGCAGAAGCAGTCAAAAGCACAGCTCCTGGTTATTAACTCTCCCACTTTAGTTCAAAAATTCCACTTGTGTTCACAAAATCCACAAGCAAGCCACCATCAGCTGGGAGCAAGCTCCAGGGGAGTGTGTGTAGACACTTTTATACACCTGGGAACAATTAACCACTCCCCTTAATTAGCAGAAAAAAAAAAAAAGGGTGTTTAAAAAGTGTCAGAAAAAAAAAAAAAAAAGTATTTTAAAAACTGATAGCAAAGGAAAAAAAATAAAAATAAATAAAAACCCCTAAAACAACACTTGCAAGCAGAAGCAGTCAAAAGCACAGCTCCTGGTTATTAACTCTCCCACTTTAGTTCAAAAATTCCACTTGTGTTCACAAAATCCACAAGCAAGCCACCATCAGCTGGGAGCAAGCTCCAGGGGAGTGTGTGTAGACACTTTTATACACCTGGGAACAATTAACCACTCCCCTTAATTAGCAGAAAAAAAAAAAAGGGTGTTTAAAAAGTGTCAGAAAAAAAAAAAAAAAAAGTATTTTAAAAACTGATAGCAAAGGAAAAAAAATAAAAATAAATAAAAACCCCTAAAACAACACTTGCAAGCAGAAGCAGTCAAAAGCACAGCTCCTGGTTATTAACTCTCCCACTTTAGTTCAAAAATTCCACTTGTGTTCACAAAATCCACAAGCAAGCCACCATCAGCCACCATACAGTCCCAACAGTGAAGCATGGTGGTGGCAGCATCATGCTGTGGGGGTGTTTTTCAGCTGCAGGGACAGGACGATTGGTTGCAATCGAGGGAAAGATGAATGCGGCCAAGTACAGGGATATCCTGGATGAAAACCTTCTCCAGAGTGCTCAGGACCTCAGGCTGGGCCGGAGGTTTACCTTCCAACAAGACAATGACCCTAAGCACACAGCTAAAATAACGAAGGAGTGGCTTCAAAACAACTCCGTGACTGTTCTTGAATGGCCCAGCCAGAGCCCTCACTTAAACCCAATTGAGCATCTCTGGAGAGACCTTAAAATGGCTGTCCACCAACGTTTACCATCCAACCTGACAGAACTGGAGAGGATCTCCAAAGAGGAATGGCAGAGGATCCCCAAATTCAGGTGTAAAAAACTTGTTGCATCTTTCCCAAAAAGACTCATGGCTGTATTAGATCAAAAGGGTGCTTCTACAAAATACTGAGCAAAGGGTCTGAATACTTAGGACCATGTGATATTTCAGTTTTTCTTTTTTCTTTTTTAAGAAATCTGCAAAAATGTCAACAATTCTGTGTTTTTCTGTCAATATGGGGTGCTGTGTGTACATTAATGAGGAAAAAAATTAACTTAAATGATTTCAGCAAATGGCTGTAATATAACAAAGAGTGAAAAATTTAAGGGGGTCTGAATACTTTCCGTCCCCACTGTATATGCCCCAGGCCCGATCAAGCTGCCTCGTTATAACTCATTAGCCTCTACAACATGTTGCATTGGACTCATAGTATGGGATGGCAGTGATAACTTAAAAGAACATGAATTCAATCCGTTCGCTCATTAAGTACTGAATGTATTGCCAACCATCCACTAGGGGAAGAGCAGGGTTTCCACTGAGGATAATTTAGCAATGTAGGGGCAACATGTAAAGTAATTCATTAGTGGCTTACGTTGATGAGATATAAAGTTATTCCATTTGCAATAATGCAGTATGTCCAATATTGCACCATCAATATGCACATCAAATATGACCAGGTATAAATTATGACATACTGGCCAGTCCATGGGGAGCGGGCTATCGTGTCTCACTGGTCATCTGCTTGGTGGCAGTCCACATGCTACAAGTTGGTCTTTCCGCACTCCATGAGCGACTTGCAACTCCTAATTCCCTAGTACCTGTGGCGTGATGATCCAGCTTTCTATTTGATGTGCTCACTGATTTCTTCAGCTCTAGGTCGGCTGTGTACACTGGCTGTAGTAATCACCTGCAATTACATGTTCATTGTTTTGCCACGGTCCTGTCATTATGTTTAAGGGATCAAGGGGGCATCAGGTGACATATTGGTGATGTCAACTCGTTTCGCTAATGTGCAAGCGTAGCTTCGTCAGGAAGGACTGTGGCTACTAACATGGCCCAGCATTGTTTTTTGGATGTTTTATACAGTATGCATCAAGTCGAGCATTCTGTATCATAGAATAAGCATTTATTTGAAGAAAATGCATAATGACCAAGAAAAACCTGGTTATCATAAAGAGATTAGTACATAGATGACATTTCACATTACTTACTTCTCAGGAGAGGCCAGTTCCCGAGGACGGAGAGGCACAGCCGGAGGAGGCACAGGTATAGGTGGAGGAGGCAGCGGTGATGAAGATCTCAGTACATCAGTGCCATTGTCCGAGATACTTTTTGAAAGAGGGCGGTATGTCTGCGTTTTTGCTGCAGGATGTGAATAGGCAGGAATGTAGTTTTCTGTTGTTAAAAATACATTAAGACCATTAACTGAGAAAATAAAGTTTTCAAATAAAGCTGGTCAAATATATTTTCAAAATATAGACGAACTGCATTAACTGATGTTTGCTTTCAACAGTTAACAATAAATACTTCAAAGCACGTGTACACCTCTTCTGTTTTTTGTACCAAGTTTGGTTTTAAAAAGTAGAGAAGTATTATAATGCTATCTAAGATTTTCTTTAAATAAGCAAACCAAGGTTGGACTACTCAGCTTTGCAAGAAAGAGAATTTAATAATAAGTTATAACTCCATATTAACCACAGAAGTTAATTAGCAAACACATTTAGTATGAGCCAATATTAGATAATAATATAAGCTGTTATATTATTTTTATTTGAGCTCCTGAACCAGGAATTATCTCTTACTGCAGTAAGTACAAATGGCCATGACTTGATCCACTTTGATATTCATAAGAATTAGCACTTTTTAGGATCACTTTAAAAATTTGCTGTTAATTGATCAAATTCCAGTTTTTGTACTTATGTGAATATTACATTTCTAACTGCAGACAGAAAAAAATGCTACCAGAAAAATATGAATCAGTGACAAAAATCTGCTCTGTGCTAAAGTGAAAAATATGGGCAGCTAACAAAAAAAAGGGAGTATAGCAAACCTTAATAAACATATGTATGAAAAAAATGCAGCGTCAAATTAAAGTGAAAATTAGGTCAAGGAGTAAGGAAAAATATGAACATTTTCCATTGGGTACAATAATAATAACAACAATACTACGACCATCCGAACTACATAACACATGAATACTATGACACATGAATACAAACTCTATTACGTTAAGGTTCCATTATAGCAGGGGTCCTCAAACTTTTTAAACAGGGGGCCAGTCCACTGTCCCTCAGATTGTTGGGTGGCCGGATCAATGCAGCCTCACCAATGCCCAGCAACGCAGCCTCACCAGTGCCCAACAATGCAGCCTGACCAGTGCCCAGCCAGCCTGACCAGTGCCCAGCAACACAGCCTGACCACTGCCCAGCAGCACAGCCAGCCTCTCCAGTGCCCAGCAATGCAGCCTGACCAGTGCCCAGCAATGCAGCCTGACCAGTACCCAGTAATGCAGCCTGACCAGTACCCAGTAATGCAGCCTTACCAGTGTCCAGCAATGCAGCCTGACCAGTGCCCATCTATGCAGCCTGACCTGTGGCCAGCAATGCAGCCTGACCAGTGCCCAGCAATGTAGCCTGACCAGTGCCCAGTAATGCGGCCTGACCTGTGCCCAGTAATGCAGCCTTACCAGGGCCCAGCAATGCAAACTGACCTGTGCCCAGTAATGCAGCCTGACCTGTGCTCAGTAATGCAGCCTGACCTGTGCCCAGCAATGCAGCCTTACCAGTGCCCAGCAAGGCAGCCTGATCAGTGTCCAGCAAGGCAGCCTGATCAGTGCCCAGCAAGGCAGCCTGATCAGTGCCCAGCAAGGCAGCCTGATCAGTGCCCAGCAAGGCAGCCTGACCTGTGCTTAGTAATGCAGCCAGCTTCTCCAGTGCCCAGTGATGCAGCCAGCCTCTCCAGTGCCCAGTAATGCAGCCTGACCTGTGCCCAGTAATGCAGCCTGACCAGTGCCCAGTAATGTAGCCTAACCTGTGCCCAGTAATGCAGCCTGTCCTGTGCCCAGTAATGCAGCCAGCCTCTCCAGTGCCCAGTAATGCAGCCTGACCTGTGCCCAGTAATGCAGCCTAAACCGGTGCCCAGTAGGGCAGCCTGTCCTGTGCGCAGTGAGGCAGTCAGCCTCTTCAATGCCCAGTAATGCAGCCAGCCTCTCCAGTGAACAGTAATGCAGCTTGACCTGTGCCCAGTAATGCAGCTTGACCTGTGCCCAGTTATGCAGCCTGAGCTGTGCCCAGTAATGCAGCCTGAGCTGTGCCCAGTAAATGCAGCCAGCCTGTCCAGTGCACGGGGATTTGAGAAGAGCGCCGCGGGACTTACCGCTATGAACAGGCAGCCGCAAGGAGAATCCTTGTGAAGCTTTCCCGTGCTGGAGCGGGCTCTCTGTGTCTCCGCCCCCACTCTGGACAGTGCACGAGATTGGTACCATTTCCCCCTATGAAGCGGGGTCTGCAGGGAAAGCATCTCTCCGGGCGGACTGTTGTGGGGGCTCGAGTGCCCGAAAGGCCGGGACGGCCGGGTAAAAGACCTTGGCGGGCCGCATTCGGCCCGTGGGCCGTAGTTTGAGGACCCCTGCATTATAGGGTAACTAATGGACTCCTGATATTTTTATTTACATATTTATCACAGGTACTTATATATTGCCATCAACTTATGCAGCATTTTACATAGATAGATATATATATAGATATATATATCTATATATATATCTATCTATCTATCTATAGATAGATATATATCTAGATCTATACTGTACATTCACTTTAGTCCCTGCCCTTGCGGATATTAGTGTTTCTTCCATATTAAAAGAAATATATACTGTGTGAAATGCCATATTTTTAACAATACCAGTTGCCTGGCTGTCACTAACTTTAATAGTTTATGAGTTACTGACCCAGTTACTGAAGCATTGCAGTTCTGATGGCCTGCATACTTTCTCCAGGCCTGTGCTTCAAAAATGATTAAAGCCATTTGATCTGTATAACAACCAGAAAATGGCCATTAGCAGCTGGAAAGGTCCGCAATGGCAACCTCTAAGTTCTCTCAGTACTGGTTCCCTTTAATGTACAATATGTATAATGTAAGAAAAAATTTAGGTCAAGCAAAACCTTCAACTTCATGCAGGTATATAAGATCATAATTTAATCAATTATGTATTACTTTAAAAATTTTTACGATAGATGTATTTCCTAACTGAATGACTTTTAGTTTGCTAAAAAAAGGTGCAGAATAAACAATTACCTTTTTTTAATAAAATACTTGCTTTCACCTTTTTTAATCTTTTGTTGGATCTTAGGCTCCTGTAGCTTTTTACATCCACTTCTTTTTTGCATACCCATACTCTAGTGATTGCTGCATGGCATTTTTCATGCTGGGTTTCCCAGTGGTGATAACTGTGATCCATGCCTGCATAATGTGCATTGAAACAGTCACTTGTATTTGCCATCAGAAGCTAATGTGGCAGGGTGAAACGCAAGAGGCACAACTGGGAGACAGGGGCACAGTACTGTCACTGAGTAACAGGAGGTACCTGAATAAGGACCTTGATGGCAGTATCACCAGGTATTGTTGAAAAATGCAGATATTTAAATATTTAAGTTACTTACACTTACATGTTACATCTTATTTAAGGTGTTAGAGAATGGTTTTATATAAAACATGTGGCTAGAGTGGGTATTGCAAACTGTCAATGCGTTAACATTGGAAAGGCAAAACTTGCTGTGAGCCAGTCAAGATCTACTGCATTTCATAGTGCTGTCATCATAACATTATGAGCTTCTATGAGATGAGGACACAGTGTGATGCTGTTCCTTCACTGCCAAGTCAGGCTAGAGGGGACATCAATGACCAAATAATATTGTTTAACTGCAGTGAATAAAAGTGAGGTTGCCTGCCTGGCTATGTTGTCTAGGAAAGGAATCTGGATCAGAAGGCTGTTCAAACCAAATTATCAAGTTAGTTCCTATATGTGTTTTATCTGTACGTAGCTATATTTAACTGGGTGCCTGAAGCTCATCTTTAAGGTCTCATGCAGTAACTATTGAGCAGAGATTGATGTTTCCAGGGAGACCCCTGAGTTAGATATTCATGCAAACAAAATGGGGGATTTTAACTACCTGGAAATTGACTGGAGTAATGGCACTGCTGGAACAGTTAAAGGGCAAAAATTTATAAACCTATTACAGGAAAATTTTATGGTCCAGGTTATTGAGGCCCCAACTAGGAATGATGCCTTGTTGGACCTGGTAATCTCAAACCATGCAGAGCTTATTACTAATGTTCATATAAAGGAACATCTGGGTAGCAGTGACCATAACATGATTTCATTTGATGTTCGTTGTAAGCAAAAAACACATACGGGAAAGATAAAAACACTAAACTTTAAGAAAGCAAATTTTGCAAGGATGAGGGCTTCTCTCCAGGATTTAGACTGGGAGGGAATATTGATATCGATGAACACAGAACAGAAATGGGAATTCTTCAAAAATACTGTATGTTAACTCACTGCAAAGTATATTCCCATGGGCAATAAGTTTAAAAGGCTAAAAATAAAACCTATGTGGCTCACGGCAAAAGTTAAAAAAGCTATAAATAATAAGAAAAGAGCTTTTAAAAAATATAAAAAAGAAGGAACACTATCATCGTTTAAATGTTACAAAGAATATAAAAGAATATATAAAAAGGAAATCAAGGATGCAAAAATTCAAAACAAACAACAGATTGCAAAAGATAGTAGGGCAAATCCCCAAAAAATCTTCAAATATATTAATAGTTAAAAGGTCAGGTCTGAGCATGAAGGCCCTTTACAAAATAATCTAGAGTGGGTGATTGGGGACAAAGATAAGGCAAATTTATTAAAAACTTTCTTCAGTTCTGTGTATACAAAGGAGCTTGGGGGAGCTCAAGTCCATGATCGTATTGACACAGCCCCAAATGATCCACAATGGCTCAAAAGTGATATGGTTCAGAAACATTTAGACAGAATAAAGGCGGATAAAACACCTGGACCAGATGGCATCCACCCACGGATCCTAAAAGAATTGAGCTCTGTCATTTCAAAGCCATTGTATCTAATTTTTAGGGACTCATTAATGACTGGAATAGTACCACTGGATTGGCGTGGTGCCTATATTTAAAAACAGAACAAAGTCTTTACCAAGTAACTATCGACCTGTTAGTTTAACTTATATAGTTGGGAAGATACTGGAGCGTTTAATAAAAGACCAGATAGATGAGTTCTTGCTGGAAAAAAAAATATTTTAAGCAACAGACAGCATGGGTTCATGAACGACTGAAGTTGTCAAACAAATCTGATTTATTTTTATGAAGAGGTAAGTAAAACTTTGGACAGTGGGGTGGCTGTGGACGTGGTATACTTGGATTTTGCAAAAGCGTTCAATACAGTTCCCCACACACAGTTAATGTGTAAAGTAAAGTCTACAGGCTTGGAAATATTAGTTTTTTAAATGGATAGAAAACTGGCTAAAAGACAGAATTCAGAGAGTAGTGGTTAATGATTCTTGCTCGAATGGTCTAAGGTTATCAGTGGTGTATCCCAAGGTTCAGTGTTGGGACCCTTACTTTTTAATACCTTTATAAATGATATAGGGTCTGGGGTTAAAAGTACCATTTCAGTCTTTGCAGATGACACCAAACTATGCAGTAGAATAACATCCTTACAGGATGTCTCCAACTTACAAGCTGACCTCAATGCACTGTTTAATTGGGCGACTATGTGGCAGATGAGGTTTAATGTAGATAAATGTAAAATTATGCACTTAGGGGTTCAGAATATGTATGCATCATACATACTAGGGGGAGTACAACTGGGGGGATCCGTAGTGGAGAAGGATCTGGGGGTTTTCATAGATCATAAGCTCAATAATAGCATGCAATGCCAAGCTGCAATTTCCAAAGTGAGCAAAGTCCTTTCTTATATTAAGAGAAGTATGGACTCCAGAGAGAGAGACATCATTTTGCCCCTGTTCAAATCATTAGTAAGACCTCATCTGGAATATGCAGTTTAGTTTTGGGCACCAGTTCTTTAAAAAGGATATTGGTAAACTGGAGAAAGTGCAGAGAAGGGCAAACAAACTGATAGGAGGCATGGAGGAGCTCGTCTATGAGGAAAGATTAGAGGAACTGAATTTATTCTCTCGAGAAGAGGAGATTAAGGGGAGAAATGATCAACATGTACAAATATATAAGGGGTCTATATAATGAACTTGGTGTTGAGTTATTCACTTTACGGTCTACACAGAGGACAGGGGTGCACTCTTTATGCCTAGAGGAAAAGAGATTTCATCTCCAAATACGGAAAGTTTTCTTCACAGCAAGAGCTGTGAAAATGTGGAATAGACTCCCTCCAAAGGTGGTTCTAGCCAGCTCAGTAGATTGCTTTAAGAAAGGCCTGGATTCTTTCCTAAACGTATATAATATAACTGGGTACTGACATTTATAGGTAAAGTTGATCCAGGAAATATCCGATTGCCTCTCGGGGGATCAGGAAGGAATTTTTTTCCCCTGCTGTAGCAAATTAGATCATGCGTTGCTGTGGTTTTTTGCCTTCCTCTGGACCAACTGTGGGTATAGGATTGTGTATATGGGATTGTATATTATTATTTTTTATTTATTTATTTATTTTTAGGGTTGAACTAGATGGACTTGTGTCTTTTTTCAACCTGACTAACTATGTAACGGTAGTTTTGTTTTACAGCATTGTTGGACAAAAAAGCAGATTGGAACAGCGCATGTTGTGCAATATAAACACCTGTAACATAATTAACTACATTATCCCATATTAAAAATATGTAAACATGGAAGAAAATAATTAGCAACTGGAATGTGTTTGCAAGAAGTCCTTGTTAATATGTCATGATAGGAAAAATGTAATTAACTATAAAAATGCTATTGTTAATTAAACAGTGATACAGGTAGTGGTGTGTGTTTCTATAGCAGAATATATTTCAGCATGCCTGTACCTCATATGAAAAGCATGGTCCATAAAGACATGATTTGATGAGTTTGGTTGGAAGAACTGGACAGCCTCTGTGATGAGTTGGAATGCTAATCATGGGCTTTCTTATCTTTTCATTTGTTAGTACCCAAATGTTCTTTTGACCTAATGGGTCCAAACTGGAACAGACAATCCAAAATTTTGTGGAAAATCTTCCCAGAAGGAAATGTCGATGGGTTCGGTAATGGGATGTCCTACAAGCTCTTATACAGTAGAAGTGATAGACAAATGTCCATAAACATTTGGCCATACAGTATTTAAACAGAATTGGACAGATTGAGCGGATTTTACTGGTACCAGAAAAAGGACCAGCACTACATAGTAATACTAATTTACTTTATTACAAAAAATATTTTTTACAACAGATTATTGGGTTAAAAAATGTGCTTGTACACTATAAAAACAAAGCAGTTTGTCTAATGGATGTGATGTGAGATTATCTGGCTGAACAGTCTGAAGTAAATGTGAAGAGGATTGGTGGCCATATAACATATAACATACATATTAACCACTTCAGCCCCAGAAAGATTTACCCCTTTCCTGACCAGAGCACTTTTTGCGATTCGGCACTGCGTCGCTTTAACGTACAATTGCGCAGTCGTTACACCAAAATAAAATTGACATCCTTTTATCCCCACAAATAGAGCTTTCTTTTGGTGGTATTTAATCACCTCTGCGGCTTTTATTTTTTGCGCTATAAACAAAAACAGAGCGACAATTTTGAAAAAAAGCAATATTTACTTTTTGCTATAATAAATATCCCAAAAAAATATATAAAAAAACAAATTTTTTCCTCAGTTTAGGCCGATATGTATTCTTCTACGTATTTTTGGTAAAA
Organism: Aquarana catesbeiana; assembly: GCF_042186555.1. Classification (NCBI taxonomy): domain Eukaryota; kingdom Metazoa; phylum Chordata; class Amphibia; order Anura; family Ranidae; genus Aquarana; species Aquarana catesbeiana. The sequence continues at coordinate 797,717,151 of NC_133324.1, forward strand.
AAAAAAAAAATCGCAATAAGCGTATGTTGATTGGTTTGTGCAAAAGTTATAGCGTCTACAAAAATAGGGGCTAGATTTATGGCATTTTAATTATTATTTTTTTTTTATTAGTAATGGCGGTGATCTGCGATTTTTATCATGACCACGACATTGCGGCGGACACATCAGACACTTCTGACACTATTTTGGGACCATTTTCATTTATACAGCGATATATACGGTGCTATAAAAATGCACTGATTATTGTGTAAATGTCACTGGCAGGGAAGGGGTTAAACACTAGGGGGCGATCAATAGGTTAAGTCTGTCCTAGGGAGTGATTTTAACTGTAGGGGGATGGGCTCACTACAACATGACAGAGATCACTGCTCCCGATGATCTCTGTCATGTTGCTAGGCAGAACAGGGAAATGCCTTGTTTACATCTCCCCATTCTGCTGCTCCGTGACACGATCGTGGGACACCGGCGGACATTGAGTCTGCTGGACCCGTGGGCACGGTCACGCAGTACGAGGCGGGTGTGCCCATAGCCCGCAAATATAAAGGGGATGTACAGGTACGCCCATTTGCCCACCGCTGCCATTGTGTCAATGTATATCTGCATGCAGCGGTCGGCAAGTGGTTAAATACCTATTTGGATCCCTGGATACGGGTCTGTTGATTATACTCGACAGAATATTCTGGCTTAGAGGAATTATGTCCTGAAGCTTAATATCAGTATTGATTGCCACCTCAATATTATTAAGGTCCTCCAGGGATCGTGCTGAGATATTAGGCAGTAAGAATATTGCAGTAAGGGAATTGTTGACTGACTCTCTTCTTTCTTGATTTTCTCTTTTTGAGGTTCTGTACCTAGACCATTTGATCAATCTTGTTGGTTGGTTTATTTATTTATAGAAGATATTGCTTGTGAACTGCCTCCTGATGACACTAGGCACGCCACCTTTAAGAGGGCTCCTTTCTATCTGCTCTCTGTTCATGGTCAGGAAAATAAGGTCCTGAGGAAGCATTATTATTATTATTATTATACAGGATTTATATAGCGCCAACAGTTTACGCAGCGCTTTACAATATAAAAGGGAGACAATACAGTTATAATACAATAAGATACAAGAGGATTAAGAGGGCCCTGCTCAGAAGAGCTTACAATCTAATAGGGTGGGGCAGGTGGTATAAAAGGTTGTAACTGTGGGGAATGAGCTGATGGAAGTGGTAAAAGATTAGTTAGAGACGTTATAGGCTTTCCTGAAGAGATGAGTTTTCAGGGATCGCCTGAAGGTAGCAAGAGTAGGGGATAGCCGGACAGGTGGAGGTAGCAAGTTCCAGAGGATGGGAGAGGCTCTGGAGAAATCCTGGAGACGAGCATGAGAGGAGGAGATGAGAGGGCTTGAGTGTAGGAGGTCTTGAGAAGAGCGGAGAGGACAATTTGGGTGATATTTGAAGATAAGATTGGTGATGTAGCTCGGAGCACAGTTGTGAATGGCTTTGTATGTTGTGGTTAGTATTTTGAATTTAATTCGCTGGGTGATTGGGAGCCAGTGTAGGGATTGGAGGAGAGGGTTGGCAGACACTGAGCGGTTGGTAAGGTGGATAAGTCTGGCAGCAGCATTCATGATAGACTGAAGAGGGGATAGCCTATGGAGAGGCAGGCCAATGAGAAGGGAGTTGCAATAGTCAAGGCGAGAGATAACAAGGAAGCATAAAGCGAAACTTCGACCTAGTGGTAACAGAGATTTATTATGAAATCATATAAGTAGTTATATTAATGAGAGCTCTCATCTTCTTGTTTTTACAGTGTACAAACACACGTTTTAACCCATTAATTTGTTGTAAAAAATATTTTTTGTAATAAAGTAAATTAGTATTATGTAGTGTTGGTCCTTTTTCTTGTACCGGTAAAGTCCGCTCAATTTGTCCAATTCTCTTTAAATCTTCATATGGATGTGGTACCCCCTTAGCCGATACATTCTATATATTAGTATATACAGTTTGTGTGCGTGGTTAGTATAACTCACCTGTGTTATATGCATAACTTGTGTTGGAATAATCACTGTCATTGTCTGTAAAAAACAAACAAAAAAAATATGTGAGTATTGATCAGCGTAGATTTACTATACACTCAGTATAACACCCGATTTAGATCAAGAATTACTTCTGCCTTCTCTTTTATGTTTCACGGTTCAGCTCATTTCATAGATCATCTCTCTTTAGAGTGATTGCATACCTATTGATTCACCTTGTTTGGTCCTTGCCCTTATCATTGTAATGCATTCCATAGCTCTGAACAATGAATAATGGAAAAGTGCAATAACATTGCATTAACGTCCTTAATAATAGCTATGTATGGAGAAATATTTGCTAAGCCTGTATATAAGAAACACCCATTAAAGCCTGTTTAATAATATATAAAATTAATTGTGATCTGTGGTTTAAAAAAAAACAAACAAACTGTTGAATTACAGAAGCAATGTTGATCATAACTCATTACACACAATCATTTTCTATGTCTGTATGACTTCTAATGCCTATACAGCTGTTAGGATGACACTCAGGACACATGCTATGTTTTCGCTACATGCTTAGAGAAATGGTGCCTCCAGCATCTGATAGGTACTGATTCTGTGGCACCTGTCCTTTTTAACGAAATTGAGATCCCATAATCTATTGTGCCCTCTTTAATCCTACAGTGTATGATACAGACTGTCACTAGCATTAAAACAGCCGTTTTTGTTTTTTCCCAGCTCCCCATAACATTACCTAGAGATACAGATAGTAAGTCTGTTGTTTTTCAACTCCCTTTAATAGACCAAACTGTCCAGCAAAGTTGGCAGGTAAAGGGTTGAGACATGTATGAAAACCTTTATTTCAACAGGAAAGAACTGTTGCTATAACTGCTTAATGGGTGTTAGCTGGAGCTGGGCCTTAAATTGTTAGTCACTTTGGCCCTGCGGTAAAACAGTGCAATTTTTCTGCACTTGTTGCATGGCATGCTCTAGTGTAAAACCAGGCCTAGCTCAGGGCCAAAATTTGGTCCCTAAGCTTCTTTGACGCAACAAACGCGCATAGGGTAGCCAATTTAAGAGAATGGGCCACCCAATGCACAACATGCAGAATCGTGTGAAAATCCCACACAAAATCACGAGCACAAACGCTCATTCGCACTATACGATATAGTGACAGAGCTTTATGTAAAGTCCAACTAAAATCTACTAGTCCATCTAACACTACCCTCTCCACTGATGAACAATGCTGCTGGCCAAGGGTGTCTATGTTGCTCCTCCCTAGATACTGTGGAGAAGTGAATGTGGGAGGTCTGTTACTAGCCGATCAGTAGGTGAAAAAAAAGGAATAAAAGCTTGAAAAAAAGAAAGCTAATGCAACCACCACATCCTATGATTGGTAATTTTGTTTTTGGGTTTAGTTACACTTTAAAGTAGAAGTCCAGTCTAATCTTAAACCTGCTCCCACTCCCATTCTAAGTCCTTTACAATCTAGCCTGTGGAAGAAAGTAGCCTATACTTACCTGTTCTCAGGGCACTCCAGTCCGGTCCTATGATCTCCCCTGAAGCCACCAGTGGGAGCCGATCATGTGACTGGTCCAGAGCGCCCTGAGAACAGGTAAGTATATGCATCTTCTTTCTACAAGGTAGTTAGTATACATGTTAGACGGGGGGTGGGTGCAGTTTTAAGCTCAAATTCCACTTTTAAATTCTTGCAATGTACATTGATCACCCAAAGGGGATTGCTTTTTTCTCAAAAAACGTGGAGTTACGCTTTAAACAACCAGTATAAGAATCTCAGATGCAGGAAGCAGTTTCACTTGCTCGATCCTATACTTCCCCAACAGCTGATCAGTGGCGGCCCATCCATTAAGGGCGCACAGGCATTGCCCCCTCTATCACACCACCCCCCATATGTATCATGGATAGATTCGTGCATAGCATGAATCTATCCATGGCTGCTGCGGTCACCCCCTAGTCAGGCGTCCGGCCACTTTTAGGACGTCGGGCACTTAATCACAGCGACAGGGGTGTTTTTTTTCCTTGTCAAAAGAAGTTTATTGAGTATACAATGTTATAAAGATACATAAAGTAAGTTTACAAGGATATATAAAGTAAGCTCATTGTTTTACAGTAGGGTTTATATAGGTAAATATCATGAAATTTCAAATATTAAACATTGGGTTCACGTAAACCTAAATTAAAGATATATATCATTTCCTTAGTTACTTTTGTAGGTATTTAAATGATTTATACCTACTATACATATTGTTTACAAGTAGAGTGTATATAGGTCAAATAAATTCTGATAATGAGCTTTAATCGTAAGGTGGAGAAAAGGAAAGAGAAAGAAGAAAAAGGGTTGAAAGGTAGAGGTATGGTCCACAAGGTTGTCCCGCTCGTCAGTTTATTATTCTTTTTAGTTCTCTTTGAAGCCTTAGAATGGGTGTCTCTGTAAGTCATTTAATCTGTTACCATGGCAACAGGACAGAGTCATTGAAGTTTGACAGGAACTGTTGTTTTATCCAAGGATGCCAAAGTTTTTCAAATTTTGGAATTTGATTTTGATCGATGGCTACCATCTTAGCATGGGACATTGTATTATTCATTCTGTGAATTGTTTCTGCTAGTACCAATGTAGGAGATTTCCATGCCTTGGCCACTGTTTGTTTTGCAGCCGTTATTAGTTGGATCATAAGTTTGAATTGAGAGAGTGTTAACCATTCCGGTTTTAGATTAAGTAAAGTTAAATATGGATCTGGTTGTATTATTTTTTTAAATATTTTAGATGCAATCACGAAGACTTCCTTCCAGAAGGTTTGGATTACTGGGCACGTCCACCATATGTGTAAATATGTGCCTATTTCTGGGCATCCTCGAAAACAAAGAGCTGAGGTATTAGGTGAATATTTTGCCACTCTAGCGGGTACAAGGTACCAGCGAGTTAGGACTTTATAATTTGTCTCCAGTGCTAAGATGTTGGGTGAAGATGACTTAGATGTGAGCCATATGTTAGACCAGTCCGTGTCTTCTAAAGTTCGTCCCAGGTCCTCCTCCCACCTCTGAACGTAAGAGGGTCTATTAAGATTTGCTACTCCATATAATTGATTATAAAGTGATGAAATTGTACCTTTAGCAAATGGATCTTTTGTACAGATTGACTCAAAAATGAATAATTGGGATAATGGTGTATCCCCCTTTAGGAATGGTGTATAGAAATTTTTGATTTGGAGATATCTAAATATCTCAGAGTTTGGTAGATCATATTTTTCTCTAAGCGATGGGAATGAAAGGAATGATTTAGATGCTATGAAGTCATTTAGTGTCTGAATGCCTGATGTTGTCCAAGCTTTAAAAGAATTTGGGTAGATCCATGCCGGATAAAAGGCCGGATTTCTGATAAAAGAAAGGAGAGGATTGTGTGGAGATTGTAACTGATATTTGGTTTTTAGTTTATCCCAGAGAGATAAGAAGTGTTTAGTTATGGGATTATGAATTTTAAAGCGGTCTTTAGGATCAAGCCATAATAAATTTGATATTAATAGAGGGTCATTTTCTGAAGCCTCTATAAATACCCATAATGGGATTTCCTGTTTTGCATGGTATTTGGACAGACTGGCCAAATGTGCTGCTCTGTAGTAGTTAGTAAAAGTAGGGTATCCCAGGCCTCCTTTATTTTTGGGAAGATGTAGTGTGTGTATAGGTATACGTGGTTTAGAAGAGCCCCATATAAACGAAGTTGCTCTTTTTTGTACTATTCTCAAAAAATAGGAAGGAATTGGAATAGGGAGGACTCTGAATAGATAAAGCAATTTGGGTAGAATAGTCATTTTGATTGCATTAATCTTCCCTATCCAGGATAAAGGAAGTTGCGACCATTGTCAGGGGTGTTTTTTTTAAGCACCTGATTAAAGCCATAGGCTCTAATAGGCTTCAAAATAGGCTGGACTCGGAGCGCAGAGCATTGCGCTTGGAGCCCACCCAGGTGTGTTAGAAAAGCAAATGAATATTCGCTTTTCTAACACTAAACCGACTCTCCGCCAATCAGGAAGCGCGGGTCTGTTACCCTTCAGCTGATTGGCTGAAAGGAAAGGTGATCCTATTGGACACCTAGCAGGAAGAAAGAAGAGAAGCACGGCAGAAGCATAAAAGGACACAGGAGCCGCCGCTCGTCCCACAGCTCCCTGTCGTCACCCACTGCCTGACCTGCCACCAAGATGGGATAAGTGCCAGTCAGACAACGAGCAGGTGGGGGGGTGTGCTGGTTAAATGCCGCCGGGGGGGGTCACAGTGGCTGCAATGGATGGGCACAGTGGCTGCTATTGATGGGCACAGTGGCTGCAATGAATGGGCACAATGGATGGGCACAGTGAGGTTGCAATTGTTGGGCACAGTGAGGTTGCAATTGATGGGCACAGTGGCTGCAATGTTTTTTTTTCAGAATGTTTCAGTTTGTTTGCGCCCCCCAAAAAACTTTGGAGCACCAGCCGTCACTTCAGCTGATTCCAATTCTCTACTATAATCAGGTAATGGATAGTTCCCTGGCATCCTTACAGTGCAGAGCTTTGCATTGGACTTAATGACATCAGGGACCTCTGACAGAGAGTGGGGTCAGCTCCACTGAAAGGTAGGATTTTTACTTTCCCTGGAGTTCAACTTTAAATCCAACGACTGCTTCTAATGGTGGTACAACATCCAAAATACATGAGGGCATTTCATTCGACCAGGTGAACCTAACAGTGCAAACACTGTAACATATTCAAAGGTGATAATACCCCACTATATACCCTGCTAAACAAACTTAAGTGGTTTCATAAACATTAGGTGACCTTCCATAGCCTTGCAAAGTAGTTTTCTACCTCCTTTGACCCTTAAAAACATTTTGTCTGTAAAATGGGGCAAAAAGAAGTTGTTCTGGGAGGCAAATTGTTCATCTAGTCTTCATATGGTCCTCGATAGTAATACAATAGTAATACATTACTATGTATTTTCATTATTTTGTGCACACCCAGGATTATAAGTACAGGGGAAAAATGTCTCTCTACTTTCAATACACCAGTGATGTAGAACAATTATTTTCCCAATTTATAATTATAACTGGTTTCAGAACACACCTACATCTACATGTAAAAAAAAAACACCTTAAACATTAACTACAGTTTCATCAGAGAGCAAAAGGCACGTGTATTTAAAGTATAAAAATAACATTCCTATACACACAAAATTTTCAAGAGGTTTAGAAACCAGTGCTACATAGGACTTGCCTATAAAGTTACAACCAAAGAATAGAGAATGCAAAAACACAACCTCATATACAATACACCAACCAATCAAAAAAGAATAAACACACATACCTGGCTTGTGGACCATATGGATCTGCTTGAACATAGTCTTGTACCAGTCTTTTGGTCTATCAACTGTCTATAGGGGAAAAAGCAATAATATTTTGTTAAATTTATAAAGCTAAACATGTACATGTGCTGTACAGTTTATGAAAATAAGAGCATAGTACCAATTTGTTTAGAAAGGACACCAATTCATTAGATATTGTTAGCGAGTTATCGGACTGAAAATCCATCTCTGTGAGCTGTATGCAGTATCCTCGCGTTTGGCCTCCCGTAAGTTATTCTGTTGATTTGGATGATCTGCTTATAGCAAACAAAAATCTCTCAGATGTACAATGCAACTATAACTAATCCAACCTGTTGAGCCACTAAAGCAACCACATTTTTACTGTTCCACCTATACAATACAGTTTGTTATAACTCTTTGAAAGGTAGCAACAGCAAACTAATTTTGTAATTTTGTTGTATACTATGCAATCAGTAAAACAACGAGATGAAAAGTCGAATTAGATCAATGAAAAACAAAAACAAAATCATGTCGGAAATAAAGCATTACTGCAATTACATTTCTCCATAATGCTATAAGACCAAGTTAGATTACACAAAAGTTAATAATAATATTATATTTCTGCCTAATTACATATGCTAGTTTCTGCGATGCATGCATGAAAAGTTAGCCATAGTGACCTACCTACACTGACGGCAGTGAACTACCTACACTGACCTACCTACACTGACATTTACATACACTGACCTACCTACACTAACCATAGTGACCTACCTACACTGACCTACCTACACTGACGGTAGTGACCTACCTACACTGACCGTAGTGACCTACCTACACTGACCTACCTACACTGACGGTAGTGACCTACCTACACTGACCTACCTACACTGACCGTAGTGACCTACCTACACTGACATTTACCTACACTGACCTACCTACACTGACCGTAGTGACCTACCTACACTGACCTACCTACACTGACATTTACCTACACTGACCAAAGTGACCTACCTACACTGACCTACCTACACTGACATTTACTTACACTGACCTACCTACACTGACCTACATACACTGACATTTACATACACTGACCTACCTACACTGACCTGCCTGACCCACATACACTGACATTTACATACACTGTCTGACCTACCTCAGCTCAGCCGTGGTGTGCGGTGTCATAGCAGCCAGGCAGTCAGACAGTCAGTCAGAGGAGGAGGAGCCGAGGAGGAGAGGATAGCGGCCCACCCGTGGGCTGATCAAGGGATCTCACAGTGGCGTGGCGGCCACATTGTAATTCCCGCCTTCTGGAGCCTGCAGCACCTATGATGGACGTCACACGTCCCGCGGTCCCAGCATTGGACCAGGGGGACATCCATCATAGGCCTTGCAGGCTCCAGAAGACGGGACCTGCTATGGCACTCGGCCAAACTCGGCCAAATTCGGCGGTGCTCGGGATCAGATCAGTCCTGGCGCTCGCCGCTTGGGGCTTATAATGAAAAACTGCACGCCTGAGGCTTGGGGCTTTTCGGGGGCACATTCGGGGCTTCAGCCACCTCTAGCCACCCCCTCCCGACGCCCCTGGGTGAACTGCTGCAATAAGAGATAATGCAGCTTTGATCTTCACTTGTGATACTCAGCGCATCAAGCCACCACTGAAGGCCTGTATCAATAAGCATTCCAATATGCTGGAAAGGGTCCATCTGGAATGAAGTTGACGTGGAATTAGGAAACAAAGATATTATTTGGGGGAGATACAGATAGACTGCTATGGCTTTTTGATTACTTTAGGAAGTCTTTAAAAACATAAAAAGGTGGCCATAAATCAAAACTTCAACATTACATTTTGCCCATGGAGCTTAATTATTTCAGCAAGCCTTCAATTATATAGAAGGCTAACAGATGAACTAAGACCAGCTGGTACTGTCACTAGCAGGAGTCACTCTGCAATTAGAGATCACACATACTGATTAGTTTCAAAGAAATAATTATCTAGACAACTGCATCTGACAGACCAGAATCTGAGAGAAACTCGCTGATGGCCAGAATTTAAGTTACAGTGTCTTAAAAAAGCATATGCACCCCTTGAAATTTTCCACATTTTGACATGTTACAACCAAAAAACTTAAATGTATTTTATTGGGATTTTATGTGATAGACCAACACAAAGTGGTACATAATTGTGAAGTGGAAGAAAAATTATAACTGGTTTCAAAGTTTTTTACAAATAAATATGTGAAAAGTGTGGCGTGCATTTGTATTCAGCCCCCTTTACTCTGATACCCCTAACTGAAATCTAGGGGAACCAACTGCCTTCAGAAGCCACCTAATTAGTAAATAGAGTCCACTTCTGTGTAATTTAATCTTAGTATAAATACAGCTGTTCTGTGAAGCCCTCAGATGTTTGTTAGAGAACCTTAGTGAACAAACAGCATTATGAAGGCCAAGGATCAGCAGAGAAGCAAAAGGGGGGGTTTCCGGCGCTCCACAACATGTGATGTCTAAGGTGAATAGTACAATGGTAGCTATAATAGCACATTAAAATAAGGCAGGTAAATTCTAGAATGAGGAGGCAGCCATCCTCAGAGGGTGTCCATTATCTCTGTTGATAATCAATGTTGAAAAAAGGAGGGGTGTGGAGGCGCCAACTGTGGTAGCTTGTTTATGCAAAAATAAAAGTTAGTGTAACCATTACACTTACTGGTTCGCAGGGTGGAGGTGTTTCTTTGAAATGGAAAGTGTCCTGGGATGTGCTGTTATCTTGTTTCCGGCTTGGATAGCATTCCTTCAGGCGTCTGGGTGTGGAGTCTGTACACAGGCTGAACCGCTGCATCCAGTGCATGGAAAGCTCCACGCTGACCACTCTGGAGCGCGGAAGAGGAAATGACGTCACTGATGCACGGCAAACGTCCAGGCTGGTGTTGGGGATAATACAGGGATAGTACAGGCTACGTGCTCGGGGCTCACAGCTCCTTCTACTGGCCTTTTTGCTCCCTGGAGGAGAAAAGCTTGAATATATAGTGGAGGCAATTAGGTTAATTAGGTTAAGGTGTATGGGCTGGAGGTCTGTGGCTGTGGAACCACAACAGCCAGCAGACCCACAGTCTTCCAAAAAAGTTGAAAGTAAAGTATGAAGAATTAAAAATATGATGAATTGGGGGTAAGTTTAATAAATATAAGGATAATAATAGTAAGTGGAATTAGAGTTAAAACATTTATTTAGAAGATGAAAAAAATGTGGAAAAAAAAAAGAAATAAAAATAAATATAAACTAAAAAATAAAAAATAAAATGAAAAATAAAAATAAAAATGGGAAAAAACAATGAAAAAAAAAAAAGTATAAAAATAAAAATAAATGTAAAATTAAAATAAAAATGAAAAAAATTTTAAAAAATGAGATGAAAAAGCACTGGAATACACATTATGAGGATGAGCTCAGAGGGGACATGAGGGGGGGGGGGGTGAAGTTGTTATATAGAACGGTGGAGTTGCTATCTGGGTCCATGAGGGGACAACGGTCCCTCAGGTGACTGGATGATACGACAGCAAAGGACCATGGGGGTATTTTTATGTTGTAAGAAACTTCTACATGGTTTGTGTAGTGATGGGCAAGGTGTATATATATATATAATAAGAAAGTGAAGAATGAATGTATGATTGGAGAGGGGAGGGGGGGGGGAGTAAACTACAACAAAGAATGTGTTTCTAATTCTTCATTGAGTCCCCCTGGCGAGAGAGTACCCAATGAATATATCCAGTAGGCCTCCTGCTGACACAGGCGTTTGAAACGTTCCGCAGCAGGAAGACCTCTGGGCATGGCCTCGATGACCCAGACTCTGAGGCCCATGGTAGATTTTTGGTGTTCCTTCAAAAAATGAAGAGGGACACTGTGTTTGTCCCAGCCCTTTTCTATGAAACGCCTGTGTTCGCCAAAACGTTGGCGTAGGGGGCGTATGGTCCTGCCCACATAAAAGAGACCACATGGGCAGGTCAGGCAGTACACCACGTATTCACTGGAGCAATTATAAAAGTCTTTTATGGTGTATGTTTTGTCTTTAACAGTGAAGTTTTTTTTGTCCATGGTCAACAAATTTGCACGTTAGGCATAATTTTTTTCTGGCATTGGTATATTCCCACTAATGGAATTAGGGGGATGTGTGAGGCTGGAGTGGGTGGGACTTTACGGATTTTACTGGGTGCTATCCTACTTTTAATATTTTTTGCTCTACGATATGAAACCTTGGGTAGTTGGGTGAGGGAAGAACCTAGAAAGGGGTCTCCAAGCAAGATGCACCAATGTTTGGCTAAGATGTTCTCCATCTTCTTGTGACAATCATGAAACTGGGTAGTGAAACGTGTTGGTTGTGGATTATCTGAAGTTTTGGGTTTGGGTGGAGGTTTCTTTGCCTGTTGGAGGAAGGCCTTTTGTACCAGATGTGGTGGGTATCCTTTGTCTTGAAATTTATTGGAAAGGAGTTTACCCTGTATGTGGTAGTCTTCGTCCTTGGTGCAATTCTGCTGAATTCTATGGAATTAGAACTTTTTCATAGTGAATCTGAAATACATGCTACAAACTTTGTCAAACCCACCGCTGGGAATTCCTATATTCACTACCAGAGCTGTCACCATCCAACATGGATCAACAACATACCGAAGAGCCAATTCCATAGAATTTGGCGGAATTGCACCAAGGACGAAGATTACCACATACAGGGTAAACTCCTTTCCAATAAATTTCAAGACAAAGGATACCCACCACATCTGGTACAAAAGGCCTTCCTCCAACAGGCAACGAAACCTCCACCCAAACCCAAAACTTCAGATAATCCACAACCAACACGTTTCACTACCCAGTTTCATGATTGTCACAAGAAGATGGAGAACATCTTAGCCAAACATTGGTGCATCTTGCTTGGAGACCCCTTTCTAGGTTCTTCCCTCACCCAACTACCCAAGGTTTCATATCGTAGAGCAAAAAATATTAAAAGTAGGATAGCACCCAGTAAAATCCGTAAAGTCCCACCCACTCCAGCCTCACATATCCCCCTAATTCCATTAGTGGGAATGTACCAATGCCGGAAAAAAATTATGCCTAACGTGCAAATTTGTTGACCATGGACAAAAAAACTTCACTGTTAAAGACAAAACATACACCATAAAAGACTTTTATAATTGCTCCAGTGAACACGTGGTGTACTGCCTGACCTGCCCATGTGGTCTCTTTTATGTGGGCAGGACCATACGCCCCCTACGCCAGCGTTTTGGCGAACACAGGCATTTCATAGAAAAGGGCTGGGACAAACAGTGTCCCTCTTCATTTTTTGAAGGAACACCAAAAATCTACCATGGGCCTCAGAGTCTGGGTCATCGAGGCCATGCCCAGAGGTCTTCCTGCTGCGGAACGTTTCAAACGCCTGTGTCAGCAGGAGGCCTACTGGATATATTCATTGGGTACTCTCTCGCCAGGGGGACTCAATGAAGAATTAGAAACACATTCTTTGTTGTAGTTTACTCCCCCCCCCCTTCGCCTCTCCAATCATACATTCATTCTTCACTTTCTTATTATATATATATATATACACCTTGCCCATCACTATACAAACCATGTAGAAGTTTCTTACAACATAAAAATACCCCCATGGTCCTTTGCTGTCGTATCATCTAGTCACCTGAGGGACCGTTGTCCCCTCATGGACCCAGATAGCAACTCCACCATTCTATATAACAACTTCACCCCCCCCCCCCCTCCCCTCATGTCCCCCCTGAGCTCATCCTCATAATGTGTATCCCAGTGCTTTTTAATCTCATTTTTTTAAATTTTTTTATTTTTATTTTCATTTTACATTTATTTTTATACTTTTTTTTTTTCATTGTTTTTTCCCATTTTTATTTTTTATTTTATTTTTTAGTTTATATTTATTTTTATTTATTTATTTTTTTCCACATTTTTTTCATCTTCTAAATAAATGTTTTAACTCTAATTCCACTTACTATTATTATCCTTATATTTATTAAACTTACCCCCAATTCATCATATTTTTAATTCTTCATACTTTACTTTCAACTTTTTTGTGCTTTTTGGAAGACTGTGGGTCTGCTGGCTGTTGTGGTTCCACAGCCACAGACCTCCAGCCCATACACCTTAACCTAATTAACCTAATTGCCTCCACTATATATTCAAGCTGCTCTCCTCCAGGGAGCAAAAAGGCCAGTAGAAGGAGCTGTGAGCCCCGAGCGCATAGCCTGTACTATCCCTGTATTATCCCCAACACCAGCCTGGACGTTTGCCGTGCATCAGTGACGTCATTTCCTCTTCCGCGCTCCAGAGTGGTCAGCGTGGAGCTTTCCATGCACTGGATGCAGCGGTTCAGCCTGTGTACAGACTCCACACCCAGACGCCTGAAGGAATGCTATCCAAGCCGGAAACAAGATAACAGCACATCCCAGGACACTTTCCATCTCAAAGAAACACCTCCACCCTGCGAACCAGTAAGTGTAATGGTTACACTAACTTTTATTTTTGCATAAACAAGCTACCACAGTTGGCGCCTCCGCACCCCTCCTTTTTTCAACATGAAGGCCAAGGAACACACCAGACAGGTCAGGGATAAAGTTGTGGAGAAGTTTAAAGCAGTGTTAGGTTATAAAAAAAATATCCCAAGCTTTGAACATCTCACGAAGCACTCTTCAATCCATCATCCAAAAATGGAGAGTATGGCACAACTGCATACCTACCAAGACATGGCCGTCCACCTAAACTGACAGGCCGGGAAAGGCGAGCATTAATCAGAGAAGCAGCCAAGAGGTCCATGGCAACTCTGAAAGAGCTGCAGAGATCCACAGGTCAGGTGAGAGAATCTGTCCACAGGACAGTCGTGCTCTCCACAAATCTGGCTTTTATGGAAGAGTGGCAAGAAGAAAGCCATAAAGTTCTGTTTGCAGTTTGCGAGAAGCCATGTGGGGGACACAGCAAACATGTGGAAGAAGGTGCTCTGGTCAGATGAGGCCAAAATGTAACTTTTTGGGGTAAAAGCAAAACGCTATGTGTGGCGGAAAACTAACACTGCACAACGCCCTGAACACACCATCTCCACTGTGAAACATGGTGGTGGCAGCATCATGTCGTGCGGATGCCTTTCTTCAGCAGGGACAGGGAAGCTGGTCAGAGTTGATGGGAAGATGGATGGGGCAAAATACAGGGCAATTTTAGAAGAAAAGTTAGAGTCTGCAAAAGACTTGAAACTGGGGTGGAGGTTCACCTTTCAGCAGGACAACGACCCTTAAAGTGGATGTAAACCCACCACTCACCAAGTATAAACTAATGGCACAGTATTAACATATATACATGCAAGCCTCCTGCATGTATCCCCATTTTACAAATGTCACCCCCCTTCAGCAGTAGGAATCTTGCAAAACCCTGGAACCGGAGGGTCAGTCACAATAGTGGGGGATGTGGCGACACAAACTTATCTCTGTGTTGTTTTTTATCTTACTAAAAAAAAGACAAGAGGATTGCTCAGAGCTGGATTAACTCTTCGTGGCAAGACTGGGTACAGATGACTTGACATCACCTACTGTACCAGGTAGAAGTCTTCATTAAAAAAAGAAAAATTCAGGTTTACATCCACTTTAATATACAGCCAGAGCTACAATGGAATGGTTTAGATCAAAGCATATTCATGTGTTGGGCCCAGACAAATTCCAGACCTAAATCCGATTGAAAATCTGTGGCAAGACTTGAAAATTGCTGTTCACAGACGCCCTCCATCCAATCTGACAGAGCTTGAGCTACTTTGCAAAGAAGAATGGGCAAAAAGGTCACTCTCTAGATGTGCAAAGCTGGTAGAGACATACCAAAAAAGACTTGCAGCTGTAGTTGTAGTGAAAGGAGGTTCTACAAAGTATTGACTTATGGCTGAATACAAATGCATGCACGTAAAACATTTGGAAAACCATTTATCATTTTCCTTCTACTTCACAATTATGTGTCACTTTGTGTTGGCCTATCACATAAAATCCTAATAAAATACATTTACGTTTTTAGTCCAATTATATATAGAGGCTAACTACTGTGGTCTGGCTAACAGGTAAAACTTGGATCTAGGGCTTGAGGCTTTATCCCACCCAAAGTTTACAAAGCCTCCAGGATACAACAGAGAGAGTGAGAGCCCTCTGAGCTGCAGTCAGCTTACATATGAAAAGATCTATGCACAATTAAGACTAAGGCCTAGTACACTTGGATCAAATGTCGGGCAACATCTGCAGGTTCAATAAAAACGGGCCAACATTCAGCTCATGTGTATGGCAGCTGGTCCGACAGAAGCCGGTCCTTCGGCCGCCTTCTGTCAGATGAGCATGCTGGCAAACCAGCCGCCGACCAGCTCCCGAGTACTGCTGAGCGGTCAGTTATTTCTCCTTCAACCCCCTAGTTGTGTGTACTAGGCTTTAACCTTCCTAAACATGTTTGATTTCTCTTGTTCAGCCTGCAGAAATCACTCAATTTCCCAATCTGTGGTAAACAACATGAATGGAAGAATCTTCCTTGCCAGCTTTGTATTCAGATAGCTGTAGCACCCAGGGCGGTCTACATAGTGGCCAAAAATTTCAATACAATACCCTTGATTCTTCAATTAACCTTTTGTGGAGCAGGAATTGGCAGAGGTTTGAGCCGTATATAGCCAGCTTATACAATGAGGTCTGACTGTAAGGTAAAACGTGGACCCAGGACTGAAGGCTGTATCCCTTCCAAAGCTATAAAGTCTCCAAATTGCAGGACCCAGACCAGAACTTATTAGGATTTGTTTCTATTCGCTATGACATAAATAAAGCCCCTCACCATGTGTAGGTGAGAAACCTATAGACTGTCCACAATTCTGCTAGCCACTGCAAAATGATAATAAAGTCTTGAGTCTCTCCTTTCCCCATATATCCATGAACACAGATTTTCTCTATCGTGATATATCTACTCACTTTAAGCAAAACACTGGGGATATTAAGACACTAACATACATTAGAAGGACCTACTTTATTGCTATATAAATAACATTTACACCCCTCAGTTTAATAAATCTAGTGATTTTTTCAGATAAGTGAAAATCATATACCCAGGGGATCCTGTTCTGGGTAAAAGGATCTTAAATAGCTCTTTTTTACTTTACAATTGCCGTTTAGTATTAATGGATTCATGGTTGTCATCTAACATTATTTCTACCACTTGTACTTCCTGGGCAAGAGTAAATGTTTATATTCATTGTTCTTTTCCTTTTGTTTTTATCTCCCTCAACAAAGACAACAGAAAAAAAATTAACTAAAAGGGCTTTGTTGTAATTTGTCTCCACTGAAGAGACTTTCCATAATTTCCTGTCCTACAAGAAGTCAAGAAAAATCTCTCGAATGGAATCAACAGGCTTGCAGATAAAAACCTGAGTGTCTAACAAGCCTCACTCCAAGGTTATGGCTGGAGATTTTATATTTTAGTTGGTCATTGGTGGAAACATAACACTTTAGTCTTTCTGGTAATGGCACTATCCCTAACACGTTACCTAAAAGTCTGCAGTCAACAATCAAAGGCAATCACTAAACACAGTTGTGGAAGACTCTACTGGAGAATTTATTGTAAGTCTCTAATAAGACACACAGCAGTATAAAATAAAATAGGATTTTTACTTATCTGTGGCAAATTATGAAACTACTCTTTTTTCAATGTAAACACAACATCATAGTAATTGTGTGAATGTATTTTGTTTACTTTTTAATTGGTAGTATGAATAGATAATTTTGGCATTCCATGATGTTACAAATATGTGGATATTTTCAAAAGGATACAGTAAAATAATATATACCATTTAAACTGATCGCTTATTACATTTCAAAACTGAAGGAAAAAACACAAGCAGGCAGTGTGCTATTACCTTCAATCAGTTTTTATAATTTTACGTCAGTTTGGATATTATAGGAATTGGATTAAACAAATTAATAAATGTTACTGCCCTCGCAGTCGGTTTGCAGCATGATGACCTCTTTGAACAATCAATAGTATACAATGACTGACTTGTTGACAATTGTTTGTGCCAATTCAAGGACATCAGTGAGAAAATATTATAATTTTCGTCATGGGGCACATGCAGAATTTGCCAACTAGAGGGAAAGAGGTGATCATTTAACCACAGCCAGCCGCTAATTAGGCCTTGCTCATTATGCCTGTATATTAATCACACGACTGTGACATGACCTGGAAATAAGAGACAGTGAATAACATGTACAGTACAGTAATGTCACCAGGAAAACCAGGGCATGAGA
Source organism: Aquarana catesbeiana (assembly GCF_042186555.1). Classification (NCBI taxonomy): domain Eukaryota; kingdom Metazoa; phylum Chordata; class Amphibia; order Anura; family Ranidae; genus Aquarana; species Aquarana catesbeiana. The sequence continues at coordinate 797,734,807 of NC_133324.1, forward strand.
TTGGGCTTCTCAGATAGTACATGAATAAGATAAGGCTTTGGATTATTAATAGGGTCTCACATTCTTGCTTATCAGACATTTTGGCGCAGAAATTAGTATTTGGCAATGTTTTTCATCTCCCACACACAGCAATTGGATTAAACTGCCCAGTATTTCTCAGAAGTTGTTCCATGTCTCCTTGTATTTTCCCAGATAAGGGCTCTCAGTTATGGTACACAGGCAGCATGTTAAATTAACGACCAGAATGAGAAACTGTATTCACAGAGCTGAAACTTTCAGTAGCCATTTTAAGCACACTGCATTACAGAAATAATTAAAAAAAAAACACATTTTAAGGAACTTTAAAAATACTGACCTAAAGCCTTGCACACACCACTAGTTTTTCAAGTGGTGTGTACCAACCCGCTGGGCTGAACAAAAAAACCCCCGACAGCTTAGGTCGAAGCTGCTGTACTAACAATCCAATTTTAGTACAGCGATCTCCCTTGCTCAACTATTGTGTCCTGACAGGGGGACGGGCCCTCCGCCAGAACACTCCGGCCAGCACTCTCAGCCAATGGCTGAGAGCGATGATTGGGAGCAGGTTGAAAGACGTTTTTCGGCCATTAGCCTTTGACAGAAGCCTGCCGATAGACGGGCTTCTGTCGAACCAGCTGCCATACACACGGGCCAAATGTTGGCCAGTTTCTATTGAACCAGCATGTATTGGCCGACATTTGGCCCGTGTTTACTAGGCTTTACTCCAGAGTTCTAGCCACCTTCCTGTCACTGATGTTACTAGGCCTCACAGAGAGATCTTGGGAAAGTGAGGGGTCCATGATCGGATGCTACATCACTGCACAGGAGTGTTGGGAGATTTATGATCCTCAACTTCCCTAGGATCCCGCAAAAAGACCCATTGACTCCATCTTGCCCAGGGCAGCCTGCTAATAGACTGGGAGAAAGGTAAGTATTTTAATATATATATATATATATATATATATATATATATATATATATATATATATATATATATATATATATATATATATATATATATATATATATATATATATATATACACACACACACACACACACACACACACATAATATGCAGTATCTCACAAAAGTAAGTACACCCCTCACATTTTTGTAAATATTTTAATATATCTTTTCATGTGACAACACTGAAGAAATGAGAAATGAGTGTCAATATTTTGTGTGGCCACCATTATTTTCCAGCACTGCTCCTCCACCTTCCGTTTGAGGATGCCCCGCAGATGCTCAACAGGGTTTAGGTCTGGAGACATGCTTGGCCAGTCCATCACCTTTACCCTCAGCTACTTTAGCAAGGCCGTGGTCGTCTTGGAGGTGTGTTTGGGGTCATTATCATGTTGGAATACTACCCTGTGGCCCAGTCTCCGAAGGGAGGGGGTCATGCTCTGCTTCAGTATGTCACAGTACATGTTGACATTCATTGTTCCCTCAGTGAACTGTAGCTCCCCAGTGCTGGCAGCACTCATGCAGCCCCAGACCATGACACTCCCACCACCATGCTTGACTGTAGGCAAGACACACTTGTCTTTGTACTCCTCACCTGGTTGCAGCCACACACGCTTGTCACCATCTGAAACAAATAAGTTTATCTTGGTCTCATCAAACCACAGGACATGGTACCAGTAATCCATGTTCTTTGTCTAAAAAACAGAATATAGGGGATGGCGCTGTGTAGAGTGTGAATGTTAAAGTGCCAAGTGCTGTGATGCGTAGTACAATCCTACCACAATACTCGAAAATTGAAAGATATGTAATCAATATAAATAAATTAAAAAATAGTAAATTGATCAAGAATTAGCCAATATTGTGGGGTGATATATCATTAATGGAATTGCAAGTAATGCTGTACATTAAACAAAATCAATCCTTAAAAAATGTGAAAAAATGTGAAATTGAAAATAGCAGATATAGATTGGTTGTTAAACCACAGTGCAACCCACACAGTGCAATAATGTGAAAAAATTTAAAACAATCTGATATATAGAAATGTGTACATAAAAAGGTTAATTAATCACAAAAATTAAAATTAAAAAATATTCAAAAAAAAACAGACAATATTCAAAAAAATTTATATATCTAGTCCCAACTGCTGTATAGTGCAAAAAGTTCAAAATAGTGATATAATTGCAGTGTAATAAATCGTGTAGCGTCTTTCCCAGACGATTATTATTCTTTAACAATGGAGAACCCTGCAGTAATTTTTTGGCAATTTCCCCCAATGTGATTGCACTCACCGGAGCTCCCTGCCCCTGCAGGGGTATGAGCGTAAATCCTCAGCCTTTAATCGCCCCGATCTCCCTGGTGCCAGTACTCTTCCACTCAGCCCAATCCAGGAGAACCACTTGTTGAGAAGGAAGGGAGGACTCACTGCCCTTTGCTGTAGCACAGATCCCAGCCAGGCATCCACTTTCATGTATTTAGGTAAAAAATAAAAAAGATTCCTTCATAGCGTAACTTTGTTTCTAATAAATATTTTATTTATATATTACAGTCCCATGACTGAATCCATTTAAACAAATGTAAACCGAATAAAAATGAAATAGAAATGACAGAGAGGGAGCTCGCAGGCTCACACGGTCCGGGGACGCAGGACGGCTGGCGGCAAACGGCACGCTGACGCTCACAGGCGTGCCTGCACGCACGCCAGTACACAGACCAGCGCCTACAGGAACGCGCACAGGAACACGTGCGCCAACGTGCACCGGGCGCGCACCAGCACGCACCAGGGCAGCCAGCCGCTCTGCGACCTTGTTGGAGAGAATGCAGTGTGGCTTCAGCAGTTGCTGACAGTTGAGGATCCTCATATAGTTGGGACATGGCCACGAAGAAGGCATCAAGGCTGTCCAATGATGCAGACTTTTGCTCTAGAAGGCGGTGGGCCCAGGTTTGTAGCTCACTAGTCAGTAAAGAAATGACAAATCCCACTTTGGTTGCTTCCAAGGAAAAGGTACGATTGGAGAATCCAAGGGCAATCTGGATCGTAAGCAGATCAGGTACACAGGAACACAACATAGGCAACGGGAACTTCGGTACAGGGAGCTGTTGATCAGGCAGCACCGAGCAGAGTGCATGGCAAACCTAAATAGGCATGCTGGTGCCAAACGGCGCGCACACGTGCATGCCGATGCTCACAGGGGCGCGCGCACACCCGTGCATGTGCCCGCACGCCAGTACACAGACCAGCGCCTATAGGAACGCGCACAGCAGCGCGCGCACCAGGGTGGCCAGCCCCGCGACCAGCAAGGTGAACTCCCTGACACAGAGATCCCAGTTCTTGCCGTGTTACAATCGATCGCGGGAGCCCGGTGGTCATCGAGACCCCCGGGCACTCGCATTGGCTCCTGGGGCGAGCAGCGGGTGCATGCGCCCCTAGTGGCCACCTTAGGAACTGACGTAACATAGCGCCGATTCGTCTGCCTGTGCCAATCTGCAGCAGTACAACTGCGGCAGCTGGTCGGCAAGCGGTTAAAGCACATGTGAAAAAATGCCGTAAAGGGAGAATGTGTCCAAAAATAATGAAATGAATAGTTTTTATTTATTAATTACCAAGCTACAATGTGCACAAACAGTGAAAAACCTAAATCAAATCAATATTTGCCTTTGAAACAGCATCAATTCTCGTAGGTACACTTGCAGGCAAATGGTACAGTAGATGAATAAACAATTATACCAAACAGGTGGTTATGATTAACACGATTCCATATAGGTTAAAATACAAAAATGAAACCAAATATATTTGGATGTGTAGGGGGGAATAGAACTGCTTGAGGAAAGGCCATTCTCTACTAACAAGTTGAGGTCACTAAGGACGGTTCAAAGAATAACCTTTTACAAAATGGCAAGACTGAGCGAGCACAGCAGCAAGACACACTTGTAACCACAAAGTCTCTCAAAGGCAGACTTCTGAAGGAAGACAGGTGTTTCCAGATGTGCTCTCCAAGTTCTTCTGCAGCACAAAGAGATTGGCAATGTTGAGGACCAAAGACCATATCATCAGCCAAGCAAATATTGCAGATGGAAGACTTCATGCTGACTTCCCTTGGAAATCAGAAGACAGCCAGTAGCACCATTAGCTCAGACCTTGCAGAAACCAATGGGTTCCCTTGTGTACCCATCAACAATTCAGAGAAGTCTGGTCAGAAGTGGTCCTCATGTAAGCCTTGGGGCTAAAAAAGACAAACCTCTGACATGAAAACCAATGTGCCAAGCAGTGTTAATTTTGGCAACAAATTTCGATTTAGTTTTAGTCTTAGGACTAAAATGGCATTTTAGTTTTAGTCCCATTTTAGTCTTCTGCAATTGTTTTAGTTTTAGTCGTATTTAGTTGACTAAATCTCCAGTACATTTTAGTAGACTAAAACTCAATTTAGTCATCTAAAATCTAATGGGTGTAATTACATTGTAATGCATTAGTTAACATTTCTCCACAATTTCCAAACTCATATACTGCTGGAGTGAAAAATCTCATATGTTAATATTTAAGGTATTGAGGTATGAACATGCACTACAGAACAGTGTTAATTTTGAAGTCAAATTTCAATTTAGTTTTAGTCTTAATCTTTTGACTAAAATGCCATTTTAGTTTTAGTCCCATTTTAGTTATTTGACTAAAATGCCATTTTAGTTTTAATCGTATTTTAGTCATCTCAATTGTTTTAGTTTTAGTCGTATTTTAGTAGACTAAAACTCGTCCTGTTACTTCCATGTTTCCCCAGTATTAGTTCTTTGCAGAGACAGTGCTTAGGAGGGTCTTAAGCTTCAAAAGATTGGAAAAAAGGATCCTCTGTGTTGCAATTATCTGAAGTAAAATTAAATTGAATTCAACTTCTGTGAGTTATTGAAGAGTTAAGCTGCCTGTGGGTGGTGCCAAGCCATCAGGTGAACAATCCTGTCCAGATTGGGGGAGATTTACTAAAACTGGTGCACAGAGAAATTGGTACAGCTGTACATAGTAATCAATCAGCTTCTATTTATTGTTGTTTATTGTTTATTATAAAGCTTAACTGAACAAGCTGAAGTTAGAAGCTGATTGGTTACTATGCACAGTTGCACCAGATTCTGTGTGCTCCAGTTTTAGTAAATCTCCCCTATTGGTTGTATTGAGGTATGTCAATGCATAAAACGGCATTTGAAACACAACAAAATGAATTTAGTGAAAACAGAGACAATACAATCCTCAAATAGTTTGTACAAAATAAAAGATGCATTGAGTAAAAAAAATACCAAGTATTTTTGAGCCTACATACTGCATGTACCTGCGAAACTACAAAAACATGATGGTACCCAAAATGATCAATAGGCAACGCTTTAAATACCATTACAGCTCATCAGTATAGAGTTAACCAAAAATGAGTGACCTAGATTTATTGTTCTCACATCAGTATATCCAATGATATATAATGTGTGTGTGTGACAACGGGGTATTAGGGTGCCTACACTTTGGACGAAGGAGCGACAGAGATACCTTTGGACAGCAGCATTGTGAGTCTGGGGGGAGGAGAGCGATCAGGCAGCTCTACAGCCACCTGATCACTTTTACATAGTTACATAAGTTAGTAAGGTTGAATAAAGACACCAGTCCATCCAGTTCAACCCGAGTGAGTGAGGGTGCGTGTCTACAATTGTCTCTATCCCTGTACATTGTGTCTCATTAAGATGCTTAATCCATTATATTATTATTTAAGGTACCCATATAGCACCGTCAATTTTACGCAGCGCTCCACACATACATCGCACACTCACATTGGTCCCTACCCTCAAGGAGCCCACAATCCAAGATCCCCAACTCACATTCATATACTAGGGCCAATTTTGGACAGAAGCCAATTAACCTACCATAAAAGCCATTAACTGATTGTACAAAAGTGACGCAAGCTCATGGCTGCTGCTAAGGCCATGAGCTTCTTTGACTTGAGCTCCTAGTTGTACCAGACACGTCAATAGAACCCAAGTCTTTAAGGGCTGTTTTGCCCACATTTATAAAAAGTTCATGTAACACAACAGAGTAGCCCTCGCTACTTTTACGACGTGTCATAGCACTACCTTGTCACTATAATAATACTAGTTGTCTGGTTGTATTTTCTGAGACACTGACCTAGGACAGCTTGAAGAATGAGGCGCAACTAACAGGCTGGGCCAATCAGCAATCTCTCACTGGAAGCCCATAGTAGCTGATGGAGTGGAATGCAAAAAGAAGACAAGTGTAAGGTCTTCATTTAACCTCCCTGGTGGTAATCCTGAGTGTGGCTCGGGGTTAATTTTCAGTACCAAAAGCGGTAACCCCGAGCCACACTCAGGATAACACCGTAGTAACCCTGTACTGTTACTTGTCCCTACGATCCCCTGATGTACTCCTGCTGTGTCCTCTGGTCGATTCAGCCATCTTCCAGGTTCCCTTCCCTGTGAGCGCCACGACGCAGGTGGGTGGAGCCGACGGGAAATTAAAAAAAGTTCAAAACATAACATACACACAATATATTGTAATCTGTAGATTACATTACTGTATCAAACCATTTCACCTCAGTTTTGTCCCTAGTGCTTTGTCCAGTGCCCTGCCTGCACTTTTAGCGTTCTTTCCATGGCATCCAAAAAGCATCCAATTAGGTCAAAAGTGGTTATAGACAGCTAAAAAACAGTGATAGTGAATTAGAATCACTTGCAAAATTGAGTGATAGTGATTCGTGGGGAAATTCATCATCAGACACTGAAAGTGACAACAGCAACGATTCTGCGACTGAGCTCAGTGATGTGCGAACTTGGTGCTCTATTGAGTGTGGTACGGATCAGGCAGCACTCTCCCAAGATTCCCATTTACTGGAGCATCTGGTATGAAAGTAGACATTGAACATGACAACCCCTTGGCATACTTACAATTATTTCTGACCGATGAGGTTATTGAAAAAATAGTTAATGAGACCAACCAGTACAAAGAGCAACAATTGGCTACAACACATCGGAAATTTCCAAGAAGCAGAAAGTGGAAACTTCTGGGCCTAATAATAATTCAGGGAGTGGTGGGAAGTGGTATTGGACAACTAATAAATTACTTGCCACTCCACTCTTTGGCACGGTCATGTCAGAGTAAAGATTTTCCCTGATCATGAAATATTTACACTTCCAAAACAACAAAGAATTTGATGAAACTACTCATTCTGCACCAAAACTAAAGAAAATTTGGGAGGTATCTCAAATGATTCTAAAGGATTTCCAACTGAGCTATGTGCCAGAAAGAGATATTAGCATAGATGAAAGTCTAATGACCTACAAGGGAAGGCTCAGCTGGGTACAATACATTGCATCAAAGAGAGCACAATTTGGTGTAAAATTTGACATGCTATGCGAATAGTCAACTGACTACATTTGGAATTCAGTCATATACACTGGAAAATGAACAAAATTCAATCCAAAATACAGAAACTATGGCATGGCAACATCTTCCGTTCTTTCACTCATTAAGCCATTGTAAATCAGGGCTATTGCGTAACAACCGACAACTTTTATATGTCTCCTGAACTTTATGAGTTTCTTCTGCAAAACAAAACAGGTGTCTATGGAACTGTTAGGGCTAACCGGCGCAACATTCCGCCAATGTTTAGCAATAAGAAGCTGAAGACTGGAGAAATAGTTGCCTGGCAGAAAGGCAAAATTATGGCACTGCGATGGCGTGACAAGAAAGATGTGCGCCTAATGAGTACAGTTCATAATACCGCCACTGTTATGGTACGCACGAAAGGTGGGAAAGAAATCATGAAGCTACAAGTAGTGATAGACTACAATAAAACCACGTCGACAGAGCCAACCAAGCAATGACATTCTACCCAGCAATGAGGAAACAGCAAAAGAAGTACTACAAGAAGATCTTCAGGCATTTTCTTGAGCAATGCTTCGGGAATGCCTACATTCTGCTCAAAAAAAAAAAAGTGTGATAAGCCTGTGATTCATTCTGACTTCATTTGGAAAGTTGCCGAACGTATCTTTGTGAACCACCAAACATCAATGACTGCGAATAGAGCTGGATGTCGTGCTGTTGGCATTGTCAACCCCGAACGCCTGACTGGTGCCACATCATGAACTACACTTCACCAACCGAGAAAAAGCCAGCACCTACAAGGATGTGCGTGGTTTGTTGCTCTAAGCGAGATGACAGTGGAAAGAAAATCAGAAAGGAAACCAGGTTCCATTGTCCTAATTGTGACGTCAGACTTTGTGCAGTCCCACGTTTCAAAATTTTTCATACCCAGGATGTTTACTAAACCAATATGCAGTGTCTAGTATTACAGTGACTAGTAATATTGCACCCTTGTTTGGACAAATTTCTGAGTTTTTGGTTGGATTACATTATTGAATACAATTTATTATTATATTATTTTTTTTTTAATTATTTATAATATTATAATTTATGATTTTGTGTTTCAAACTTTATCATACCCGGGATGTCTACTAGACTCTTGTTTGGACAGATTTAAGTGAGTTATTCCTAAGAATTACAGACTTACAATATAAAACAACAAATTTCCATGCAAAACAAGACAACAAAACAAACAAGTTAAGTGTGGGTAAGGCACAGATTCATCATGAATGTTTTTCTTTTGTACTTTACCCACTTTTTACAGTTGACAGGGACTTTAACGCATAAAAAACATGGAATATACTGTGCAACGTTTTTAAATGTAACATGGTTCTCTACTGAGCTGCAGCTCCACTGCAGAAAAGGCAGGTAGCTCTGCCTCAATTTAACTCTCACCAATTGTACTTTTTTTTAACTGCACAAAAAGTTGAATTTTAAACTATATTCTGATAATAATAATAATAATAATAATAATAATAATACAGTCTTTACTTTCTTTTTAAATTGCCTAGATTTTTAGAGAAGCCCTGAGAAAAGAGTTCACTGCATCCCCTTAAGGATTTAAAAATTCGGTAAAATGTAAAATTCTGTATTTTACATGCCTCTATTTTTTTTTTTTTACGCACTGACATGCAGTCAAAACTGCCCTAAAAGCAACAGAGGTTGGGACAAACTATAACACTGCTAGGGGTGTTTGCTGCTGCAGCAAGAAAGATTTAAACCAGGTAAATGCTGAAAGTTTTTAACTATCCAGGAATGATATAAAATAAAAAGTGCAGCCTTTTCTACTAATGAAAATTCACACAGGATTTCAGTAACATATTGAGTACAGCGGTAATAATCCTGTATCCTTAGGGTAGAATTTATCATTTGGCAGTGATAACAAGCACTGTGCATATCTTTGCGCACATGCTGGCAAACAGCAATGCTTTGGTATTTTCCTTCACTGCCATATGTTTCATGTCCCCAGTAGGGCACAGTGCACTTGTTTATTCATATTTATTAAGATAGAAATAAGTAAATAAAGTTGTAAATTGCTCAGTTTGCATTTTAAAACACATGCATTTTTTTTAAAGAATCATCTTTATTGAGTTTCAAAAGTGGTTCACAATGTAGTAAGTATAATGGGTGTTACAGAGATAGGTATACTCAGTTGTCAGTAACAAATTACATCTATCGCATAAAGCATAGGCGATTAGCTAGTATGTGAAGTAGGCATTGCATTGTTAAAACAGAACATACTCATGTAAGTGTAGAACATTTAAAAACAACAGAAACTGTCGCACAACTGTCATTATAATTCTAGAAACACCTTAAGGTGTTGGCCAGACGTTCCAAGTCTCAGTGAATATTTTGTACATGTGAGATTGGATTGCCAAGCACCACATGCCTTTATTTATTTATTTATTTATTTATTTAGAGCGAAGAGCTTAAACCTGTTAAATGATAAAAGCTATGTTATTATTGCTTTACTGTTCACTCACAGGGTAGATGTGGGAAGGAGACCTATGCATGCAAGTAAAACAGAGAAGGATCAGGTCCCTGTCCCTGCCCCTGCCAGGCAGGACTGTGCTGCGAAGAAGCGAGTAAAGCCCCATATACACTATCAGATTTTCTGCAGTTTTTTTTTTCAGATTTACCAAAACCATGTAGTGCAAGGGCCTGCCTGATTGCATACAAATTTAAACTCTTAAGGTTTGACCTCATATTATATGGTTTTGGTAAATCTAAAGACAAAAATCTACAGAAAATCCAATAGTGTGTATGGGGTCTAAACCTCAGGACTGGATGTACAGAAATACAAAACATTTTGGAAGGTAACACAGTATATACAGTATTTCATCTGTGTATTTAGCATTTTGACTGGATTTCAGCTTTAATTTAAATCCCTTTAAAGTAATATTAAGCCATCAGCATTTTTAAGTTTGCCACATTGAGCACAATAAAAAAAATTTCCAGTAAATTATGTTAACATTCTTAACAAAGCACTTGCAGTTTACAGCTTTCAATGCTGCTAACTTCTGCTCTCCTAGCGTTGTTTCCCTTAACTTCCGGTCTTCACAAGAAAGAGTTAACAGTGGACAGTGCAGTCATGGCACCAGTCATCCACCTGCCTCTCCAGATCAGACAATCATAAGAAGTTTTGTATTAATTGATTAAATTACAAGGCTGCCTGTGAACTCACTTCCTGTTTGGTTATGGGACAGGAAGTGAAGGGAAAGCGCCACAATGGGACACAGATCGGAAAAAAAAATTGCTCTAGCCAAAATGAAAAAAAAAAAAGTTTTGCCTATAGTTCTACTTTAAATTTGTTCCAGAAGCAGACAGGGAGTCCCTGTACTGCTGCCTTAACCCAGCACTGTATACTGTATATAACTGATGCTACACAGTTTATACAGCACTGACAGTGGCTGCATCAATTAGAAAAGGAAATAGTTCTTCAATAGACCCTACATGTTGATTTTCATTCTTTTATGTATTTTCTTATTGGCACTATAAATGGAAAGAGTTGCACTGTGTTGGTGTCAGGTGGATGGCCTCTGCTTAGCCCGAACTTTTTGCCGCCTCCTCCTTCCTCTAGCTACACTTAATGATGCAATTCTAATAGAAAGGAGGTGCGTGCAACGGTCGTGTTCTTTTCTGAAAATCTCTTCCTCAGGTCAGTACATTAAACAGACAGTGCTTCACAGGGGTCAGTGCTTTACAGCAGCTAATGCAGAACAGTAGTCCCTGCACCAGTTATGGATCTTCAGTCTGCTGCTGTTACAGCACACCTCCCTGATCTTGGACTCAGGTGTCATGTATGCTGCATATGCAGCAGAAATTCGGATGGTTTCCACATTGAGAAGTCATTAATGATTTTGTCACGTTGCTTGGCGTAATTGGACCTTCTGGATATCCTTCAGACTAAGGTGTTCCTGCCACAGGAGAAGTTGACAAAACTACATAATCAGGTTTAGCAACCTTAATCCCGAAGTTGTTCTTCCCTGCAGAGCTCCATGTAAGTTCAGGGACAGATGGTATAACCTTTGAGGTGGTTCCTTTTGCTTTCCATGCAGAAATCATATAACAAGGCACTGTTCGAATTCGGTCTGTCTCTGAACAAGCTGATCTGGTTACATCCTTGAACCTAAATGTCTGTCTGGCATTGCCTAAGGGGAAGGTATTTTTTTACCTTAAATTTGAAGATGGTTACCATAGTCACCAGCCTTCTTGGTTGTGGTTGGTTTCTGGATCATCTGTTCAGGCTTGTTGATCTAAGGAAGAATCAAACTTTCCATCTACATCCTGGAGTTACGAGTTAACCGTCTGTTTCTACACTGGGTCCCTCTTCTAACTGAACATTTGGTCCAGGTTCAGTCAGACAATGCCATAGTTGTGGTTGACATCACTCTTTGGGGGGGCTTCAGCAGGTTGCGACAGCATCAGAGGTACAGTCTAAGGCAGCTGTCTTAGATGGAGCTTCATATACTAACATACTACATAGTGCATGTTTCAGGGCAGGTAGGTTTTCTCAGCAGACAATTTTGAGACCTAGGGAAATCGTCACTCCATCTGGAGGTGTTCCAGGGCATATGTCTGTGTTGGAGAATGCTGGATGTGGACTTGCTAACATCTTCGTTTGCCAAGAAGCTAAAGTTTTGTTTTCCAGACATGGAATCCAGTGGCAGATGCAGTACATGTCCTGGTGATGCTCTGAGATCAGTATACCCTGATCTATGCCATTCCTCCACTACGGCTTTTACCTAATGTACTTTAAATGATTAAGGCTGAGAGTATTTTAGCCATGCTCATAGCTCCAGAATGACCCCAGAGAGTGTTGTATGCGATATCCATTTGTCTGTTAACTGATACTCTGTGGCCTCTACCAAATGTTTTGTCTCAAGGGACGATCTTGCACCCTGCTTCTCGTTCACTGACTTTGACAGCCTGGTTGTTGAAACCCAAGTTCTGAGAGACAGGGCCTTTTTAGATTCAGTTACGGTGAGTACAAAAATACTATTTTTTTAATGATACCCTAGACAAAAATAAGCATTTAACCCATGTAGTGCAGACAGGGGGAACCCCACTGCAAGTTTTGAATCTTCACTGGAGTTCAGTTTTAGGGTGTACCCCCAGGCATCCATGTTTGGCCTAGAGTTCAAACTTAAATTCAAATTGTTCATGTTTGACTGGCACATATAGTCATTTGAAAAATTAAGTTCACCCTTAGGAAATTGACTTTTTTAACATTTTTGAACAGGCAAACATTTTTAATCAAACACTGTCTGTGGACAAAGTGGATATACTTGAATAAAAAAAAAAAAAAAAAATGTGCCTTTTCAATCAATTACTCAACAAAAATATCAAAAGATGTAATGGTGTACTGTAGAAAAAGTTTGTACACCCTTGGCATCAGAAACTGAAATTGCCCCCTTGTTAGCAGAAATTACTCCTTGTATGCATTTTTTATATTTACCAAGTCTCTGACAATGACATTGGAATTTCTCCAGGCAAAATTCTTTTAGCTGTAAGAGGTTTGTGGGTTTCATTGCATGAACTGCTCATTTCAAAATCTGGAAAACCTGCAAAATCATGTGCAATTATTATTTATTTTTTTAGGTTAACTTAACCTTAAAGCCATTCCTTAGTGGCTTTACTAGTGTGCTTTGGATTTTTATTGTGTTGAAAGGCTCAATTCCAGTTCAGTTTTTGGACAGATGTCATATCATATCCCCCTGATGATGACACCTGATCCCTGTGTCGAATACGCGTAAGGGGAGGGGCCAGGACGGAGGAAGCGGCACGGAGTTCGATCGTGAGAAGCGCATACCATACCACATGCCGTACCGGCTGTTTTAACCACTTTGGAAGTTTGTTATAGAGCGGTGCACTTACGCACCGGTGTAATGTGAGTACCCCTTTGTGGGGAGTGGGTTTTATAAATAAATATTTTTATGATATCACACTATCCAGTTTTTTTCTCGTTTATGGTATGGAGCTGCAGTGAACCAGGCTGGAGATCGGCACCTGATTATCAGTACAGAGCCTAGGGGTGGCTCCAAAGCGTGATTTGACACAGCTAGCTACTGTGTCACACGCTCTGAGGTGAGCGCAACCACTTGGGGGGGGCACCGAAGTGCACTGGAGCATGTTTTTTGCAGCACCCAAGATTAGATGAGCATGCTGGATGACACTATACATGGACACTGTTATATACACCTGATTTGGCATTCATTTCTAGGATTTTTTCCACTTACCATATAGGAATATCTGACAGGACTTTCTGATATTTATGTTGAGCACTGGGCACTTTATATCTATTTATGCACTTTGGATTTGCTGAAATTGTACATGCACATTGCACTTTATTGCTATTTATATGTATTTGTCACATGTTGCTTTATATGAATTTGTCACATATGATTTTTGTTTAGATAGTTTAGTTTAAATTTACATTTAGGTGTATATACATTAATTTGGAATCTATTTACTAATTAGGTGACTTCTGAAGGCAATTGGTTCCACTAGAATTTAGTTAGGGGTATCAGAGTAAAGGGGGCTGAATACAAATGCACGCCACACTTTTCACATATTTCTTTGTAAAAAATGTTGAAAACCATTTATCATTTTCCTTCCACTTCACAATTATGTGCTACTTTGTGTTGGTTTATTACATAAAATCCCATTAAAATACATTTATGTTTTTTGTTGTAACATGACAAAATGTGGACAATTTCAAGGGGCGTGAATACTTTTTCAAGGCACTGTATATGATGCAGATTGTATAGTTGACCAAGCCCCAAAACAACCCCAAACCATAACATTTCCACCATGCATCACAGTTGTTATGTGGGTCTTTTCTTTTCTTCAGCACATTGTTCCAGAAGGCCCGTTTCTGGTTGTTGCCTGTCTTTATGCTCAATGACAAACTTCAATCTTGCTCTACTGTTCATTTTGGACAGCAAATACTTTTCCTTAGCATACCTTGCATGTAGGATACATTCTTACAATCTTTTTCTGATTCTTGATGCACTTTGACCCCAACTGAATTACCTTAATGCCCCGTACATACGGTCGGATTTTCCGATGGAAAATGTCCGATCGGAGCGTGTTGTCGGAAATTCCGACCGTGTGTGGGCTCCATCGGACATTTTCCATCGGATTTTCCGACACACAAAGTTGGAGAGCAGGAGATAAAATTTTCCGACAACAAAATCCGTTGTCGGAATTTCCGATCGTGTGTACACAAATCCGACGGACAGGGTGCCACACATGCTCAGAATAAATAAAGAGATGAAAGCTATTGGCCACTGCCCCGTTTATAGTCCCGACGTACGTGTTTTACGTCACCGCGTTCAGAATGATCGGATTTTCCGACAACTTTGTGTGACCGTGTGTATGCAAGACAAGTTTGAGCCAACATCCGTCGGAAAAAATCCATGGATTTTGTTGTCGGAATGTCCGAACAAAGTCCGACCGTGTGTACGCCCTATAACACCCTTTGATGACATTTTGGAATTCTTGGAGACAATCAGCTCTTATTTGCTGAGCCAGCTAGTATTGGGCAAATTAACAGTTGTTTGAAATCTATGCCCCTTGTAGATTTTTTTTCCTTTCAGCCGAAATATCAATTTCAAATTATTTGGCAATGTTTTTAAATACCTTGCCAGACTCATAGGCATCCACAAGTTTCCTTATGAGCCCCTTAAAGAGCTCTATTGATCTTGGCATGATGACACTACACATGCCAATAGCAAAGAGAACACAATTTGTAATTTGTTAAGTTGTATCACCTTTACCTGTAGACACTATCTGAATCAAAATCTAATGTTTGACTGTTCAAAAACGAAAACAAAAAACAAAACTCATCAATCCATCTACCTACCCCTTCAATCTATACCATTGATGAAAAAAGACATACAATGTCCATTAATTTTAGTCCTATGTTTTATTTAGTAGATATGTGTTTTCATTTTATTAATTTGTTTTTTTCGTAAATTCGAAAATTCGGAATTCGTAAAATAGAAAATTTGAAAATGTAAAAGTTCGACAATTCGGAAATTCGAAAATCCAAAAATAAGAGAGAAAAATCTGAAAATTACAAAGAACGAAAATCCCAAAAATTCAAAATAATAGCTAACTAATAATAACCAACCATAAAATTATAGGCTTTGGAATTCCCTTTAAAATAGTAGACACGTGCAATTAGTTTAGTTCGAAGTTTCGGTAATTTGAAATTTTGGAAATTCAAAAATACAAAAATAAGAATGAAAATCCCAAAATTCAAAACACCGAAAATACAAAAATAAGAACGAACATCCGAAAGTTCAAAAACCTTACATTTGTATTATTATTATTTATTATTAATTTATGTTCCATTCGTTTAGATGCAGCATTCGTTATTTTGAATAAATTCGTAACTTTGGATGAATTCGTATTCATTATGTTCACTAACAGCCAAATTTGAAAGGAAATTCCAATACCTAGAATTTAATAGTTAAGTTATTATTAGTTAGTATTCATTTCAAATTTTCGGGTTTTTGAACTTTCGGATGTTTGTTCTTATTTTTGTATTTTCGGTGTTTTGAAATTTGGGATTTTCATTCTTATTTTTGGATTTTCGAATTTACGAATTTTCGAATTTTGTATTTTTGAATTTCGGAAATTTCAAATTACCGAAATTTCTAATTTGGAACTAAACTAATTGCACATGTCTACTATTTAGTATTTACAGAATCAAAATGATTTTTGATGTGTGGGGCACTAGGTGTACTAATATTCGTACGTAATAATACTAGTTTTTTTTTTTTTACTCCCGTAAACCCATAAGTGAACAAAAAAGGTGCATGTGAAAACATACAAACAAGTGCACTTAAGGGTTTGCTCCTTGTCCAACCCCAAAGGGGTAGGAACTTACCTTGAATCTCCAGGGCGCAAGACCCCTGACAGGGCGAAGGTTTCGACTTGGTCTGCCTAGCCAAAAGGCCTGGCGGACCCCGCTCCTCGTGGTCAGCCAAAGCCAACCACTGAGTACTAGGTGAGGGGCTCTCCCGAAGAGAGACCCCCCCCCCCCGGTTCACGGGAGGAAGGAACCTAATGGCCACACATCTACTAGTATTCCTAAATTATCAGTTATGGTTTTTCTGAAAAGGAATATGAAGTACGAATAAACCTAGAATATATTTCCCAGCTTTCAATCTACTTGTGGATACTATCTCTGTTGATTCAGCTACAATTATGTTTATAGATGTGGAGATATTAATTTTTTTTTTGTCCTACCGCCTTGCTGAATCCTGGCATAAGTATACTCTCAAGCTTTATTTGTAAGCTCAGTGTACTGTCACACATGCAATTTTTTTATTTTTACCAAGAGCACGAAAATCACCTGAATAAATTGGCTTTTCGATACAGTCTCTAGAGTTATCTCAGGATAAAAGTGAATCCTGGGATTTGAAAAATGTAATTTCAGTCGCAGAAGAAAAATCGCCTGACAGGTATTGATTTCAGTAATAGAAATGACACCCAGCATGTTCTAGACTGAAAGAAGCTACATTTTCTATAGAATACAGAATTTTTTTTTACCAAACTTTTCATTCCCACTGGGTGCTTTCTAGGTCGAATGTTTTACCAGCATATATTATACATCACAAAACCACACAGCACTATTTATGCTAGATCACACAACTGAGCAGTTTGATTCTTCTATTCCACTGGTTTTCACTGAGAATAAAAGAACCTCTGAAACACTGGGGTATGTACGTTTCTCTACCGGGGTAATTACAACATACAGATATTATTTATACAAGTAGAAATACTTTTTGTATATTTTCTATATAGAACAATTTAATATGTTTTTAATTGTTCTATTTAAATATCTGTCACATATCTGATACTGGCCTATACGTTAATTTGCAGTTTTGCATAACATATATAACAGAGGATGACGTTCGGAAGGTATATATTGTGATGGTTTTATTGTTAATATCAGCTATAGTCCAAAATGCAATCTGGCATTATCTGCTGAAATTTGGGAGCTGATATTGATGAGGTCATTTGAATCTTCTTAAACTTTCAACTCCTTGACCTCAAACAATGTTTCCTGGGCTTTGACTGTGTGAGGGCCCTCAATTTTCAATATTTTGAGTGAGGTTTAAGCCCTGACAGCTAAAGAGTCTGGCTCAAGTTGTACAAAATAAAATAGGGGGGGGGGGGGGGATATAAATCGCTGTAATTGGTTCATAAACCACATGCAGGAAAAAACTTGACTGTAATGATGATATACCAACATTTGCTGTATTCAGTAAAATTGAAAAATGCTATTTTTAAGTATCAAAAAGTTAGCTATAGACAAAGTAGAAAACCCCTTCAAATAGTAACTCCACTTTTGCTGAGAAAAAAAAAACATTCTCTGCGTGATCTGTGTACGTTGCAAGGAATCTTTGTTGCAGATTTCCACCTTTTGTTATTCTGAAGGAATAGTTGTTTGTCTGTGTCCATGTGCAAAGTGAATGTGAATGGAAGTGGTTTTATAATGATCAATCCGTGGATGCACTTCCAGGGTTTTAATGGGGAAAGTGGCAGTGTTTGACTTGTAACTTAGTGCAGACTTCTGGGAAAATCAGTAAGCAAATCGCAGAAGCAGGAAATTACATTTCTGGGGGATGTTCCATACACCATCTGTGTACAAAACACCTCCAGGTTGCCATATTTCATTGAATTTTACAGAAAATTGCAGCACTTTCATGGGAAGAATCAATATAATACACAGTTGAGGACTATACTAATACTACCACAGTGAGCGAGATAAATATTGTATCGCTAAATAAACCCTACTTCCACAGTGCTGCTTTTTAGCAAGGAATTAAAAATTGTGTTTCAGTGCTGTTGTGTCCTATTTCTTTCAATGTGAGACACATGATGTGCAAACAGATATGAGACCTCAAAGAACCATTGCACCAGTGTGCCAGATCTGATATCTCATAAGTAATCTGTCAGAAGCTTGCAGAAAAATGGTTGTGTACATAAATTTAATAAGGCAAAATCTAAATCAATACTAAGGACATTTTCTGATGCTGGGATGTACAATCTCCCTGAAAATATATTTTGTGGTCCCACATACAATGCCAGTTTATGTAGTATATAGCCTGGAGTATAAGGCTACTCTTCAATAAGGAAACAGAGAATATTCATATTTTAAAAAAATTACACGTCATATAATGGTCATGTGTATTATATTTTGCGTAGCAAACAGCAGTATAAAGACATTCTTCCTACCGTTCGAATTGCTGTTGGTATTCCTGACTCATCAACTGGTCCAATCCCAGCATAGTGTGGAGCTTTAACGACAGTGACTTTCTTCTCCTCCTCGGAGATCCTGCAGATTGGTATAGTGCTGCTGCTTCGGCTAATTTCTGACTGATACTGCTGGGAGTAGGAGTCTGCAGAATCTACAAAGACAGAGGAAATCAGGACTTGAAAGGGTTTTTTGCTATTTTAAAGCAAATAGGCACAAACGACTATATTTACTATATGGTAATACTTCTACTGGTTCATGCTGAAAGATACAGTTGCAGTGTATCATGTGAAAACAACAAAAACAGTTATTTTTTCGTTTCAGATATAGTTTTTGGATATAGAAACTCTGCCCAGCAGGGGAGGATTTTTACTTCCTGTCTAGTGATCACCAAAACACAAGCTCTATCTAATCAGGATACACTTTTTAAGTGAAGGAAGGCTAGAACTTTTGTTACATTTCTGTTGTAATTTGCATTCATGTTAGGGAGAGTCCTCTCACTTTCTATCTTTGGGACACCAATACAGGCAATAAAGGGAACACTCTGCAAAGGAGACCTAGACAGCAATTACACCCCTACACTATTTAAATACATTTGTCAGGTCCTTTTTTTAAATTAACAGCCAGAATCACTTGCTCACGATTTATTAGGCCTGGATTTATGGAAACTCATAATGCATGTGATACTTCACTGAATAGATTGCTTAAAATGTTCAATGACAAATATTAACAATTACATTTTTTGGGCTGTATTATACATCACAAAGCCCTCTAGGACAGTGCTTCTTAACCTTTTTGTTCAATTGTGGCACCCTTTAAAATTCTGCACAATCATGAGGCACCCCATTCTAAAATGTAAAAAAACTACATTAATAGTTTTACGTAATGTAGCAGCCAGTGCCGGATTTAGAGCTTGGTGGCCTGGGGCACTTCAAACTTTGGTGGCCCCTCAACATAGAAATTACATTATATCACAAATAAAAAAGTGAACTGAAATAAATGATAAACTGTATTTGTTCTAAAAAATATAACTTGGGTTCCAAAGAGGACACTTCAAATAACAATTGGCCTCTGAACTAAATTCAAACTTCAAGAAGGGGTACCATTAAACATGTTAAGTCAAAAATTGGGGATGGAGACTGTTCCCCAAACTAGTCTCCAAAGAACAAGAGAATGAATGTTCTCAGTACCAGTGGGACAGAATACACATTAAGTAAAAAAAAAAAAAATTATATTTATACACAAAGATAAAAACAGGATATCCAAACAAAATGTGGCCTTGTGTGTTGATCTATGATCTATATTTTTTTACTTATTGTGTATTCTCTCCCACTGGTACTGAAAAACTGCATTCTCTTGTTCTTTGTAGACTAGTTTGGGGAACTGTCTCCTTCCCCAATTTTTTTCAAAGAGGACACTAGTCTGATTTTTTATTTCTCAATTTTATTGATTGTAAGAATACACATTGCACAGATAATTGGAACTGGCAAGTCATACATCACAGTTATGTATCACACCACAATATTTACAGAAAGTCTTCCTGCACTTAGCATCTGCAAAATCTTTAAACTAACTCATAACTAACTCATCAAACTGTGTCATCTTGAGGGCACTGCTCTCGATAACCAGTAGGCACAGAGCACTTAAGCCCTGTACACACTGGCCGAATGTCAGGAGGCATCATTAAAACTGTCCGACATTCGGCCCATGTGTGTCAGCCGGTCTGACAGAAGCCAATAGCTGAGAGCACTGAACGGAGTGTTCTGGTGGGGGGTGGGGGTTGGGACACAACACTGAACACAACGATCCGGTGTTAGTACAACGATCTCAAAAGGGGAGATCACTGTACCAATGTTGGATCATTAGTACAGCGGCTCCAATTGGAACTGTCAGGTTTCTTTTCATTCACCCACTTTAGTCTTGAATGGGTCATCGTGGCTCTCAGATAGTTCTTTATCAGTGTCAATTTGCTGATGGCCTTTTTCCTGAACAACTAATGACCATCATGTTCAAATATAATCTATGAGCTACATTAGCACCTGGAAAGGTATCAGGTAGCCTTTCATCATGTAATAAAACTGCCTGTTGAGATGGAGTGAGACATGACTGGAGCTTGACAAAGACTGCAAACTGGACAAACTGAAGTCTCAAAGGGAAAATAAGTTTGATTTTTTATAAAGGAATTCTGCCCCCCCCCGCGGCAGGTGGGCCAAGGGCAATTATAAATCTGGCACTAGTGGCAGCATCCACATATGTAGGACCCCCAAAGTTAGAAGTAATTTATTCTTACACAGCAAATATACCTTTGCACACTGGTACTAGCACCACTAGTAGTGGACTAGTATTACAGCATTTCTTCTCCCTTATCTTCTCTTCCCCCACGCAGCTAACGTGACTCCAGCACGGGCAGAGAAGAAAGAGGCAAACGAGGATGTAGATGCCCAATGTCCTCCTTATTAATCAATGACACCACTGTTGTTAGGATGCCAGCGGCTGGCACGCATGGTGCCCAAGGTTGTAATTCTGCACAATAAAAACCTGAGGCTTTGTGTAACAAAAAGGCAGACTTGAACCACTTACTGGCTCGTTGATTTTTGGGCAATATGGAGCAATTTTTAGGCATTTTACCAAAGCATCCAGAAGGCACCATGGTTGAAAAAGGCTGCTCTTCAATACATTATTGAGATTCCGTACTGCATTCTAGGATGCTCTAAGAGAGTCCACTCAAGAGTGCCAAATTCAAAATGCTGAAACCTTACATGCACCTGGGTTTAGGGGCTCCTGGGACACATTTAAGCAATGGATTTGCAATAAAGTCAGATTGGCACACCCTATGACCTAGTCTGCACTTATCTTATATTTGTCTGTTAGGCTCTATGCACACTGGGCTTAAAAAAATGCCAGTTCCCTTGGCAGAAAAAAATGCTCATATAGAGCATATTTTGTACAAAGTTTAGACGAGTAAGTTCCAATCAGAAACACAAACCAGAAGTGTTTTTTTTTCTTGTCTCTAAACGTTGGGTGGCAGCTGTGGTCTTACTAGTTTATAAATACAATGGTATATTTGCCTAATGTTTACATGACTTACTCATATAATATTCACTTTCACCAGATGCACATGGTTTATTACCTTGTGATAGGGGATGAAAGAAGATACAATACTTATTCTTACACGAAAGGCCTTTTTACAGCAATATATTCTATACAAATACTAGCAACACTGTTTTTCCTCCAAGAGACCCATGGCAAAATGTGACTGACAAACATTAAAAGAGAATAGAGATTTCCCATCATTCATTACCCTGAGCAGTCACACAACATCCTCCTACATTACAATGGAACATTTCATTTTTCAGCTCACAAATATAAAAGGTTATACAAATTAGGGTGGGCCCCAGAAGCCATTGAAAAGCAGCGTCAAGAACAATAAGTGTCTCAAACCGCACGAGCAGTAGGCAATTGTCTGATTCTGGCAGAATATCAGAGGTCTCTTTTGTTTCAGAGACTCTTCTTCTGGTTACATTGAAATTAGCCACATTCCTCACACAGCCCAGAGGACACATTCACAATGCAGTAAGCGCACCTCTTTACACTCATCCACCTCATTTTTCAATCCATAACTGCAGCTGCTGCTCCTTATTACAAAACTTGGACAGTGTAGACTCTACATACAGTCTATACAGCTGCCAGGTGTAAACCTCTTCTGGATGCCAACAGTATTCTTATTTACATATTTGTCAATCAATTGTACATGGCCTAAAATGATTAAGTACTTCTGAACTTTAGTTTTATAGATTTGGTGTGTTCTTACTACCAATGGTGTAGTTTAAAAAAAAACAAGTAAGAAAAAAGAAAACAATCAATATATTTACTTAAAGGATGCAGAAACAAAAGCTTCACATCATAGAGTTTAATTAAAATATTAAACATTGCATGGTGCACCATATATTTAAATTAAAAAATGTAAAGTGGTTGTAAATCTCAGGCATTATCTGTGAACAAAGCATATCCCTCTACAGTGTGTACTTGTCTCAGCCCAGTGCCATTTCTGTCTGCTGCTTCATTCCTCTGCTATCTGCATGAAACTTCTGACACCAAGAGAAAAAAGATGACAGGAAAGGGAGCTCCAGCTGATTGACAGCCTCAGCTCTGTTCCTGTGTGCTGTGTGAAGAAAGGTGTGTCCATTCCCTCAATCAGCTCTCAGAGCTCTCCTCACTGAGCTCTGCAGAATGTAACTTCAGCTCTCCGGCCCATTTTTGGACAGCTCAGACAAGCATTATAAATTCTGCACTTTGAACAGATGTACAGAACAGAAGACTGCAGATAAGCAAGTACAACAAACAGTTGTGCTCATAAGTTTACATACCCTGGCAGAATTTATGATTTCTTAGGCCATTTTTCAGAGAATATGAATGATAACACAAAACTTTTCTTTCACTCATGGTTTGTGTTTGGCTGAAGCCATTTATTATCAATCAACTGTGTTTACTCTTTTTAAATCATAAAGGCAACAGAAACTACCTAAATGACAATGATCAAACATTTACATACCTTGGTGATTTTGGCCTGATAACATGAATACAAGTTGACACAAAGGGGTTTGAATGGCTATTAAATGTAACCATCCTCACCTGTGATCGGTTTGCTTGTAATTAGTGTGTGTGTATAAAAGGTGAATGAGTTTCTGGACTCCTGACAGACCCTTGCATCTTTCATCCAGTGCTGCACTGATGTTTCTGGATTCTGAGTCATGGGGAAAGCAAAAGAATTGTCAAAGGATCTGCGGGAAAAGGTAGTTGAACTGTATGGTCAGGTAGACCAACTAAAATTTCAGCCACAACTGCCAGGAAAATTGCAAAGAAAACCCACAAATAACTTCAGGTGAAATACAGGACTCTCTGAAAACATGTGGTGTGGCTGTTTCAAGATGCACAATAAGGAGGCACTTGAAGAAAGATGGGCTGCACAGTCAAGTCACCAGAAGAAAGCCATTACTACGCAAATGCCACAAAGTATTCTGCTTACAATGTGCCAAACAGTACAGAGACAAACCTTCTGGCAAAAGTCATTTGGAGTGATAAGACCAAAATTGAGCTTTTTGGCCACATTTACAAACACTACATTTGGAGAGGAGTCAACAAGGCCTACGATGAAAGGTACACCATTCCTACTGTGAAACACGGAGGTGGATCGCTGATGTTTTGGGAATGTGTGAGCTACAAAGGCACAGGAAATTTGGTCAAAATTGATGGCAAGATAAATGCAGTATGTTATCAAAAAACACTGGAGGAACATTTGCATTCATCAGCCTCAAAGCTACGCATGGGACGTACTTGGACATTCCAACATGACAATGATTTAAAAGACAAGGCCAAGTTGACCTGTCATTGGCTACAGCAGAATAAAGTGAAGGTTTTGGAGTGGCCACCTCAGTCTCCTGACCTCAATATCATTGAGCCACTCTGGGGAGATCTCAAACGTGCAGTTCATGCAAGACAGCCCAAGAATTTACAAGAACTGGAGGCTTTTTGCCAAGAGAAATGGGCAGCTTTACCATCAGAGAAGATAAAGAGCCTCATCCACAAATACCACAAAAGACTTCAAGCTGTCATTGATGTAAAAGGGGGCAATTCACGGTATTAAGAACTGGGGTATGTAAACATTTGATCGGGGTCATTTGAGTAGTTTCTGTTGTCATTATGATTTAAATAGAGTATACACAATTGATTGATAATAAATGGCTTCAGCCAAACACTAACCATGAGTGAAAGAAAAGTTTTTGTGTAATTTTTGTATCATTCATATTCTCTGAAAAATGGCAAAGAAATCAATTCTGCAAGGGTATGTAAACGTATGCACACAACTGTATGTAGGAGGATTTGTTTCATCTGTGTGCATCACCTTAGCCAGTAACTTCACTGGGTATATGAAAGGTATATTTACAACCACTGTTTATTTGTTTTGGCCAGAATGGGACAGGCTTAAGTCTTCAACTAGGTATTTAAAGATGCACTGTTGCCATCAAGAGAATGGCAGCTTAATATAGCTGAACTATTCTTTTTTTTTAATCCCGATATTAATTAAGTTATACTGGCTTTTACTTGCTAGCTACGGAGTAGTATCGCTGGTTCTGACCTGGGCAAGAGATTAAGGAAAACATGCTCCACCCACTCAGGAAGCCCATGATATACTCCATTCACACTACAACACTATGCCCAGCAACGTGTACATTTTCTTGCATTGGGCATGCTATGTTAGGGAGCCCATTCAATATGAATGTGCTGCGGTACAGAAAAACAAATTAAATTTAGTGCAGACTGCAACACATAAAAATTTATTGTAGACTGCCCTTTTTATTTTTACAAAGAGATTTGCAGTGCAGGTGTGTTATTAGGGTGTCATTCAAAACTAATGGCACTTCAAAACACCACACGTACGATACGTTGCCGCTGTGTAAGGGTGTGAACGGGCCCTAAATGTAATATTGCTGTGCATGACAGATGGGTGACTGCCAGTGCCTGCACTGTCCTACAGAACCTGCTACACACAATGCCCACAGCAATTCCTCCTCTCCCCTACATTGGCTGTCAGTAGAGGAAAGCCTTCAATTTGACAATTACTTAATTTCACAACATAATTGGACAAAAGAGATCCAAATATAACTTGGTTACTTGGTTGACTACACATATGCTTTAAAACTCTGTTGCCCCTAAATGAAGATCTCCCCCACTTTCAGTCTAGCTCAGCTTTGAACTGAACTATGAAGAACTAACTAGGGGCAGTGACACATATATGGTGATGAATGCTTGCAGTATTCTTTGTGTTATAGTCTCTATAGTAAACTCTCTATAGGAACATATAAGAAGTCCAGGCCAACCGGGACCAAGAAACTCACTGCAACTCTAGCTGTCCTTAAGCCAGAGTATTATAATTCTATTATAATACAGTAATTTATACTGTATAGCGCCAAATGTTTGTACAGAACTTTACAAAGAATAGAGACATTTCAAGTACAATGAAATCAATAAAAAAGGGATAGGAAGGAAGGAAAGTAGAGGGGGATCTCTAGCGAAGCTATATTATGAAGATCATACAAAGAAGAAAAGTGCTTGTTTCAAACTACCACGTTTACTTAAAAATGAAGCCCAATGGGCAAAATTCTAAATAATGATAAAACATGTAAATAAGACCTACCCATTGTTCTGCCATGTTGCATGGCAATGCTGTTGGAGTTTAGTGGGGGTGGAGAGGGATATGTTGGAGAGAATGGCCTCTGAAAATGACTCATTGGACTGGATGGGCTGCCTGAATTCCCATTAACTGTGACTGGAGTCTGTGAAAAAAAAATGATAAAAGCAATATACTTAACATTAAATCAGTTGCAATAAATGACAATATACAGCAACACAGAAAACGTTAAATTTCATCTAGGAGACATCATCTAAGATGATCATTTCAGTACACAAATGCACAGTCACCTTCACCCAACATAATCACTACATAAGTTGCATTTGTGGGTTAGTGTGTTACACAACAAAAACACACAAAATACAGAATCACACATTATATTTTAGTACATGCAGTACTTTCCTTCCTGCTTTTCTGTGCTACATAAGGGTAATGCTTTATTTTTCTTTCTCGTTATGCAGGTCCATGAGGCAGACAACCCACTACAAAATACACTCTAAATATGGTTGATATAATTTCTCAACTGTTGTTGTACACCAGCAAAAATATGTAAAAGTTAAAACATGAAAGCCACATGCATTAAAAAAAAAAAAAAACTTAAGCCTTTAGAACCACTTTAAAATATTTATTTACTTTAAAATGTTCTATATTTTCCTTCAAAAATGAATTATATCTGGGATTTAGGTATACTAGCCATAACTTATACTAAAAATAGTTGTTAAAAAGTTTTTATCAATGGTAAAAATAGATTTAAAGAAACCAGCTATACAACCGTATGGAAACCATGTTAGGTGTAGATTGTTTTAAGACTCTCCAGGGGATCCCTAGATATTGTTAGAGATCAGTTTGATCCTTGTGTCAAACTACATATTCAGCTGTTATCTGAAATACATTTAACAGAACTGGAAACAATGTCTTTCTTGACAACTGATAATATCCCTACAGACTGCAAGCAATTAAGTATAACGGCAGGCTAGGTCAGTGTACTGCAATTGCTTGCTGTTCTCACAGCTGTTACAGTGCTTATTGCGGTAGCGTACTGTTATGAGAATCACTTGTGAGAGCAGTATGGTTTCAAGCTCAGCAGTTTATCAGTTCATAGGGAAGCTCGTCATCTCTTGTTTAGTAGCTTGTTAGATGAATTTTAAACAAGAAAAAAAAAGACGATAGGCTCTGAAGAATAGTGACATGTATAACCTTAACAGATTTTTTGAAAAATATTAACACATTCAATATTATTTAATCCACTGAAACATTCTAACAGTTATCTGTAATAAGATTTTCCTGGACCTCTTCATTGGGAATGTGGAACCCTAGGTAATACCAGGCAGAAGGATGTTGTGTGAATGATGCTGTAAATACAGGTAAGTTGCATTGGCAGGTCCACATTTCACAAACTGACATAAAATTAAGAAGTGCCATTGTTTTAGATTTGTAAAATTGGGAACAAATAAAGCACAGCACAATGATACAGAGTGTAGATAGCTTGTCGTTATTGGGCATGGCGTTAAAAAGGGTGTGTGACATAGGTGTATGGATTTCACACAACTTGACCAATGCTGAGGGCAGGAAAAATGTACTATTCCATTGTAGAACTATTGCTAATGCTCAAGTCTGTTTTAGGACATGTCTGGAAGCCCACAAATCATCTGCATCTCTATCAAGAGGGGCTACAGACTATATCTAAAAAATATTTTAAATACCGTAGAGGTTTATTATACAAAAAAAATTAGCATAAAACCTAGGTTATGACATCATCCACCTTGGACGAAGAAATCTGCCCACAAGCAGAGAACCTAGTTTATCTTTGCTCTTCAATCTTTCTTACCTTATATTTTTTCCCTTGCTGTGTCTTTCTTATTTCTGTTTGACTTATTTGACCTCTTACAGGTCCTTTATCTAGACAATGGCTGACGATCCATGAGTATTATAATGCTACTTCATGATCTAGGATGATTTTTTCTTTTACGTACCTGCGCCTTTATCTTCTAGATTGTAAGCTCTAACGAGCAGGACCCTCTGATCACTCCTGTATTGATTTGTATTATAAGTGTACTGTCTGCCCTCATGTTGTAAAGTGCTGCACAAACTGTTGGCGCTATAAAAATCCTGAATAATAATAATAATAATAATATGCACTGTATGGGGGTACGCCTATATGATTTCTGTCCTTGTTATACACTATATATTGCAACCCTTGGGGTTTGTTTTCATGCACAACTGTGTACTTTAATTCTTATCTGTCACCAATAAAATAAACATTTTAAACATAAAAAATGAACACAAAAATGTAAAGAAAAATAGAAAATGTATATTGTAACTAAAAGTACAAAGGCTCTAAATGTTTGTGCAATTAAAAGTATAAGTATTTACATTTAACTTTTAGTAAAGCTTAAGATTTGCAATGTAGACTGATACATTGTGGTTCAATGCAGAGAAGGAAGGTAAGGGTGCTTGGCAGTGCACGCACCAGGAGCACAATGTATTCTAGAAATGGGAGAATTGATAGAAAATGAAGACAGCATTTTGTGCAGACTGTGCTTTACTTGTTAATCACACTGCTTGCTTCACATTCAGGGCTCCAGCGCACTGCATATTCTACAATCAAAAAGTAAACACAAATTCTGCGCTCTGATACTGCTTATCTTGCAGTGCTGCCTAGGCACTGGCCCAGAAGTGCCTTGGCTGTGGTAAATATAGTCTTCCTCGTTCATATGAAGCTAGCTTTTAACTGCCATTGACAATCTGATACCATGCAGGACCAATGAGCTAACAGTTTCATTTAGCGTTCAGCCCAAATTGGCTGATTACATGATTCAAGAAGTACACTTACATTTAAACACTGACAAGCATCTCAATGAATGGACATGAATCATATTAAAAAAAAAGTCTAAGGAACTGGGCAACGTGAAGAGATCACACCTTTGACCCTGCCCAGGTCCTGTCCAGCCTGAGTATTATTTTGTTGGAGTTAGCAGAGCCCTCGCTGAAAAAACCTACTTAATCTATGAAGCCATTGCCCGTTTCTTGTTTTTTTCCCTTTTTGTCGCAGTCCGTAAGTTAATACTTTCTCTCTTTTTTCAGAGATATAGGTTGGTGGGGGCGATTACAGTTCTGGTATACTTTACATAGGCGTCCTTTCTGTTCATGTAATATTACCATGTTTTTTTCTGTTCAAATTTCCTCAGCACTTTAGTTAACCTTGGGGCCTATAGTTTTGGTCTCCTATTCTTTAATGTTGTTGATGTGCCCCTCACTGGATGATGGCCTATTTGTTTGTGTGGACTCTCTTCCAACAAACACATAGAGGTGAGGAGTATGGTTGGAAGGGCATGGGCCATCATCCCAATAGAAGTAGGCAAGAAAAATCCTCTTCCAGCAAACGGGCCCCTTTATTTTTGTAGTACAATTGTTTTTGCACTTTAGGGTACCCTAGTCAGCTGTTATAGTTATGGTACCTGGTGAACCCATGATTGCACTTTGATTTTATTTTGTGAATGGTGTTGCCTTGTTGCTGAGGTCAAAAGCTGAAACTTCAAGTGATAACTATTATTGTTTTTGTTCTCTTTTGCTGTGCGATGCAAATCGCTTTATTTTTCTTTTGTATGAAAAAAGTTCTTAAAAAAAAAAAAAAAAAAGTATAAGAAATATTGTCATTTTACCAAAAGAGTAGCATATTGCCATTATCAATGTATTTAGTGGATATACACTGGTATAACACACATAAACCGCACATGGCGCTACAATATATTTTCTTACGCTGCACTTATTTGTATAACAATATTTGCATTCCAGTTTTGAAGCAAAATTAAATAGTATTTGGCTACCAGTAAGAAAGCATTAAAATGCTACTAAACCCAGGACCATGCATTCACTATATCTGGTCTGCCACAGTACACAGAACATGGAAATGCAATAGTTTTAGTAAACAAACTGCTAAATGCCTTTTTTCATCAGCAGTTACAGTAGTCTTGTGACTTCTATCAGTGCCTGGTTAACACTTGTAGGAGAAGTTTTCAGTCTGTCATATCAGGCTGCAGGACCTCTGACCCTCTGTCTGGATAGTACTGATTGGCCCTGTGCTGATCACATGCACTCTCCAAGGAAAAAAACAAAACTCTCTAGCAATACACACCAAACTGAGCATGTGCAGCCTGTCCCTTAGGCTCTGTCTTATCAGGAGATAGATTGGGGACTGTGGAAGATGGGGAGGAACAGAGAAGACAGGATCAAACAGCCTAAGTACACAGTGCAGAAGATGAGCCCCTTAGGTTCCACAGTGAGTATAACAAGCATGCTTTGCTGCATAGACAGACTAATTTTACTGTTATGGGTTTAGTAACACTTTAAACATAGTTTAGAAGAATCTCCAAGATACTTGAGAAGTATCTCATGCAATAACTACCAAAGGCATTTCAGATTATATGAAATTATACTGTATGATCTCTGTAAGGGTATTTTAGCTTGCTGTCCACCATTTTAAAAGACTGTATCCATTTTAGAATAATATGTATATTTGACGTTTATGAGAAGTTAACCACTTGCCGGACTTCCAGCCGGATGTGATCGAGGCAGCGCGCGTTCTTCTGCAGCTCTGTCTCCCTGCCATCATCCGACTCATTGGAGTGACTGCAATTCCTCCTTGACCATAACGCAGCGTAGGCGAAGGTGCCCTGAACGTAGCGATGCCTTCTTCATCCTCTAAGAAGGCTGCTAAGGCACACAAGGATCCCCGGAATGCCCGCTCCATTAAAGACGCTGGGAGAAGCCCCGCCCCCACCATCTTGTCTTCCTCGCCGAGGGAACAGAGCGCCAGAGTAGCGGCGGGTAAGATGGCACAGACACAGGGGACGGATGCTCTCAGTTTGGAAGGGGACTCGGTCCTAGCAGTGGATACTGCGGCAATTACAGGGAAGCGATTAGTGCCAGTAAAGCGGAGCTGATGGGGCAGATAGATCATTTATCCTCAGAATGCACACTAATAAGGCATGATCTAGACAAGATCCGGGGCAGGCTGACTACGGTGGAGACCAGAGTTTCGACATGGAGGATGCTTCCCATACCCATGAAGCCTGCATAACAGAACTCCGGGAACAGGTTCAGGTCCTACAATGCAGAGCAGATGATGCGGAGGACCGACAAAGAAGGAACAATGTCCGGGTGGTGGGGCTGAGGGTGACAAACCCACACAATTTGCGGAGCTCCAGTTTAAGCAACTCCTGTCTTTACAAGATCTTCCACCTACATATGTGGTAGAGAGAGCGCACAGGGTGCTCACTGGCAGCATACCTCCAGGTGCCTTCCCGCGACCTTTCCTAGTCTGCTTTCTAAACTACCGGGACATGATTCTGACACAAGCCAGGAAAATCCAAGACCTGCGCCATGAAAACGCACAAATAATGCTGTTTCCTGACTTTTCAGCTGCAGCGCAATATAAACGAAGATCCTTTAATGAGGTCCGTAGACGCCTGAGGGAGAAGGAAATAAAATATAGCATGTTTTACCCCAGCAAACTCAGAATCCAATACAAGGGGTCTGTAAATTTTTTTGAAAACCCGGAGGAAGCTTGCGAATGGATGGACAAGGAGTTCTAACAGCCCGTCAGCTTCAAGGTCTATGCCTGGGAAGGTGAATACTTTTCTGTAATCTGCCATTAATTCCTTCTTTCACATTGACTCCTCTCGCTTTTTTTCCTGTCATACTGGTACAAAATGGCGTCATGAACAGAGACAATTGCTAGGCACATGAATGCTGAAGATTATTTTGTATACGTCCGGGATATTATTCGGACTTAAGAAGTGTTCTTTTCTCCTTTGCAGTGAGGGGGGAGTCAGGAAACACCAGGGATTTTGTCAGCAGATAGGATCACTGTGGGATATGCCCTCATCTTTCTTTTATATCCTAAAAGGTCACCTTAGGTAACAAGGCTCCAGTTTTTGTTGTTTGGAGCAAATTGAGAGGATATGGAATCATCAACGGAAATGCCGGACTTTCGATACACTCGACTTATTCCACATTTGCGAGGGGGGTGACTATCCTAATCAACAAGTCCATCCCTTGCACGATTCAACAGGTGCTCTCAGATCCGGGGGGTCGATATGTGGCAGTTGTAATGGATATTTGCTTTATGAAAATTGTAGTGGTAAATGTTTATGTACCCCCCCCCCTCCAGAGTCAAATTCTATATGATTTAATAACCAGGTTGGCACCATTCTCCCATCTTCCCCTGGTGGTGATGGGGGATTTCAATGCCATACTAGAGGTGGCGCTGGACTCCTCCAATCCGAACAGAGGGGGATCGGCAGGTCTGCTGAGCTGGGTGACGGTGACAGGATTTAGGGAACTCTGGCAATGGAAACACCCCATGGACAGGTGTTACTCTCATGTATCTCAGGCTCATGGATCCGCAGCTAGGATAGATTTGGCCTTCGGGAATTACCTTATTTTACCTTTTGTGACAGACATAGATTACTTGGCCGGGGGTTTAACTGACCACAACCCACTTTCTCTTACTCTGTCTTTTGTGTCGGGATTGAGAGGGGGAGGATGGAGACTTTCCCCTAGTTGGCTGCAGCATGATCGGGTGGCTGCCCAGCTGGAGGAAGCTATGAATACATATTGGTCATCCAATCCTGAAACGGCGGATCCCCCGATAATATCGGATACCTTCAAGGCAGTTACTAGAGGGGAATGTATTTCAGCCATTAAAAATGCAAGAGTACATGATAATGAGGAAATTGAGAACTTGCAGTGGCAGGAGAAGGAATGTGCTGAAGCATATCCTAAATCTCCTACAGGGGTATTATATGAATCACTATTAGAGGCGCGCCGCTCCCTGTCCTTACATATCACGGGCCAGGCCCGCTCTGAAATCACAAGAAGGGCTCACTCAGTGTTTGCAGAGGGGGATAAGAACGGGAAGCTCTTAGCGATGCTGGTTGCGGATTATCATCCCATCACTAATATTCCGGTAATTAAGAATACGGGGAGATCTGATTAGTGATCCCAAACTGATCATGCAAGAATTTGTTAATTTCTTTTCTTCCCTTTTTGCCCCTATCCCATCATATGATGAATCGGACTTGGACTTCCTCTTACTGGATCTACCGATTCCGAAGTTGTCGGAGAATGATTCCAGTATTTTGGAGGCTAAAATCACAGTAAAGCAAATACAACAGGCGATTTTTGCCTTTCCTCCGCACAAGGCCCCCGGGCCAGATGGTCTGCCTGCGGATTTCTACAAAATAAATGTTGAGACTCTAGCCCCCAGGATTAATTTACTACTATACTATTGCCATGAACATGCCACCCTACCAGACTCCATGTTAGAGGCCTAAATGGTCCTTATATTGAAATCAGGAAAAGATCCCCTAGAATGTGCATCATACCGACCCATAGCTCTGTTAAACATGGATCTAAAAATTTTAACCAAAATACTGGCAATTAGATTGGCTAATGTTATACCATCTATAGTCAATATTGATCAGACGGGCTTTATGCCGGGCAAGTCAACTGACACCAATCTTAGAAGACTGTTCACCCACTTACAAATTCAGTCAGAATACTCTAAAACCAGAATAGTAGTCTCCATAGATTTTGAGAAAGCATTTGATTCCATGGACTGGGGGTACATGCTCAAGGTATTGGAGGTTATGGGATTCGGGCCACAGTTCAGGAAATGGATTTCCATGCTATACAAATCCCTGAGAGTAGCAGTCAGGTTGGGCTCATTTATCTCCGACTATTTTGAAGTGGGGAGGGGGACTAGGCAGGGCTGCCCGCTGTCCCCATTCTTGTTTGCCCTCGCCTTGGAGCCCTTGGCGGTGGCACTCAGGTCGTCGGAGACGATAAAGTCCATTAAAGTTGGCACAATAACAGAATCTATAGCGTTATACGTTGATGATATGCTACTATTCCTTAGTGACCCGGGAGATTCCCTTAAAATAGCTCTGGGGATCACAGACCACTTCACAAAATTTTCTGGATTGAAGGTAAATTGGAACAAATCTTCTATTTTAATGCTAGACTCTGCAGCCAAAGACATTGCTGACCCGAATTTGCCGCTCCAGTGGGTTACCTCTCAAATATTTAGGAATCAAGATTACAGCCAACATACAGTATTATATCCTCCTTCTTTATTGCCACTGATAACACTTTTGAAACAAAAAGTTCAGGCATGGACCAATTTGCTGTTATCCCTAATAGGTAGGATAAGCTTGCTTAAAATGAAATTTCTCCCAGTAATCCTCTACTTCCTGAGGCATACGCCAACATGGGTCCCAAAATCATATTTTAAAAAGCTTGACAGTATTATCTCTTCTTTTCTTTGGGCTCCAAAACCACAGAGAATAGGCCTTAAAACACTGCAGGAACCGTGCGATCAAGGGGGACTGGCGTTACCAGACTGGCAGAAATATTATTTAGCGGGGCAAATGGTCTTTGCTCGTAGATGGCTAGTGGCGGAGGATGGGGATGCGGCCACGGTACTGGAGGCGGCTCATCTGGGATCTTATGAAAGCCTCAGATTTGCCCTGTTTAAGGGAACTAGGTCTGACTTACCTTTGACGACGACGATGAAGGCTACAATCAGAGCATGGGAAGTAGCGGTAAAACTGGCAAGCCCTAGTTAAAGGGGGGTCTCACCATCAGCTCCTCTGTGGATGAACCCGGCTTTGCCCCACTTCTATAACTTTCCAGACCCTATGGTATGGGCTGTTAAGGGAGTAAAAACTCTGAAGGATATTACATGCTTTGGAGAAATGCTGACCTTTCCCCAATTAAAATCAAGACATGATCTTCCAAACTCGTATCTGTTTAGATACCTGCAGGTTAGACATGCCTTTCAGGTACGGTTTCGAGAGATGGGGGTGGAGTCCTTGCCTTCATCTCTCGAATCGTTACTATCAAGTGAAGAATTGGCAAAACCTCTATCGGTATCCTACAAAGAATTTTTCAAAACTACTCCACAGGCGGTAGCCAGGTGTAGAGATTAATGGGAGGCGGAGATCCATGATGCACAGGGGTAGGATTGGGATGATCTGTGGACGCAACCATTTAAACACCTGGTATCAGGCAGGGATAGGCTGATTCAGTTTAAATTTCTTCACAGGAGCTATTATAATCCAGCCAGGTTGGCTAAGATTTTTCCTGATGTTCCAGCAGAGTGTTGTAGGTGTTCTCACTCTCCGGCAGATGCTGATCACATTTTTTGGCGCTGTCATCAGGTTCAACGGTTTTGGTTGGATGTTACTTCATATATCTCTGGTTTGCTGACGGTACCTATACCAATGACTGTAAAAGTTTGTCAATTGGGTCTAGTGGATGAAGTGGTGCCATCTCGTGCTATGCGGACCATGCTCAACATTCTATTATTTTATGGAAGAAAAGCCATTTTGTTACACTGGAAGAAGCCCGGGGCTCCAACAGCGGCCTTCTGGAAGGGACTGGTAAATGTTATGCTACCCCACTATAAATACACATATGAAGCTAGGGGTTGCTTTAAAAAATTTGACAAAGTTTGGCACACTTGGTACAACTCCAGCAACACGGTGGGATAGGAAAGAGAGTGTAATGGGTGGTAGCATAATCCAATGTAAAACATAATCATACTGAGAGGGAGAGGCTGCATTATCACCTATTGTCTTCTAGCTAATATAAAATAACTATATGTCCTTCTTAATCAATATACTGTATTTATTGTATGTCCCGGCAAGTTGAAAGACCATTAGCTATTATATAAACTGAGAGGTTTGCATAAACACAATATGTGATTATATAAGGCTTAATTAATATTGCACATGGTGATTTCAACAACTTAAAGAATCCTTCTGTATGAGCTGTGACTCAAGGTTGGGGGAATTGTGCTGAAGGGAGGGGGGAGGGAGGGAAGGTGGGATTTTGTTTTTGTTAGACAGTTAAACTATGTTAGTTAGGAATAGAGAATAGGCCATGTTGGCCATAAACGGACGGTGTACAATGGACACGTCTAAGTACTGTCTGTTGTATTTTTGTGTTTTATAAAAAAGAAAAACCAATAAACAGAATAAAAAAAAAAGTTAACCACTTGCCGACCGCACGGGCAGGCAAAATCACGTACCTGGTACGTGATCTGCCTCCCGCGGGCAGGGGGTCCGATCGAACCCCCCCGGTGCCTGAGGCGGTCGGCTTCTGTCTGGGAGCGATCAGAGGTGAGGGGGAGACCATCCATTTGTGGCCCCCCCTCGAGATCGCTCCCAGCCAATGGGATTCTTCCTCTGCTGCTGTATAGTATACAGCAGCAGAGGAAGTGATGTAATCTTTCCTCGGAGCGGTATTTTCCATTCCGGCGCCGAGGAGAGAAAACATCCGAGTGAGTGCACAACACACACACAGTAAAACATGCCAGGCACACATTACACCCCCCATCACCCCCTGATCACCCCCCAATCACCCCTCCCCCATCACACTGACACCAAGCAGTTTTTTTTTTTCTGATTACTGCATTGGTGTCAGTTTGTGACAGTTAGTGTGGTAAGGCAGTTAGTGTTAGCTCCCTTTAGGTCTAGGGTACCCCCCCAACCCCCCCTAATAAAGTTTTAACCCCTTGATCACCCCCCGTCGCCAGTGTCACTAAGCGATCATTTTTCTGATCGCTGTATTAGTGTCACTGGTGACGCTAGTTAGGGAGGTAAATATATAAGTTCGCCGTCAGCGTTTTATAGCGTCAGGGACCCCCATAGACTACCTAATAAAGGTTTTAACCCCTTGATTGCCCCCTAGTTAACCCTTTCACCAGTGATCACCGTAAAACTGTTACGGGTGACGCTGGTTAGTTAGTTTATTTTTTATAGTGTCAGGGCACCCGCAGTTTATTACCGAATAAAGGTTTAGCCCCCTGATCGCCCGGCGGTGATATAACTTAGGTTTTAGGGTCAGATAGGGTCTGCGTCGCCCCAGGCAGTGTCAGGTTAGCGCCAGTACCGCTAACACCCACGCACGCAGCATACACCTCCCTTAGTGGTATAGTATCTGAACGGTTCAATATCTGATCTGATCAGATCTATACTAGCGTCCCCAGCAGTTTAGGGTTCCCAAAAATGCAGTGTTAGCGGGATCAGCCCAGATACCTGCTAGCAACTGCGTTTTGCCCCTATACCCGGCCCAGCCCAGCCCAGCCAAGTGCGGTATCGATCGATCACTGTCACTTACAAAACACTAAATGCATAACTGCAGCATTCGCAGAGTCAGGCCTGATCCCTGGGATCACTAACAGTTTTTTTGGTAGCGTTTTGGTGAACTGGCAAGCACCAGCGGCCTAGTACACCCGGTCATAGTCAAACCAGCACTGCAGTAACACTTGGTCACGTGGCGCGTCCCATAAGTGCAGTTCAAGCTGGTGAGGTGGCAAGCACAAGTAGTGTCCCGCTGCCACCAAGAAGAAGACAAACACAGGCCCGTCGTGCCCATAATGCCCTTCCTGCTGCATTCGCCAATCCTAATAATTGGGAACCCACCACTTCTGCAGCGCCCGTACTTCCCCCATTCACATCCCCAACCAAATGCAGTCGGCTGCATGAGAGGCATTTTCTTTATGTCCTCCAGAGTACCCCTACCCAACAAACCCCCCCAAAAAAGATGTTGTGTCTGCAGCAAGCGCGGATATAGACGTGACACCCACTATTATTGTCCCTCCTGTCCTGACAATCCTGGTCTTTGCATTGGTGAATGTTTTGAACGCTGCCATACACTAGTTGAGTATTAGCGTACAGCATTGCACAGACTAGGCACACTAACACAGGGTCTCCCAAGATGCCATCGCATTTTGAGAGACCCGAACCTGGAACCGGTTACAGTTATAAAAGTTACATTTACCAAAAAAAAGTGTAAAAAAAAAACCCCCCAAAAAATATATAAAATAAAAAAAAAATAGTTGTCGTTTTATTGCTCTCTCTCTCTTTATTGTTCTGCTCTTTTTTTTACTGTGTTCTATTCTGCAATGTTTTATTGTTATTATGTTTTATCATGTTTGCTTTTCAGGTATGCAATTTTTTATACTTTACTGTTTACTGTGTTTTATTGTTAACCTTTTTTTTTTTGTCTTCAGGTACGCCATTCACGACTTTGAGTGGTTATACCAGAATGATGCCTGCAGGTTTAGGTATCATCTTGGTATCATTCTTTTCAGCCAGCGGTCGGCTTTCATGTAAAAGCAATCCTAGTGGCTAATTAGCCTCTAGACTGCTTGTACAAGCAGTGGGAGGGAATGCTCCCCCCACTGTCTTCCATGTTTTTCTCTGGCTCTCCTGTCTCAACAGGGAACCTGAGAATGCAGCCGGTGATTCAGCCAGCTGACCATAGAGCTTATCAGAGACCAGAGTGGCTCCAAACATCTCTATGGCCTAAGAAACCGGAAGCCATGAGCATTTCATGACTTAGATTTCGCCAGATGTAAACAGCGCCATTGGGAAATTGGGAAAGCATTTTATCACACCAATCTTGGTGTGGTCAGATGCTTTGAGGGCAGAGGAGAGATCTAGGGTCTAATAGAACCCAATTTTTTCAAAAAAGAGTACCTTTCACTACCTATTGCTATCATAGGGGATATTTACATTCCCTGAGATAACAATAAAAATGATTTAAAAAAATAAAAATTAAAGGAACAGTTCAAAAATAAGATAAAAAAAGCAAAAAAATAATAAAAAAAAAAAAAAAAAAAAAAAAAAAGCACCCCTGTCCCCCCCTGCTCTCGCGCAAGGCGTACGCAAGCATCTGTCTGGCGTCAAATGTAAACAGCAATTGCACCATGCATGTGAGGTATCACCGCGAAGGTCAGATCGAGGGCAGTAATTTTAGCAGTAGACCTCCTCTGTAAATCTAAAGTGGTAACCTGTAAAGGCTTTTAAAGGCTTTTAAAAATGTATTTAGTTTGTCGCCACTGCACGTTTGTGCGCAATTTTAAAGCATGTCATGTTTGGTATCCATGTACTCGGTCTAAGATCATCTTTTTTATTTCATCAAACATTTGGGCAATATAGTGTGTTTTAGTGCATTAAAATTTTAAAAAGTGTGTTTTTTCCCCAAAAAATGCATTTGAAAAATCGCTGCGCAAATACTGTGTGAAAAAAAAATGAAACACCCACCATTTTAATCTGTAGGGCATTTGCTTTAAAAAAATATATAATGTTTGGGGGTTCAAAGTAATTTTCTTGCAAAAAAAAAAAAAATTTCATGTAAACAAAAAGTGTCAGAAAGGGCTTTGTCTTCAAGTGGTTAGAAGAGTGAGTGATGTGTGACATAAGCTTCTAAATGTTGTGCATAAAATGCCAGGACAGTTCAACCCCCACCCAAATGACCCCATTTTGAAAAGTAGACACCCCAAGCTATTTGCTGAGCGGCATGTCGAGTCCATAGAATATTTTATATTGTGACACAAGTTGCGGGAAAAAGACACTTTTTTTTTTGCACAAAGTTGTCACTAAATGATATATTGCTCAAACATGCCATGGGCATATGTGAAATTACACCCCAAAATACATTCTGTTGCTTCTCCTGAGTACGGGGATACCACATGTGTGAGACTTTTTGGGAGCCTAGCCGCGTACGGGACCCCGAAAACCAAGCACCGCCTTCGGGGTTTCTAAGAGCGTAAATTTCTGATTTCACTCTTCACTGCCTATCAGAGTTTCGGAGGCCATGGAATGCCCAGGTAGCACAACCCCCCCCCCTATTTTGGAAAGTAGACACCGCAAGCTATTTGCTGAAAGGTATAGTGAGTATTTTGCAGACCTCACTTTTTGTCACAAGGTTTTGAAAATTGAAAAAAAAAAAAAAATTTTTTTTCTCGTCTTTCTTCATTTTCAAAAACAAATGAGAGCTGCAAAATACTCACCATGCCTCTCAGCAAATAGCTTGGGGTGTCTACTTTCCAAAATGAGGTCATGGGGGGGGGGGGTGCCACCTGGGCATTCCATGGCCTCTGAAACTGTGATAGGCAGTGAAGAGTGAAATCAAAAATTTACGCCCTTAGAAAGCCTGAAGGTGGTGCTTGGTTTTCAGGGTCCCGTATGCGGCTAGGCTCCCAAAAAGTCCCACACACGTGGTAACCCTTATACTCAGGAGAAACAGCTAAATGTATTTTGGGGTGCAATTCCACATATGCCCATGGCCTGTGTGAGCAATATATCATTTAGTGACAACTTTATAAAATATTCCATGGACTCAACATGCCTCTCAGCAAATAACTTGGGGTGTCTACTTTCCAAAATGGGGTCATTTGGGGGGGGTTTGTGCCATCTGGGCATTTTATGGCCTTCAAAACTGTGATAGGTAGTGAGGAGTGAAATCAAAAATTTACGCCCTTAGAAGTCCTGAAGGTGGTGCTTGGTTTTCGGGGCCCCCGTACATGGCTAGGCTCCCAAAAAGTCCCATACATGTGGTATCCCCATACTCAGGAGAAGCAGCTGAATGTATTTTGGGGTGCAATTCCATATATGCCCATGGCCTGTGTGAGCAATATATCATTTAGTGACAACTTTTTGTAATTTTTATTTTTTTTGTCATTATTCAATCACTTGGGACAAAAAAAAGTAATATTCAATGGGCTCAACATGCCTCTCGGCAATTTCCTTGAGGTGTCTACTTTCCAAAATGGGGTAATTTGGGGGTTTTGTACTGCCCTGCCATTTTAGCACCTCAAGAAATGACATAGGCAGTCATAAACTAAAAGCTGTGTAAATTCCAGAAAATGTACCCGAGTTTGTAGACGCTATAACTTTTGCGCAAACCAATAAATATACGCTTATTGACATTTTTTTTACCAAAGACATGTGGCTGAATACATTTTGGCCTAAATGTATGACTAAAATTGAGTTTATTGGATTTTGTTATAACAAAAAGTAGAAAATATTTTTTTTCAAAATTTTCGGTCTTTTTCCGTTTATAGCGCAAAAAATAAAAACCGCAGAGGTGGTCAAATACCATCAAAAGAAAGCTCTATTTGTGGGAAGAAAAGAACACAAATTTCGTTTGGGTACAACATTGCATGTCCGTGCAATTAGCAGTTAAAGCGACGCAGTGCCAAATTGTAAAAAGTGCTCTGGTCAGGAAGGGGGTCAATCCTTCCGGGGCTGAAATGGTTAAGTTTCAATTTCTTATAAATGGGCTGACTTCCTTTAAATGATGTGCTAGCCCCTTTCCTGTTAGCCTTTTCCTGTTATTAGTTTCTATATGAGTTATTAATATTCTATTTTTGCTTGTTTTAAAACATCCTGTATGTCTGTATCTTTACCATATATTAATGAAAGGGCTGGACTTTTGTTGTGATGTCATTTTGGTTATATAAGTGGAAACACAGAAATAAATCGGGAAGAACATTCTGAGAACTGCATGTCTTGTATGCGTGTAATAACTTTCATCAGAATGGTCTCCAGATCTGAATGGGTTTGAAGGAACACTGTAGGCAGGATATCATACAAGGGTTCACTTGCTTTTAGAACATCCCCACACCCTATCAGTTGGCGTCAGAAGTGGGATGGTCATCATTATCTAAGTCCGTTTAAGTCCGGTGAGTCTGATTTAATTATTATTTCTCTTACCGTGACTTTTAGTGAAAAGACTGTTTCCCTACATGGGATTAACAGAAGGTGTAGTGTTAAAAACATTTATGTAACTGTATGAACCTCGGGAGAAGTCCATTCGGGTGACGGCAGTGTAAGGCACTCTGAGATAGTTCCAAAGGAACTCTGAGATAGTTCCAAGGGGTTCTGAGAAGCCCAAAGTAATATAATACAGTACTGTAAGAAGTTTGATAAAGATATCTGATAGAGTGTGCCAGAAAAACCCAAACCTCTTTGCTTGCCTTTCTGTCGCTTAGAAGTAAATAAGGAGATAAAATAAGTAGACAAAATAAGGTAATCTGTTTGTCTGTGTGAAATTTGTCAGGTGTCATAAGGTAAGATGACACCTTTCCATTGCATTGTATTATAATGAAACGTAGAGTGATGCTACAATATCCGGTGATGTATTGATGCTGACTAATGATTTACATATGAATGCTTTGACTTTAAAGTATAAGATATAACCTGTATCGTATTGCAGTCGGCAGGATGATTCTGGCATTAATGCAGTGAGTAAAAATATTTTCTTTTCCTTGCTGTAATCAGATGTTCAGTGTCATCTTAGGGAAAGTAAAAAAAAAAAAAAGTCTCAAAAGTGTCCTGATTGTATTACTGGTTTGTTATTCTGTTATACTGGTCCTTAGACATATCTTGTAGCCAGTATTCTGGGAGGTTATCATTTTAAACTAGGAAAGGGACCCTTATTTAGAGAAGGCAAACTACGGGTTTAAGTTTTAAGGTTTAATTTACAAAACAAATTTGTGTTTCAAGAAGGATTGACAGTGAAGTGAGTAATATCACTTATTCGAAGAGCAGGGGAGACTTATCAAGTCTGTCCCAGGTCTTTGAAGTATTGTGACATTAGGGACATTTTTACCAATTAAAATATGGGTAGAGTGTTAATAACACTTTCTTAAGGTAATACATAAATTGGTGAGGCTAACTTTTGATTAAAACATGCTATTTGAATAATTCTTTTTGCTACTGACATCTCTTACGAAGGGGAAGTCAGGTGCAAAATTTGGATATTTGGCTTTTTGCCAACAGGGTTCAAGTACTAATATCTCACTGACCGTAATAGATAGTGGGGAATTGTTTGCGGCATTAGTACTACCGCATTTGAAGGCACTATTTGAACCTGTTGGCACACTACAGGAGAAAATTTTTTTTTGAAATGTAATTAAAAATTGTTTGGTTATAAATATAAGAAAAGTAATAACGTACAAAGCTTGCTTATGATTAGGGGAATCTCTGGTCATAAGGAGTGCTTATTGGCATTTTGCCAAGAAAGAAAAAAAAAAACAGAAAAAAGAGACTTAGGATCCATTTAGAATGTTTAGAAAGAAAAAAAAAATATATGTGTGTTGTGGAGATCGGCTGGACCGAGGCTCCCTATAGTATCCTAGCCCATACATTGTTCATGATGGGTTTAGCAGAGTCAGTCACAAAAGAGCTGCGGCTCTGATGAGTCTGCCCCGCCCACTTGACAGGAAGGACATGCTCACCTTCCTAGGTATGATTGGTTACTGCCGCCAATGGATACCTGACTGCTCTTTCAATGACAATATATTGAGACAAGCAACCCTCTCTGAAATGTCTGATACTGTAAAATGGTCTGATGAAATGTTAAATGCTTTTGCCATGTTGAAATGTGCAATGGTTACCAGCCCAAGCCTCGGCCTCCTTGAATATGGCAAAATGTTTCACTTGTTTGCCAGGGAAAATTGCAGAACCATCGCGGGAGTACTAGCCCAGGAACATGGTGGGAGACTGTGCCCTGTAGTTTTTTTCTCAAAGATGGTCCCGCTGCAGGTTCAGGGTATGCCCGTGTGACTCAGTGCACTAGCGTCCTGTGCCATGGTGGTTGGTGGCCACTTCTTTCACTCTGGGACACGACACCACACTTCACACCACTCACAATGTGTCAATCTTGTTGAAAAATGCACATACACAGCACATGTCTGCTCAGAGGTTGAGCGGATATGAGGTGATTTTGCTGTCCAATCCAAAATTTCTCATCAAATATGCTTCTCCCACTGCAGGCCCAGCACCAATTTTAAATGCCCTTTTAGGAATAAAAGGAGAACAGGATGAGGTCGTACCACAACATGACTGCATAAACCTCATTCACCAAGACACATCACCCAGATCTGATTTATCTTCCACAGCACTACCAGACACACAGAATGTTTTGTGGATGGTTCTTGCTCTAGGCTATAGTACATTGCAGAGCACACACAGGCCAACAGATAGAGATAGCCAGGGGAAATGGCTGACCTTGCTGCTAAACAAGCTGCTATCTCACAGACAGCAAACACCCAAATGGTTATGCTGATACCTGACCGATCCCCATTTGAACAGTCACTTGCAGATCTCCAGGATTATGCATCAAATTATGAGTTAAGGAACTGGAATGGAAAGGGTGTGTAGAGAGATCCAAATGCTGGACTTCTCTGCAAAGAGGGGAAACCATGTATACCAACAGCAAGTGCATTCACAGTACCACGGAATAGGCCACGCAGGTATACAAGTCACGGCTGATCTCACACACATGCCCAAACTAGGCAAAAGACAGGAACATCTTTTGATAATTGTGGACATGTTCT
Organism: Aquarana catesbeiana; assembly: GCF_042186555.1. NCBI lineage: Eukaryota > Metazoa > Chordata > Amphibia > Anura > Ranidae > Aquarana > Aquarana catesbeiana. The sequence goes on from NC_133324.1 coordinate 797,778,856, forward strand.
CAAATGGTCCAGCTTTTATAGCCAGGGTCTGCCAGGACTTGGTAAAAACTCTCAAGATAGAATGGAAGTTTCACAATCTCTACCACCGTCCAAGTTCAGGAATAGTAGAAAGAATGAATAGAACAATAAAAGACAAGATAAGAAAGGCCACAGGAGGAACCTTTGCCAACTGGAGTAAGGCCCTCCCCAGCCAGAGCACCTTTAATGGTAGAAAAGGGAGATTTAGACTTAATACAGGAAGAATATGTAAGAAAACTGGTTGAAACATTGGATACAGTCGAAAGAAATGTTGCTCACACCTCTCCTTTTTCTTTAGAGGAAGCTACTCACCTCTTCAAGGAGGGAGACACAGTGGTGGTCCAACAGCTGAACAGAAATAAGAAGCAAGAGTATCCCTTTGGACCTCCTACCACAGCTGTTGCAGTCACCAGAACAGCTATTCTGGTGGAAAACTGCCAGTCCTGGATCCATGTCAGCCGAGTGAAAAAGGTTGCCTAAAGCCCCAAGAGCGGGAAGGAGATCCTAAACACAGGAGGCCCTCAAGCAGATGAAGGAGGAGTTCCGGCCACAGAAGAGGACCTTGCTAATTTCACCACAGACTTCTGGCAAAGCATTTTGCCTCCTGTTCCTGATCACCCTGATAGTGTTCCCGCCCACTTGGATCATCACTAACTGTATTTACCACCCTGAAGACTTTGGTGCCATTAAAAGTATTTGTGGGAACACACATACACAGGAGAACATTACAGTGATACAAGTTAGAAACAAGAGAGACATTGAGGATAATTTTGCTGATAAAATGCTTTTGCTAAAATTTAAATATGCTTAAGCTCACAAATCAGGATTTCAGAAATGTTGGATTTGTAGCAAATTGCACCCTAGAACTGTTAGGATACCATTAATGGCCATGCCTTTGAATATCACCACCCTTTTTAAAGGAAAGACTTCCCTTGAGCTCATAAATATCAGTAGAAGAACAAATAATACCATTACCTTTCACGTTATTAGTAGAAGCCATAATCCTACTTGGTGTTTTAACTTAGGAAATTCCACTAGAAATGCTCACACTTGTAGTATGTATTATCAGAAACAGACTGATTGCACCATCGTGACAAGGAAGTGAGATCATACAAATATGATCTAAGAGGGGATTGTAAGGATATTTTAGCTTGCTGTCCACCATTTTAAAAGACTGTATCCATTTTAGAATAATATGTATATGTGACGTTTATGAGAAGTTAAGTTTCAATTTCTTATAAATGGCCTGACTTCTTTTAAATGATGTGCTAGCCCCTTTCCTGTTAGCCTTTTCCTGTTATTAGTTTCTATATGAGTTATTAATATTCTATTTTTGCTTGTTTTAAAACATCCTGTATGTCTGTACATTTACCATATATTAATGAAAGGGTTGGACTTTTGTTGTGATGTCATTTTGGTTATATAAGTAGAAACACGGAAATAAATCAAGCAGATAATTCTGAGAACTGCATGTTTTGTATGCGTGTCATAACTTTCATCAGAATGGTCTCCAGATCTGAATGGGTTTGAAGGAACACTCTAGGCAGGATATCATCCGAGGGTTCACTTGCTTTTAGAACATCCCTACACCCCATCATGTTCTTAATGTAACCATTTCTCACAAGATGGTACTGAACCTTATAATGTTTGTCAGGTATAGAAAGTTTAATGTGCTCTATTTGAAAGAAGTTCCTACAGTGGAAGAAAAACCTAGTTTCTTGATAGTAAGAATTCTCTAATATTTACAAGCATCTCCGTTCTGGATAACAAGCACAACTGAGAGACAAAAGTTGTTGTACAATCTTTTCTTTTCCCACATCACCCATGTTAGCTAAAATACTCTGAAGCTATCCTAAGGAAATCATACTATGATAGGTAGAGCCCCATCTGTTATTCTTCAAAAGATATAAATCTGATGACCCGTGACCAGATTGTAAAGTAAATGGTTCTGTGCTGAATTTTAAATACAAAGCAAATGCAAAAAAACAGTTACGGTGTACACAAGCCCATAAAACCTCACAGTTCAAAACCTTTTTGAACTTCCCAATGAAGAGCTTTCCCATCACTTCCAAAATTTGCTCATCTGAGATGCAGAAAGGAATAAGAACTATAGACATCTACACATTAGGTGCATGTCTTCAGGCAAACCTGCTAAAGGGTTGCTCATCAGATGTTCAGTGGTTTTAAGGGCTTTACAATGACACCCCACTCAGATGCTTGACACATTCAGATGGATGGGTGCTGGCAAATGTTGAACATTGTTGGTCCATTCTGAAAAAAAAAAAAACATACCAAACACTGTGCAAACCCTTCTCTTCCCTACTATATCCAATGCGAAAAAATAAAAAAAAATATTTCATTTGGAGTTGGGTTTTAGGCTTAGCTGAAAATCTTGGCACACATATGCATTTGACTAGATCTGTCCAACTAGTTTAATGTGCCTACTATTTTTTCTTTTTTTACGAAGAAATGGTCAGAAACACTCTTCATCATGTTTGTTCAATACAGATTTATAACAAAACATACACTTTACAATATTAACATAAAACAGATAAAAATCAAATTAATCTATGATGAGCTCATACTCATGTTACCATTAGAGAAAATTGCCTGATTATAGGCTAAATGGATTAATAGAAGGATACAAAGCTTGGGGAATCGTAGGGACCCCTGTGAATGATGATGCTATGATTGCTACTTAACTGAGAATGCTACCAATGTCCACAGATTAAATGTTCTGAGGTTACAGCACACAGTGTAACCTGTCACACAGCAGTGAATTTGTGATCAGTAACAGTAATTAAAGAAAAGCTTTCTGTTATTTGAAAGGAAACCTTTTCAAATAGAAACTTAAAGGCTGCCATTACTGATTTCTCGTTCTACAAATGCTAGCTCTACCTGGTTGTCAGAATGACCCTCTAAGCAGATAGGTTCTGACTTTCCTGATCTGCATACTTGTTCCAGGTCAGTGATTCAGAAAGCATTAAGACAATTGCGTTAGTAACAGCCAGGCATTTTAAGAAGGAGGTCAGATAAAGCAGCTTTCATGTTCTTCTATGCATTTACCCCCTTCCTGACCGGGCCATTTTTTGCGATATGGCACTGCGTCGCTTTAACTGACAATTGCGCAGACGTGCGACGCTGTAACCAAACAAAATTGACGTCCTTTTTTCCCCACAAATAGAGATTTCTTTTGGTGGTATTTGATCATAAATTATTTGATCTAATTTTTTATTTTTTGCGCTATAAACAAAAAAAAGAGCGTCAATTGTCAAAATGTTTTACGTTTTGCTATAATAAATTCCCCAAATTGAAAAAAATTTCTTCCTCAGTTTAGGCCAATATATATTCTTCTACATATTTTTGGTAAATAAAATCGCAATAAGCGTATATTGATTGGTTTGCGCAAAAGTTATAGCGTCTACAAAATAGGGGATAGATTTATGGCATATTTATTATAATTTTTATTTTTGTACTAGCAATGGCGGTGATCTGCAATTTTTATCAGGACTGCGACATTGCGGTGGACAGATCGGACACTTTTTTGGGACCACTGACACTTATACAGCGATCAGAGCAAAAAATAGCCACGATTACTGTATAAATGTCACAGGCAGGGAAGGGGTTAACACGAGGGACGATCAAGGGGTTAAATGTGTTCCCCTAGTGTGTTCTAACTGTAGGGGGATGGGACTGCCGGGGGAGGAGACCGATTGGTGTTCCTACATACTAGGAACACACGATGTGTCTCCTCTCCGCTGCCAGAATGTAGATTTATCTGTTTACACACACAGATCCTCGTTCCGGCTCTGTCAGGAGCGATCGCGGGTACCCGGGGGACATCGCGGGCACGGGCATTAGCTCCTCAGCACCGCGGCAGGCGCGCACGTCCCCTACACGCCTTAAAACGGCTGCCGTACAGCTATGCCGATTCGCGCAGGGGAGCCATTCTGCCACCATCAAACGATGGCGGGCGGTCGGCAAGCGGTTAAAGAAGCACACCTGAATAAATAGTAAATGCACAAAATGCTCATATCATCATTGTCTAATTTTGTGAGTTTTTTTAGGACATACTGTATGCTCTGCACAAAATCTATACTCCAAGTGTTCCCTAAAAAATCACCTAAAACACACCTTTAATAAGGTCCATTGGCATGGACCATAGGGTGAGTACATGGATTGAAAACTGGCTACAAGGGAGAGTTCAGAGGGTGGTGATAAATGGGGAGTACTCAGAATGGTCAGAGGTGGGTAGTGGGGTCCTCCAGGGTTCTGTGCTGGGGCCAATCCTATTTATTTTGTTCATAAACGACCCGAAGGATGGGGTAAACAGTTCAATCTCTGTATTTGCGGATACCAAGCTATGCAGGAAAATAACTTCTCCGCAGGATGTGGAAACCTTGCAAAAAGATCTGAACAAATTAATGGAGTGGGCAACTACATGGCAAATGAGGTTTAATGTAGAAAAATTTAAAATAATGCATTTGAGTGGCAAAAATATGAATGCAATCTATACACTGGGGGAGAAAACCTCTGGGAGAGTCAAGGATGGAAAAGGACCTTGGGTCCTAGTAGATAATAGGCTCAGCAATGGCATGCAATGCCAAGCTGCTGCTAACAAAGCAAAGAGAATATTGGCATGCATTAAAAAGGGGATCAACTCCAGAGATAAAACGATAATTCTCCCGCTCTACAAGACTCTGGTCCGGCTGCACCTGGAGTATGCTGTCCAGTTCTGGGCACCAGTCCTCAGGAAGGATGTACTGGAAATGGAGCGAGTACAAAGAAGGGCAACAAAGCTAATAAAGGGTCGGAAGGATATTAGTTATGAGGAAAGGTTGCGAGCACTGAACTTATTCTCTCTGGAGAAGAGACGCTTGAGAGGGGATACGATTTCAATATACAAACACCATACTGGTGACCCCACAATAGGGATAAAACTTAAAACTTTTTGCGGAAGGTAGTTTAACAAGACACGTGGCCACTCATTAAAATTAGAAGAAAAGAGGTTTAACCTTAAACTACGTAGAGGGTTCTTTACTGCAATGCCGCATACAGATGATTGGAATTTCCAACAAATGTTTGATGTGAGCTTGTTGTCGGAAATTCGGACCGTGTGTATGCTCCATCGGACATTTGCTGTCGGAATTTCCGACAACAACTGTTTGAGAGCAGGTTCTCAAACTTTCCGACAAGAAGACTTGTTGTCGGAAATTCCGAGCGTGTGCACACATTTCCGACGCACAAAAGTCCATGCATGCTTGGAATCAAACAGAAGTGCCACACTGGCTATTGAACTTAATTTTTCTCGGCTCGTCGTACGTGTTGTATGTCACCACGTTCTTGACGTTCGGAATTTCCAACAACATTTGTGCGTCCGTGTGTATGCAGGACAAGTTTGAGCCAACATCCGTCAGAAAAAAAATCCACGGTTTTGTTGTCAGAATGTCCGATCGTCTGTACGCAGCATAAGAGTGGTAAGGATGTGGAATTCCCTTCCACAGGCGGTGGTCTCAGCGGGGAGCATCGATAGTTTCAAAAAACTATTAGATAAGCACCTGAACGACCACAACATACAAGGATATACAATGTAATACTGACATATAATCACACACACAGGTTGGACTTGATGGACTTGTGTCTTTTTTCAACCTCACCTACTATGTAACTATGCAACTATGTAACACACAAAAAGAAAGAAAAGGTTCATACACAAAAAAATTTATAAGCACAGGTAGAAAGGCTCTTCAAAAAATGTTCAATGCTCATATACATTATTTGCTGACTGAGTTTCTATTCAAGGTTTCCCCTGGTTTCTTGTTCAGATGGCAACATTGTCAATGGGACTGGAAGTGAGGGACAATCTACCCGAAGCCTAAGCAATAAAAAAGGAAGGGAGATCTAACACTCTGCCACTTTATCTAAAATCAAAGAAAATATTTTGGGTGAAGTTACAAGTTTGGGGAATTGTAGAGACAGAACAGAGATGAATGATATTTTAAAATCTACTTCATATCACCTATCTCCACTCGTAACTTTTAACTTATTTTATTTGAAGGGCTAAATAGCAGGTTCATACTGGCATACATACATATTTTACATACTATCCTAAAACAAGGAAGCTAAAACACCAGAACAGGATCCCTATTTTATAAAGTAAGTTATTTTGCTGTCGTAGTTCAATGAGCTTTGAGGCTTCTAGTCATATGACTGAAAATAAGGATCCCTAGGTGTAAAGCATAGTGAATTGAGCTTCTTTTCTTTTTTATGGTCAAAAGTGAAAAGACAATTAGAAAATATTATTTTTGTTGGGTCAGGTAAATTTAATATTCTATAAGAATATATTGTAGTCTTATTTCCATACACACACACACACACAATAAACGTGTCGTCGTTTATCAGAGAGCTCCCACCAGTGTTTGTGGGGGCGGCTCTCCTGAGAGCTCCCCATGTGCGGTACTTAAGAGGTCTTCTCCATGTAGGTCCTGCACAACAGGTTACATCTACCATATCATTTGTAATAAACAGCTATCCCTTCCACTGTGTCAAAAGAGAAAAGTAGAGTTGCTGGAGCCGAGGCGCACAAAATACCAAATACAACAGGAGTCAATATATGTGGCCTAGAAAAATCAAAACTAGTTAGTTTAAATTTCTGAACAAAGTTCATTATGTGTGTTTACTATGCTGATCCACAAGTTCAACAATGTTAGAATTAGAGTTAAATGGTTTCAACTATACGGGGTCTTTGAATCAATGTATGTATTGCCTTATACTTTATGTGCTGTTCAGGTGCTACAGCCGTATATTTAAAATAAATCTGGCATTTAGAACTAAGAATTGCAGAAGGCTAAGCCTAAATGTTCATTGATTTATGATGAACTCAGGTCTCCACATTGATACACTGACCCCTGTATTCCACATGCTGCCACATGCTATGCAATCACGCTAATTCTAATCTTCTTTTTTTGCAAACGCTACTATTAGGTTAAGTTAAGGATCTAAATCACAGCACTGCATTCCTTTAACAAGGTTAGCAATATGTTTAAAACTGTCAGTATACCACATGGCTTTCTGTAGACCATGCCGCTGTAGTTTTCTTTTGTCCAGAAATACTAGTTGAGACTTTGACAGCATCAGCAGACAATGCTGAAGGACGTCCATGAAATCCCGGCTTTTCTTCTGCCTTGGTGTCTGCTCTGGGTGCTATTTCAACAGACAGGGATGCTGTGTGTTTCTCAGGGGTAGGGTTATGGGATAGGAGGTTAGGTGAATAGTCTGGGGCTGAAGAGGTGTGGGATTTTCGTAGATGGTTAGATTGAGTTCTATCTGAAGAGAACTCTTTTAAGATTAGTTTTAAGGTGGAAACTCTACGTTCCTTTGAATCCGCCTTCCTCTCCTGATGAATATGTCCTGCTTTTTTACTCAGATTAGAGGATGATACTTGTGCATTAGTAGTCACTTGCCTCATACTCGTGCTCGAATTAGAAGAATACCGGACACTTTCCTTATTGGCAAATGTCTGAACAGCTAATGGGCTTATTATGTGTTCACCTATCTCACCCTGCTTCTGGTAATTATTAGATGATCTGTGAAAACTTCCTTTCCTAGGGGGTGGAAGGGGAGCCTGTTATTTACATGCAGCCACACAAGAAAAAAAAAAAAAAGAAAAAGAAAAGAAAAGGCACATATTAGCATGTTAAGATTAATGCAAAAGTACCCTAAATGCAAAAGAAATGGCAATTAGATAGTCTATACAAATTTAAAATTTAGAACAAATATATAATTTAAAAGATCCATCTACAATTCAATCAGAAGCACTTTATTCACTATCATATGGCCAGATTTAAAGCTGAATTCCAGGCCAAATACATAACTGCCAATAAAAGTAGTCATGTATTCAAAAACCGAATTTAATGCATTTTTCATGCAACTAGTGTAAATGCCTAACTGTGATTTTACATTAGCTTCTTGTAATCTCACTTATAGCAGCCATTACAAAAAGGAGTGGCACAAAGGGCCCTGCCTTAGTGCTCATGTGCTGATAGAACAAATGCTTACAGCAGTAGAAAGCACAGCAAGCAGAAAGATAACCTAATTTATATGCTGCTGCTTCTTTATTGTCAAGTTATAAGACTTGGGTGTGTTCTTGACCAGGCTGTGGTGCTGCTGCCTCAGAGGTGTAGGATGTGGCTGTATTGTCTAGTACAGAAAAACCTATGACTGGTGATAGAGTTTCCTTATGTGTTTGGCACTGTTTAGCTGATTACCTGAAGTTCAGCTTTTAAATAAAATCTTCTACCAGACCAGAGAATCATTCAACCTGGGTGCACCCAGACAGAACTTATTAGTACACTTTAACATTAATGCAGACACAGACTCTCCAAAAACATATTAATTTATGAAATGAATAGTTGTAAATGGTAGAACATGTCTGTATGCCCAAGCATATGACCGATTAGTATACATACAATAGCATAGCACAGTGATGGCAAACCTTGGCACCTCAGATGTTTTGGCACTACATTTCCCATGATGCTTATGCACTCTGCAGTGTAGTTGAGCATCATGGGAAATGCAATTCCAAAACATCTGGGGAGCCCAGGTTGCCATCACTGGCATAGTACATTTATTTATTTCACCTACATAAAAGATGAAGTGTACATCATTTTGAAAATATAAATACTTTTCCATTAATAGAAAAAGAGTATCAAAAGGAAAAACCTTTTCAGAAAAAAAGAAAACATACATTATTCACCACTCACTGTAAAAACACAAAAAATGGAAAGAACAAGTTCACTCAGATCTTGCCCCCAAATTCAGACATCCCTGCCTGTCCTTTTTCAATCTACATATTCTTCGATCCTAGCCCTGTTTACTAAATGAAGACTTGGGAAAAGCAGGGTGCTTTCTCTCCCAACAGCGACAAGCTTCTGGGTCTCCGACACTGGCCAACCTTCATATTAATTGGTAGCCTACCTAACCATTAGTGAGGTGGTAAGGTGTAGGACCTTTATACAGTTACCATAGAAGCATGTTGCTGTTTTAATAAAGAAGCACTTAGCTGTTCACTTTAAAGTTAGACATGATGAGCATAGTACTAATTTTAACTGAGAAAAACATTAAAGTTGACTTGTTTTTAAAGAAATGCCTTGTGTACCAATGTTTTTTCTTATGGATTGTACTTGAAAACTAAAAAAAGGAGAACTACATGTTATGAAGGCATTTATTAGCTACATCTAAAGAGGAATAGATTGTGTAATAAGGCAATAATACATGAAAGATTTTGTCAGCCTGACTGTGCACTTTATAACATTGTAACTATAGGAACAGATGGAAAAACAGAACTTATGACTGCATAGTCATCTACTTATCTTTTGGCTGTGCTACTCTATCAGTATGAACATAATTAAGTAAACGAAAAGCAGCAGGATTGATGTATGAAAAAATAAAAAATAAAAACAGAGCTCTTGCCTACAGCAACCCGTTAGCAATTGTCTTAAATTTTCTAGCTTTCACCAAAAAAGTTAAATACTAAATTTAATTGGCCATTATTACGCCTCTTCTATAGTTTTTTATTACGAAATTGATTGCGCCGATGATCCCTTCTTCTGGAGCAGCTGCTTGGAATTTATCAGTACTGTCTATCACAGTGTGAATCACCATAGTAACATGTTCTATAAATCTGTCACTCACTGTCTGTACATTCAACTCAGGGAGCCTAACCTTTTTCAAATGCCAAGCTGCTATGCCTGTTCCAGTGGGCCTAATATGCCAATATTTTTTTACAACTGGCAATTCGATTACAGTTGAATCCAAATGTGTATTTTATATGTAAACAACACCAGAAAGGTATGTTTGAAATGCATATTAAATCACAGTGCAAGAACACAAAATACATTTTAAAATGAAAAACAGAAATATCAGATTTTTTTGGGGTATGATTCTGTCTGTGACCTTGTGCCTTTCAATAAACAAACATTGCAATGTTCAGAAATTATAGGACAGGACAGGAAAAGAAACCTCTGATGAGATAAATATTTGGGCTCCCATTCCATTGCTAACCTGCCTGTCTCTAAATTCACTGCTTCCTGACTTACTGACCTGGAAAAATTATATAGCAAGTGAAGTCAGAACTCCTGATCTGCATCGTTGTTCTGGGTTAGTCATTAGACACTGTTGGTTATGCATTACAGCTGGGCTTCTAGCTTTTACTCCATTTAGGCTGGCCATACATTATACAATTTTCTTTTTCAATTTTCTTTTAGATTTACCAAAACTATATAATACGAGGTCAAACCTAAACACTTTCAATGTGTATGCAGTCAGGCAGGCCCTTGCACTACATGGTTGAAGGTAAATCTAAAGAAAATTGAACAAGAAAATTGTATAGTATATGGCCAGCCTTAGAATACACTTTCTTTAAAGCTTTGAAGAAAAGAGTTTTGTACTTTCCAATCATTTTATCCAACATTTTTAATGAATTAGTTTATTTTTTTTAAATTTAATGAGTTTTAATTTTTACTTTAAAATATTATTGCCAAGTATTCAGAGTACTACGCTATATAATAAATGTTTTTTTTTTTTTTTTAAGATATAGCCATGCCTAAGGCCAAAATTTCCCTTTTAATAAGAGATCCAGTTTACTTTTCAATGATTGAACAAGCCATACACTGAAAGATAAACTTGAACTAGTAAGTTTAAAACATTTTCTCTATCTAGAGCATTTGCCTGTACTAAATCAATTCCCTATGTCTTTCACTGCTTTTGGAGTTTAAAGAGGAAGTAAGCCCTCCTGTATACTTTGTACCTATAAGTAAGCCTAGAATAAGACTTACCTATAGGTACTGTAAATATCTCCTAAACATGCACAGTTTACAAGATATGTACTGTAAATTGCGTCGATGATGTAATCGGCGCATGCGCTCTGAAGGAATGGCTGCCCTTGCCGTTTCTTCAGAAGCCTGTGCCGTGACTGGTGGCTCCTGTGCGCATGCTTCGTTTGCAGGTAAGTGTCGAATAATATGCTAGTATGCGATGCATACTAGCACATTATGGCTTTGGTTTGCAGAGAAGAAAAAAAAAAAAACATCAGGGTTTACTTCCTCTTTAAGTAATTGAGTTTGAATCAAGCCTGAAGCTGGATCTCAATTGCTAGAGATACTTTGGAGTCAGACCTGTAAAACATGGATCACTGCCATCAGGACTGAATTAAGGTAAAACAGTGACTAAGTGATTCAGAGATCACATAACCTATGGCTACTGCAAGACAAATATGCATGCTGCCCACAGCACTGTCATCCTCAAACAAACCACCTCTACAGAGATGCAATGTGTTACATTGCTGCGCCAGCTAAAGAATAGTTTAGACAGGAAGACATTGCGTTATAATAAAACATTTTTAAAGCTTTGGCCCATTGACTCTCATTGTAAAAAATGACTATGCACAGCAAAAGCTTTGTTCCGGTCATCATATTCCGGCAATAGCCATGGCATCTGCATTCCTTTTTTCAATTTTTGAACAGAATGAAATGGTTGTATTGAAAATGTTATGGTACTGTTATTATCAGGGCTTTTCTTCTCAAACAATAGGGGCTGGAACTCAACGACGACCCCCCAAAAACCCCTCCCCCACACACACCCTCCAAATCACATCAAATAGTGGGTGTGGTCAGATTTCACAAACAGTAGGAGGGTCTTAAAGGGGCATTAAATACCAGGATTGCATTACATACAGAGTGCAGATTCATGAGGGTTGCGCACAGAGTGCAGAGCTGTCACTTGTAAACACAGAAACCAGACTTCTGTGTTTACAAGTGATTTTGGTGAGCAGGCACCAAAGGGTCTGAGCCAGAGGTGGTGGAACGGAGTTCCACCAAGTTCCACCTGAAAAAAAGCCCTGGTTATTATACATTATAACACACTAAACTCATTATTACAGTGCAATATTTATTTGGAATTTTAGTTAGAACTTTTGTCAGGTTCAATTGTTGAATGTGTCCCCACTGGGGAGATTTACCCTTTTCGGTTTATCCTAAAGATCATAGACAGATAGCTGGACTGAAAATCTAAGTTGTAAGTCATCACTGGAACAGGAATGGAGAGTAAATCTTCCATTGGGGACACTTGTTCCAGCGACAACTGCCTAAGAGATAATATGCTTCCTTTAGAGAAATTTCCCTCTCACTTCCTGTTGTGTTTCAATACAGGAAATAAAGGAAAAAACTGCAAAAAAGACGACAGCAAACAAAACCTGACATAGCTTTAACTCTTCCCTACTCTCTACTAGTACAATGTTTTAGACATACTTTCAAACATGCTAATGTGTGAACTGCTGCATGCTCAAGACCTCTATTGTTGGTGACAGCAGGTCAATTACACTAGAGTAGCACAAAAAATGCATGGCGGGCTTGTGGTGTCATTCATTGTTAATGGCACTCAAATGCAGCTATAAAAAAAAAAGCAAACTGGCACTCAAACACAGCAAAAAAAGGCATAATGGGCAGCTAAAAAATGCACAAAGCTCAAAGATGAAAAAATACTTAAGCTTCTTTGCCATGTTTTATCGCATATAAGGCAGCCTATTAAAATGAATGAGCTGCCCTATGCACAAAGTGCGCCAATATGTGGAAAACACACTTACACGCAGCATGCTACATAGTGAGAATGGGGGCTAAGTGAACAGGCACACATTATAAACCTGTAAATACAGAATTTTGGAAAGTGATCATTTCGCATTTTCTAAATTTAAGGCCACTTTATAACCTATAGAATTATATATATTAAATTGTAGCTGAATGAATCTATCACTGATCTTCCTTCCACCGTTCCTAGCATTCCTAAGCTCATTAAAATATTTATCAGCTCGCCACACAATTTCTGGAACACACAATGTCTGGCAATCACATCTATGCACACACAATCATTAACGGACAGCAGCAGCTGTTCTTCACTTATGTTGTTTCTTTCCGGTTTTCTAAACTTTGGGATAAATGGTCTCTGGATAACATATACCACAATAGTGCCTAACTAGTAAGTACTGTTACATGCAGCTGAAATGGTGATCTGTAAAATACAGTGCACTTTATTTAGGTAAGATCAGTTTAACACATACTAACTAACATGTTGGTGTCTGTATCATAACATACGGTATAAACAAATAATCATTTGCTTTGCTGAAGCTATACCAGTTAACTACTAGTAGCAAAAAGCAAAGCATACTTACCTGAGTTGGTGATTTCTTTTCTTGTAAATTTGGACGGACACTTCTAAAGCCTTTTGCTGCAAGGGAGGAACCACTTGAGTCACCATTCAGACCATTGTTGATACAATCATTGTAAGATCTCCAGATATCTAAAGTTAAATCAGATGAGATTTACAGCACCAGAAATGTGACCCCAGTAAATACAGTGTAGATACTGTATCTACCAGCTACTCTGCACCTCTGATGTAGCCTGTAATCCCCAGTTATACATTGATGAGAAGCTATACAACAAAAATATATGTGTACCTGAATCAGGTGAATGGGACTCCTGTCCTATAAAAAGAAAAAAGTGTATAGTTAATCCACATATAGAGGATTTACACACAGCAAGAGGTCAATTAAAGGGTCAGTCCCCCCATAACAGATTTTTTTTCCATTTTTGGTAGATGCAAGGTATTTTTGTGTAGCTGAAGAATGCCAGTGATTAGATTGTCTTGCTTCAACTCTTAGGTCTGCATACTGTCATGACTGAGAAGGAGTCCCTATATAAAAAGGACAATTTACCCCTTGCAATAAATCATGATATTCACAATGTAAAAGGCAACAGTTCAAGTTCATTTATGAACATCACTGAACTGTAGAGTAAACGATTATCTTAATTTAGTGGAACATCAGCCACAATATTTTTCTTTTTTGTTTGGGAGGTGGGAAGGTTTGAATTTTGCAAAGTTTGTGTCCCCATTGAGCATGATTTTGCTGGTGACAGTGGTCATGAAGACAGCAAATTATGGAAAATCTTACTTTGGGGTGCACAAGCTTTTTTAAACTTAGACATTTGGATAACTGACCATTTTTTTACTTCCTAGTTTGCTAAAAAGCTAGACTTTGAACACCCAAATTCAATCTATGTTAACCTAGACAATACCTCCAAACAGCTTTCAAAATCTGACCATACATCTGTATTTTTGGGTTGTTCATAAACATTTAAACATACTTCCCCTACACAAACCATCTGAGGACTGCATTTTGTTTAATCACTGTCAACGCATAACACTTAAAGAGGTATAACAATACAAAATCGTTTGAGAAGGCGCCATCTGGTATCTACTTTTCGAACATTTTTTTTTTCTCTATAAGCTTTTCAATGCCTTCCTACAGGGACTATAGAGCGTATGCTCTGGGAAATTGTTTATAGTTAAAAATTACATTTGAATGTATTGTAATTGGAAGAAAAAGTAAGCACAATGCTGTAGAAGCTGGCAACAATTAAAATAAAACAAAATTCAAATTACCAGTCAATGTAACCAAAAATACAATTATTTAATTCTATGTTTTGCTGTAGGTAGCTTTAAATTGTGGTTGAAGGCTGAATTCATAAATAGAAATGATATAGCTTTTGAGAATGACGTTAGGTTAGTTTCACAGAAACGTTTACCTGAAGTACAACAGGACTGTTATGGTACCTCTACAGCATAGTTCTGTGGTTGGATACATGCAAGTGATGTTAACACATTAAGCTGAATATTAGAAAGGATTTGGAGTCCAATCACGACAACAGGCAACAGAAACCTGTTTCGAAGGTTTTGGAAAGCAACCATATGACACCTGTTTTACAGATTTTATTTCTCTAATCATAGGAAATAAAAAAAAAAACAGTACTTTAATCATATCCCATTATATGGAATTTAAATAAATTTTTTTCACAAGGCATGTTAAACCGTGAGATTTTAGGTTTGGAGATGGCACAGTAAAATGGCCTAAAGGCACCAAAAAGCCAGATCTGGTCAGGGAAAAATTATTTATTAAAAGTCCCATTGTTTTATAATATGCCTTGCACTGCATTCACTGCTTATATTTTAACTGACACATATGTTCTGTGCAGTGTTATGTACAGTATGTGTAGGCCCTAGTCACATCTATGCATTGTGGTGCATTGAGGGCGCTGTGAGCCTTAGGTGCATTTTACACATTACCATTTATCTCTATGTAATGTACTTTGCTGGAAACAAATACTGAGATGCAAGAGCTGCCTGTGATTGACTTAAAATGCACAGGTGTGAACACATCCTCAAAGTTCAGCCATTATTTAACATTTTATTTGACCATAATATGTAATAGCATTTTATGTAAATTGCTGGACAGCATAAAATAAAGTTGAAAATCTGACCCTGAACCTGTAAAACTTTTTATTTTAGATATTCAGCACATATTGCTATACAGAGTTACTGAATGTTGACATTGAGGTAGCTGAACACATCAGGATTAATGGGAGAGAGAAGCTGCGCTATATGTAAATGCAGATCAGCAATGCGTTGTGTATTCCAAAACACTGAAGTGCAGTTCAAACGTATGACACCCGGGTGAACTAATCCTTAACAGTGCCACCAGCTAATAAAAGACTCGCTTACCAGATAGTAAGCAGAAAGGAGCAGATGGCTAAAACCTGGCCAGGGCCTTTGTTAAACCAGCGGGGACGTCCAAACAGGGGTAGTCACTGGCTAAATGTGTGCTCCAATTCCTATACGGCGTGGATAGCCCATAAACCTCAGCACCCAGCAGGGTAATCGGGGTATAAAAGAAAGGAAACCATAGTGTAATCTCGTTTTCACAAGTTTAATATAAAAAAAAGGTATTGCACTTACATTTAAATTGCAGAGAACTCGCGCTAAAAAGAGAGCCGGCCAGCTACAATAGAGATACCCGTCCTCCGATTTTTAAGACTTTTTGAAAATTTTTCAGCTTCCTCAACCACCTTTACTATTGTACTAGGACCAATCAGGGCTCATCAGTAATCCTGACTGACTTTATAGAATTGTTTCCTCAGTCCGGCCACCGACATTCTGTCCTCGGTGTGTGACGGGTGAAGGGAGCCCGGTGCCCTTTAACAAAGGCCCTGGCCAGGTTTTAGCCATCCGCTCCTTTCTGCTTACTATCTGGTAAGCGAGTCTTTTATTAGGTGGTGGCACTGTTAAGGATTAGTTCACGCGGGTGTCATACGTTTGAACTGTACTTCAGTGTTTTGGAATACACAACGCATTGCTGATCTGCATTTACATATAGCGCAGCTTCTCTCTCCCATTATTACGTGCAATTTTTGCTATATGCTGCTACTTTATTTGGGACTTTTTATATTTATGATCAATATCAATAATCTGTAATACTTCAATAAGATTGTTGTATGTATTTTAGCGCGTTTTTTTTCCCTTTACATCAGGATTAATGACTGAAGCCACTTCCCCCTGGCACAGCTCTACAAACATCAGGTTATTGCTCAGTAAAGCATATTGCTGCTGAAAAGGTTAAATGTAATATATTTTCTTGCAGCAGTACATTTTCACTCTGTGACTCATTTTCTGTCATTTAAAAAAGGAAGATACAGCAATTATGCGTACAAAGATAGCCAATGATTCATCTTTTGCAAAAAAGTTCCAATTTCCAAAACTTTCACAGGTTTAGATTTGCATTTAGATTGCAGCCATTGGGACAATACCGTTCCTTAGACTATGAACAACTATTTTCAGCAAAAGAGCAAACCGTGTGCATTGAATACATACTAGGCTTAGCATGCTACAATACTGCAGTGCTCCAATTAAAATAATGTTTTTAAGAAACTCATTAATATGCTACAGACAAATGTAAGACTTCCAGGCATAGCAAAGGTTCATAAAATTGCTGATAACTAGAACTCTTTCTCCTAGAGAGATACACTCGATTTTGGAGGCATATATAAAAGTATATCTTTGTTTTCAACTTGATAGGATAAAGTGTTGCTGAAAAACAATGGGCTTTACTGTAAACATGGAGAGAATAGAAATAAAATGCGAACCCTCTCATAACACCAGTGCATCATACAACCGACACACTATCCCTTTCTTAAAAATGGTCATCAGGGATCTTAAAAGATACGCATTAAAAGTGTAATGTCAGCCAAAACATCTTGTTTTAGTTTTGGATAGAGATGTAAAGGGTTATAGCAACCTTTAGGGAAGAAGAATCTCCCCGAAAGGACGTCTGTAACAATGAAAACATATTTTTCACTAGTACTTCCTTATGTTTCATAAAAACTATATTTTCAAATTCACCATTAAATCCTTTTCTTTGCGTTCATTCAGAGACACAGGATTTAGAGTCATTTGGGTTATACTGCTGCCTACAGGTAAATTTGGACACTAGCAAACAACAAAAAAAAAATAGTAAGCAGCTTGGGATAACTCCCACTCTCAGAATGCCTAATTTTATAGGAAAGCTTATCCAAGAGCAAAACCATGAACACAGAAGGGTGAAGCCGGTGTCCCTGAATGAACTACAAGAAGAGGATTTTAGGACGAGTAGAAAATCCAAATTTCTCTCTTTTCAATTGAGGGACACAGGATAATGAAGGTTAAATGTAGAGAGTTGTGAACTGAAGTTCAGGTGGTAGCCTTGCAAATATTTGCCTGATGCCAAAGAAGCACTAACTGCACTCTAGAGTGTGCCTTGACAGGAAAGGGTGGAACCTGATCCTTAAGACCAAAAGGCTCCTTTCACACAGGCTGTCCGATCACATTGACCTGTAAGTTTTTAAGGCAGACTTGATCTGACCCTACATTATCCTCTATGGAGCGGCGGATGTCAGCGGACACATGTCCGCTGATACCCACCGCCATCTGATCTGATCCTGTCAGCCAAAAACAGACAGATGGTGGTCCTATTTTCCCATCCATCCGATGGATCGGATGGCATAGGATGAAAAATAACAGGCGATCCGTTTCCATCTGATTTCCCCATAGAGGAGAGCGGGACTGTGTCCGCTGTGCACAGCACAGCGGACACAGACCTGTCATCCATCTGCTCAGCGGAGAGATAGAAACCTAGAAAAGTGACAGCAGAAAAAAGAGACTAAGTAGTCCATCGAGTCTGCCCATTTTCTTTTTTTGGATTTTTTTTCGTTTAAGCGGATTCCTCTTAGCAGAGGCACCCATGTGAAAGGGAACTTAGTTTGACTTATGATCTGTCTGAGCTTTGCAGGCTTTTAGTGATGACAAAGAGAGACTCCACTTTTTAAATGAAAACAGTGGCTGTGAGGTAAACATGAATAGTTCAAACTACATCCAGTAAGATGGAAGCACAATGTCCTGGTTGGGGTGAAAAGCCAAAACCATCTTAGGAAGGAGAGAGGCTCTAGGCCTCAACACTACCTTATCTCTGCGTTAGACCAGAAATGGTTCTATACAGGACAGTTCAGAAAGTTGCCCCACAGAGGTGAAGGAGGCAAGAATCCACCCTTGTTTAAAAAAAGGGAATATGATATGTTCAAAAGGTAGCTTTTGTGCAGAGAGAGCCAAGTTCACATCCCATGAAGTGACAGGTGAAGACACAGGATGAACCACAAGAAGAATACCATGAACAAAAGGTCATAAAGAATGGGATGCTAGCATTCTTTGGAACAAGATTCAACATGTTGTGATGTGGCCCTTTATGGTACTCAGAGCAAATGCGGATGTAGGCCTATTTGCAAATAGCAGAAAAAATAGAGAAGATAAAAAGGACAAGGGCTCATCCAAAGTTTAGCGCCGGCTCTATTAGGTAAAAGATTGAGGTCAAAACTAGCCTCGCCCTTTTATAAGGGTCCGGTTCCACCGTCAACCTGAGGTGTCCTATGAATCCACTGGAGACCTCTAGGTGTAGTAGTCCTCTGAATGTCACATATCACTATATAGAAAAAATTGGGAAGATCCCAAAGCCATTCTTCATAAAGGACAAGCCAGTGATATGCTACTTCTATTTGCAACTAGGTCAGGATCTGACAGGAGTATGATCAGGTCAGAATACCACATTTGTTTGGTCCAATTCAGAGCTTTAAATATGGAATGCCCTCCATCTTGATTCTATGAAATAGATGAGGACAGGGTTTCAGGAGAAGAAAGGCATATATCAGGTTTTACTGATTCCACAAAGCCACCAAAGCATTCACTCTTTCCTCCAAAGGATCCTTGGACCTGGAGACAAACCTGTTTGTTAGTGAACCTGTAATCCAAGTCCACATCCAGCATCCCCCATCTGTGACACAGAACCCGAGGAAGTATACCTGTCAACTGTCCATGCCTGGAGTGTAAATGACAGACAGGACTGAAACATGCAGTTGTGCCCATAGCAGAGTGCCATGACATTGTCCGACTGGATCCTGATTGGATGGTCTTCCAGTTGGGCTGTGCAGTGTTTTAAGGACAACCAAATCATTTTAAAATGTTGATTCAGAGATGGGTTTCCTCTAGCGTCCAAGTCCCCTGCACCAACAAAGTGTCTAGGACTGCTCCCCAGCCCGTCAGGCTGACATAGGTTATAAGGATCCTCCAAGCTATTAAAAGGTAGAAAATCCCCAACTCGCCAGAGCTGTATTCCTGAGCTATCAGGCCAGAGACAACCTGGTCCTCTGAGTCAGGCATATCAGTTTGTCCACAGACTAGTGATTACTGGTGTATGGAGTGGAACTGGGCAAACAGGACTGTCTCACAGGAGGCTACCATTAGTCAAACGACTCTCATACAAAACCAAAGAGTCAGGCAAAGGGTCCGAGATTGGGGGCAAAGAGTCTGAAGTTTCTCCTGGGGCAGAAAAACTGTGGCCCGAGCTGTGTTTAGGAACACATCCAGATATTCAAAGTAATAAGTCTTCTCCAATACTGATTCTGAAGGCTCTAAAGATCGAACAAAACGTTTTAATGGTTTTACTGTCTGTTCAAGCAGGACTTCTGCCAACTGTTCCCTTTACAGGAGGTCATCTAGATGTCCCACAAAGGGGATGCCCTGGTAACGTAACCAGGCAAGCACAGGAGCCAAAGCCTTTGGGAACATATGATGTGTGGAAGACATGCCAAATGGCAGGGCCATGAACTGAAAGTGTTGAGAACTCACAGGAAAGCAAAGAAATCACTAATGCGCTAAATGATGATGAGACATGCATTTATGCATTTTTGATATCCACAGAGGTCAAAAAGTCTCACTAATAAAGGAAGGGTATGACAGACTTAGTGGCTTCCATGTAGAAATTAAGACATTTAGAGATCTAAGATTCAAATGCCCTCTTTTTGTTTGGCACCTGGGAAAAGGTTGGAATAAAATCTCTGAAACCCTTCAGCCACAGAAACTTCTTGATTTAGAGGACCTGCAAAGGCAGCCCGTTTCATAAGTTTGGTCCATTTCCCTAATGTCTGAAAGACTACCATCTCAGCTGGTTGCAAGGTAGGGCCTACAAAAGCAAACAAGATTGCTGCAAGTATCTCCAAACGTTTATCTATGGGTTGTTTAAATACTGGAGCATCCTCAGCAGGAATCATAAATGCTTTATGAAAATTCCTGGGTTAACGATAGGAACAACCCACTTATTGATAAAAGAAGACCCCCTCAAATGAGTATTGTACTGGTAAATGTTTGTGAGGTGTACATAGGTTATCAGGTGTTCCTGTCTCAGTACTAGACATCTGGAAACAAGCCCATTGAAAAAGTTTTGGTAAACATAGTCCTAGGGCGGCTAGGGGATAGAGAGATAGCAGCGCTACTGGAAACTACAGACTGCTCCTCTGTAGGAGGAGGGCACAAACAAAATGAAAAACACTGAACCCCCCCCCCCATCAATTGCAGCGCCACTGTGCCCATCAGTTGCAGCCACTGTGCCCATCATATGCAGCCACTGTGCCCCATCATAGGCAGCCACTGTGCCCCATCATATGCAGCCACTGTACCCCATCAAATGCAGCCACTTGTGCCTGTAATATGCAGCCACTTGTACCCGTCATATGCAGCCACTTGTGCCCATCAAATGCAGCCACTTGTGCCCGTCAAATGCAGCCACTTGTGCCATCATATGCGTCCACTTGTGCCCATCATATGCAGCCACTTGTGCCCATCATATGCAGCCACTTGTGCCCATCATTTGCAGCCACTTGTGCCCAGTATATGCAGCCAGGCGCGTCCCCTGGCTCGGTTGTCACTTCACTAACCCCCCCGGCCGGTCCGACGGCACTTACCGCTCGTGTGGCAGGGCTCTGCTCCTCTCCTGGAGTGATGGGGCTCTCCTCCTCCTCTTCTGTAGTGGCGGGAAGCAGCGGCTTCCTCTGCCATGTCTCATCTTCCGCCAAAGCGTTAGGCATCCAGTAGGATCGCCTAATGCTTTGGCCAATTGGGAGACAGGTCTCACTGACCTGCCTGCTGATTGGCAGGGAGTAACATTAGTGTGAAATAGCGAAAATTCATTCAATATGCCACACAACAGGGTGGGATCAGGACGCAGTTCTCTGCGCCCCAAGCCCACCCTGTTTTGAAGCTTATCACATGCTTCAAAATACACACCCCCCGCCTATCCCCACCACTGTATTTCATGTGTCCGGCATCCTGAAAGGGGCTGGGCACATGAATAGGGAGGGTGGCGGAGGTGTCAGGAGGGGCGGCTCCTTCCTTTTTAAATTGGTATGTAATGCATAAATAAGAGCTAAAACGGTTTCTCTAAGCCTAGGAGTTATGACAACTGCCTGCAACTCCATAAGGAAAACATCATCCAGCAAGGAATTTGGAGACTCTTCATAAGACAGTTTGGTCCATAAAATACTGCATAACTGCAGTGAAACCCTCCTGGGTTGAAAATGAGGATGGAGCGACACCCGACAGAGCTAAAGAGGATTCCAAGGAATGTAGAGTCCAACGTGTTCACGGGGAAGAGGAAACTTAGCTCTCAATAGGAAAAACTTTATGAACTCACCTACTGGCTGCTGGAAGCAGGAAAGGACCAATGAACAAAAGTGATCAGGCCACTGTAGGCAGCAGCAAAAAATAACTGAGGCGAAAACAGTGTGTCATTTAGGATTGAGAGCAGTGGTGGGAAAGTGCTACATCACACTGAATATTGGGAACAAGAGACAGAAATGTGCAAGACTGACGTTCCACCCAGTGATGCAGCACTGAATTCCATTAGCATTTAGACCTTTCCATGGAAAACCAAGGGAAATAAGGATAATAATGGTGTCCAGTGTAAAGATATCACGTACCAGACACACAAAAAACTGTACCTATCGGCCACCTTGTTCAGAAATCAGAAGTCAGCCATGACAGTCTGGCAGAATAGTACATTGCAGCAGCAATCTTAACCCCCTCCTTCCTAACCTACTTCATGGAATCCATAGACTTCACTACAAAAGAACCGTCATCTCAGGCATGGGCCTGTGCAGGGCTGTAAACAGCTAACTGAGTCCTGGCAGGATGTCTATTTTGCTGTCCAGGCCTATCGTAAAACTATAAACCAATCAATTAAGAATACATAACATGCCAATCAAGGATGCTCAGACTTAATGAGGGTCATAAAAGGGCACGCAGAACAGAAGTGACCTTTCAGAGACCTTTGCCCAATTCAAAACTTAAGAATCCACACATGATTCATAAACTCAGACAGCAACATGACACATTAATACAAAGTATATATTTGAATGCGAAATTTCATACTGAACAAAATAAGTCCAGGCATGACCATAATAAGACATTCAAGAGGAAAGTGTGATGTGATTATACACCTACACCCTACATAAGGGGTAAGTAAATGTAAAAGGTCCACCTGTATGAAGACAAACCTCTAACTGGTGACACAATGGTGGTCCTGGTTACACCAATAAATAAAAAAAAAATAATAAATAGTATTTAACCGGTGATAATAGTGAATCCAACCTTGTATAAATCCAAAATACTAAAACATAAGTCCAGAATTAATCATAAGTGAAAACTCTATATGTATAACCTTAATATTGTAAATTGTCCAAACGCCAACAGGTGATTATATGTTTTATATCACCTGTTGGGGTTTGGACAATTTACAATATTAAGGTTATACATATAGAGTTTTCACTTATGATTAATTCTGGACTTATGTTTTAGTATTTTGGATTTATACAAGGTTGGATTCACTATTATCACTGGTTAAATATTATTTATTACATTTTTTAAATTTATTGGTGTAACCAAGACCACCATTGTGGACTCATCCTCTTGTGTCGCCAGTTAGAGGTTTGTCCTCATACAGGTGGACCTTTACATTTACTTACCCCTTATGCAGGGTGTAGGTGTATAATCACACCACACTGATCCAACTATTTGTGAAGTTCCCTAAGCTAACCAAGACCCTGTCTCTTGAAGAGTGCAGACAGACGATTATTCTGAAATCATAATTGGTATTGCTAAAATTACGAGTCTCCTCCTGCTCGGTCCAAAAGAGGGGGTGGTGACAGTTAAAGGGTTAATTAACCCAGTGACAATCGCTCTCAGGCTGCTGACACCTAGATTGTGGTCCCGCAAGCCGGAAAATCTTTGTGCCGGGTGCAGCTGAGTGGCATTGTTACGTTAGTGACAGCACAGTGTGAGATTGGCCAATCCTTGTCACAAGTTAGTGAGGAGGGTTGGGATCTGATACCGGCATTTGCCACATTCAGCAGTTCTAATAAACAGTCTCCTTGTGCTTAGTTCACATGGCCTACTCACAAAGTGAGTCATTAGAGGCTGGGATCACATCATATGCTGTGCCACAGCTCTGGACCTGGAAAATGATTTGCAACTCACGAAGGTCTGGAAGGCACTACAATGTGGAACTCAGTGCCTAAGGGTCACATTTCAAGTAGGTCCTGCAATTGTCCAGTCCAGTGGGGCAGCTTTCAAAGCTATTACTGGGGATATGCCAATCCGCGTAGTTACACAAAAAGAACAATAGAAAGAAGGCATCCATCCTCCTGGGACACTAGCAAAAAAAAATGTATCCTAGGTATGCTGGGACTGGAAAAGGTTATACCAAGCTAGAAACTGTTGCCAGTGTTCACATGCCACTGTAGGAGGCAGTATAAACTAGTTGTTTTTGCATCATGTGTCCCTCAATGAACAAGAAAGCAAATGTTTTTTATTACTGTCCTTTTTGGTGAGATTGTCCTTGTTTCACATGTTGGTTACCACCGTCTCTGAGACAGAAAGCCAGAAAGATAGTCTAACCTTTCCCACTTAATAAAAAAAAGATGTGGCTGGTGTTCCACTTCATTCAGGGTATACTTTTTCCCGTCTGCATTTGTATTTAGAGTTGCATTTTTCAGGTCACAAGTTCCAATGCAGAGTTGGTCTGTTTTTCAACATGTGGCATGGCATTTCTCTAGCTGACTGTATATGATATAACAAATGAAATCAGTTTTGTCAATATTTTATTAAGTGCTGAAAACTTAATTGAGATGGTTAAAAGTCAAGTATAAACAAAGAGAAAAGGAAAAGAATGTGTTCTCCGAGCAACCAATCAGATGTTCACACGCTACATAAGTGACAGACAGATGTAGGCAAATACCTGCACTTTCCTTTCCTACAGTCTTTATACAATAGGCACATCAGTTTTTAATCACCCTCCATGTGGCTTGGTTAGTTTCAATACCTGAAGTCAAAAGATTTGGAGAACTTTGCGCTCTCTTCACAGCTGTTAGTGTGACAGACATTGCAGCACGTTTACGAGCACATCCACCGCTATCTGGAAGCACACAAAGTGGTAATGATGCAAGCCAAACACAGACATAGCAGGCACATGCAATGTAAACACCAGTACAGCATGGCTTGTCAGCAGAAAACACAAGTTTGTTAGATGGAAGGTGCACACCTGTATGTGTAACACAACTGAACTTCAACATTTTGATGAGCTGCCTGCTGAATCTTACAGGTCATCCTATGTGTGTACATTAGCTGTATGGTAAACGCCACACATTGTATCAAAATTCAACATATTTCCAAAATAGTGGGCTTCCAAAATTCTATTTCCCAAGCCTATTAGTAAAAGTATTCTTTATCCATTAAGACTTAAAGTGGTTGTAAACCTTAGTCATGAAATCTGAACAAAGCACATATATCTGTAGTGTTTACTTGTCTATCTACAAAGCACTAAGCGTTTCTCTCTGGTGCTTCCTTCCTGTTATCAGCATGAGTCACATCTCACAAGTTTTCCGCCACACGAGATAAAATTTATGATGGGGTGAGAGCTCAGCACACAGCTTGTCTATTCAGAATACAGCTCTGCATGTTCCTTCGTTCCAGTGCCGCCTGTGAATGGGTGCCCTACAATCAACTCTCACACAGTTTACAGGAGCTCTAACTGCAGCTCTCCACCCCCTCATCTGTGATACTGACAGATACAGAAGGATTTTATCACAATTCTGCACTTTTAAATGAATGTAGAGAAGAGAATACTTTAGACAAACAAGAAAACTTAGGTAGGAAGATTGGTTTAATCTCTGTGTATAATGAGGCTATTCACTTCACTGGGTATATGAAAGGGTTTACAACCACTTTAACACTTATCTAAACCCTACCAAAAATCTATTATATTGGAGCTTACCAGTCCTCAGATGTGGTGGCCTCACTAGTTTTCTTTTTTCACCTGGTGATTCTGCCAGTAACACACTTCTCCTCCTAGAGTGGCAACGTTCACTCACTGTACAGTACTTCGCCTTGTCACCCTGGAATGCTCTTCTTATTTGGATTACAAACTTCTCCCTCTCTCCTCATCTCCATTACACAGAGGGGAGTTGCTTTGTAGTTCACAGAAGACAGCTGAGGAGGCTGATAACATTGTTTGAGATTGTTTGAGATTTCACTTCAGTGCAAAGGAAGTTACAGGGATTTCTGGCAGGATCAACTGGCATTTTTTTGTACCTGTGGAAAACGTTCTTAGCCTGAAAAAAACCTAATACAGGCACCACATATAGGAATGGGTAAACTGCAATATATTTATTATTTGTTCTTGGGTTTAGATATATTTTCACGTGATAGTTTAATCTGACAAATTGAAGCAAACACCAGTAGCTTGTATAACTCAAAGAAACTGGTGGTAAGATTAGTAAAACAAGGGGATGGTAAAGTTGGGTGAAAGGGTTGGATCGTGCATGGTAACTGAACCAAAAGGTGTATAAGTAAGCATTTTGTAATGGCAAAGATGTTCAAGATTATCAACAATTTATTTGTGGAGCATGGAGCAACAGTGAAATTCCCCCAAAACTGCAATAAAAAAAAAAATAAACTGCCGAAAAGCATGAACTTTCTTATGGTTTTGCCATTGTTTCTTGTTTAGATTTGGCCAGTCTAAAACAATTCTTGGTGGAATAGACATGGAAGCCCAAAGTAGCGCATAGAGAAAGCACATTGAAGTTATTAAATGTACTAAGTTTTTCACTTACTACAGAAACTTCACAAAATGAATTGATTCTTTTTCCAAACTGGAAAGTAATTCATATATTATTTGCAAAAATATATAGTTAAAATAGTAATGAGGCTATGCGTTGTACATACACTTTCATGCTATGGCTAAGTGGCAGAGCAAGCTGGGAAAAAACAGAGTAACAAATTGAAAGTCACTTGGTCAAACTATGTTGATCAGATCACTGCATGGGTTACTAACAATGCTGGAAGAAGCTCCAAGTCTCCTATATATTAATAAGATTTACAGTCAGCTCTTATGCCCTGTACACACGATCGGACATTGATCGGACATTCCGACAACAAAATCCATCAGATTTTTTCCGACGGATGTTGGCTCAAACTTGTCTTGCATATACATGATTGCACAAAGTTGTCGGAAAATCTGATCGTTCTGAACGCGGTGACGTAAAACGCATACGCCGGGACTATAAACAGGGCAGTAGCCAATAGCTTTCGACTCTTAATTTATTCTGAGCATGCGTGGCACTTTGTGTGTCGGATTTGTGTACACACAATTGGAATTTAAACGATCGGATTTCGTTGTTGGAAAATTTTATATCCTGCTCTCAAACTTTGTGTGTCGAAAATTCCGACGGAAAAAGTCAGATGGAGCCCACACACGAACGGAATTTCTGACAACATAATCCGATCGCACTTTTTCCGTTGGAGAATCCAACCATGTGTACAGGCATTATAAGTAAAGAGAAATATTTCTATAGAATACAAATGTTAAGACTGTTAAATTTTTAAAAATAAAAAAAATATATAGCACTATTACAACATTGTCAGATGTAATGCACTTGGGAGAAAAAAAACGAATGCGTTTCAAAGATCGAAGTAAAAATATTCAATGAAAAATATTATTGGAGTGCACTGCCAATAACCTTAACTACAATAATAGCTGCAGTGACCACTAAATGTGTTCCCGCACCATACCAAAATGTAAATAATAATGTGTGCTTGCGCTGCTAAAATTTGATCTAATTAAAATTTACTAATAAAAAAAATGAATGACTCATACCAATAGTGAACTAAACTGAACATAAATAAAAAAAATGTAAATAATTAATGATCTTCAATAAGTAAAGCAATAAATAATATTAATCTTCCCATCATAATGTGTATCCAAATAATATATAAAATATACCATATGTGCAATAATATTAATGTTCATCTGTGTAAAAAGTAAATGTCAAATACCACTAACCTGATAATAACAATACTATCACTATCATTCCCTTTGAGTACAGCGTCTCTAAATAACACATAGAAGAGGGGAGAGCCGCAAATATTGTACCACCTACCCGTATGTTTTGTAGCTGGTGAAGGAACATGCAAGGTTTTCATTTTATTCATCTAATGTGTGTAAATATGTAACATTTTTTTTATTGCCCCAATAAATGAGACATACTACACTATTTGCGGCTCTCCCCTCTTCCATGTGATGAGCTATTTAGAGATGCTGCACTCAAAAGGGAGTGCCCCCCCCCCCCCCGTTTTTAATAAAGAATCAATGTCGTTTCAAAACAAGAATATACTTAAAACAATACAAGTTCAATTATGTTTAATGCGATAGAAACAGAATTCACTCACACGTTTTAATATTTATTTTTATTGGAGGCACTTTGAAATAATAATGCAACAAATGTGCTTGTAGAAAGGCCTGGTTAACTGTTTTTTCTGTCAAGAACCATGTGAACATAATAAAGTTTTCAGTTTTGCATTATTTTGTATGAGGTAGTGCCCCAATACCAAATATTCACATGAAAAGTGCAAAAATCAAAAAAAATTCACAAACTTCTCAACCAACGTACATGGCCTTTAGCAAAAAAGAACCCTTAATACAAAATACTAATATATAAAAGTGCAAAATCAAGGGATTACACTATTTCTCACCGAAACATATAACATTCAACTGTAATCTTTCCTAAAGGTAGTCAGTGCCCGAATACAAAATATTCATATAAATATGAAAAGTGCACAAAAAAACAACAGACAGACATATTTTAAACAACATACAGGGCCTTCAGCCAAAAAGAACTCCTTAGTACAAAATATTCATTTGAAAATTTCTGTAAACTTGCTGAAGACAGTTGCAAAAATGTCAAGTACAGTGGGGATGGAAAGTATTCAGACCCCCTTAAAATGTCCACTCTTTGTTATATTGCAGCCAGCTAAAATCATTTAAGTTCATTTTTTTCCTCATTAATGTACACACAGCACCCCATATTGACAGAAAAACACAGACTTGTTGACATTTTTGCAGATTTATTAAAAAAGAAAAACTGAAATATCACATGGTCCTAAGTATTCAGACCCTTTGCTGTGACACTCATATATTTAACTCAGGTGCTGTCCATTTCTTCTGATCATCCTTGAGATGGTTCTGTACCTTCATTTGAGTCCAGCTGTGTTTGATTATACTGATTGGACTTGATTAGGAAAGCCACACACCTGTCTATATAAGACCTTACAGCTCACAGTGTATGTCAGAGCAAATGAGAATCATGAGGTCAAAGGAACTGCCTGAAGAGCTCAGAGACAGAATTGTGGCAAGGCACAGATCTGGCCAAGGTTACAAAAAAATTTCTGCTGCACTTAAGGTTCCTAAGAGCACAGTGGCCTCCATAATCCAGAACCCTTCCTAGAGCTGGCCGTCCGGCCAAACTTAGCTATCGGGGGAGAAGAGCCTTGGTGAGAGAGGTAAAGAAGAACCCAAAGATCACTGTGGCTGAGCTTCAGAGATGCAGTCGGGAGATGGGAGAAAGTTGTAGAAAGTCAACCACCACTGCAGCCGTCCACCAGTCGGGGCTTTATGGCAGAGTGGCCCGACGGAAGGCTCTCCTCAGTGCAAGACACATGAAAGCCGCATGGAGTTTGCTAAAAAATACCTGAAGGGCTCCAAGATGGTGAGAAATAAGATTCTCTGGATAGAACTTTTTGGCCTTAATTCTAAGCGGTATGTGTGGAGAAAACCAGGGAGAAAGAGAGAAAGAAAGAGAGAAAGAGAGAAAGAGAGAAAGAAAGAGAGAAAGAGAGAAAGAGAGAAAGAGAGAAAGAGAGAAAGAGAGAAAGAGAGAAAGAAAGAAAGAAAGAAAGAAAGAAAGAAAGAAAGAAAGAAAGAAAGAAAGAAAGAGAAAGAAAGATGGAAGGAGAGAAAGAAATGTTTGAGACTTCCACAGCCTGGCCACATACAGAGGCCGAGTACAGCCGAGTATGGCTGAGCATGGCAGAGTATAGCCGAGCATGGCCGAGTATGGCTAAGCATGGCTGAGCATAGCCGAGCATGGCTGGGTATGACCGAGCATGGCTGAGTATGACTGGGTATCACCGAGTATTGCAGAGTATGGCTGGGTATGGCTGGGTATGGCAGGGTATGGCAGGGTATTGCAGAGTATGGCGGGGTATTGCCGAGTATGGCTGAGCATGGCTGGGTATGGCATGGTATTGCAGGGTATCGCCGAGTATGACTGGGTATGGCTGGGTATCACCGAGTATTGCAGAGTATGGCTGGGTATGGCAGAGTATTGCGGGGTATTGTGGGTATTGCAGAGTATTGCACAGTATTGTGGGGTATTGCAGAGTTTTGCACAGTGCTGTGGGGTATTGCAGAGTATTGCGGAGTATTTCAGGGTGTTGCACAGTATTGTGGGCTATTGCAGATTATTGCAGAGTATTTCAGGGTATTGCAGAGTATTTCAGGGTATTGCAGAGTATTGCACAGTATTGTGGGGTATTGCAGAGTATTGCACAGTATTGCAGGGTATTGCAGAGTATTGTGGGGTATTGCAGAGTATTGTGGGGTATTGCAGAGTATTGCACACTATTGTGGGGTATTGCAGAGTATTGCACTTTATTGCGGAGTATTGCAGAGCATTGCAGAATATTGAACAGTATTGTGGGGTATTGTAGAGTATTGCGGGGTATTGCAGAGTTTTGCACAGTGTTGTGGGCTATGGGCCAGTTGTTAAGTGGTTAACTTCGCCTCAGCCTCCTCCCCTCCCCCAATCCAGCCATTTATTAATCTGTTTTTTTAGTACTTTTACACAAGTTCAGTCAGAACACTGGCACACACTGCAATCTAAATCTTCTACCTTAGCTTCCTTCCAGTCTCCAGAATTCAGCTACAGAATCCAGCAGCAGCTACACTAGTAGAGACAGCCAGCCAGGCAGGCAGCAGCTCCTCGAGGTAATAGCGCGCCGACTCCGACACAGCTCCCTGCGCTCCCCTCCGGCTGTGAGTGACGTCACGGCGCTGGCAGGGACTACGGGACTCCTCCGTAGGGGAGTAAACTGTCTGTGACACAGAGAAGTTGTGCTGAGGTCCGGAACTTAGGGATCATGCAGGAGGCAGAGCGCAATTATACAGTGCCGCTGGGCGCTGACATTATGAAACATGGG
Source organism: Aquarana catesbeiana (assembly GCF_042186555.1). NCBI lineage: Eukaryota > Metazoa > Chordata > Amphibia > Anura > Ranidae > Aquarana > Aquarana catesbeiana. Next base: position 797,809,705 of record NC_133324.1, read on the forward strand.
TCACTTTCACTTATACACTGGCGGTGGCAGGCGGCGGCCCTTTCAGAACTTCGCCTGCAGGCTGCGCCCCCCCCCTATTGCAAATGGTACCACCCAGGGCACGTGCCCCTTCCGCCCCTGCCTTGTACCGGCCCTGGTTGGCACATTCCTCCATGCAGATCTCCTCTAGAGCAGTGATGTTTTGAGGCGGTCGCTGGACAACACGGACTTTCAACTCCCTCCAAAGGTTTTCTATGGGGTCGAGATCTGGAGACTGGCTAGGCCACTCCAGGACCTTAAAATGCTTCTTACGAAGCCACTCCTTAGTTGCCCGGGCGGTGTGTTTGGGATCATTATCATGCTGAAAGACCCAGCCACATTTCATCTTCAATGCCCTTGCTGATGGGAGGAGATTTGCACTCAAAATCTCACGATACATAGCCCCATTCATTCTTTCATGTACACGGATCAGTCGTCCTGTTCCCTTTGCAGAAGAACAGCCCCAAAGTATGATGTTGCCACCCCCATGCTTCACAGTAGGTATGGTGTTCTTTGGTTGCAACTCAGCATTCTCTCTCCTCCAAACACAACGAGTTGTGTTTCTACCAAACAGTTCTACTTCGGTTTCATCTGCCCATATGACATTCTCCCAATCCTCTTCTGGATCATCCAAATGCTCTCTAGCAAACCTCAGACGGGCCCAGACATGTACTGGCTTAAGCAGGATCTGAGTCCCTGGCGGCGTAGTGTGTTACTGATGGTAGCCTTTATTACGTTGGTCCCAGCTCTCTGCAGGTCATTCACTAGGTCCCCCTGTGTGGTTCTGGGATTTTTGCTCCCGGTTCTTGTGATCATTTTGACCCTATGGGGTGAGATCTTGCGTGGAGCCCCAGATTGAGGGAGATTATCAGTGGTCTTGTATGTCTTCCATTTTCTAGTTATTGCTCCCACAGTTGATTTCTTCACACCAAGCTGCTTGCCTGTTGCAGATTCAGTCTTCCCAGCCTGGTGCAGGTCTGCAATTTTGTTTCTGGTGTCCTTCGACAGCTCTTTGGTCTTCACCATAGTGGAGTTTGGAGTGTGACTGTTTGAGGTTGTGGACAGGTGTCTTTTATACTGATAACAAGTTCAAACAGGTGCCATTAATACAGGTAATGAGTGGAGGACAGAGAAGCCTCTTAAAGAGAAGATACAGGTCTGTGAGAGCCAGAAATCTTGCTTGTTTGTAGGTGACCAAATATTTATTTTCCACCATAATTTGCAAATAAATTCTTTCAAAAATCAGACAATGTGATTGTCTGGATTTATTTCCACATTTTGTCTCTTATAGTTGAGGTATACCTATGATGACAATTACAGGCCTCTCTCATCTTTTTAAGTGGGAGAACTTGCACAATTGGTGGCTGACTAAATACTTTCTTGCCATACTATATATGGGTCCACCAACAGGGTGTGTGCGCCAATCGGCTGGTGGTGGAGCACTTGTTTATTTATGGTGAAGCACGGAATATATTATTATTATTAATAATAATTTAAAATAAAGAAAAAAAAAACTAAAAAAAAAACCAAAAAAAACCCCAACAAGATCAAGGTTTCCAGGGTTATTGTTACGGTCAAAAATCACGGTCATCATATTTTGTACAGAATTTAAAAAAAAAAACATTTTTTGGTATCTGTGCGTTTTAGACAGGATATTAAAAAAATGCAAAATGCGCATTAGTCTTTCTGGGTTGTACTGGGTTGTACTACGGGTACAAACAACAACTTTTCACCACAATCATCAGGAGCAGGAGAATTATTCTGGGCTGTTCTTTGGTGGTAAATTATGATAATAGCAGGAAATATACAGCTACATTTAAAAACATTTTTTTTTACTATTTTGGCCCAGTTTTTCTTTGAAAATAAAAAAAAAAAACAGGAGACATCCATCACCAAAGAAAGCCCAATTTGTCCTGAAAAAAACAAGGTATAATCCACCTGGATACACTACGCAGTTGTGGTGATATGTATGGTTTTACTAAGACATGTCAAAGTTGCAAAATTGAGCTTGGGTCTGTAGATTTGTGTGAAGAAGTTAATTATTAGGTTAGTGGTATTTGACATTTACTTTTTACACGGATGAACCTTAATATTACATTGCACATTTTATATATTATTTGGATATACGTCAGGATGGTGAAATTTCTGATTCATTATTGATTCACTTATTGAAGATCGTTGATTATTTATTGCTTTTTATTTATTTTCAATTTAGTTCACTATTGGTATGATTTAAAAATTTTTTATTAGTGATTTTGAATTGAATCAAGTTTTAGCAGTATAAGCACACATTATTATTTACATTTAAGTAAAAATATTACTGCAGGAAAATTTGACAATAAAATATTGAATGCTTACATTCTGAGTTCAATCAGACATGTAAACATACGAGTGACAGCCAAATAGGTGCAAAAACCTGACTCCCTATTTTTTACGTGTATCATACTTCTCTCGATAGCGGGGGCGAGATTTTGAAAAAGCAGGTTCTAAAGTAGATCAAAACCATGCTATAAATGCAAACTATTTTATATCCCTTAATCACACCTACAATCTAAACTGCTAAGTAAAGTTGTGTCATACTTACCATACACATGGCTGATGACAAATGGCGACAGTTCTGACCAAACTGAGCCACTGATTGGCTAGCTCTGCCCAAACAAACTTTTCATAACAGTTAAACTTGGAGACAGCTGGGAACATTGTAAAATAGCTTAGCTTTGTAGCATGGGTTATGTCCTCCTTAATTAAAATATTATCACTGAATGTATGTATATATATATATATATATATATATATAGTCAGTGCTGTATTTTGGCCTAGGCCAACAAGGTCCAGGCCTAGGGCGGCACTTTGTGGGGGGGCGGCGGCCGGCACCGCCCCCCCCACATGAAAAAAGCCCCCCCCTCTGCCTCCAGAGTCAGTCTATTCATTGCCGGAGGTTGCTGGCCGAGCATCTCTTACATGGAGCACACACAGCATGCGCTCACAGTTCCCCCCTCCCCTCTGCACAGACAGGAGGGAGAGAGTACTTGTCAGCATCTTCTCCGGTGTTGTGATTCCAGGGTCGATCGGATTGTGTTTTCAGTGGACAGACCCAGCTACAGTCTGTATATCCTGGAGGGTGAGAGGAAAATACCGATCCTCTTCACTGTCTCTCCTTGAAAACCTCACACAAGGCTTATCTGACTTAGTTTCTCCTATCTCCCTGTTATCTGAAATATGGACTCTCTGATAATGAACCCTCTGTGTCCTTGCTGTGCTTTACTACTCTGCTTCAATGGGCACATGTACACTGCTGCTTACATATATGGTTAACTCTTTACAGCTCAATATCTGCAGGCCTGGAATCAATGGCATTTAACACCTTAGTGTCTGCTTGTGTATGTGGTTAACATTTCATAGCTACTTGTATCTCTAAGCCCTGGTTCACAATGATGCTACTTTGAAATCACACTATTTCACTTGAAGTAGCGCGATTTCAAAGTAGCAAGGTCAGCGCGATTTCAGGTGCTACTTGATAGACATTTGTGTGGCTTCATTCACAGATGTCTATTGAAGTCGCACCTGAAATCAGCAAAAGTAGTACAAAAACTACTTTTGGGAATCAGTGCGGTGCCGCAAAGTCGGCATCGCACCAATTCAGAAAGTGCCATTGCTGGCAAAGCTGCCGTGAAATCGCATGCCAAATCAGCCCAATGTGAATGGGTGCTTAAATAGGAACTGCAGTCTACCCACATAATTTGGCATTATTAGAATGCAATTGGAGACCCTTATTGGGCACTGATGAGGCTGTACTGATGGGCACTGATGAGGCTGTGCTGATGGGCACTGGTAAGTCTGCATTGATGGGCATTGATCAGGCTGCGCTGATGGGCACTGGTAATGTTGGTGAGGCTGCATTGATGGGCACTGGTGAGCCTGCTTTGATGGGCACTGGTGAGGCTGCTTTGATGGGCACTGATGAGGCTGCTTTGATGGGCACTGATGAGGCTGCTTTGATGGGCACTAATAAGGCTACACTGATGGGCACTAATGACACTGCGCTGATGGGCATTGATGGGGCTACTTTGACGGGCACTGATGAGGCTGCATTGATGGGCACTGGTAATGTTGGTGAGGCTGCATTGATGGGCACTGGTGAGGCTGCATTGATGGGCACTGACAAGGCTGCACTGATGGGCACTGACGAGGCTGCACTTGGTACCCACTTTTAACTACTTCAATACTGGGCACTTTCACCCCCCTCCTTCCCAGACCAATTTTTAGCTTTCAGCGCTGTCACACTTTGAATGACAATTGCACGGTCATGCTACACTGTACCCAAATTACATTTTTATCATTTTTTTCACACAGAGCTTTTCTTTGGTGGTATTCAATCACCGCTGGGGTTTTTATTTTTTACGCTACAAATAAAAAAAGACCGAAAATTTTCAAGAAAAATAAGCATTTTTCTTAGTTTCTGTTATAAAATTTTGCAAATAAGTAATTTCTTTTGATAAATTTTGACCAAAAATGATGCTGCTACATTTCTTTGGTAAAAATAACCCAAATCAGTGTTTATTTGGTGCAGGCAGTGATGAGGGACAGACAGATGTTTTATGGGGACACAGACATGTGTATGGGGACAGGGGTGACAGTGGTGCTTGGTGTACTGTTTGTGGGGTGATCTGTAACAGCTCTCTGTGTAAAATCATCCTCGCGCAGACAACTGTCATAGATCTGCAGTCCCCCCCCCCTTGCACTAAGCTCGGCGGGGAGAACTGTCACAGAGACATGCGTCTCTGTTTACATTGTGACGGCTGTGATTGGACACAGCCGTCACGTGATCAGGAGGGCCGATCACAGCACCCATATCCAGATCTCTGCTCAGCTGGATTCTGTGATCATAATGATCACAGGATCAAGCCGCAGCGTGCCTTGTGGCCACGCTGCGAGCACTCGCTCTGAGGGACGTTCCTGAACGTCCGTTCCTGAACGTCCACTCAGAACAAGGAAATGACCACCCGGCCGTTTATGTGCAGTGGCCGGGTGGGAGGTGGTTAATGTACAGAGAGAAAGAGGTGGAGCTCTAAGAAGAAAAGGTGGGGCCTAAAGAGGAAAGGGTGTGGTTTACAGATGACAGGGCGGGTCTTAAACAGGAAGGGCCATGGCATTGACCGGAAAGGGTGGATCGTATTTAAATTAGGTGGTGCACAAGTTTAGGCAGGCCTAGGGCAGCACAAAACCTAAACACACCACTGTATATAGTAGTAATGTGAAACTAAATATAGTGAACATTACATTATATAAAAATATGAACAAGCCTACATTTCTTTTATGAAAAGAAAAAATTATTCCATTAGTTGTTTTACCTTTGCAAAATACCTGTAATATGTAATATATATATATATATATTTTAATTTATTTAAGACAATAATGATTAGCTTACCAGTTTTGAAGTTACCATTTACTTTGCCCATGTAGGGCAAAGTAACAGGATCATTTAACGCCCCCTCCTGCCCAGTAGCATATAATCACCTTTCCTTCACTCCCCCACTCCCATGTGATAGCACTGAGCCATGGAAGAAGAGAAATGAGCCATATGTTCCTTTATATCTGGAATTGTTGGGTATTTGTTTTTATTCCCAGCACCTGAGCAGAACAGAGGAGAGCAAGGATAGGTGAATGTAAGATGTTGTGAAGAAGGAAAGTTCAGTGACCATGTTTGCCCATCATAGGCAAAGTAAAGGTTCACTCTGAGAACTGGCAAGATGTAGCCATTCATAGACAATATAGCAGATATTATGCCACCTGTAACATAGTATCTATCCAGTGTAAAATGAGTTTAATCATACCTGTATTCATCTTGATGCAGCAGGATTTCACAAAAGTGACGTCAGTTTGCCTGTTGATGAAGAAAATATTTAATTCAAATAAATGTACATGGCAATTTGTAATAATTGTACAGCCTAACATGATGGCTCCTATCAATTGCTGCTTTTATAGTTAAAGTGCATTGGCATTATAAATACTGGATACTGAGAAATGTAATATGCACGGATTGATGCCATGCTTTACAGCACTTTACTTTAGCCTTAGAGCTTGATGGGGTTGTGGAGTTCATTAGGCATATTCCACTCAAAGTGATTGTGAAGGTTTTTTTGTTTTTTTTTAAAAACAAACATTTATACTTACCTGCTCTGTGCAATGGTTTTGCACAGAGCATTGCTGATCCACCTTTTCTGGGGTCCTCCGCCGGCGCTCTGAGCAACTCCTCTTCTCCATGCGCCACCATAGGAAGCTTTCTATGGTGGCACACATGCGATCTTAATCCTGAGCAGCGCTGTCTGTGTCTATTGACAAACACAGTAAGGTACAGCCCTGCTCCCTTGTCACTGGATTTGATTGATAGTAGCAGGAGCCAATGGCTTCTGCTGCTCTCAGAGTCCAGTGAGAAGGGAGAGAGCAGCGTTGCTGTGCTCGTATACACCACTGGACTGAGAACAGGCTCAGGTAAGTATTTACGGGGGGCTCAACATCATTTTTTTTTACCTTAATGCAAAGAATGCATTAAGGTAAAAAAACTGAAGTCTTTACAACCACCAAGTAAAGTACAGCAAGTTGCATTTGTGGTACATACTGATGAGGAACTCTATACAGTCATTTGTGAATCAGAGATATTTCTACAGAATTGTTTAAATATAAAAAAAATGTTAAAACTTATATATAATCAAAATGTAAAATGATATATTCATTTCCACATTGTATTTCAATTATTTCTGGCCTACTCCTATTAATCTGATTGAGTTTGTCATTTGCAAACATACTTTGTGAAGATCCCCACACATTTACTTCTTGGAATTCTGTAACATGTATACACCATGCCCTGTGAGTAGGAAGTGTGGTGTCACAGCAATCACAGCCTCCCTCCTGCACTACAGTGGAGCTGAAAGGAGGAGTTTCATTAGCCGGAGTCAGTACAGGAATCGTTGCTTGAAGGCTGCAAGGTACCATGGGATATGTAGTCATTCGAATTTGAAACAGCAGAAGAGAAGCTGCAAACCATGCAGGGAATCCAGGAAGTTGTGAAAAGATATGGACAGCAGACAGGCAGAACTCACAACATGAAGAGATTTTCAAATTTGTTTATTGGATTGTCAAATATAACTGTTGCTTGTATTGGTATTACAATGAATTACAATTCCTTTAATTGACTGCTCTGGGCTACAATTTTATAGATTACGAACTAAAAAAAAATACATGACGGGACTTCCCTGTGGCATTCCCCGACGTCACAGGGAAGTCCTGTCAAGTCACCGTGCGTCAGAGGGGGGCGGGGTCACCGGGTGCCCCCCCCCCGTTATTTAAGAACCGTCAAAAGAGGAGACGCGTCACACAGCAGGAGCCTCCCTCCATGCCAGCATGGGTGCAGAGCGGCCCGGAGAAGAAAATGAAGAAGAGAAGAAGATGAAGAAGAGAAGAAGATGAAGAGAAGAGCGGGAGCCTCCCCCCATGCCATGGGTGTGGAGCGGCCCGAGGAGAAGAAGATAGAAGACGCCGCGGAGGAGATGCTGGACGAGAACACCGGAGGAAGAACCAGAAGAACCAGAAGAAGAAGAAGGTGAAGGAAGATAGAAGAAAGAAGAAGCATTTAAATAAAGGAATTGTCAAAAACTGTCTCTTGTCATTTTTAACAGTTTTTTAGTGAAATGGTAAGGGTACTTTTGTACCCCCTTACCATTTCACACAGGGGGGGCCGGGATCTGGGGGTCCCCTCGTTAAAGAGGGCTTCCAGATTCCGATAAGCCCCCCGCCCGCAGACCCCCACAACCACCGGCCAGGGTTGTGGGGATGAGGCCCTTGTCCTCATCAACATGGGGACAAGGTGTTTTGGGGGGCTACCCCAAAGCACCCTCCCAATGTTGAGGGCATGTGGCCTGGTACGGTTCAGGAGGGGGGGCACTCTCTCGTCCCCCCCTCTTTTCCTACGGCCTGCCAGGTTGCGTGTTCGGATAAGGGTCTGGTATGGATTTTTGGGGGGACCCCACGCGTTTTTTTTTTTTTATTTTGCCACGGGGTTCCCCTTAAAATCCATACCAGACCTGAAGGGCCTGGTATGGAATTTAGGGGGACCCCCATGTCATTTTTGGTTCGGTTTTCCCCTGTGGGGAATTCCCATGCCATTTTTATCAATGAACTTTTATGTGTATTGTCGGACCGGCAATGCAATAGCCGCAAGTAGTTTTAAATGACTTTTTTCCTTTGAAATGTCATTTTGCTGTCAGACTGTTCTAAACACGGGAAACATGCGCCCCTTTATAGGCATACTATAGACACCCCCCAGGTACGAAATTTAAAGGGATGTTACACTTTTATTGTTTGACTTTAAGCATTATTAAAATCACTGCTCCTGAAAAAACTGTCGTTTTTAAAACTTTTTTTTGCATTGATCCATGTCCCCTGGGGCAGGACCCAGGTCCCCAAACACTTTTTATGACAATAACTTGCATATAAGCCTTTAAAATTAGCACTTTTGACTATTCATGTTCGTGTCCCATAGACTTTAACGGTGTTCGCGTGTTCGAACAAAATTTTTTCCTGTTCGCATGTTCTGGTGCGAACCGAACAGGGGGGTGTTTGGCTCATCCCTACTACTGACACACTCCCTTGCAGTATCCACCCCCATATGCAGCTGAGAGGTTCTCGCGTATAGAAAAAAAGTGTATATATGTGTATATATATATATATATATATATATATATATATATATATATATATATATATACATACATACACACACACACACACACACACACACACATACATATACACACACACACACACACTCACTGGCCACTTTATTAGGTACACCTTACTAGTACTGGGTTGGACCCCCTTTTACCTTCAGAACTGCCTTAATTCCTTGTGGAATAGATTCAACAAGGTTTTGGAAACATTCCTCAGGAGGTTTTGGTCCATGTTGACATGATAGCATCACGCAGTTGCTGCAGGTTTGTTGGCAGAACATCCATGATGCAAATCTCCCGTTCTACCTCATCCCAAAGGTGATCTATTGGATTGAGATCTGGTGACCATGGAGGCCATTGGAGAACAGGGAACTCATTGTCATGTTCAAGAAACCAGTTTGAGATGATCTGAGCTTTGTGATATGGTGCATTATCCTGCTGGAAGTAGCCATCAGAAGATGGGTACATTGTAGTCATAAAGGGATGGACAAGGTCAGTAATAATACTCAGGTAGGCCGTGACGCGTACATGATGCTCAATTGGTACTAAGGGGCTCAAAGTGTGTCAAAGAAAATATCCCCCACACCATTACACCAACACCACCAGCCTTTGAACCATTGATACAAGGCAGGATGGATCCATGCTTTCGTGTTGTTTACGATCAAATTCTGACCCTACCATATGAACGGCACAGCTGAGATAGAGACTCATCAGATCAGGCAACGTTTTTCCAATCTTCTACTGTCCAATTTTTGTGAGTCTCTGAATTGTAGCCTCAGTTTCCTATTCTTAGCTGACAGGAGTGGCACCCGGTGTGGTCTTCTGCTGCTGAAGCCCATCTGCTTCAAGGTTTTGATGTGTTGTGCATTCAGAGATGTTATTCTTCATACCTTGGTTGTAACGAGCAGTTATTTGAGTTAGTGTTGCCTTTCTATCATCTCAAACCAGTCTGCCCATTCTCCTTTGACCCCTGACATCAACAAGACATGTTCGTCCACACAACTGCTGCACACTGGATATTTTCTCTTTTTCGGACCATTCTCTGTAAACCTTAGAGATGGTTGTGCATGAAAATCCCAGTAGATCAGCAGTTTTTCAAATACTCAGACCAGCCAGTCTGACACCAATAACCATGCCACGCTCAAAGTCAATTAAATCCCCTTTCTTCGTCATTCTGATGCTTGGTTTGAACTTCAGCAAGTCGTCTTCACCACATCTAGATGCCTAAATGCACTTTTTGCTGCCATGTGATTAGCCGATTAGCAATTTGTGTTACCAAACAATTGAACCTAATAAAGTGGCCGATGCGTGTATATACACACATACAAATGTTTGCCTTCTATTTTAAACTGAATGGGTTGGTTTACAAGGTAAGGGTTCACATATTCTTTAAGTAAATGCCAGTGAAATCTAATTAATTGTTTCTTTTGATAATATCCCAATCAAATCCTTAGACCCACAAACCATGTGCCATATGACATGGCTTCTGTCAATACTTTATCTTACTATCTTAGGCTATTTATAAGCCAGTCTCACTACAATAAATGAAACAGCTTTTTGGGGTTTCTGAAAATATTCATTAATAAAATGCAAAAATTTGTTGCCATAACAGAAATAGAGGGAAATATTCCAATGAGGACATTTGTTCTGGTGAAAAGGGGTTTCCCTCACTTTTGAGTGAATTCATAGTTACATAGTTAGTCAGGTTGAAAAAAAGACACAAGTCCATCTAGTTCATCCATAAATAAATAAATAAAATAAAAAATATCATACAATCCCATATACCCAATCCTATACCCACAGCTAATCCAGAGGGAAGAAAATGAAGGTACGCCTTTCAAATAGGACAATAAATGAACAAAAGCAATTGTGGCTCTACTTTACCAACCCTTCATGAAACAAGTGTTTAATAGGCAGTGATATATAGCATTAGTTCATTTACACAATGGACAATGAGCTATGAAAAATACAATTCTGGCTTATAAAGACTTTGTCTGGTTCTTGTGCCTCAAGTATGTCTGTTGGGGTCATTCATACCTTTCCAACACGTGCTGGACAACAGACATCCTACCTACCTTAGAAGGCATTGAGAGATTCTACTTGAGCATAAATTAATCAGATTATTTACCTTCAAAACTAAATCTATATGAAATGGTTTTAATGTTCTTCTAAACAGATAAATACTGTGGCATTATATGAAGAACCTCGCAGAATACTGTTGAAATCGTTTTTAATGTTAGATGTAGCAATTAATTGCTGCGTATAATTTCCTTCACTTTAGAGCCAAGTGGATTTCTCCCGTGTAGCCAAAAATCAACATATAGAACTGTTAGAGCCTGTATTACTTGGCCACATTTCAACTGAGAAATAAGCAACATCTTTACCTGTTGATCATCACAGCAACAAAAAAAAAAAAACATGCAGGAACATTTCCCAGCCATATGCTGTCTATAATTTTACTTTAAATAGAAGTAGAAAATTCATGACATAGTATAAGAACACAGAAGTGCTTGTTTAAGCAGAGACCCAGGATTCCAAAGGAAATAATACCCTGAGCCAAGTACATAGAAAGGCAGTAAAGGGACGAGCTGTGAGCCAAATGGAAATTAGGGGCTTAGACATCAGATGCAATTTTCTTAAAAGTTATTTTCTCCAAATGTGTTTGAGCTCTCAGCCATATTAGTTTCATTTTTCTGTGATATAAAAAATATATTACAGCCAAAGATTACTGAATTATGCATATGACCAATGGTTGGGCTGGCATGGCAAATGGCCTTTTTCCTACTTACTATCTTCTCTGCAAATGTGACCTGCCACTGAGAAGTAAAATGGCCAAAACCGTAGTGCAACATATATCTGCTCAATTCAGTAGTTGTTGACCCTGTTAGAAAATACTAGTGTAGATACTTATGTGGTCTTACTTAAAACAAATCACTACATACTACTACACTACATACTATATCACTACAGTTTGCAGGAGAGGAAAAATCATAAAGCACATACAACACATGTGTCAGACACCAAGCCCTCGAGACAAAACCTACCTACACAAGAAATGAAAAGGATATGCTTCTAAGGATTCACAATGCTCTCACTATATAGTATAATACACATTTCACCAAATGCGTGAATTCTGGGTGAAAGTTGGATGAATTTTGTGTCGAATAGACCCTTTAGTGGCTAAAGGGTGATGGTCTGATGCACTTATTACCCTTGTCCTCTGAGTGCACCTGCAGCTGTGCTCCCACTTGTGTGACCACACTGCCATTTGTGAACAGATGCCAGAACTTTACTTCCTCGTCTTTATACCAAAACTTAGGACCTCTTCTCTTTTGACAACTGCAAACAGGTTACAGTGCTCTATCCTTCTCTACTTGTGTGTTTGCTAACACAGGGAATTATTGTCACAATCTTTGTGACCTACCAGAGCTCATATTTCATTAGGGGAAGACCACCATATTACAGTAGACAAACACAAATCACTTACTTGGAGTCTTTATTTAAATGCTAGGTGGCTCCTAATCCCCCATAACAAATTCAGGTCATCTGTGCTTACTTCTCTCACTTCTCTGACTGGAGTCTTTTCATTCTCTCAGGTTTTTTTTTTTAAATGGTAACAAGAAGTGCTGTGTGGGCCTCATCCTAGGAGAAATGGTCTACATAGCGGCTAAAGATAGGTCTTACCACATAACAAAAATGTAACTGTTCACCGAGACCATTACATCACACTTCCTCATAGACACTCACCAATCAATGCTAGGGCTCAAAAAGTTCACCTACCCTGTTAGAAAACACCTGGATTTCAACCAGGGGGGTTTCCTTTAATAAACTTAATGAAAATGTAAAAATACTTTAATTTAGTCCAAATATACAGTATGTGCTCTAAAAACTGCTATACAGTGTTCATTTTGTTGATGAAAATATATTTGTCCCCAGACCACCGTCCATAGCACTGTATGCATTACAGGCCTCCTCAGACCACTGTCCAGAGCACTGTATGCATTACAGGCCTACTCAGACCATTGTCCAGAGCACTGTATGCATTACAGGCCTCCTCAGACCACAGTCCAGAGCACTGTATGCATTACAGGCCTCCTCAGACCACCGTCCAGAGCACTGTATGCATTACAGGCCTCCTCAGACCACAGTCCAGAGCACTGTATGCATTACAGGCCTCCTCAGACCACCGTCCAGAGCACTGTATGCATTACAGGCCTCCTCAGACCACCGTACAGAGCACTGTATGCATTACAGGCCTCCTCAGACCACCGTCCAGAGCAATGTATGCATTACAGGCCTCCTCAGACCACCGTCCAGAGCACTGTATGCATTACAGGCCTCCTCAGACCACCGTCCAGAGCACTGTATGCATTACAGGCCTCCTCAGACCACTGTCCAGAGCACTGTATGCATTACAGGCCTTCTCAGACCACTGTCCAGAGCAATGTATGCATTACAGGGCTCCTAGATGACTGTCCAGAGAACTGTGTACATTAGGGCACTTTCACACCGAGGCAGTGTGGGCATCGGCGGTACAGCGTTGTTAGTATTAGCGGCGCTTTACTGTCAATTTAGCCAAGCTTTTTGGCGGCTAGCGGGGCACTTTTAACCCCCTCTAGCGGCCGAATAAAGGGTTAAAAGCGCCCATGTAGTGCAGCTGCCGAATCGCTTTGCAGGCACTTCAGTGGCGCTGCCCAGTGATTTCAATGGGCATTGGCGCTTTAGGAGCGGTGTATACATCGCTTTTTAGTAGACTAAAACACGACAAAATTCGGATGACTAAAATACAACTAAAACTAAAATGGTATTTTAGTCAAAAGTAAATCGAAATTTCAAGAAAAAAAATTTAAATTGCTGCTATATGTAATCAATAATATGAATCCCTCACCAATAACTGAACCAGCGGATACCAATAAAGCCCATGTATTTGCAGCAATTTGCTAATTGAACAAAGGAACCTAGCTGCAGAATGTATTCGTTTTCAGATTAAAGTTACACAACATTCACCCAGTTATGCGCCAACTGTTGGTGCTATATAAATCCTGGTTATTAATAATAATAATAATATGCAATGTCAAGAGCTGGTGGCCCCATACAGTGCTGGATTTTAGACCTTGGGGGGCCTAGGCACTTCAAGTTAAGGGTGACCCCTCAACACAGAAATTAATAGGGTTGTGGTTTTCCACCTTAATGCATTCTATGCATTAAGGTGAAAAACCTTCTGTAGTGCTGAAGCCCCCCGGTGCCCCCATTTTACTTACCTGAACCCGATTTTCTTCTCCCCGGGGATGAGCACACCAGCTCTAGGTGGTGTCTCGTGTCCTGACTGGATAGATTGATAGCAGAGCAGCCATTGGCTCCCGCTGCTGTCAATCAAATCCAATGATGATGATGGTGACGGGGGCGTGGCGGAGTCCCGCTTTCTATGCCAATAGACACAGAAGCAGGACTCGGGACCATGCCTGCATGGGTGTTCCATAGGAGATCGCTTCTCTGATGCTACTAGAGCCGCTGGGCGGACCCCAGAAGAGGAAGATCGGGGCCGCTCTGTGCAAAACGAACTGCACAGCGGAGGTAAGTATGACACGTCTGTCATTTAAAAAAAAAGGCTTTAGTAACCCTTTAAATTATGACAAATAAAGATGTGAACAGAAACAAACTGAAACAACATTTGTTCTAAAAAATATAGGTTAGCTTTCAAAGAAGAATTTTATTTTTTCTCCTCAATTTTATTGCCTGTAAGAATACACTTTACACAGGTAATTGAAACTGGCAAGTCATACATCACAGTTATGCATCACACTACAGTATTTACAAAAAGTCTTTCTTCCTGGACTTAGCATCTGCAAAATCTTTAACTTAAAGTGTTACTAAACCCAGGACCCTGCATTCACTATATCTGGTATCCCACAGTACACAGAACATGGAAATGGAATTATTTTAGTAAATATAAACTGCTAAATACCTTTTCTTATCAGCAGTATATAGCAGTCTTGTGACTTCTATCAGTGTCTGGCCGAGTACTGGTTGAAGCTTGTAGGAGGAGTTTTCATTCTCCTCTGACTGTCCTATGAGGCTGCAGGACCCCTGACCCTCTGTCTGGACAGTGCTGATTGGCCCTGTGTCGATCACATGCACACTCCCAAGAAAAAAAAAAAAACCTCTCTAGCAATACACACCAAACTCAGCATGTGCAGAGTGACTCCAAAGACTCTGTACTAACAGGAGATGGATTTGGGACTGTGAAAGAAGGGGAGGTATAGAGAAAACTGGATCAAACAGCTTTTTTACACAATGCACAGGATTAACTCCTTAGGTTCCACAGTGAATATAACAAGCATGCTTTACTGCATCTACAGACTGATTTTGCTGTTGCAGGTTTAGTAACACTTTAAGCTGGCCCATAAGCTCAGCCGGTTCAGCAGACCATCTATGGGCAGGCTGGTCCATCTTTCGACTTCCATACAACCAGCCTGTCAGATTTTTTACATGCGATTACTGCCGGCAGCTATATCTGCTGGCAATAAAGGCTCCCTGTGCCCCATCCACTGGCAGAACACAAAAGCACTGTGGGAGGCATTCACCTAATGCTGACTGTTGATGGGGAAATCAAGTGTTTTTCTTTAGCTCCACCCATGATGGAAGGAAAGAAAATTGCATAATCTATGGGCTGCCTAACTCAATCTGTATCATCATGAGGACACTGTTCTCAATAGCCAGTAGACATAGAGCACTTAGCCTTTCATGGACCATCTTTATCAGTGCCAATTTGCTGAACGACCTCTCTCCTGAACAGCTAGTGATCATCATCAAACATATCATATTCTAAGGCCCCTTTCACACTGGGGCAGACAATAGCGCCTGCAAACCGACCCAAAACAGCCGCTGCTGTGTCTCCAGTGTGAAAGCCCCGAGAGCTTTCACACTGGAGCGTTGCGCTTGCAGGACGGGAAAAAAAGTCCTGCTAGCAGCATCTTCGGAGCAGTGTATACAACGCTCCTTCACCGCTCCTGCCCCTTGAAATCAATGGGGCAGCGCAACTATACTGCCGGCAAAGCGCCTCTGCAGTGTTTTTTAACCATTTCTCGGCAGGGGGGTAAAAACGCCCTGCTGGCGGTCAAATACTGCCACTAAAACTACGGTAAAACGCCGCAATTATTTACCGCCAACGCACCTCCCACCCCAGTGTGAAAGGGGCCCAAGAGCTACATTAACACCCGGAAAAGTATCAGCAAGCCCATCATTATGTAATAAAACTACCTGTTGAGATGACATGACCGAAGCTTGGCAAAGGCTGCAAACTAGACCATTTCCTCAACAAACACACTAATGAAGTCCAGAGGAAAATACGTTTCATTTTTTTTTTTATAAAGGAAGTCTAGGGCCTCCTCTGGAAGGGGGTCCTGGGGCAATTGCCCCTTTTGCCCCCTATAAATCTGGCACTGGCCCCATACAGTATGTTTCAGTATTGTAAACATTTTAAAAAAAGGTGCCAAAACAAATAGTTTTCAACTGATGATTACTCAGCAATAGCAGGGGAACTTTAATACTTCTTTCTACATAACTTAGGCATGTTTTACAACACTGACTATATCCACTTATCAAAGATTTGCATATAAAAGTTAAAAAAAATCTTAAGCAGCCCATCACTGCTCTGCGCCTATATAAAACAAAAGCATGAGTTACTGTGAAATATAAAGACAGAGCATTTGGCTATGCATAGCAAATATACAGTCTACAGGCCCAACATCTCCTGGTTCCAACACCTACTTACAGTGCCTTGCAAAAGTATTCACCCCCCTTTCGCATTTTTCGTGTTTTGTTGCCTCACAACCTGGAATTAACATGGATTGTTTGAGGATTTGCATCATCTAATTTACAGAACATGCCCACAACTTTGAAGATCTTTTTTTTATTGTGAAGCAAACAACAAATAACAGAAAAAGTCAATGTGCATAACTCGCGTTGGATAAGTCTCTATGAGCTTGCCACTGGGATTTTTGCACATTCCTCCTTGCAAAACTGCTCCTGCTCCTTCAAGTTGGATGGTTTGCGCTTGTGAACAGCAATCATTAAGTCTGACCACAGATTTTCTATTGGATTGAGGTCTGGGCTTTGACTAGGCCAGTCCAACACATTTACATGTTTCCCCTTAAACCACTCAAGTGTTGCTTTAGCAGTATGTTTGGGGTCATTGTCCTGTTGGAAGGCGAACCTCCATCCTAGCCTCAAATCACACACATACAGTGGTACAGGTTTTGCTCAAGAATATCCCTGTATTTAGCACCATCCATCTTTCTCTCAACTCTGACTAGTTTCTCAGTCCTGACTGCTGAAAAACATCCCCACAGTATGATGCTGCCACCACGTTTCACTGTGGGGATGGTGTACTTTGGGTGATGTGATGTGTTGGGTTTGCGACAGACATAGCGTTTTCTTTGATGGCCAAAAAGTTAAATTTTAGTCTCAGCAGACCTTCCTCCAAACATTTTGGGTGTCTCCCACATGCCTTTTTGCAAACTCAAAATGTGCCATTTTGTTTTTTGCTGAAAGTAATGGCTTTCTTCTGGCCACTCTGCCATAAAGCCCAACTCTATGGAGCGTACGGCTTATTGTCATCCTATGTAAAGATACTCCAGTCTCTGCTGTGGAACTCTGCAGCTCCTCCAGGGTTACCTTAGGTCTCCGTGCTGTCTCTCTGATTAATGTCCTCCTTGCCCGGTCCGTGAGTTTTGGTGTGCGGCCATCTCTTGGCAGGTTTGCTCTTGTGCCATGTTCTTTCCATTTGGTTATGATAGATTTGATGGTGCTCCTAGGGATCATCAAAAATGTAGATAATTTTCTATAACCTAACCCTGACTTGTACTTAAGAACATTGTCCCTTACTTGTTTGGAGAGTTCCTTGGTCTTCATGGCAGTGTTTGTTTAGCAGTGTCTCTTGCTTAGGTGTTGAAGCCTCTGGGGCCTTTCAAAAAGGTGTGTATATGTAATGACAGATCATGTGACACTTAGATTGCACACAGATGGACATCATTATGTGACTTCTGAAGGTAAATGGTTGCCCCATAGCTTTTTATGGGCTTGATAACAAAGGGGGTGAATACATGCGCACATGCAAATTATCATTTTTTTATTTCTGAAAAATAGCTTTATGTATATATTTTTCTAATTTTACTTCACCAACTTAGACTATTGTGTTCTGATCTATCATATAATTCAGATTAAAAAAACACTGAAGGCTGTAATGTTACAAAATAGGTAAAAAGCCAAGGGGGGTGAATACTTTTGCAAGGCACTGTATGTGTCTATTCTTTAACTACTGACACATCAAAAAAAACGTGGAAACTCAGGCCACACAGGGCTCTTAACAGCATCAGCAAAATTCCTGGCATTCAAAGAAAGCTCATTTATACACAGTTCACATATTTTTAAGCTGTCTAAAACTAGAGCGAGTCCAATCATTTTTGTTCTGTTTTGATAAAGTTTCTTTGATTCCAGCTTCGGCTTAGCAAAAGAGCTACAAATTATTGAGGACACCACATTCCTGGAGTGTTTGCTGGCTGCTAGTGGAGACAGCATTAGTGCTATTCTTCCAGACAATGTAACTTAACCAGCGGTGGCATCCATGAAGAAAGACCCATGGTACTCAACACTGCTCTGATTCATTCCAAACTGTCAGAATGATTTCTGGCGGTAGGACTGTTGTTGTATGATATGCACTCTACTAGAGCTGAACTTGATCTTAAAGCTATATTAAACCCAAAACCAATGTAATATATTGCAACTTCTCAATCATTAGATGTGGTGGCTGCATTAGTTTGCTTTTTAGGCTTTTTTCCCCTCTGTTTTCACCTGGTGATCTGGCCAGTAACACACCTCCTGCATTAGAGTGCCTTCACTCTGGGTGAAAGAGCACAAGGGCACTTTGACAGCAGCATTGTCAGTCTGGGGTGAGGAGAATGTTCGATGTACTAGCAGATTTAGACACACTAACAAATTAAAGTCAAACTCCAGCTCACACTGCAGTTACACAAGTAGTTACAGCAACAGTTTTTTTCTTTTGGGATAAGATGTCATGCACACAGGACATTTTGAAAACTCTCCTAGAAGCCTTTCCTCTGGGCAGTAGCGTTTTGGCAGAAAAATTGCCTGACATTTGCAAAGGTGTCTAACGCTTTTACAAGCGTTTAGGCCCATTTACAGGCATCAAGCGCTTGGGCATTAATTTAGTTCATTGGCCAGAACATTAATTTACTCTGCCCATTGAAATTAATTAACACTCAAGCGCTAAACGTGCCTAGAGTTATCACACGTTTACAAGCAGAAATTGTTTTTTTTCTATAAGAACCCAGATCTCTCCTCTACCCTATCTACTAAAAAAAACAAAACAAAAAAAAAAAAAAAAACACACTGGAAAAAATTGCTTACATACACTCTAAACCAGAAGTCACGTCATGACGTTGCTCCCGGCCTCAAAGATCATAGAGGTTTGGTCTCTCCTCACCTCTATGGCCAGCCGTGCAATCCACCGGATCGTTTCCTGTGCTGGCCGGTGAGCCCAGGAAATGATACAGCGGTTCGCATGGCGAGCCCCCCGATTAACGACTCGTTCCACTGCTTCTTAAAGGGATCCAGCAGCTAATCAACTGCTCAAATTGCTTTTAGTGAAAAGAGAAGTAAACCAACCCAGCTGTGGGCATGCAAATGTAAAAAAAAAAACAAAACAAAAAAAACACCTGCCCGGTGCCCAGAACTGTATGTCCAGGGTGTTGGACAATATGATTTTCACATTCCTGTTAGTATGATGGAAAAACTACCCTTCTAAAATATTAGAATAATTCATTATGTAACTTTCATCTGTTTTCAGTCCATATATGGGCATTTACTGGACTAATTAATATGTAGTATAATTGTCCTATGAATGTATGCAGTTAAAAACGACTGAAAGAGCTTTAATTTTTGTGGCTTAGCTCACAATGCATTCTTTTACTTGTGTCAGTGTAGCAACTTTTCTCATAGGCAATGTTCAGTGTGTGACTGCATAGCAGTGTTCGTTGTGCTATGCAATTAAAGAAGCAAAGCCAGGTACAAAGTGAAATCTGTGTTTTTCTGATGCAACACATGAAAATCTGCTAAAATCAAATCATCAATGTACCTAAAATGAGGTCTTTTTATATCCGTTTCTCTGCAGCTCTTACATGGGACTTCAGCCTAATGAACAATGATTTCTTTCCATGTCTTTTTGCAAGCCAGAAAGTTTTGGGAATTAGAAATAAATATTCTGTATAATCAGATCTCAGCAATTAGCGTTTCCAGAAAATTGGTTATATAAAAAAAATAGCTTCCTGGTGCACTACACCAAGATAATAATCTAGGCAGGCATGCTATTTATCAAAGCTCCATTTTTGGTTTTGACTAAAGCAAGTCTTTTAAATACTGTATACCTTCCTATCTGAAACTTTACAGAGGTGAGCGTAGGTATTTGTGTCTTAGCTAGGCCCACTTTCCTATGACTGCTCAGCTAGCCTTAACACAATACCATTGAATATTTTAGCATAGTAGGCAAATGATTCCTTTCTATATGGCTTATAAAAACATACTTTTTTACATTACACATCTGCATCTTTCACTTACCTGTGTGCTGCTTCCCCAAACTTTCTGTCACTGGGCGTGCACTCAAAACATCATTACCATTTCTGAGATTGTGTTCATCTGGACTACATATACATAATGCATCTATCATGCATTGTGCATCTGAATGATGTATTGGGAGAACACATGCAAGGGGGCTCCATAGTACCCAGCATGGAGAAGGAGACACCCCAGAAACTGCAAAAGGAGCCAGTGCTCAGGGAACCATTATAATCTGGATGAAAGGGGAATTGTAACACAAGAAAAAATTGCATCCTTTGTAAGTCTCTACATCTGCATTAGAAATTTCGAAAGAAAAATATCGGCTTTAATATCACTTTAACTTCAGTTGCATGTATTTATTGATCTTTGATCTGTAGCGCTGGTATATTTTCAATCTACTGCTTATAGGTAAATTTAGTGGATTATCTGTTTATACATAGTCAGATTTGCCTCTGTTCCAGCTTGGCTGAGTTGCATGTAGTTTCACACTGTGCCTGTAGGTGTCGTTGTCACCATGGGTCGGTGTTGGAAAGGCAACACATTGAAGCGTATGAGTGCTCCTCTGTCCTGGAGATAACTCGGTGGAGGTGGTCCTCCGAGTTGCATTCTGGGAGAGGGTATTTATGGGTCAGACGCCATGTTTTAGGGTTCGTCTTTCGTTCCACCTGCTGGCCCTCCTGGCCGACAGGTATGTGCTAGGAGCTTCAGCGTGTGGGTGGGCCCAGAAGCCTGTCTAGGGCCTACCACAGAGGTAAAGGAATGGTCCTGGGCTGTCTGTCCTACGGGAAGAAGCTGGACAACTGAGAAGATCCCAGGGGAGGACCCGTCATGGAAGGATCATGCAGAGTGCTGGTCTGGAGAGGGGCCTGGTGACTCAGTTGGAGGACGCATCCTAAAGTAATCCTACCGCATAGTACTGCCGGGTCGGCTTAAAGGTTCTAGTGCTGTGTTTGCTGTTCATCGTAAACCATTACATCCTGTGGCAGAGGATCGTACGGGTTTTGTTCCAATCAAGTCTGTGGCAGAGACTTTTGTTCGTGCTGCGTACTGACTGCTAGGTTAGTGAGAGAAACCTATCCAGGCGGGCAAAGATTTAACTCTAAAAAGAGAGTACATTCATCTACAAGCTTTCAATTCCTAATACTACACTAAGGCCCCTTTCAAACTGGGGCAGTGGGGGCGTCGGCAGTAAAACAGCACTATTTTTAGCGCTGTTTTACCGTCGTTTTTGCGGCGGTATTCAGCCGCTAGCGGTGCAGTTTTAACCCCCACTGGCGGCCGAAAAAGGGTTAAAACCGCTCGCATAACGCGGCTATAGCCGCGGTATAGCCGCGCTGCCCCATTGATTTCAATGGGCAGGAGCGGTGAAGAAGAGGTGAAGACACCGCTCCTTCACCGCTCCAAAGATGCGGCTTGCAGGAGTTTTTTTCTTCTCCTGCCAGCGCACCGCTTCAGTGTGAAAGCCCTCGGGCTTTCACACTGAACAAACAGTAGAGGCTGTTCTGGGTCGGTTTGCAGGCGGTATTTTTAGCGCAATAACGCCTGCAAACCGCCCCAGTGTGAAAGGGCTCTAAGAAAAGGTATTTCAACTTCCCTGCAACTCTTCTTCTACCTCTTTCCTGCCACTTCCTTCAATTTACATTTATTAAAGCATTGGAAAAGATACTCAAGTGTCCGGTGCCTACATTGTCTGGTATTAAACTAAACGGGACCCTAGACCCGGTTCTGGTGAAATAGAGGTGACGAAGGTGATGGTAACAGCCGCTTTAAACCAGCAGCTCCACCGTGAGTTATTGCTACAGATCATAATGACGTGCTATTCTCACTAAAGAGCAGTGGATATTCATCTTAATTCATATGCTCAGTTTGGACTGCCCAGAATTGTGAAAGGTTTAATTTAAATCATGCTGTAATTGATGAAATTAATACTAGTGCTGCTTTTAATCCAAGCATTGCTAAAAAAATGCTATTAGACTAGTGATGAAATGAGCACTTATAACAAATGTCCTTGTCACTGAAATTTTCAAACATGGCTGTAGGAACGTTTCTCTGAAATAACACTTGGGGCAGCAAGTGATCAAGCCAAGAATATACATGAGAACCCAGCTATTCAAAGAATGAGCAGGTTTTGTTAAAATTGACAAAAACCCTTTTCGATACCGGTAAATGTCATAGGGTGAATGCAACATTCAATGTACAGTAGCGATAATGGGCATAGTAAACATCTCTTATTTGTCAGATTTTTATTTAGTGTATTTATTATGTGGGGAAAGTCAAGGTGACTATCACCCACAGGCTACACTGGACATGTGATGGAGGCTTTTTATTCTAGTTCTCTGGATGTATTAATACAACAGACTGGGCAAAGGACCAGAGATTTCTGCCAGGCCATATTTATAGCCTCTGCAATCTATTCATTAAAATTCCTTCTCTTAAGTTATTTTGATTCCTCCTGACTTCCTTGGCGAGCAGAGTTGCAGCACACAGAGCACACGCAGACTGTGATGCTTTTACATATTTTATGGAACACGAAGGTAACTGAGCACAAGCTTTGTTAATTATTTAGATGATGGCTTGAATGTTCTGTTCTTTATATTATACTGTTGTCGAACATGAAACACTTTCGCATGAATGATAATGATTTTATAAAAAAAAAAAAAAAAAAAAAAGACAGTGTACTTCTTTTTGTCTGTCTGCATTGTATTCTCAAAATAATATTTTCTTGAGCTATACAACTGTGGTTTGGGAAATTTGTTAACGTTTTCCTGAATAAGTTTAAATATTAATGACATCTATTAATTCTTATTAGACTAGCACAAGGGAGATATCTCATATAAAAGGTGGTGTAACTCACTTTCTGTTGTTGTTTGCATTTTGCTCACAACCTAGGGGCCCAAGTCAATGAGCTTTGGGCTTGGGATCATTCAGAATTCATTGACATGGGCATTTAACCTGCAGTTGACCTTCGTTTGACCTGTTACATGAGGGTTTTACATTCCCATAGACTTGTCAGACATGGAAAAAGGCCATTGAGACAGGCCTGAACTGCAAAACCCCCCCATCTGCTGGGGGGTTTATATGTACTGACTTATGGCAAACCAGGCAGGGTAATAAGGCTGATAGGCCACACTTTTAAGGTAGGACCATCCAATATTTTAGTTGTTGTTTAGAGCCTCTTTTAGGTTTTTACCACTATATGTGGTCCTCCTGGGTACAGAAGGTAAGGGACTATGTCTACAAAAAAAAGACACAACAGCCTTTATTTATTGGGGCTAAAAAGTCCTGCTAAAACATATTCACAGTGATTTGCCTAGAATAATAACTTTGAAAACAAAATGTCAATTAGAAAGACTGTATTTTCTCCTCTACATACATAGCAGAAATGTGCATAAGAGAAGCTAAGAACAGTCTAGGGCCAGATGGACACCCTCAGTACTATGTCTTAAAATTAAACATTGCTAAACTAATAGATTTGGTAAAGGCTTTCCTCTTTTCTTGCTGCAATATATCTCAGGTGTGCTTTTGAGAGCTAAACCCTATGTAATGGCAGGGAAGGGTCAGAAACCACAGGACCAGTTTTTAATAAGGCCTGAAACCGTGTCTTATTATTCAAGTTGGAGTGTTTCTCTCATTTTACATCTAGTAAATAAAGTACAGCACTGACATAAAGAATATATTATTTATTATTATTACTATTATTACAGACATTTATATAGCACTAACAATGTATGCAGCACTTTAGATATTGTACATTCACATCAGTCCCAACCCTCAAGCAACTTACAATTTAAGCTCCCCATCTCACATGCGAAGAAAGAAAGGTCCCAAAAGCTGCACATCACAATAAAAACCCTGTGTGTAGAAAGTGAAACCAGCCTCAGCCTGGGCTCCATCCAGGCCACACCACTAATGCATTTCACCCCACCCATGGGGCTTAATCATGTGGCTAGTTCTAGTAACCACTGGGTAATTTGATGGACATCTTATTACAACCTCTAGTTAATAGAATACCTTCCTAATTGCAGGATACTTAACGCGCCAGAAGTTTGAAGGACATATAGTGTAAAAATGTAAAAATTAAATACAAGCCTAATTAAACATTTTAGGATCTAGTGGGACTCCGTATTACATATTTGAAAAAAAGGGGTTTTCCCATTCTAAAGATGTTATTATTGTTTTTCTCCTATCCTTTTCAGCTGCTTTTTGTTTTTCTGTTCTTTACTTTTGGATATGTATATTTCTTCTTTTTAAATAGCTTGCCAGCACAGGTTTTCTAGTGTGCCCAATTTTCTGTATTTTTTAATGCTTCGGCATCTTTTTGGACACTTTTTTGAATGGCTGTTCCAGTCTTATTCCTGTGTTGACAAACATTTACTGGACACCTATTCTTTTTAATTAAGTGGCAGCCAATGATACATTTTATTTCCCCCCTTTCATGGAATCCTTTTCCCCATGATTAAGCCCTGTGGGCAGGACAAAACACATTGGGGTGTGTGGCCTGGACGATCCTCATGAACAATCCCCATGGGAGGGGCACAACACGTTGGGGAAGTGGCCTGGACGCAGCCCGTCTGAGACTGTTTTCACTTTCTACACACATGCTTTTGTTGTGATGTGCAGTTTTTGGCACCTTTCTTTCACACTGATATCCATGGAGCTGGGTTGAGATCCATCACTGCCTGCACTCTTAGCGTCTGACAGCAGATGAGGACCTATCGAAGCTTTGAGCGCCACCTTTAGTTTTGGCATAGGTTCCCCATCTCACGTGCATATATAAGCATACTAAGGCCTATTTTAGACTACCCATTAAAAACAACCTTCTTGATCCCCTTCAATCTGGATTTCGCCCTCAACACTCCACTGCTCTTTTAAAACTCACAAATGACCTACTAACTGCAAAAACCAATGGACACTATTCTGTACTCCTACTTCTGGATCTTTCAGCTGCCTTTGACACGGTTGACCACCCCCTCCTCCTCAAAAAACTTTACTCCCTCGGTCACCGTGACTGTGCTCTTCAGTGGCTCTCATCCTACCTATCCCAACGCACCTTCAGTGTCACTTACAATTCTACTTCCTCCACTCCTCTTCCCTTCTCTGTCGGGGTCCCCCAAGGTTCTGTTCTTGGACCTCTTTTATTTTCAATCTACACCTCTTCCCTGGGTCAGCTGATAGCCTCTCACGGCTTTCAATATCATTTCTATGCTGATGACACACAAATCTATCTCTCCACCCCTCAACTCACTCCATCAGTCTCCTCACGCATCACTAACTTACTAACCGACATATCTGTATGGATGTCACACCACTTCCTCAAACTCAACTTGTCCAAAACCGAGCTTATAATATTTCCTCCCCCACGTTCCTCTTCCCCCGACTTCTCTGTCAAGAGCAATGGCAAAACCATCCACCCGTCCCCACATGTCAGGGTACTAGGTGTTATCCTGGATTCTGAACTCTCCTTTCGGCCCCACATCCAATCACTTTCCAAAGCTTGCTGCCTCAACCTCCGCAACATCTCTAAACTACGTCCCTTTCTAACCAATGAAACCACTAAGCTCCTGATTCACTCCCTGGTTATCTCTCGCCTTGACTACTGCGACTCACTCCTCATTGGCTTACCTTTAAATAGACTATCCCCCCTACAGTCCATCATGAATGCTGCTGCCAGACTCATCCACCTTACAAACCGCTCAGTGTCTGCTACCCCTCTCTGCCAATCCCTCCATTGGCTACCACTCGCCCAACGAATTAAATTCAAAATACTAACAATAAGTTACAAAGCCATCCACAACTCTGCCCCCAGCTACATCACTAACCTAGTCTCAAAATACCAACCTAATCGCCATCTCCGTTCCTCCCAAGACCTCCTGCTCTCTAGCTCCCTCATCACCTCCTCCCATATTCGCCTCCAGGACTTCTCCCGAGCCTCGCCCATCTTCTGGAATTCCCTGCCCCAATCTGTCAGACTGTCTCCAACTTTATCCACTTTTAGGCGATCCCTGAAAACTTTCCTCTTCAGAGAAGCCTATCCTGCCTCCATCTAACAACTGCACTATTTTCTCCATTAGCTCATCCCCCACAGCTATTACCCTTTTGTATCACTTGACCCTCCCTCCTAGATTGTAAGCTCTAACGAGCAGGGCCCTCTGATTCCTCCTGTATTGAATTGTATTGTACTTGTACTGTCTGCCCTAATGTTGTAAAGCACTGCGTAAACTGTCGGCGCTATATAAATCCTGTATTATAATAATAATAATAATAATAATAATAATAATAAATGACACTGGCAGGGAAGGGGTTAACACTAGGGGGCGATCAAGGGGTTAAGTGTTCCATAGGGAGGTGTTTCTAACTGTGGGGGAAGTGGATTGACTGGGAGTAGAGATAGATCAATGTTCCCAATCTCTCTCTACTACCCTGTCAGAAAGGGGATCTGTTTGTTTACATTGATAGATCCCCATTCTGGCTCTCTGTGGAGCGATCGTGGGTGGCTGACGGACATTGCGGCCGCCAGCCACGCGCATTAGGGTGGGCGCGCCTGCTATAGCTGTTAAAGGGACCGACATACAGCTATGGTGATTTGCGGGAACCAGCCGACCTGCAGCAGTATAATGACGGCAGCTGGTCGGCAAGCGGTTAAGATAAAAAATGTTCCAGTATTTGGATTGCCCCCTCACCCCCTAAATACTTACCCAAGTCCTCACTCCATCCAGTGCTGTGCACGTCTGCAGCGGCTCTCTCCTCTTTCTCAGGTTCCATTGGCTCTTGCTGCTGTCAATTAAATCCTGCGAGCAGGGGGCGGGGCAGTGCCGTGTCTATAGACATACACATCAGGGTTCGGGAGTGCGCCTGCACATGTGCCACCACAGGAATCCGCTTTCCATGATGGCACACAAAGAAGAGGAACCTAGAGGGCCGACTGGGGAACCCAGAAGAGGAGGATTGGGGCTGCTCTGTGCAATACCAGCAGGTAAGTATAAATCTGTTTATTATTTCAATTTAAAAAAATAGCCTTTACAAACCCTTTAACATACCAACATATCTTTGGGAGGAAACCAGATTACCAGAAACCCACACAAGCACAAGGATAACAGGAAGACTATGCAGGTAGTGTCTTCTTTGAGGTTTGAACAGTGGACCCTAGTGATGCAAGCAGAAGGGTTAACCACTAAGCCACTGTGCTGCCCATATTTGCCACTAACATAATAAAATGTTCTTCTGGCACTTTTATAAACCTCTCTGAATTCTACAGTCTACATGACCTGCAAATGTCAGCAGTACCTAGGAAGAATGCAGATGATTTTTCTGGGACGAGAAGAGAATGTTATTCCCACCGAGAACATCTGAGAACCATTTTCTGATTCTCTTGCTCTCTGGTCTAAATATAAAATTTCAAATAAAGCTAGTCTCATACTAAACCGTGATTAACAAAACATTTCAGTCACTCAGGGCCTTTGTTTTTACTTTTTTTTACTAATACATTGCTTAATCAGGGTGCTGATTTTAAGTGTACTTGTATCATAAATAAGGTTTATGTTGCTTACCCACATAATAAATAAAAGTTCTTTATATACTGTATATTGTAGTTCCAAATACTCTACTATTCTGCTAAAGCTAAAAGAGTTTTATTTTCTGCAGCTAACAGTGAGCAAAGCACTGAACCGTACATACCTTTACCAATCAATGGCTAAAACTGCACGGGTGATTTTTAGCAACCTGAACACACAATTATCACTAGCAATTGTTAACAGTAGCCACCAATCACTAAACAGATGGAATAAATGACACCGTATGGTGTAAACTACACAAGCAGTGATAATTATTTGCTTATAACTGCTTCATTGTATGATGATGCACAAAAATACAGTATTATTTGAGTATCTAACACCAAAGGGAGCCATTTGTTCCATTTAGCAAATACTGCTAGGTATTTTACTAATGTGATCAAGCTTCTTAAAATTGGCCATCTAGTTGCAGCCTTGATTATTAAATACAAGTGAAATTCCATTGGCAAAACACATGCTTTAGCAGTCAACAGTTTGATGAAATCACAAGCTCATGGAACAGTGTGACAATCTCTTGGACCAAAGCCACACACACACACACACACACACACACACACACACACAATGTGAATATCTGATGAATGATTGTTTTTGCATGCTAGTCTCATAACGAAAATTAAGAGGTTAAACTTACAAAAATTCTCGTATGACAGAATACAACTTTGGAAGTGATGTAATGTGTTGTATTTGTATTGTATTTATGTACAAAAACTGTCCTGAAACTAAAATCGTACGATTTGTTATCATATGAGAACAGTTTTCGTGGTTTTTCCCTTTGGATAGTTTCGGATGAGATGAGATGGAGATCGGCTGTTGAAAGCTTTGTAGTATTGATCAGATTATCAAATGATCGCTTCAAAAAGCTGCATTTATCATCTGATTTTCTTATCATGTGTACTAGGCTTAAAGTGCTTGTAAAACCACCAGCCCCTCTGTTCTACAAAGCTATACTGTACTACAAAGTGTACATGTTTGTTTAAAATGATGCCTATAAATACCTTCTTTTAGATCGTTTCTTCTCAGTCAAGTGACCTCTGGCTGCTCTCCTCCCCCGATCTAAGGGCTACAGTGGGAAGAGCAGAGATCATCCACTGACGTCAGCCAGGAGATCACTTGACTGCTGTGCTGTCCTCTCAGCTCCTCTCGCTGTAGCCCTTAGATCGGAGGAGGAGAGCTGCCGGAGGTCACGTGACCGAAGAGAAATTATCTAAAAGAAGGTATTTAGGGGCATAATTTTGATCACACACATGTACACAGTGTAGTATAGCTTTGTAGAACAGAGGGGCTGGTAGTAATCCTTATTCGATTTTATTACCAGCTACTAATAGCGTCAGGAAAGGAGGGGGATGTGGATTTGTTAATCGACTCACACAGGAGCTGACAGGCAGGAAGGAAGGGGGAGAGGGGGGAGAGAGGGGAGAGAGGAGAACAGCAGGATGGTGGAGGCATGTAAACTGACCAAGGTACCATGGATCAGCAGTCATGATTACCGTGGTCAGTTTACATAGGGGACACAGGAATAGACCGGATCAACCAGTTTTTTTTAGAACAGGGAACAACAAATTACACAGCACAAGCACTATGCTGTATATCCTGCTTTAAAAGAACAAGACCTCTTTTTATTTTACACATAGGACACACATATTTGTAACCACCACATTTCCATTTGGTTCCTAAGTATAGTGTTAAGAAATAAAATAAAAAATAAAAACAACTCAATAGTCAATACACAAGAAGCATGTTAGGCCCCTTTCACACTGGGGCGGTTTGCAGGCGTTATTGCGCTAAAAATACAGCCTGCAAACCGCCCCTAAACAGCCTCCGCTGTTTGTTCAGTGTGAAAGCCCGAGGGCTTTCACACTGAAGCGGTGCGCTGGCAGGACGGTAAAAAAAAGTCCTGCGAGCCGCATCTTTGGAGGGGTGAAGGAGCGGTGTGTTCACGGCTCCTAAACCGCTCCTGCACATTGAAATCAATGGGACAGCGCGGCTATACCGCGGCTATAGCCGGGCTGTACGAGTGGTTTTAACCCTTTTTCTGGCGCCAGCGGGGGTTAAAACCGCACCGCTAGGGGCCGAATACAGCCGCAAAAATGACGGTAAAAAAGCGCTAAAAATAGCGCTGTTTTACCGCCGACGCCCCCACCGCCCCAGTGTGAAAGGGGCCTTAGTGTAAGGTGGTCCAAAATTAACCCCCCCCCCCTCCGCACCAACACACACACTTTCTAAATGACATACTCATAAAGCTTTATTTCCACACATACATTGAAAGATAGAGGTTATAAGTGAGTAGCTTGGTCTGTTGCCCATTTTGTCTATTTTTAATGTCTTTTTTATGTTTTTAATTCTGTGAAAAAGTGACGATGTTCGATTAGTCTCTGCTGTTCTTTTAAGGAGTCAGCATTAAATAAAAGCCCATAAACAGCCTTGGAGACTAAAAAATGTAACACACAAGATCAAAGTTAGAGCAATTTTCCGGTATACACGGCTAGAACTAAACGTTGAACTTCCTGTGTTCCTGACACTTATAAACATTTTCCTTTATTTAGTGGATGACTGCAAATGTTTCTGGAAAAATAAGAAAGAAAATAAAGCTTAGACATTTCTCTCTGGCAGATCTAATGTTGTTTTCATGGTGTTTTAATCTCAAGCACATCATGATTTAAAGTCATCACTAGGTTAAAGCTGATAGAAATCAGTATGTGAGAAGGAGCCAGCCAGAGCTATGGGAAAGTTATTTACTGTGGCTCCATGCTAAAAACAAAAACACAGCAAGTCATGTAAACTGAATTTGGAGGAACGTGTAATGGGACATTTATAAATAGGAAGCCATTGAGAGAAAAAGAAAATGACAAGCAGGAGGGAAGCTCGCTCATTGTTGATCGTTGGGAGATCGTCCCTCCACTCACCCACCTCAAACATAGTAGATACCCAATTGCCATTTTAATACATAAAACAGATATTTATCCAGTTAAATTCAACACAACAGAGAGTGTCCACTAATGTCTGTGGCAGTCAATCTCAATCAGCTAAAGTCTATGGGCAGGTTTTTCAAATATCTACACTCTGCAGTATGGAAACTACCTCCCCCAAGCATTGCCAGCAGGGATAGGCACAGACCAAGGCTGTGGCGGACATTTTCCAAAGTACAGACCTTAGTGAAGGACTCCAAAGTATATTTCAAATTAAAACCATCAAAAACACTCTGTCTACTAGCAGGGTGCAGGCCAGGGTCCCCCTTTAGAGCAGGCCAGGGTCTCCGATAGACCCCCCTTTAGAGCAGGCCAGGGTCCCCATAGATCCCCCTTTAGAGCAGGGTCCCCATAGATCCCCCTTTAGAGCAGGCCAGGGCAGCAGGTCCCCCATAAAATAGATCCCCTTTAGTCTTCTTACTCTTACCTTTTCACCTGTATATTCCCCAGGTTTTCTTGCACCACACTCCAGGCTCTCCCCCTGCAAAGCATATTTACAGGCATACCCCACTTTAAGTACAAAATGGGACCAGAGCATGTATGTAAAATGAAAAGCTACTTAAAGTGAAGCAATACCTCTTTTTACTTCTCAATGTAATACATAAGTGAGTACACCCCTCACATTTTTGTAAATATTTTATTATATGTTTTGACCTGACAACACTGAAGAAATGACACTTTGCTACAATGTAAAAGTAGTGAGTGTACAGCTTGTATAACAGTGTAAATTTGCTGTCCCCTCAAAATAACTCAACACACAGCCATTAATGTCTAAACCGGTGGCAACAAAAGTGAGTACACCCCTAAGTGAAAATGTCCAAATTGGACCCAATTAGCCATTTTCCCTCCCCGATGTCATGTGACTCATTAGTGTTACAAAGACTCAGGAGTGAATAGGGAGCAGGTGTATTAAATTTGGTGTTATCGCTCTCTCATATTGGTCACTGGAAGTTCCAACATGGCCCCTCATGGCAAATAACTCTCTGAGGATCTGAAAAAAAGAATTGTTGCTCTACATAAAGATGGCCTAGGCTATAAGAAGATTTCCAAGACCCTGAAACTGAGCTGCAGCACAGTGGCCAAGATCATACAGCGGTTTAACATGACAGGTTCCACTCAGAACAGGCCTTGCCATGGTCGACCAAAGAAGCTGAGTGCACATGCTCAGAGTCATATCCAGAGGTTGTCTTTGGGAAATAGACATATGAGTGCTGTCAGCATTGCTGCAGAGGTTTAAGGGGTGGGGGGTCAGCCTGTCAGTGCTCAGACCATAAGCCGCACACTGCATCAAATTGGTCTGCATGGCTGTCTTCCCAGAAGGAAGCCTCTTCTAAAGATGATGCACAAGAGAGCCCTCAAACAGTTTGCTGAAGACAAGCAGACTAAGGACATGGATTACTGGAACCATGTCCTGTGGTCTGATGATCCCAAGATAAACTTATTTGGTTCAGATGGTGTCAAGCGTGAGGCGGCAACCAGGTGAGGAGTACAAAGACGAGTCTGTCTTGCCTACAGTCAAGCATGGTGGTGGGATTGTCATGGTCTGGGGCTGCATGAGTGCTGCCAGCACTGGGGAGCTACAGTTCATTGAGGGAACCATGAATGCCAACATGTACTGTGATATACTGAAGCACAGCATGATCCCCTCCCTTCAGAGACTGGGCCGCCTGGCAGTATTCCAACATACCGACCCTAAACACACCTCCAAGATGACCACTGCCTTGCTAAAGAAGCTGAGGGTAAAGGTGATGGACTGGCCAAGCATGTATCCAGACCTAAACCCTATTGAGCATCTGTGGGGCATCCTCAAATGGAAGGTGGAGGAGCGCAAGGTCTTTAACATCCACCAACTCTGTGATGTTGTCATGGAGGAGTGAAAGAGGACTCCAGTGGCAACCTGTGAAGCTCTGGTGAACTCCATGCTCAAGAGGGTTAAGGCAGATAATGGTGGATAATGGAAAATAATGGTGGCCACACAAAATATTGACACTTTGGGCCCAATTTGGACATTTTCACTTAGGGGTGTACTCACTTTTGTTGCCAGCGGTTTAGACGTTAATGGCTGTGTGTTGAGTTATTTTGAGGGGACAGCACTGTTATACAAGCTGTACATTCACTACTTTACATTGTAGCAAAGTGTCATTTCTTCAGTGTTGTCACATGAAAAGGTATAATGAAATATTTACAAAACTTTAAGGGGTGTACTCACTTTTGTGAGATACTGTAAATACACTAGCTCTATGGGAAATCTTGGTCAGCTTGACATGGCACTGCTCACAGTTTTTAACATTTAACATTGCCGTCTATGGGGAATCTTGGTCAAATTGACATGGCACTGCTCCTGAACTATAAGTGACAGGGACATCAAACTTGGGGAGCACATTAAGGGGACCCAGGACAACGACATGGTAGATTACCTAGGCAAGCTGGCCGACCCCAAAATTGGATCTGTTGTAGTCCTGGGTCTCCTCTCAGTGCTCCCCAAGTTTGGTGTCCCTGTCACTTATGGTTCGGGAGCAGTGCCATGTCAAGCTGACCAAGATTTCCCATAGACGCCAGTGTTAAAAACTGGAAGCAGTACCATGACAAGCTGACCAAGATTCCCCATACAAGTACAAAAAAAGTCTGCGGCGGCCACGGACCCTGCAAGGACCACCCACGGACACCAGTGTCTGTGTACGGACTTGCCGATCCCTGATTGCCAGCCTTCTTTGTAAACCTTATTTAATAGCAATAGCATTTAATTGATCAATGGAATAGTACCATTATTCATACCAGGGCTTTTTTCAGCGGGAACGCAATTTCCGCACCTCCAGCACTGAATGTATGTAATGGCAAGGGGTGCTGGGGTGTGCTGCAAGCTCTATTGATGCTGGCTGCTGGGGAATCTATAGTCATTGGAGGAAATCCATTTTTGCAGGGGGTCTATTGTTGCTGGCTGGGTCTTATGTTGCTGAGGGGTCAGTTGTTACTATGAGGGATCCACCACTGTTGAGGGAGGGGTCTATTGTTGCTGGCTGCTAGAGGGTCTATTGATGCTGGCTGAGGGGGGATTTATTGGTGCTGCCAGGGGTCTATTGTTGGAAGTGGTCCATTGTTGCTTGGGGGATCTGTTTATGATTGGGGGGGGGGTCTATTGTTGCCGGCTGTAGGCGATTCATTTTACTCAATGATCCCCAATGGAAATAGTGGCGCTATATGACAAATTATCTGATTGATATGTTCAAAGTGAATCAGTGTAAAAAATGTATATTAAATGTGATAAACCACCCACTAGTGATAGTGAGTCTGTGCAGTGATCATCCAATGATCCCTCCCACTATAGGTGGGGACCTTTTTAACTTCATATAATTGCAAATGAATGGTAACAACAGTCCATACAAAATAAAATAATAAAATAAGAACTAAAGTAAAAATAGATGAGATAAAGTTCATGCAAGGTATTCAGTGTCAAAAAAGTGAATGCAGCAACTGTCCATGCAATAAAACGTCTTCCACCACACCATCCGTGACTGTGATCCACTCTTATGAAGCCGCACTCACCGGAAAAATTTGCCTTGCATTCTCATGCTCGGCCAATAAGCAGAGATTTTGCCTCCCAGGGGCTAACCAAAGTGAATGAAACCGTATTTGCAGCAGGTGAAATCCTTCAATGAGCAGCAGTACTCATCAAGTATATCCACATGAAAGAAATGATAATGCAAAAATATCTTGGCAGGCGCCCCGCGATTCTCTTTGCAGGATTTTACCATGATTGTCACCCATCAAACTGCGGCAAAATCGTGCTGCGTTTGGGGTTCTATTGAAGGTGACAGGGAACACACGGGCACCCACCGCGGTTTGCTACAATTTTGAATCGCGGGCAAAATCACGGCGATTCCACCCACCATTTGGAACGTGGAGATGTGACCGAAGAAATTCCCACACCTCCTCTCTGAGAAAAAAAGTCCTAAATCATACCATAGAGTTTGCTTAGGACTCCATGATAGACATGTGCACACTGAAATATTTTGTTTCGGAATTTCGTTTTCATCCGAAAAATAAATTTATTTAGTTACTCCAGAAAATTCGTTTTTATTTATTTAGTTTTTCATTAAAAATTGCATTCGTCTGAAAATCCAAATTAATTAAGGTTGAATCTGTCATTGAAGGCTTACTAGTGATAGTAATCACTGATCAGACAGGTAACAAGATAGAGATATATATATATAGATATATATAGATATATATAGATATCTATATATATCTATATAGATATCTATATATATCTATATCTATATAGATATATATAGATATATATATCTATATATATATATATATATATAATCTATATATAATCTCAATCTATGATATAGAATCTATAATAATAAATCCCCCCCCCACAACACGGGCAGCCTCTGAGGCTATATCAACACTAGTATCACTATCAAGTTCACAACACTAACACAATAGCAGCAGATTATTATGAAAAAGTTACGTTGAACTGTAGCTTGCTTCACTATTATTCTGCTGCTTTGCTTTTGTTTAATTGCTAAAAAATTCAGGTTCTCTGACAAACGGACCAGCTAAGATTGACTGTCTTCTGAAATGATTCAGTGTGTCTCTCTCTGCTAGCAATCGTAAGTGAAAGTAAGTTGGCTGTACGTGTGTACTTAGTTCTAGCTATTTTACTGCTCCTCCTCTTTGGTTAAAATCAGCCAATAACATTCATCATTATCATTATTTTTATTTTACTTCCCCCACCCAATTCCAGCAGCGATCTTTTCTCTCTCTGTTGAATCTTTTCTCTCTATGTAGAATAATCTTGGACTAATAGAGCTAAGGTTAGGCACAATCGACCACAGGTTCGATGGACACAGATTGTTATTGTCAGCATCATGTCGAATCTCCTATCTATATCGAACTGTTGTCGCAACGAAAACAAAAATCAAGCATTTGTTTATGTCGGATCTTTCGTTTTTCGGATTCTGCACTTTCGTTATCGTTTGTTAAAACGATAACGAAAATACCTGAAATTCGGACGAAAATGCATTCGAACGAAAACGAATGCACATGTCTAATGGTATAAGCAGACTCCAGATGAACTACAATTGGCGAGCGAAGGGGAGGCTGGAGGGAAGCCTTGAGTTGAGGGCAGGCAGGCCGAGGGGCTCGGAGTGAAACAATTTGAAACAATTGTTTCAAAGTTTAAACTATAAAATGGACAGTGCACCTATGATGTATTAAAACTGACTCAGCTGTATAAAAAGCTATTACACTGCTAATTAGAACAATCCATCTAGAACAATTATTTTCAAACTGTGGTTTAATGACCAGCCCATGAAATGTAAAATTTACTTTGCATGAATAGTTAGGAATTTCCTAACAATTGGCTTAAGGGCAAGATTTATGCAAGCCTGGAACTATGACACGTACCATAGTTCATGTGCTACCTATATATTTATACACAAAAAAGGGATACATACATAGATATATAAAAACTATCAATAATGTCAGTGTGAAGATCATAAGTGCTGGTTCACACTACAGCGACTTGAGATCCGACTTGTCAGACCTCAAGTCGCCCCAAGTCGCTTGACATCTGAAAGTCCATATAAGTGAATGAGAGCCGTCTATATGTACGCTACTGAAGTCGCTCCGACTTCAGAAAAGGTCCCTGTACTACTTCAAGGCGACTTGTAGGCGACTTGTACCCATTGATTTCAATGTAAGTCGCCTACAAGTCGGATCGTGATCTATACTGAAGCGACTTCACAGGAAGAGAAGATGTTTTTTTCAAGCAAACCCCTCCCTCCCCCAGAGCGGATTGTAGTTTGATTGGCCACTGGAAAGTCGCCTGTCCTGGAGGCGACTTGAAGTCGCCTTGTAAGTCGCCCCAAGTCGCTCCAAGTCGCGCTGTGGTGTCGCCCTCAGGTCGTGTCCAGGTCGCCTCGCAAAGTCGCGGCCAGAGTCGTGTTGCCCCTGTGTGAACCGAGCCTTAGAGAAACTGGTGTTTGAAATAATTGTGCAAGCATATGAATTCATTAATTTGGACACATAGGTGGTGGGGGAAACAAATCAAGAGGGAATGGAATTTGGCAAGGCTTTGATGCCTTTGGCACTTTGTAAACTCGGTGGTAACGGAAAATAAACTGTTGCTTTGGTAAAATTATTTAAACCTGCAACATGAATAAAAACAAGAATTCTCCATTGTATTTCTAATGTTTTCTTAAGCACGCCCAAAAAACCCAGGGGCACTCTGATATGCAGATACTGTGACATAAGTTAAAGTGATACTAAACCCAAGACCCTGCATTCACTATATCTGGTCACCCACAGCACACAGATCACGGAAATGCAATTATTTTAGTAAGCTGCTAAATACCTTTTCTCATCAACAGCATATAGCAGTCTTATGACTTCTATTAGTGTCTGGTTGAAGCTTGTAGGAGCAGTTTTCATTCTACTCTAACTATCCTATGAGGCTGCAGGACCCCTGACCCTTTGTCTGGACAGTGCTGATTGGCCCTGTGCTGATCACATGCACCCCCCTGAAACATCCATCTAGAAACAATGGATGTTTCACCCCCCAAGAAAAAACTCTCTAGCAATATACACCAAACTGAGCACGTGCAGAGTACTCCCAAGGCTCTGTTCTATCAGGACATAGATTGGGGACAGTAAAATAAGGGGGGGATCAGAGAAGACAGGATCAAACCACATTTTTACACAATGCAGAGGATTAACACCTTAGGTTCCACAGTGAGTAGAACAAGCATGCTTTACTGCATATACAGGGTGATTTTACTGTTGTGGGTTTAGTTACACTTTAGGTTAATTTATTTGAGGCCTGTCCTGCCGCCTTCCTTGTTTTACCACTAGTCTTTAAACATAAGATCAGCAACTTAATCAAAAGGGTGCTGTATGCAGGCCAGCTCTTCAATTTTCTTCCCAAGGTACCCAAGTTTCACACGTTTCTGTCTCCACATAAGACAATTAACTGTATAGGCAGGCACCACAGTGTACAAATACTATTAATGTTTCAGGTCTACATAATTTATTTGGTAGCAAAAAGAACATATTCAAAATCACAACCACTATTACCATATCACACCACTACTAAATATATATATCAACTATCGTAATATACTTTATTCATTTAAAAATGAATACTAGGAAATTCAATAGGAGAGCATACTTTTAAAATGCACAGTACAATAAAAAAACTCAGAATAAGACTCATCAACATGACATGTAGAGAATAACCCATATATTTCAACTGTTTAAAGTTTTACAGTTGGACAATAAATGAGATTCTTCAGAATGTTGCACTTTATTTTAGCTAACATTACAAATGTAACTCGTACACACACACATATACACAATATATATACATACATACATACATACATATATATATATATATATATATATATATATATATATATATAATGATAATGATTTAGCATTCTGTGTTCCCGGTTGAAATATGTAAGTCAGTCAGTTGATCACATCAGTCAGTCGATAATGTATAACAGCCAATTCAGTTTAAAATAGAAATGTAACACCTGCACAATCAGTGTGACAGTTATTCACAAAACACGGTCCCAGGATTGGAGACTAAATCCCTCCCAAAAACCTGTAAGATATGCTTGGGCCCCAGATCCCAAACTGGATTTTACCAACTGATGAGGAAACTGAAAAAACAAACAGTTTCCTCTGGATTAAGCAACCCCCTGGAGACCCTCAACCTGTCTGGATGAGAATCCTGGGTCATACAAAACATTTTTATCCCATGGCAGGGCACAGCACTGTCACAATATATACAGTTGTGCTCATAAGTTTACACACACTGGCAGAATTTATGATCTCTTGGCCATTTTTCAGGGAATATGAAAAACACAAAAACTTTTCTTTCACTCATGGTTAGTGTTTGGCTGAAGCCATTTATTATCAATCAAATGTGTTTACTCTTTTTAAATCATAATGGCAACAGAAACTACCAAAATTACCCTGATTAAAAGTTTACATACCCCAGTTCTTAATACCGTGTATTGCCCCCTTTAACATCAATGACAGCTTGAAGTCTTTTGTGGTATTTGTGGATGAGGCTCTTTATCTTCTCAGATAGGAAAGCTGCCCATTCTTCTTAGCAAAAAGCCTCCAGTTCCTGTAAATTCTTGGGCTGTCTTGCATGAACTGCACGTTTGAGATCTCCCCAGAGTGGCCCAATGATATCGAGGTTAGGAGACTCAGATGGCCACTCCAGAACCTTCACTTTATTCTGCTG
Organism: Aquarana catesbeiana; assembly: GCF_042186555.1. Classification (NCBI taxonomy): domain Eukaryota; kingdom Metazoa; phylum Chordata; class Amphibia; order Anura; family Ranidae; genus Aquarana; species Aquarana catesbeiana. The sequence continues at coordinate 797,848,889 of NC_133324.1, forward strand.
TAGCCAATGACAGGTCGACTTGGCTTTGTGTTTTGGATCATTGTCATGTTGGAATGTCCAAGTACGTCCCATCAGCTTCGTGGCTGATGAATGCAAATGTTCCTCCAGTATTTTTTGATAACATACTGCATTCATCTTGCCAACAATTTTGACCAAATTTCCTGTGCCTTTATAGCTCACACATCTCGAAAAAACATCAGCGATCCACCTCCGTACCTTTCATCATAGGCCTTGTTGACTCCTCTCCAAATGTAGCATTTATGGTTGTGGCTAAAAAGCTCAATTTTGGTCTCATCACTCCAAATGACTTTGTACCAGAAGGTTTGAGGCTTGTCTCTGTGCTGTTTGGCATACTGTAAGCGGGATACTAGTAGGTCTTTCCTGAGATTTTCTTAGTCGCATCCTACAGCAAAAGCCATGGTCCACAGAGCTATATATATGTATATAGCGGATTTTGTTACATCCAATTAGACATTGATGTGGATTTAATTATGTGGGTGTGTAGGATCATGGGGTTAATGTGAAATTAGTACTCTAGGTGATTGGACAAATGAGATATACCTGTGGGGCACACCCTTGATTCTGTACATAGACACGATGTTTGTAAAGACACATCACACACAGCCAGATAAGCCTGATGAAGAGCAGTATCGCTCGCAACTGTACGGTAGCTTGCATGTTTTGTATAAATCTTTGAAAACCAAGATAAAAGAATTGCATTGGAGTTTGTGTCCCATCTTTTTTCCCTTATCTATTTTGGTGGAGAATTGGGAGTCCGCCTTGACAGTACTCCAATATTTAAAAGAAAAAGAAAAGGAAGTAGCCCACCCATTGAATTACTACAGAGATACTCCTGGTGAGTAAGCTACTTTTATGATAGAAGCAAGTGGATCAACTTTTTCCTTCACTCAAGAAGAGGCCTTGCAGATTATGTCCCAAATATCCGGATCAAGGAATTTTCTTATTGGAAATACACCTACTCACAACACTCGTGCTTGGGAGAAACTGCAGAAAAAGCATACGTCCTTGGAATTGCATGGATTAACTCTGGCAGAATATCATCGGGTACAGAGAATTCCAAGGGGTCTACGAGTGAGGTTGGCCCCTACACTTTTTAGCAACAATGATGAATATAAGAACATTTTCATGCAAATTCTAAACAAATGCTCTTTTGATTTAATGACCCTCACCATCTCCTTTATACACAAAGAACTGGCCAGTTTGGCGGAACAGTTAAGTAAAGTGGAGCAGGAATTGAAATCTTCTGTGACAACTGAGGAATTTACCAAATGTAAAGACTTGGTGGAAGAAAATGTGGCTAAACACCGCTCGGAGTTGGAAATAAGAAAAAGGAGCAAATTTGATTGTGATATTGAAGACTATAAGCGTAATCAAGTCTATAGATGGCCCCGTTTATACGGCCGACGAGGTCGTTTGGACTATGGCAATACCAGAAGGGAGATATTGGATAACTCCTCAGCTAATACAGATACAGACTCCTCATCCAATTTTCTACAGCAAAGTCGGAGAGGAGCCCCCCTGGGATACAGACCAGATCCAGATTCAACAGGGACGAATCGGGTGGTCTGGACAGACAATGCAACACACGCGACAATCTGGGACAAGCAAGGGAGATTTAATCCATTATATCTCCAGACGGGTCCTATCATCGGAGGAGGTAGGAGTGATTAATAGGGGCCTCTCTTTTTGCCCCAAAAGCTATTTAGGATTCTTTCCAACTTGGCGATTGGAGGACAGGCAGGCTGTGTTCCCAGCACAGCCAGAAAACACACTGGGAAGGATTGGTGTTTATGCCTAGCATGGTCAGTTTGAAATAGGAAAGCGGGGGACTGGCAGGAACACCAGGTATTTCACACAAAGGAAGCAATGCAAAGAGAACAGGATACTTTTTCATACAAGTACATGGTAATACGCACACATATGAAAAATACAATTTTGGGGTAACTTACACTTTAATGGACTTCAGAAGTCCATTGCCCTCACTCTTTCATAAAAGACACACAGAGGCATAAATCCACAGCACTTAAAGGAGAAGTGTGGGGAAGTAAAAAAACAAATACACATACGCACCTACAGTGGATATAAAAAGTCTACACACCACTGTTAAAATGTCAGGTTTCTGTCATGTAAAAAAATGAGACAAAGATAAATCATTTCAGAACTTTTTCCACCTTTAATGTGACTTACACACTATACAACTCAGTTGAACAACAAACTGAAATCTTTTGGGTAGAGGGAAGCAAAAATAAAAAAAAACTAAAATATGGTTGCATAAGTGTGCACACCTTTAACCGATTGCCGACCAGCCGTCATTTTACTGCGGCAGGTCGACACGATCCCGCGAACCGTCGTAGCTTTACGTCGGCTTGTGATGACCGGGATAGCAAGCGCCCGCTGCACAGCGGAGGTGCCGATGCTCGTGGCCAAAGGTGCGATGACCGCCAGCCACGAGCGATCATGAACAGGAGACACAGAACAGGGACGAGTGTGTGTAAACACACACTTCCCTGTTCTGTTCTGACAGGAGTGACAGATCGTGTGTTCCTATTAGCTAGGAATCACGATCCGTCACTTCCTTTAGTCAGTCCCCTCCCCCTTTAGTTAGAATCACCTCCCAGGGACAACAATTAACCCCTTGATCGCCCCCTAGTGTTAACCCCTTCACTGCCAGTGACATTTTTACAGTAATCAATGCATTTTTATAGCACTGATCGCTGTATAAATGCCAATGGTCCCAAAAATGTGTCAAAATTGTCCGATGTGTCCGCCATAATGTCGCAGTCACGATAAAAATCGCAGATCGCCGCCATTACTAGTAAATATATATAATCAAAATGCTATAAATCTATCCCCTATTTGTAGACGCTATAACTTTTGCGCAAACCAATCAATATACGCTTTTTGCGGTTTTTTTTACCAAAAATATGTAGAAGAATACATATTGGCCTAAAAAATATTGGAGAAAAAATTAGCTTGTTTAAAAAAAAATGGGGATATTTATTATAGCAAAAAAGTACAAAATATTGTGTTTTTTTCAAAATTGTCACTCTTTTTTTGTTTATAGCGCAAAAAATAAAAACCGCAGAGGCGATCAAATACCACCAAAAGAAAGCTCTATTTGTGGGAAAAAAGGACATCAATTTTGTCTGGGTGCAGCGTCGCACGACTGCGCAATTGTCATTTAAAGCGAAGCAGTGCCGAATCACAAAAAATGGCCCGGTCATTCAGCAGCCAAATCTCCCGGGGCTGAAGTGGTAAAACGAATACTTTGTTGAAGCACCTTTTAATTTTATTACAGCACTCAGTTGTTGTGAGTATGAGTCTATCAGCATGGCACATCTTGACTTGGCAATACTTGCCCACTCTTCTTTGCAAAAACACTCCAGATTGCGAGGGTATCTCCGGTGCACAGCCCTCTTCAGATCACCCCACAGATTTTCAATCGGATTCAGGGCCATTCCAAAACTTTAACCACTTGCTTACTGGGCACTTAAACCCCCCTCCTGCCCATACCAATTTTCAGCTTTCAGCGCTGACGCACTTTGAATGACAATTGTGCGGTCATACAACACTGTACACAAATGAAATTTTTATCATTTTTTCCCACAAATAGAGCTTTCTTTTGGTGGTATTTAATCACAGCTGGGATTTTTATTTTTTGTTAAACAAACAAAAAAAGATGGAAAATTAAAAAAAAATGATATGCGCTGATGAGGCGGCACTGGTGGGCACTGATAGGCTGCACTGATAAGCCCAGTTAAGGCGGCACTGATAGGCACAGATAAGGTGGTACTGATGGCCACTAATAAGATGGCACTGATGGGCCCTGATGGGTGGCACGGATGGGTGGCACAGATGGGTGACACTGATGTGCAGCACTGTTGTTGAGGCACTGATTGTGGGCACTGATGGGTGGCACTGATGGGTGGCGCTGGTGGGCACTGGTAGGCAGCACAGTTCCCTATTGCTAGGTGGCGCTGGCAGGGGGCACAGGTGGGCACTGATGATCTGGTGGCAGCTTGCTGTGATCGGACTGATGTCCCTCTCACAGTCGCCAGTGATCGGCTTTTTTTTTTCCACCTCATGCTGTCAGTGCGAGGAGAAAAAATAGCCGATTACCGACTCTGTTGACATCACATGATCAGCTGTCATTGGCTGACAGCTGATCACGTGGTAATGGGTTGGGATCAACCCCTTACACCAATATGTGATCCAGCGAGTCTCATAGACTCGCCGATCACAAATCGTGCCGGGCGCACTCTGGAGGGGGTGCGGAAGCCGCTCGGGCACGGGACTATGTCAATAGACGTAGCCCGGGCAAAGCAGGTCCACGCTGTAGCCGTCATTCGGCTATAGCGCGGATCTGAACTGGTTAATCTTCTTCTGATGGTGAAGCCATTCCTTTGTTGATTTGGATGTATGCTTTGGGTCGTTGTCATGCTGAAAGATGAAGCTCCTCTTCTTTCTAGCAGAAGCCTGAAGGTTTTGTGCCAATATTGACTGGTATTTGGAACTGTTCATGATTCCCTCTACCTTGACTAAAGCCCCGCAGAGAGAGGGGAGATGTCACTCAGATGAATATGATCCGGGACACTTGGTGTATGCAGGACAGGGACTATTGGGTTACCCATTGATTTGGGAGCCTTATTTCAAGGCTTCGGTTAGCTCCTTTTCCACTGTTCGTCAGAGCACACACCCGTGCAACGATAACATGCCAGTCCGCACCTAATCGATGGAATTCAGCTGTTGCTGCGCACCTGTTATTCAACAGAGCTGGGAATCCAGTGTTTTGTACCCACTTTGATCCTAAGCTGACGTTTACCTGCACCCCCATCCTGACAGTTGCCTCACTTGCTTACGACATGAAGTCATTCTGATTGAGTTAAACTATTTTTGACCGTACTTATCTCTACCCCTGACAAAGGAGTTAAACTGGAAACACGTCGGGTACCAGGGATTACCATCCACTGGAGAGTACTAGTGTCATTTTATATGTACTGTTGTATTTTGTTTTGTGTTATGTCTATTTTATCATAGTTACATAGTTACATAGTTGGGGAGGTTGAAAAAAGACACAAGTCCATCAAGTCCAACCTATGTGTGTGATTATGTGTCAGTATTACATTACATATCCCTGTATATTGCGGTCCTTCAGGTGAATATCTAATCGTTTCTTGAAGCTATCAATGCTCCCCGCTGAGACCACCGCCTGTGGAAGGGAATTCCACATCCTTGCCGCTCTTACAGTAAAGAACCCTCTACGTAGTTTAAGGTTAAACCTCTTTTCTTCTAATTGTAATGAGTGGCCACGAGTCTTATTAAACTCTCTTCTGCGAAAAAGTTTTATCCCTATTGTGGGGTCACCAGTACAGTATTTGTAAATTGAAATCATATCCCCTCTCAAGCGTCTCTTCTCCAGAGAGAATAAGTTCAGTGCTCGCAACCTTTCCTCATAACTAAGATCCTCCAGACCCTTTATTAGCTTTGTTGCCCTTCTTTGTACTCGCTCCATTTCCAATACGTCCCTCCTGAGGACTGGTGCCCAGAACTGGACCGCATACTCCAGGTGCGGCCGGACCAGAGTCTTGTAGAGCGGGAGAATTATCGTTTTATCTCTGCAGTTGATCCACTAGGACCCCCAAGTCCTTTTCCATCCTAGATTCCCCCAGAGGTTCTCCCCCCAGTGTATAGATTGCATTCATATTTTTGCCACCCAAATGCATTATTTTACATTTTTCTACATTGAACCTCATTTGCTATGTAGTCGCCCACCCCATTAATTTGTTCAGGTCTTTTTGCAAGATTTCCACATCCTGCGGAGAAGTTATTGCCCTGCTTAGCTTAGTATCGTCTGCAAATACAGAGATGGAACTGTTTATCCCATCCTCCAGGTAGTTTATGAACAAATTAAATAGGATTGGTCCCAGCACAGACCCCTGGGGGACCCCACTACCCACCCCTGACCATTCTGAGTACTCCCCATTTATCACCACCCTCTGAACACGCCCTTGTAGCCAGTTTTCAATCCATGTACTCACCCTATGGTCCATGCCAACGCACCTTATTTTGTACAGTAAACGTTTATGGGGAACTGTGTCAAATGCTTTTGCAAAATCCAGATACACCACGTCTACGGGCCTTCCTTTATCTAGATGGCAACTCACCTCCCCATAGAAGGTTAATAGATTGGTTTGGCAAGAACAATTCTTCATGAATCCATGTTGATTACTGCTAATGATATCATTCTTATTACTAAAATCTTGTATATAGTCTCTTATCATCCCCTCCAAGAGTTTACATACTATTGATGTTAGGCTAACTGGTCTGTAATTCCCAGGGATGTTTTTTGGGCCCTTTTTAAATATTGGTGCTACATTGGCTTTTCTCCAATCAGCTGGTACCATTCCAGTCAATAGACTGTCTGTAAAAATTAGGAACAACGGTCTGGCAATCACCTGACTGAGTTCCCTAAGTACCCTCGGATGCAAGCCATCTGGTCCCGGTGATTTATTAATGTTAAGTTTCTCAAGTCTAATTTTAATTCCGTCCTCTGTTAACCATGTAGGTGCTTCCTGTGTTGTGTCATGAGGATAAACACTGCAGTTTTGGTTACTGAAGCCCCCCGATTCACTCGTGAAGACTGAGGAGAAGAATAAATTCAATACCTCTGCCATCTCCCCATCCTTTGTAACCAGATGTCCTTCCTCATTCTTTATGGGGCCAATATGGTCTGTTCTCCCTTTTTTACTGTTTACATACTTAAAGAATTTCTTGGGATTTTTTTTGCTCTCCTCCGCTATGTGTCTTTCATGTTCTATCTTAGCCATCCTAATTGCACCCTTACATTTCTTATTGCATTCTTTATAAATTCTGAATGCTGTGGATGATCCCTCAACCTTGTATTTTTTGAAGGCCTTCTCCTTTGCTTTTATATGCTTTTTTACATTGGAGTTAAGCCATCCAGGATGTTTGTTCGCTCTTTTAAATTTATTACCCAATGGGATACATTGGCTAATGCCCTTATTTAATATGCTCTTAAAGCAAACCCATCTCTCCTCCGTATTCTTTGTTCCTAATATTTTATCCCAATTTATGCCTTTTAGCAAGGTTTGTAGTTTAGGGAAGTTGGCTCTTTTGAAATTCAGTGTCTTTGTGTTCCCTTCATGTCTCCTATTTGTGTGATTTATACTGAAACTAATTGACCTGTGATCGCTGTTACCTAAATTTGCCCGTATTTCCACATCTGTTATCAGGTCTGTATTGTTGGTAATCAGTAGATCTAGTAATGTTTTATTTCTAGTTGGTGCGTCTACCATCTGACCCATAAAATTGTCCTGCAAGACATTAAGGAACTGGCCAGCCTTAAATGAATGCGCGGTTCCCTCCGCCCAGTCTATGTCTGGATAATTAAAATCCCCCATTATGATAACACTTCCCATCCTTGCTGCTAATCCAATTTGTGATAGGAGATCCGTCTCTACTTCCTCCCTCAGGTTAGGGGGCCTATAGCATACTCCCAGTATTATTTTCCCCTTAGCTTCATCCCTTTGGAGCTCTACCCATAAAGATTCCACCTCCTCCCTAGCCCCCTCAGTGATGTCATCTCTCACATTCACTTGTACATTATTCTTGATATATAGGCATACCCCTCCCCCTTTTTTACCCTCGCGGTATAGGGTATACCCTTGAATGTTTGCCAGCCAATCATGAGAGCTGTTGAACCAGGTCTCTGAAATTCCCACAAAATCCAAATCCTCCTTGTACAACAGTATCTCTAGTTCACCCATCTTGTCCGCCAGGCTCCTGGCATTGGTGAACATGCCACATAGTTTAGACCGGTCGCATATTGTCCTCGTATTGGGTGTTTCAAGATTGCAACTTGGACTTGCTACTATACTCACCTTGTGTTTTTGTGCTTTGGTTATCCTACCACTAATGCCCCCAATACTACCCTCTGGAATATCTTCCGCGCTGGCTATCACTGTCTCTGGACCCTCCCCCCCATCGCCTAGTTTAAAAACCCCTCTTACTTTTTTGGCCATCTTCATTCCCAGCAGATCTGCACCCTCCTCATTTAGGTGCAGTCCGTCCCTTCTATAGTACCGGTTACCGACTGAGAAGTCGGCCCAGTCCTCCAGGAACCCAAACCCCTCCTTACTACACCAGCTCTTCAGCCACTTGTTTACTTCCCTAATCTCCCTCTGCCTCTCTGGTGTGGCTCGATGTACCGGTAGTATTCCTGAGAACACTACCTTGGAGGTCCTTTTCCTTAATTTAGCTCCTAAGTCCCTAAAATCGTTCTTTAGGACACTCCATCTGCCTCTGACTTTGTCATTGGTGCCAACGTGCACCATGACAGCCGGGTCTTCCCCAGCCCCTCCCAGTAATCTGTCCACAAGATCCGTGATGTGCCGAACCCGAGCGCCCGGTAGACAACATACTGTTCGGCGCTTCAGGTCTTGGTTACAGATTGCCCTCTCTGTCCTTCTACGAATTGAGTCCCCTACCACCAGAATCTGTCTTTCCTTTCCCTTTGCTGCCCCCCCACTCTCACTGGAGGAGTTCTTCCCCTGGCAGTCCCTCATCTCCAGCAGTGCTGGTCCCTGACTGGTAACACCAATGTCACTCAATGGAGCGTACTTATTGGGATGCTCCAGTCCTGGATCGGCCTCCCTGGCACTTCCCCCTCTACCCCTCCTGACTGTCACCCATCTACTCTTTGCTAGTGCCTGCACCTCTTTGTCTCCACCCGCCTCTGTGCTGGCCCCTGCCGGCACCTGCCGTGTACATTCCTGGCTCACCTTTAGTATGGAGGGACTTCTCAGTGCTGACAGTTGCTTCCCCAGATTCAGAACCTGGGCTTCCAGGGAAACAATGTGCTTACATTTTGCACAGCAGTATTCGCCCTCGATCGGATGATCAAGGAACGCATACATGCGGCAAGATGTACAAAGAGTCGCCTCTCCACACCTGCCGGGCATCGTACCTATTAAATTTAGTCAGGATTTGGGGATTTTACCCTGTCCAAATTACCTAACAACTAGCTTCCTGGCACTAATACTCAAGACAATACACAGGTACACGACAAGACAATACACAGGTACACAATACACAAGTACTAACGATCCACACACACTACTCAGACAACACTCAGATACTCACACTACACAGGTACTATGACCCCTGTTATAACCTCCTGTTTTAAACTCTTGTTTTTAACTCCCACTTAATCCAGCTCCACTTACACCAAGCTCCACAGCTTCAAACTGAGCACGCTCAGACTGAGTTCTACAACAAGTTAAATAGGCACCTGGGCACCTGTGAACAATTAACCACACCCCTTAATTGATAGACTGATGAAACAGAAAAAAAAAAAAAAAGCTATTTAAAAAGTGACAGCAAAAGGCAAATTAAAAACTAAAAGGAAAAGTCCCCAAAATGCAACCCAGCAAACACCAACAGACAGCAGCAATACACACACCAACAGACAGCAGCAATACACACACCAACAGACAGCAGCAATACACACACCAACAGACAGCAGCAATACACACACCAACAGACAGCAAGACTTGTATACTCTAACACTTGTTTTTAACTCCCACTTAATCCAGCTCCACTTACACCAAGCTCCACCGCTTCAAACTGAGCACGCTCAGACTGAGTCCTACAACAAGTTAAATAGGCACCTGGGCACCTGTGAGCAATTAACCACACCCCTTAATTGATAGACTAATGATCATATAACACTGGACACCAGATGTCTTCTAATGTTTGATCATCTGTTTGATCTACTTGTTTTATGTAACAATAAAAATCATTTTTCTATGCACATCAATGTCTGTGGCCTTTAAAGTCCCATCCAAGGGGGAATAGTTTGTTTGTTGTATACAGCATAGGGATGTGGCCACTACATCGATCCCCTTGAGACAGTGGAAACCTCTTTTCTCTCTTCATTGACTAAGGCCCCCGTTCCAGCTGAAAGAAAACAGCCCCAAAGCATGATGCTACCACCACCATGCATCACTGTGGGTATTGTGTTCTTTTGGCGATGCGCAGTGCTGTTTTTGCGACAAACTTATCTTTTAGAAATATGGCCAAAAAGTTCAACCTCGGTTTCATCAGACCATAACACATTTTCCCACATGCTTTTGGGAGAATTCAAATGTGTTTTTGAAAAATTTAGCCAGGCTTGGATGTTTTTCTTCTTAAGAAAAGGCTTTGGACTTGCCACTCTACCCCACAGCCCAGACATACAAAGAATACGGGAGATTGTTGTCACATGTACCACACAGCCAGTACTTGCCAGATATTCCTGCAGCTCCTTTAATGTTGCTGTAGGCCTCTTGGCAGCCTCCCTGACCAGTTTTCTTTTCATCAATTTTGGAGGGACGTCCAGTTCTTGGTAATGTCACTGTTGTGCCATATTTTCTCCACTTGATAATGACTGTCTTCACTGTGTTCCATGGTATATCTAATGCCTTGGAAATTCTTTTGTACCCTTCTCCTGACCGATACCTTTTAACAATGAGATCCGTCTGATGCTTTGGAAGCTCTCTGTGGACCATGGCTTTTGCTAAAGGATGTGACTAATAAAATGTCAGGAAAGACCTACTATAACAGCTGAACTTTATTTGGGGTTAATTAGAGGCACTTTAAAATGATGGCAGGTGTGTACTGACTCCTATTCAACATGAGTTTAAATGTGATTGCTTAATTCTGAACACAGCTACATCCCATTTTATAAGAGGGTATGCACACTTATGCAACCATATTTTTTTTTTCTTACTCCCCCCTAAAAGATTTCAGTTTGTTTTTTAATTGAGTTGTACAGTTTATAGGTCACATTAAAGGTGGAAACATTTCTGAAATGATTCATCTGTCTCATTTTTACATCACAGAAACCTGACATTTTAACAGGAGTGTATAGACTTTTTAAATCCACTGTATATGCTACAGCATGGTTTAATGCTGCAGCTGTCCCTCACTGACTCCAAGCCTGAGAACTTGGTATCCACATGACCGCTGATCGCTCAGTTCTTGGTCTTCCTGGAGCAGAGAGTGGTGACCATCAGTCACCATTCTCTGCTCTGCCCCTACAGTGCTCACTTGAGCCCTGGGCTGTGGAAGGGATGTAGCAGCTGGCTCAGGATCTCAGCAGCACTGTAGCCTGAAAAGGCTCTATGATGTCAGCTGACAGCATACTCAGAGGGTTTCTGCAGCGTCAACTGTCTATTGGCTACTCTGTGACTCTTAAAAGGTATCGAATCCACGTGTCCCAGATTCTCCTGAAGGCTTCCATCCCACGGAGTACTATAATTAATTTTTCATTGATCATTATGCAGAAGAATTTGGCTTTACCAAACAGAATGCATGATGTCTTCCATGAGCTAGCTACGATAATTCTAGTTACTATATAAAAGAAGGAGAGCATCCTCCTAGGTCGTTATGGAATCTCTCCACTAAATCTGTTCCGCATGTTTCGGTTAGGGTATTTATTGGGTGAAAAAGTATATAAAATTATACATTCTTATCCAGCCTGACTTTTGGGCACATCCAACATATATGGTGCCTGCCGGCTGCATCAAACAGGAGGAGCTGGGTAAAGCTTCAGGTACAAAGAAGGCTAATCGGGATGGGACCATATACCATCCTAACAATACCCCTATAATTTGCTTCAATAATTGAGGTATTTATGAATTTCTTTGATGCCACTAGCTACTAGTTTATGATATTCTACCAGTTCCATCTCCTCCCCAAGTCTGGTTTCCATTTTTCAATATAAGGACATTTTTTTCAAAATTGAAGATAATATAGTGAATATTGTGGAAATGTGTGTCTGTCATGCTGTCCAAATTCCTAAAAATCCATCTGAAAGTGATTTCAGAAAGTGAAAAGTTAGCTAGAATTCTAAGGTGGGCATTTTAGATTTTTCTTGCAGGAGTGACCTCAACAGTATTCCCTGGTTGTTACAGTCATCTATTCTCATGAGGCCTTTGTTGGTCCACCATCCATCATTGGTGAATTGAAGGCTGGGTTGTAGGCAGAGCTGCAGAAGATAGGGGGCTATTGGATTGTGAGGGGATTTGAGTTTGTGCCTGTTGCAAGGATGGCCCCAGAGACTGAGGGAAAATGTAATGGATGAGCACATAATGATTGGTCTGCACCTCGGCTGTAGCCTCACTAGATGTTCACACCATTAGTTTTAAAAGCTGAATCCTCCAAAGTCTTTGTTAGGATATAGGAAGTACCTGGTTATAGTTTGCTTCTATCTATAGGCAAGTACATCAAAGTGGTGTCATATAAAATATATCTGAATCCAAATATGCGTGAATAAAAATTCAGCTATTGAAATGGTGAAAAAAGATTTTCCTTGTAAAATGTTCTGATTTATGCCTAGCACCATACCCTTGCAAATTCAGCAATCCACTATGTAAAGATGAAAAATCATCCAAAATACAAACACAAACATAGGACAAGACAGTCAGTTGATACAAAGTTCAAGCAGATCAGGCAACAGTTCCTCAACATTGCCAAGTATGATGTTTTAACTCAACAAAATAATTTGTGCGTGTAATGCCCACAAAAAATTGCTGACCACATGACAAAGTCAATGGATATTTAAGCTAACAATCTAAAAAGGTGCGGCATCCAATAAGAATCACTTATATAGGGACTTCACCAACAATAGTAATGTGACAATGATAACAATAGCTGTTATGCCTCATCCCATATGAATTGTCTCCCCAGGATGGCATCCAGCATCTCAGCAGTGGGAGCAGCCACATGTGGGGAACAGGCCATGTATCCCCACAGTCCAACCTCTGGTGCATTCTGATGCATTTTTCGGCAACGGCACCATCAAATGGGAGCAAGATAGCATGCAGTACTGAATATTTAAAACCACAAAAGGGGCGAGACTACACAAATCATGTGGCACCCATAGTTCTACTCATGTGCTCCAGAATCTGCCACAAACTTTATCTCAGTAAAGTTTTACATTAAGGATGTATTATTTGTTTAACTGAGTTTCTAAGAAATAAAACAAAATTACATGTTCCCAACAAGTCTCTCTGCCTCATCTTCTACTGTTATCTCAGAGCAAAAAGTACCTGCTGGGTTGACATTTGACAGGTAGGTGGACGTTAGGAAATTAGTAAATGGACTAAAGGCCTTTCCTTCATGTTTGACCTACAATGGCACATTTATACTATTAAATAGTTTATACTATTAAAGCAGATGTAAAAGCTATACCCATCCTTCTGTACTCCAATCAACAATGGCAAATCATTGACAGCCTTTACTGTATATTAAATGTAAAAGCATCTGGAATATCATCTCCCTGTTCTTTTCCGTACCTTCCAATGAACCCCAAAACAAGGTCAATCATTATAGCTATAGTCAGAAACTTAGCACTTGAAGCTTACCTGTGAAAAGTGTAAAAACTTGCACTGAAAAGAGACTGTAAATGTAGAGGTCATGTATAGTTCTGCTGTATTGGATAAATCAAGGTGCTTAAAGCCAAGATATTGCTGCCAAGTTTAGAAATGATTTGCTGATTACAGAGACTGTTGAGTGCTCATTAAGTAGCACCGTATTTAGCACTTAAAAGGAATGTTTGTTTATACCGTGTCCCTTTGGTAGAAACAATGACCATGGTACACATTGCCACAGAGATCACTAGCACCCAGGGGGCATTCAAACTAAAAGCGAAACCATGTTATTGTAAATAGGCCTGTTATGAGCATTTAACATTGCTTTATCTAAAATATTAAAGAGGAGTTTCAGCCTGGGTGAAAAAAAAATACTGCAGCTGCAGACTTTTAATATAAAGGACACTTACCTGTCCAGGGAGCCCGCGATGTCGGCTCCGAGTACTAAGGGACACCGGTGTTCTGCCGAGAAAGTTCCACTCGGTGGATAAGGACCCCCCTCTACTGCGCAAGCGCTGCGCCTGAGCAGTAGGATCCGGCGGAAATAGCCGAAGGTGAATAGTTGAAAATCAGCTGTACACGCGCCTGTAAGAGGGCCCCTTGCGGGCTTGCTTCGCTCGCCACGCTTCGGGCACGGCCTCGCTTCGCACGGCTTTTTTATTGCCCCTCTAGGTCCACTTGGATGGTGGGGAAGGAACCTGGACCTAGGGCGCAGGCGCCGTGTACAGCGGATTGAAGATTTTCAGCTTCGGTGGCTCAGGGGGGTCCTTATCCGCCGAGGGAACTTTCTCGACAAGACACCGGCATCCTTACTAAGGGAAACAGGAAGTGAAGCCTTGGAGGGGGGGGGGAGTTGGGCACTGCGGAAGTGACGTACCTTGCTGTGGCGCTGTGGGACAGAAGTCCCAGATAAAACTTAAAACTCGACTTGAAGTGACATTAAACCCAAAAACAAAAATGTAATATACTGCAGCTTACCAATCCTTAAATGCGGTGAATGCATTACTTTTCTTTTTTAGACTTTTCTTTCCTTTATTTTCACCTGGTGATCTGGCCATTAACACATGGCCTGCCCCAGGGTGTCACCACTGCACTGGAGCCGCAATACAGACACCTTTGGACAGCAGCATTGCCAATCTGGTGATAGGGTAGCGTTAGATGCAATAGATTAATTTGATTAATAAATCAAAGCTGAATTCCTGCTATGATTTTTTTTTTTTAGCAGGTACAGCAACCAATTTTTTTTCCTTTGAAGGAAAGGTTTTACATAAATAGAATATGCTTATTATGTTTTTCTCAACCCTCTAATTTCCACTTGGTCTGTTAGGTAAAGTTAAAAAATAACAAACTTAAGCCAGGCATTGATGGATTGAATATCGGCTGGTTCAGCAGGGATCGGACAAGATTTGATCAATGTATGGGCAAGCTGGTTGTACTGAAATGGATCCATTGATTTACTTCAGTACAACCAGCCTGTCTGATTCTTTGCATGCGATTACTGCCGGTGACTATAGAAACTAGCAATTTTTATTGTGTTCTGCCAACAGGGAAGGCAGCAGAAGGTATTCCCCCATGAAACTCAGTTTAAATACATGCTATGATAACGCAAGTATTTTTTTACTCTAGTTTTCATAAATCAGCTTCGTTGGGTAATTTATGTATGCATGAGGTGTCAAAACAGCAAATTTCACTTACTTCTGTGTCCCTAATCAAGAGCTCAGTTTTTTTTCTCTGCAGGAATTGCTTCCTCTGGGTTCTACAAACAAACATTCACAACTTTAGTACAAATCAGTGAGAAAGTCTTTGATGAATGGTGTGACACACGAGCCTCAACCCCTTAGTGACCGCTACATAATCCAGAAGAGGTGGTCAGCGGGACCTTAAAAGAACTGATAGATTGAATAGGACCATGGATGCAAGTCACCTGTATTTCACATGGAGTTCTTTAAAGCGGTGTTCCAGCCATTTTTTTTTTTTTTAAGTCAGCAGCTGCAAACACTGTAGCTGCTGACTTTTAATAAGGACACTTACCTGTCCAGGGAGCCCGTGATATCGGCCCCCCTGAGGCCGATCCATCCATCGGATCAGGTGCAGGCGCCACCATCCCAACTAAGGGAAACCGGCAGTGAAACGGCAAGGTGCGAGTCCCGCGGTGCTTTGTTAATGGCCAGCTTGTCTTCTGGGACACACACATGTCCCAGAAGACAACAGTGGGCTCGCCGCAGAAAAGGATGTGACTTTCTCGGCCGTGGCCTGGCTGGATCGGAAGTACTTAGTACTTCCAAAAAACGTAAGTTGGAAAGTAAAAAATTTTTTTTAAATATCCAAAAACGAGGGGTGGAGAGGTGGTCTTTCGTTTAAGACCACCTCTCAAAACTGGGTGGAAATCTGCTTTACCCTATCTGTGAAAACTCTTGAGAGAACTGAAGTCAATATAAATAAGTGATACATGAAAATATTTTATATTGTTTCCTTAGTTTAGCTCAGCTTTGAAGCAACCATGCTAACATTTAAATAACTCTACCATTCATCTTTAGTGAAAAACCTGACAATTTCAGCAGGCAGAATCTTTTCCCAAAGCAAACAAACAAAGCAGAGGCCACCTATGATGAGGGAACATTTCCTGCAGGTGCCAGCAATAACCTGCCAAAAATATTTAGTCACATTTCAGTGTCATTGCTTCTCCCCTAAGCTTACTTTATAAGCTAAAAACTAAAGACCAAGATCTTCCCTTAATAAATGGAGGCAGAAATACTATGCCTTTCTAGCAAGTAGTAGCTGAGATCTGTAAAGCAATCAACATTTACTATTTTTAATCCTTATTTTGCTAACATTAGTAAATAAATAGGAAGATATATTATACTTGCTTGTTTTAACCTTTTTTTCATATAATAATGCTATAAATAATAGAATCAATTCTATTATAATATATTGATATTATTCATGATTTTAAATAATAATAACAAATATATTATATTCATTAAGAATAATAGTTACCTATAAGTCTCATTATTGACCAAATGTCCTTAAAATAGTACCCCTGCCATGGACTTCTTAGCCAATTTACTAAAGAACCATGGAAACCTGAACGCATGTGGCCTTGTAAGGAACATGTTCTGGAGATGTAAAGCTGCAATGACAGCTCAATCACAACACGATGAACACATTGCCATCATTAGCTCCCCTCCCCCCCTAGTCAGAAGTACAAATCGTGATGAATTACACAAAAACCTGTTGATCTTGTTTCCTAGGAAATTTTCGGCAGTATCTTTTATGTGGGACTAATCTAGTTACATGAGCTGCTACTAGAGATGATTAGAGGGATTATAGGAAATGTGTCTGCCATCAGATCTTCACAAAGAATAGCACATGTGTGTGGGCTTTTCAAAAAGACACATTAACTGTGTTGTGAAGGGACTAGCATTTCTATTTTTTTTCCAGATGTAAATCAATCCAAACAGGTACATTCAAAGCAACACAACTGCCAGCATTCTGATCTCTTTTCTAGATATAAAGCAGCTTACTGACAAACATTGCTTCTCACAGCTAGCTTTAGTAAATATAGCGGTCAGATAGAGCATGTCTCATTTCTGGCTGAAGGACATCAAGCATCTTCCAGACCTTTCCTCCTCAGTCCTACTGCTCCGACTATTTTTTTTTTTTTTTATTTCTTGATTTTTAGTTCTTTCAATTGTGGAGGCTCAGCATTACTTGTGAGCATTACATAGGGCGGTCTGCTTTCAGGAAGCTATGTACAGTCCTTCCCACCAGCCATGATCCCCTTGCATTGCATAAAAACAAACTGATAACATCACTGGTATGTAATGAAAATGGAAAGGTTCTATTTTTAATTTCATTAGCATGTAAATGAGGGGGGAAGGAGGAAGTTGGCAAGGCAAAATATAGGCAAATTAAACTTTGGATTTAAATTTCTCCATAATGTTTATATTAGATACTGAGATGTGTGAGGGTTTAGTCACTACTACTATTTCAGAATATGTAAGTACTTTAGTGTACATGATCTGGATACAAGTTCACTTTAAATATACTGTGTGTGTGTACAGTATATATATATATATGGTACTATCACTAGAGGAATTGCCTTTGCGACAGATTAGAAAAGTAAGGCTCTTACTTGTAGTTAACATTTAGCTGTGTACAAAAAGATTCTGGAAGTGAATACTGTTCTACATACCATTGTAGAAAGTTGGCAGAAGAACCCACAGTTGTGAAAGAAGCATATACAACGCCAGGTTTACCTGCAGTATCATTGCAATACTATAGTCATTAACAGACTACAACTATAAAATAACCCTTAAAAGCTGAGATGTCCTCTAGAAGTAAACAACTATGGAATAAAAAAAAAAGGAAAATTATATTTTAAAAAAGTCTAACATGTTACTAAAGGAATTTAATTTAAAATATTAAATATGTTATACTGACCTGCTCTGTGCAATGGTTTGCACAGAGTAGCCCCTAATCTCTTCTTATGGAGTCCCCGAGCAACGATCTTGGCTCCTCCTCTTCTCCTGCTTGCTTTGGGGACACACATGTGCTCACTCCCGAGCTGTGTGTGTCCATGGAAGCACGCTCCATAGACACACACAGTGTGTCTTGGCCCCACCCCCAGCTTCCTCCTCACAGCATTCCATTGACAGCAACAGGAGCCAATGGCTCCTGCTGCTGCTAGAGTCCCTATGTGAAGAAAAGGGGAGAAAAGAGATCCAACCATGCACTGCACTGGATTGATTGAGGACTTAACGCAGGGATTGCATTAAGGGAAAACAATGGTTTGGCTTTAGAACCACTTTAAAGTGGAACTATGGGCAAAAATCAAACCAGGCATACATGATGCAGTCTACTTCTAGCGTTAAAGTGGTAATAAATTACATAAACCCACCGAAGTGACTAGCCTCAAGTGATACACAATCATGATGCAAATACTTCCACATATGCTATACTTCTTTATCTGCAGCCATCTTTCCTCCAGAGTCCTCTAAAGTACACTAAGCAGATTTCTCAGCTTCCAGGAGGCAGGGGGTGGGGATATGACATCACATACTCCCCAGCACAGAGCTGAGTGTATTCTGACACCTGAGTAGAGGGAATGGACTTCTACACAGCCTCACTGGAAAACATGAACATTGTCAGTTCAAGGAGAAGGTCAGTCACCTCAGGTGTTTAAGATGGGGAGGGAGCGGGCCATCACCATGCCTGATATTGGAGAAAACTAACATCCTGACGGTAATGGCTCACCTCTCCAAAAAGTTCCCAACACCAAACGGGAGATAAATGACACTTTCCTCTTTCACCCGAGTGCATATGCCTTTAATTTGAATTCCAAAAATGCTGTGTATCCACCAACATCTACTGCACACAAAGCCACTTACCAGATTATATGACCCCATATATATCCCATATAGCTTCTCCCTTATTCCTTCAATAATCAATGTCTACAGGCATCGTCAGTCATAAACACTTGCACCCACTGATTTGGTTATTGGAGGTACAGCAGCAGGTTTTTTCTTTTATAAAAAGGTTTATAACATATGAATAAAACAGGACCATTGTAAGCACCCCCAGCAGTGGATTATGGTTTATCCCTACCCCAAAACTGTCAATTTTACTAGACAGCTGGGGGTGGGGTGGGGGGAGCGCTCAAATCTATTTGCTTTGTTTTATTGAAGATTTTCTTGATTGTTATTAGATTGTTATTAGGCCTCTTTCAAACTAGCAGTCCAATCGGGTCCTCCTGTCCAATTTGCAGGTGGACCCGGTCGGACACTCCATTCTCCTCTATGGAGCAGCGGGTGTAAATAGACTTGTGTCTGTTTACACCCACTTACATCCAACCAGATCTGATCTGCTAAAAACAGATGGATGGGGATCATCTTGCTGGATCGCATCAGATGTCGGGTGTAAACGAACAGGCAGTCTGTTTACATCTGATTGCTCAGAGAGGAGAATGGGATGTGTCTGTTCTGCATAAGCGTAATGGACATGGATCAGTCATCCGCTTGCTCAGCGGGGATCAGCAAACAGATCCCCCTTGAGTAAGCAGACTCCTGGTGGAGTCTGACCCGTGTGAAAGGAGCCTAAATCATATAATGCTGGTCGCAAAAAAAATATCCCACGTAAAATGTGTTAATTTATTTAAATTTGATTTGATTACTTTTAAAACTGATTTTTTTTTCCGGGCTGCAAACATGTGCAAAACTTATGATGTGGCCTTCGTACTGAAAAGTTTGGAGATCCCTAGTCTATAGTCACTGTAAAACACAATGCAACCACATTAAGGCCCCTTTCACACTGGGGCGGAGCGGGCTCCGGCGGTAAAACGGCGCTCTTTTTAGCGCTGCTTTACCGTTGTTTTGCCGTGGCCAAGAAAGGTAGCGCCTGCAAAGTGCCCCAGTGTGAAAGAGGTCTTAAAGTGAAAGGAATTGTCACAATAAAAAGACATTAATTATTAAGCTGAATATGTAATGACTGCCCTAGATGAAGCACTATTGCTAGGGAAGTAGTTATGTGCTGTGTTTCTGATGTAGCTGAATGCAGCTAAAAGTGCCACATGTATTGTTCTCATATTGGCTGAAACTCAAAATCTCTTCTGTCAGAATAGAAAGGCAAGTTTCCTTAAACTGAGATCCGGAAGAAGGCGTAGTCGGAGAATAACTCTTCATTGTTTGTGTTTCGTGTGACAGCAAAAAATGCACTTGGTTTCAGGTTAAAGAGGAGGCAAAGTTCTTTATGAGTTTGGGTTATCATGTGAATCAGGAGCCATATCTGGAAGAAGAAAAGTGAAGCTGACCCAGGTTCAGATGTGCACCAGCCTTAACTACAACCGGCATGGTGGGTCTTGGAGCAAATGTACCTAAAGTGGGCCCATGGGTTTTTCACAATCACCCAAATCATGTTTCAACAAATTCCATCATGTTTTCTATTAGTGAATTGAAGAAATATTGCTTAGTTAATGATGAAAGAATATGAAAACTGCAGAAAGAATATACATTTTTTTTTTCAGTGGGGGTCCCAAGAGTCTCCAAAGGATGAGAAACCCACTGTTCATCATGGGTCCAATCTGTAAATATATTTTTGATAGAAAGTTCTTACGGGTCCAAGCTAATATTTTTTATAATAAGTTGGTTTCTATTATAACACAATACTATAAAAAATGATATTAAATACATTTATTTTGAAGGTTTCTAAATACCTTTGCATTGTCTGGGTCAGTTGTTGCTTTTGTCCACCACTTGATTACAAACAGCATCTAAATCCAGCAATATTTCAGGAATCCTTAACTTTTATCAACTTTGATCAAGTGCAGGGATGCCTAAAACGCTGCTGAATTTACATGCTGATTAATAAGCACACATATTGCTCCCTGTAGTTCAACCCCTGTCTCTTTTTGTATATTTTTGGTGGTTTCTGGGAGCATACCTGGTTGCATGCTGGTGTTGTCCACCCTCAAGCTATATAAATAATCCCCAAATGTGGTATATAAGCACTTTTCAAATGGTGGTGAAACAGAAAAACAGAAAACAAAAAAAGCTGCATTTTTTACAGGTATATTCACCTTTGTGGTATGTCATTTTAAAGGCTGCCAACGCACCCCAGCTGACTATGCGTGAAACATGTCAACCTTCCGTTCATTCCTGAGACTGCATCTGTCTACATTACAATAGGAAGTTTTTGTTACTGTACCGTTGCGGTGTGCAGCTGCCTGTTCCAAGTTTCCTCATTTGTCGTGGTGGCGAGCCGGGCAAGCACCTGTGGAGTTACCTGCGGTGGGATCTCCTTGGCTCACCTGGAGCGGTGATTCCTCCTCTTCCTTCACACCCCAGCTTAGCCAAAACTGCATCTAACTGGCCAAATGGCTGCCTCATCTGTTATCTGCTCCTGAATGTATTCCTTTTTTGTAACTCAAAGCAGGATTTTGCATTACTGTGTATTGCGGGAAACTGCAAGACAGTTGCATTGCCTTAGTGCATTGGGGTACCCAATTCAAAAAGAATAGAAATGCAGTGTGCAAATGTGTGCATGGTGCAGTACCACAGTTTACTGCAGAAAACAGATGTGATCCCAGCCCTAAAGCTGCCCCTCTGAAGACTAGTGTCTGATAACTAGTGGGGTAATATTAATGCACACTGGAGATTTTTGTTATCTCTCCTAGACACCCTTACTCCTAGCAGCGACAGAAAAAAACGATTGATGATTGTAAGCACGTGTAATGTGTTTGGGCACATCAATCTCTTGGGTGTTAATTTATTGGCCAAAATAATCATTTATTCTGGCCACTGAAATGAATAAACGCTCAAGCGCTAAAATGCGCCTAGCATTAACACGCGTTTAGATGCATTAACACGTGTTTACATGTGTCAAGTGTTTCTTCTGCTATAACGCTGCTGCTTCTGGATGCACTGGCAGTCGTTTTTTTTCCTGCCTCTAAACTTCTCTAAATGCCTATGTGTGCATGGACACATAGGCTAACATACAGGGGCCTTTAGAAGCAGAAAAAAAAAATGCCAGACGCCCCTAAGAGCAGCGTCAAAAATGTTCAGTGTGCATGAGGCCTCAGCAGCAGAAAAGGTGTAGGAAGCACAGATCCACAGAATGAATAAAGCAAAAGCAAGGAGATGTATTCAATGCAGGTCTGCAAATATGGATTCCTCTTCAGCAACCAGGACAGTAGTAGCTTCAGAAATCTCACTCAAATTTGGTAAGACTCCGTCACAGGGGGCAGTGTCTCTCACACAGCTCATATATACAGTAGCTATGGGGTAGTAGGCAAATGAGTGCCTAGGCACACTTGCATGCCAGGAAACGCATTGCTATTTTTCAGGAGAAATTTAAGACAAAGGGTGAAATCTTTTAGGGTATTTCCTAGACAAAAATTAACATTTTTAGATTTTCCCCTATAACTCCTAACTGACTTTTTAGGTTCAAGACCACTTGAAACATAGTAATAATCCAAATCACTACTGAATTACTGGGGCCCTTCAACCTAGGACTATATGACCAAATGAACCAAACTTTAACACATAACATTATTCTGTCACAGAACTGTTTATTCTTCTACCAGCACTGCTACAAGAATAAAACATTAAGCCCATAGCTAAAATGCAGACCCACTTCTTGGGCAGTCTACACCTCTGCATGCCTAAAAGGAATACGATTTATGATCACATTAAAATGGAGAAGATTAGAGCTACAAAAGAGGTCAGCTAAGTGTGTGTGATGACATGCTCAGAAAAGGTTCACAAGTGTCATATTTATCCATCAGGGAATGGATCATAAGGAGTCTCAGCATTGTTAAGCTTGGCAGACTGGTGCTGACATTTTTCTTGGCTGCATTTCACGCTAGAGAGGAAAAAGCACTTTTAACGGTTTGCCTGTCTATCTGCTGCTGTTTACCGGTTAGAACGAGTTCATCACACAGCCAAACAAGACCTAACTGCAGAATAGGTCACAGAGAACACTCTTCATTGATGTGTTACTTTTCATGTAGCCTTACATAGACAAGCTGTTTTTACATCAAACATACTTTACAGCACCGTATAATCTTTGTAAAAGGCCCTGCATAGCTATAGTTCATACTGGGCTATCCATTATTTTACCACTGTCCTCACCAATGATGTACAGATCTGCTTCACTTTTATTTTACCTTCCAGGCAGCAATAGGTCACAAGGTCAGTTCCAATATCACGGTGATGTTGGAGTCTTGTGGGAAATAGATAGGGCTGCAACTAACGATTATTTTCATAATCGATTAGTTGGCCGATTATTGTTTTGAATAATCAATTAGTCGTATAATAACATTAAAAAAGTGTGGTGTATAATTTAGGTAATATGTACCATTTAAAAAATTATTTATTCTTAAAAATCTATATGCAAAAAAATACAAAAATCTCTAATCCACCCTGAGAATAACAGAGAGAAGAGATATACTGTATATTTTATTTTTTATTATTTATTTCAGGTACTTATATAGTGCCGTCAATTTACGCAGCGCTTTACATATACATTGTACATTCACATCAGTCCCTACCCTCAAGGAGCTTACAATCTAAGGTCCCTAACTCACATTCATACATACTAGGGACAATTTAGACTGGATCCAATTAACCTACCAGCATGTCTTTGGAGTGTGGGAGGAAACCGGAGTACCCGGAGGAAATCCACACAGGCACAGGGAGAACATGCAAACTCCAGGCAGTGGATGGGATTCGAACCAGCGACCCTTCTTACTGCTAGGCAAAAGTGGTATCCACTACACCACTATTAGGAGGTTAAATGTGGTAAATATCAGACTCAGAGATCACAGCTGCGGCTCTTTAACCATGTGATCGGCTGTGTCCAATCACAGCCGGTCACATGTAAATACAGAAGTGCTGTTTATTGGCTCCCCTCGCCTCACATCAACAGAGTGTGGCCAGGAGTGCTGATCAGGTAATGGGCAGGTAATCAGGGCACGGATCAGTGCCCTGATTACAGGAAAGCCCCAGCAGTGCCCATCAGTGCACCAATCAGTGCCTAAGTGTCACCAATCAGTGCCCATAAGTGATGTCAGTCAGTGCCTCCCATCAGTGCTGCCTATCCATGCTGCCTATCAGTGCCCACTAGTGCTGCCTATCAGTGCCCACTAGTGCCATCTATCAGTGCCCACCAGTCCCAAATATCAGTGCGGCATATTAGTGCCTCCTCATCAGTGCCCATAAGTGCCACCTCATCAGTGCAGCCTATCAGTCCAGCCTCATCAGCGCACATCAGTGAAGAAGAAAAATTACTTATTTACAAAATTTAGTGACAGAAAAAAATAAACTTTTTTTTTTTTACATTTTAGGTCTTTTTCTAGTAAAAAATAAAAATCCCAGCAGTGATTAAATACCACCAAAAGAAATCTCTATTTGTGTGAAGAAAACAATAAATTTGTTTGGGTACAGTGTTGCATGACCACGCAATTGTTATTCAAAGTGCGACAGCACTGAAAGCTAAAAAATGGCCTGGGCAGGAGGGGGGTGAAAGTGCCCTGTATTGAGTTGGTTAAATATGATGCACAATGCTGGTAAAGGTTTACTTTAAATGTAAAGGTAATGCCTTTAATTACCTATAGTCTATCAACTGCCACCTTTTCTGGGTTCAGATGCTGATCTTCCCTGCACAGAGTGATTTTTTTTTAAACAACAAACATGTTATGTTATACTTACCTGCTCTGTGTATTGGTTTTGCACAGAGCAGCCCTGATTCTTCAGGGGTCCCCCATTGACGCTTCTGGCTCCTCCTGCCTTCAGAGTGCCCCAATAGCAAGCTGCAAAGTATAGTATAGAGTGCCCCAATAGCAAGGTAAAAAAATCCTGCCTTTAGAACCAGTCACTTCCTGCCCAGGACTACATGTCCCATGAGGCATTGCTCCTCACACATTCACAAGTTCTCAGGCACTGACATGTATGGATGGTGTACTGAGCTATATGTGTGCCACACTGTATTTCCAGATATGTAAACAAATAATCCATTCTGTATGCAGACCAACTAATCAGTTGACCAACTAATTTATTATGAAAATACTTGGATTAGTTTCAGATTATGAAACTATTTTCATAATCAATTAGTTGTCGATCGATTCGTTGTTTCAGACCTAGAAATAGATCTCCATTTTGAGTGCATGTTGTTCCTGTTTTAAGTATTATCTTTATACTGTGGCTTTGGGGTCTCCTCTTGACCTTGACCTCAGAGCTCCATATTCCATACATACTGCAAAGCCTTTAGGGATGTGCAAAAAACACTACAACACCTCATAATAATAATTAAATTATAGCTCCTAACTGTCCCTGATTTAGGGGGACTGTTGCTGATTTCAGACAAAGTTCCTCTGTCCCTCTTTCCTCATTTGTCCCTCATTTTGGACTGATCTATATAGTTGTATATAAAAGGCACTAATTATCTTTCAAAAAGTGTTTTCTGGTGCTAAATATTTCACCCAGTTTCTAAATTGCTGCATTTGTAAATTTCAAAAGCCAGTATAAAGAAATAGTAGTGGTTTACAAAAGGAAGTGGGTTTAACTAATCCTTTTTTAAGGGGGTGTGGAAGGGTGTGTTTCCTATGCCTACATACCTTTGCTAATAGGTGTCCCTTGTTCCCATTGCAAAATGTTGGGCGGTATGATTAAATGTTTTTATGATTAAATGTGTGTATTTTTTAAGTCAACAGTGTGAGCTCCCTCATCCATCTTGCTGCTTGCATTACAATAATTTATTCCACTTAATCCCTATATTTCTTTATTCACCCAACATTTCTTAAAGTAACTTACACCTCACCCAAAGATCTTACTTGCCTCTTTAGCAGAGCCACACTCGTGTACACGGTTTACTTTGCCTTTTTCAGGAATCCCCTTAGGTGTTGGCTAAGCTTACGTAATGTAATGTCATATATATGTATGTGGTTGTCCTGCATGCTGGTCAGGGCCGTTTTTAAGGCAGGGCAAAAGGGGCAGCTGCCCTGGGCCCTGTCATTGTTGTGGGGCCCAAAGGAGCAGCCTCATACTTGCCAACTATCCTGATTTAAATTCCCTCCTCCCTTGAGGTTTTAGTCCCATGCTGTGTCCCAATATCTCAGTGTGAAGTGCTGCTACTAATGCTGCCCAGCTCTGCCCTATTGTTGTGTAAAGATGACTCACCTGCAGACCCTGTGTTTACATGTAAATACCAGCATTCATATGTAAATAGTCATGCAAGTCATATGTAAATAGGGGCGGCCAGTGGCATTGATATGTATATCATGCAACCCCGGAGGTCTTATCCACAGTAATCTCTAGCAACCAATCAACAAGCAGAAATCATGTGCTGTAACCTCTAGCAACTAATCAGTGAGCCGTAATGTGTGCTGTAACCTCTAGCAACCAGTCAGTGAGTGGTTATGATACACTGTAACCTCTGGCAACCAATCGCAATAGCTGTCTGATCTGATTTAGTAAACTGATTTTGAGTCTAGCTGCTATTTATTGTATGTCTCAGAGCAGGTGTAGAGCGAAACTGCATGGGGGGGCCCCAAGAAAAGTTTTGCCCAGGGTCCAATCAATATTAAAGACGGCCCTGATGCTGGTGCTGCATCTAGGGTGGGCCCCCAAGTAAGACATCAGAAGAACCCTGTGAAACATTTTATTTACATTCCACGGTGCCAAAAGGTGGTACTTGTTGCAGTATGCATCTCCACATACAGTGAGGGACTAAAGTGAGGGACACAGACAGTAAACACAACCTACATGTGTCTACGACTCCAGCCAAACCTACACCTCCAACTCCAGCCAAAATGTTTTACACTGTTTTGGATAAAGAGTGGAAGAATTGGAGCCTCCCCAATGTTTTATTGCTATACATGTCTTGTCAGGACAGGAGGTGATAAGAAGTCTCTCCAAAAGGGTCAAAGGTTAGAACTTCTGATGTTTTAATTTCCACCTGTGCTTCCCTGTACTGCTGACACTCACACTACTCATTTTTTGTACAGGTGTTACAGGTACAGAAAGTTAGGAATATTACCCAAAAAGGTACCAGACGGGTATAAAAACCCAAAAGAGACTGATACTCTCTCACCCTATCCAACATAAAAAAATATTTTGCTCAGGCGTTAGGATTTAATTCTGTGGCAGATGAGGCCAAGTAAGCTGAAAATCCTTTTAAATTCTTAGAAATTGTTATTTGCCCAGAAGTCCCCTGGGAGAAGCTTCTGCAGAAAAACTGTGCTGGAATAAAAAATGATATTACAGATGATCTCAGTATAGGATTGCCCCGCTATACATATTCAGCCCCCCACTTGTGTTAAACATTGGGTTGTATTTGAAAAGAGTGATACATTTCTTCATAGTAAAATGGTTATTAATTTTACATCAGAACACTCCACATTAAAAGGTTAATAAAACTTTCACAACATCTGCAAAATGCCATCACAGAGGTTTTTTTTTTATATGAATATTTTATTTTCTTTGATCATATTTGGTTTTGATTAGTCAGACAATTTTGTAATTACATTAGCTTAGAAATAAATAACTTGCTGCCTTATTTAAACTTTACTAGGAATTCAAATGCATTTTAAGTTAATGAAAGCTGGTGTGCCAGGACAGCACATTCTTTAACAATTAATTATATTAGCGGTGTCTCAGTTTCTAGTCATTTAGTATCATCCACAGTTAGAGCTACAGTGAGAGGAAAAAAGTATTTGATCCTCTGCTGATTTTGTACATTTGCCCACTGACAAAGAAATGATCAGTCTATAATTTTAATGGTAGGTTTATTTTAACAGCAAGAGACAGACAGTATAACAATAAAAATATCCAGAAAAACGCATTTCAAAAAAGTTATAAACGGATTCGCATTTTAACGAGTGAAATAAGTATTTGATCCCCTATCAATCAGCAAGATTTCTGGCTCCCATGTGTCTTTTATACAGGTAACAAGCTGAGATTAGGAGCACTCTCTTAAAGGGAGTGCTCCTAATCTCAGCTTGTTACCTGTATAAAAGAAGAAGCAATCAGATTCCGATCTCTCCATCATGGCCAAGACCAAAGAGCTGTCCAAGGATGTCAGGGACAAGATTGCAGACCTACACAAGGCTGGAATGGGCTACAAGACCATCACCAAGCAGCTTGGTGAGAGGATGACAACAGTTGGTGCGATTATTCGCAAATGGAAGAAACTCAAAATAACCATCAATCTCCCTCGGTCTGGGGCTCCATGCAAGATCTCACCTTGTGGAGTTTCAATGATCATGAGAATGGTGAGGAATAAGCCCAGAACTACACAGGGGAATCCTGTCAATGATCTCAAGTCAGCTGGAACCATAGTAACCAAGAAAACAATCTGTAACACACTACACCATGAAGGACTGAAATCCTACAGGTCTCCCTGCTTAAGAAAGCACATGTACAGGCCCGTCTGAAGTTTCCTAATGAACATCTGAATGATTCAGAGGAGAATTGGGTGAAAGTGTTGTGGTCAGATGAGACCAAGATCGAGCTCCCTGGCATCAACTCAACTTGCCGTGTTTGGAGGAGGAGTGGCTCAAGAAGAAGCACATTAAGATCCTGGAATGGCCTAGCCAGTCTCCAGACCTTAATCCCATAGAGAATATGTGGAGGGAGCTGAAGGCTCGAGTTACCGACCGTCAGCCTCAAAACCTTAATGACTTGGGGAGGATCTGTAAAGAGGAGTGGAACAAAATCCCTTCTGAGAAAACATGTGACCTCTGATTGCCAACAAGGGTTTTGCCACCAAGTACCAAGTCATGTTTTGCTTAGGGGTCAAGTACTTATTTCACTCTCTAAAATGCAAATCAATTTATAACTTTTTTGAAATGGATTTTTTTGTTGTTATTCTGTCTCTCACTCATAAAATAAACCTATCATTAAAATTATAGACTGATGATTTATTTGTCAGTGGGCAATTGTACAAAATCAGCAGGGGGTCAAATACTTTTTTCCCCTCACTGTACATGTACCAAAAGCTGAGATTTTTATTCTACGTGCCTTCAGAATCCAATCTGAATTATAAAAATGCCATGCTCAGCTAAATGTGCTGTTCTTGAGTTCCAATTTTAATTTAAAAGGAAACCAGTAATAATTGAGCATAAGCAAAAAATGTAAAAAGCATATTTATAAAGTAGTGAATTACATTAAGACACATTGACCAGAAAGATTTACCTACAAATGAAATGTTTGGTGAATGCCACATTCAATGTTTTATAAAATATGCTCCTAAATATTCAGTATTATATCAAACTAAATCACACCTGTGAAAGATTTATATTTACCTTGTAATGTATGTTCTACACTAAGCTGTGGCTTAAAGGGTAACATCATGGGGAAAAAAAATGTGTACAGAACATCCCCAAGAAAAATAATTTCCTGCTTGTGTGATCGGCTCACTGATTTTCACCAGAAGTCTGCACTAAAGATATCAGGCATCTCCTGCAACAAAAATGTCATATTTGGTAAGATACTCCCAACAGGAAATCTTGTCTAAAGGAATGCAGACCCTGCAGCTTTCCTCATTAGAACCCTGCAGGTACAGCAGTTTATTGATAATTATCAAACCTCTCCCATTAGATTCACTTTCCCACATGGACACAGACAGACAAACACACAGGGATTTTTTCAGATTCCTACAACAAAGTTTGTTAAAATCCTTGTAATATACATAGATCACCCAAAGGGGAAATTTTTTTTATCAACAAAAGTGGAGTTACGCTTCATATAACTTTATATACATTTTATTCAAGTATCCCTATTTTTTTTAAACAAAAATGCCTTCTATTGCTTTCAGCCTCCTGCAAATTCATTTTTTTTTTAGTGATGTGGTCCAAATTTCTCAGGATTGAGATGGAGTAGGTGGCTACGCTTCATTCCCCATGGTCCAAGTGGAAGTAGAAGCGTAGCCACCTTCTCTATCACACTTCTGAGATGGAAAATGTTTTTAAGGGTATGAGTAAAGATTTAAGCAAGATGCATTTTACCTGCATTTTAAGCATGTTTCTCATCCCTTTTTTCTATTTCATATTGAATCATCCAAAATTTGTTCCATGGATGGCCCTGTTGGTACCACCTGGCTTGACAAGAGTCAATTTTTCAAATGACTTTTGTTGAAGGAGCATTCTTAGCTCCTTCCCTGTTTGGGTATTCTGACAGCCACGGGTACTGGCTGTCAGAATACAATAGTTGTCACTACAAAGGGTATAGTACACTTGTCATCAGAGATGAATCACATATTGGCTGCACTGAAATCAATAGTCACATCCACTCCAGACTGTAATTATAGCCTATTTAAAGCATAGCACGGAGCTCATCCATTTCACAGCTCCAACTGCATAAATCCACATGGGGACAGCGCCTGTATCATGTGCCTGTATATCTTCCCCTGGGAATGTCATCCAATGTATATTGTATATGTGCATATATTGATGTTTAATACAAATTTAATGTTTTATAAAAAGCATATTGTTGTTCCAATCTGCCTCCAAAGTCCGACCACGAAAGGGGGAATTGTGAAATTTCTGTCATTGATCCCACAGGGTAAACAAGAGAAATTTTACCATGCATGGAGAGCTTAAATGCTAAATATAGTGTAATGTACCTCAATTTCCTGTTTGTGGTTAATGCTTCTTCCAGGCACACAAACCACCTGCTACATGCCAGAATTGCCAGATGGGGAGTCCAGTCCTGCTTGTATTGTCACTGAGCAGTTGTTACTTTCAGCCCCCAGGTCGGCAAAAAAAACGATACTTTCTGTAAAGTAAAAAAGTCTATTTGGCCCTTAGTGCCGGTTCACACAGGGGCGGCACGACTTGCAGGTCGCCTCAGCGAGGCGACCTGCAAACGACTTCCGAGGCGACTTGCAAAATGACTTCTGCATAGAAGTCTATGCAAGTCGCCCCCAAAGTAGTACAGGAACCTTTTTCTAAGTCGGAGCGACTTGCGTCGCTCCTATTAGAACGGTTCCGTAGCACAGAACGGGAGGCGACTTGTCAGGCGACTAGGTCGCCTGACAAGTCGCCCCTGTGTGAACCGAGCCTTAGGCTCGGGAACCGTTCTAAGGGGAGCGACGCAAGTCGCTCCGACTTAGAAAAAGGTTCCTGTACGACTTTGGGGGCGACTTGCATAGACTTCTATACAGAAGTCGTTTTGCAAGTCGCCCGGGCAGTCGTGTGCAGGTCGCCTCGGTGAGGCGACCTGCAAGTCGTGCCGCCTCTGGTGTGAACCGAGGCTTATACTGCATTTGCATAGAGTTTGGCAACAGCTTTCAGCCAGAACTAATGCCCCCATTGGAAGATTTCCCCTCTATTACTTTTCTGGGGATATCCAATAATTCGGGATTTTTTTTTACTTTCAATGATAATGGTAAGCTGGACAAATAGAGAGGGTGAATCTCTTAATGGGGGCACAGACTGCAATAAAAACTGATACGCATTTTAATGCCTCTGTACTCTTTAGTTATACTTTAAAGCGGTGTTCCAGGCGCAATTTTTTTTCTTTTTTTAAAGTCAGCAGCTACAAACACTGTAGCTGCTGAATTTTAATAAGGACACTTACCTGTCCAGGGATCCCACAATGTCGCCCCCCCCCCCCCCCCCCCCCCAGGCCGATCCATCCATTGGATCAGGTGCCGGTGGCGCAATCTTAATGAAGGGAAACAGGCAGTGGAGCCTTGCGGCTCCACTGCCCGTTTCCTACTGCGCATGCGCGAGTCGTGCGGCACTTTGTGAATGGCCCTGTTGATTTCTGGGACACACACATATGTCCCAGAAGACAACAGGGCATCTCGCCAAAGAAGAGAACAGCGCCGCAGAAGAGGCAGATTAGGAAGACTGCCTAGCAACAGGGGTTTCTGGTAAGTAAAATTTTATGTTTTCTTCAAATTTTTTTAATACATTTTTTTGAGACTATCAATGTAATTTTTTATTTTAGGGTGGACCTCCGCTTTAAGACTAACCCAGGGTTGGAGTACAGAGGGTGGGGGTGTTGCGTGTTCATTACTTTGATAACATATTTGAATGTGCGTTTATATTTACTTCATTTGATTAGGATGAAGGCCGCCTAGCAACCAACGAGGCACTGAACTAACAGTAGGCAGAGCCTAAAGGAGAACTTTGAAAGACTAGTTCCCCATCAGGTCTGCTTTTCCTGTGCTTGACAGTGGTTGGCAGTGGGCAGATTCCAGCTGCTATTAACCACTTCAGCCCCGGAAGATTTGGCTGCTCAATGACCAGGCCATTTTTTGCGATACGGCACTGCGTCGCTTTAACTGACAATTGTGCAGTCGTACGACACTGTACCCAAACAAAATTGACGTCCTTTTTTACCCACAAATAGAGCTTTCTTTTAGTGGTATTTAATTACCTCTGCGGTTTTTATTTTTTGTGCTATAAACAAAAGAGCGACAATTTTGAAAAAAAAAAAACAATATTTTTTACTTTTTGCTATAAAAAATATCCCCAATTTTTTTCAAAAAAACTAATTTTTTCCTCAAGTTAAAGCCAATATGTATTCTACATATTTTTGGTAATAAAAAAAAAAAATCAAAAAATCAAAAAAAAAAATCGCAATAAGCGTATATTGATTGATGTGCACAAAAGTTATAGCATCTACAAAACAGGGGAAAGAATTATGGCATTTTTATTATTATTTTTTTTACTAGTAATGGCGGTGATCTGCGATATTGAGGCGGACAAATTGGACACTTTTGACACATTTTTTGTGACCACTGACAATTGTACAGCGATCAGTGCTATAAAAATGCATTGATTACTGTATACATGTCACTAGCAGGGAATAGTTTAACACTAGGGGGCAATCAAGGGGTTAACTGTGTTCCCTAGGTGTGTTCGAACTGTAGGGGGGATGGGACTGACTAGGGGAGGAGAGAGACCGGTGTTCATACTTAGGATGAACACACGATCTGTCTCTTCTCCCCTGAGAGAACCGGGATTTGTGTGTTTACACACACAGATCCCACTTCTCACTCTGTCACAAGTGATCGCGGGTGCCCGGCGGTCATCGTGCCTACAAGGCACTCACATCGGCTCCGGGCACACGCACCTCCTACAGCGTCTTAAAGGGCCGACGTACAGCTACGACGGCTTGCCCAGGGGAGCCATTCTGTATAATCTGTATCAGTATAACTGCCGCGGCCATTCAGGAACCGGTTAAAGTGGTTGTAACGGTACACGGGTTTTTACCTTCATGCATTCTAATGCATGAAGGTAAAATGCATTCCGGCCCCCCTAATACTTACCTGAGCCCCCTCTCGATCCAGCGATGTCCATGAGAGCCTTGCCTCTCTGGGGACTTGCACTCCATTGTCTCTCACTGCTGTCGATCACAGCCAGTGAGCCAATCAGGAGATGGAGGGGTGGGGCCCAGCCACAACTTTATGTGTGAATGGACACACAGAGCTGCAGCTCAGAGGTGTGCCTGCTTGGGTGCCCCTAAAGCAAGCGGTTTATGTGGGGGTACTCGGCAGGAGCCAGGAGCGCTGTTGAGAGACCTAAGAAGAGGATGATCTGGGCTGCTCTTTGCAAAACTACTGCACAGAGCAGGTAAGTATAACATGTTTGCTTTTTTTTTAAACCAAGGCTTTAATATAGCTTTAAGTTCAGTAGCAGCTTTGGAATCCGTCCACTGCCTTCCGATGTCAATCGCAGGCAAGGCAGACCTGATAATGAACTAGTCTCAGAGCTCCCCATCAGGCTCTGTCCATCTGACAATGCAAATTCACATCTGTTGCATCTGTTGGGTGGGTGGAGTCTGACAGTGAACTCTGAGACTAGTTCTCCATCATGTCTGCCTTACCTGTGATTGACGGCGCATTGCAGTGGACAAATTCCAAAGCCGCTATTGGACTGACTGGAAGTTAGGAATCCACTGACTGCCATCCAATCAGTCTCTCAGTTAACCATCAGGCTCTGCCCATCCCTAGTACACAACTCCCCGGCCATCAGTGTGATGGCCACAGGGGTTTGGAAGGGTAAGAATGCACTGAAGAGGCGGTGTCCAGTGTGAACACTCCTTCCTACAGACTAATCTACCTGGATACATTACATGATTTGGGTGGAAGCACTATCACTCTGGATGTTGCTCCCTGAATTCTAAAGATTGTCTACGACACCCTTTATGAACTCAGTATATGTCACATTGGAATAATTAGAGATGATTCTCTAGCTGAAGAATAAGGACCGATAATTGCTAGTTATAATGAGAATATTGGCTATACAACATAAAAACAATAAATTGGAATAGAAGTTTATCTGCTACAAACATTCACCTTTCCAGGCATGCCATCTGAATTGTTCTGAAGATCACCTATAATTATTAATCAGTTGTAATGAGATTAGCCTCGAGAACTCTGTAAACAGCTAAATATTACATAATTGCATGTCTTAGCACTCCCTGCCGAGGTCAGCTGTTAACATGATGTCCAGCATTAGGAATCCAGCCTGTGGAAAGCATTGTAGGAAATAATTCTCCCATCAGCTTAAAAAGCTTTAAATACCTGAGCTGTAATACATAACTTCAATGTGAAGCCATCCTAGGAATAGCGGTTCTAGACAGGGATTGTTGCAGATGGCCTTAAATTGGAACTTAAAGTACAGGTGCCCCCCCCCCCATTAAAAAAAAAAAAAAATATATATATATATATATATATATATTTTTTTTTTTTTTAATGGGGGGGGGGGGCACCTGTACTTTAAGTTCCATATATATATATATATATATATATATATATATATATATATATATATATGCGCAAGCTTCACTTCATGTCATCATACAGGCTGTGTACACAGTAGATGGGCTTTCAGTGGTGGTGGTTGTCCGATGTTTTAAAAATAAAAAAAGCTGTAAGCCTTAAAAGGGCACAAACTATAAATTCAGCCCACACAACACTGTTCTCTGGCACATTTACAGTATACATGTGTTATGCATGTTATGGTAAAGCGTGGTAAAATACACATTTCACTGTGCATTACTACAACACATATATGTGAAGGCAGCTTTAATAAAATTACACTATTGACCGACACCGCTGCAGAAACAGAAAATCTAATCAGAACAAATCAATATTTTTTCTGATTCCAATGAATCAACACACAAATAAACAGATCTGTCAAAATGTGTATCCATGACAACTGCTGGAAAAACCAGGTCTGTCTTCAAAAAGCATATGTCAAGTTAGACACCTGCAGCAATTCTGCA
This sequence comes from Aquarana catesbeiana, assembly GCF_042186555.1. Lineage (NCBI taxonomy): Eukaryota > Metazoa > Chordata > Amphibia > Anura > Ranidae > Aquarana > Aquarana catesbeiana. The sequence continues at coordinate 797,884,077 of NC_133324.1, forward strand.
GAACATCTGATGATGAAATTAAATGTATTATTAGATTATGGCCATCTCAAAAGTGGGATCATAAATAAAAGAGTAGAAAAAAAAAATACAGTGATGTTGCCTATATTAGATAATGCTTCATGGTCAAAGGAATAAGACAGCTGGAGTCATCTACTAGAACAGGGATCCTCAAACTACGGCCCCCAGCTGTTACGGAACTACACATTCCATGAGGCATTGTAAAACATTGACATTCGCAGACATGACTAGGCATGATGGGAATTGTAGTTCCTGAACAACTAGAGGGCCGTAGTTTGAAGACCCCTGTACTAGAACTACCATCGGGTAGATACTGTCTTGGTCTCCAGTACAGGAAATGAAGGGAACTCCCCAACAGAGGTGCACACAGCTCACAGAGGTTCTAATTCTATCCAAAATTATAAGAAAGTATTTTACCTGCAATAACACATAAACGCCTCCTTTACACTGTATACTACTGTAAAGCTTGGTGTACATAGGCCAAGTTTTAATCAATAATAATAAATGTCTACTGCAGTGAAAGGTCCGATCACTGCAGATTCAGTCTGACTACTGACACCTGAACAAAGTGTATGCCAAGTCAACGCAGTTTGCCTCTTCGAATTGCTTTATCATTATTATTTTAAATAATTAACTGCCATCTTCAGTACATAGGAAGTACTGGATACAGGATACAAAGGAAGCATAATCATCCAAGCCCTGGAACTTGCATCTTCATGTACTAGTCACCTCCTTTTACCAGAGATTCCAAAATCACTGCCAGGAGATCATCAATGTACCAACTTATGAACCAATTAACATAACTTGCTATAAGCAATGTGCCTAAAGCTGTTCACTTTAGTTGGAAGTACCTCTGATCTATTCATGAGTACCTATTCAAAGCTATTAAAGTGCATCTAAGCACAAATTTAAAAACCATACGCTCTTTTATGATCCATTAATGTATACGTTTATAATCATTTTTTGTGGGGGCTTGTATTTATAGTGATTTCACCTGGTTATCCTACCAGAAAGGGATATACTCAGGGCCTTTCAGTAATAGGGTGAAAACTCTCACTTATAGTGTCCGTTCTGCCCTCAGCAGGATAATCATTAAGTGATTTACATGCCATATCAGATTTAACCACAAGATGGAGCTGGTGGTAAATCTACTGTTTTTGCAGAAACTAGAAACTGTTCACCTTTAAACAAAAGTTCCCATCATTCTTCGGTCCGAGGAAGAGAGACAGGTGCATCCTGAGAACTCAGACTGCACTTTAGAGACTGAAAGAAGGAACCAGCTATCAGAGCACATGTTGGACTAAAACTTGCATCTGCTTGCATTCCCTAAACCCAGCATTGCTGGTAAGAATTACTTATCGTCATCTACAGCCTATCTCGTTCATGGTATTTCTGTATATTTCATATATTGATAATATGCATCTGTATTTGTTTTTTCTCAAACATTTCACCCATCCTGTTTTGTTAACAAAGCTTCAGAATTACACTTAGTCTAGCTGCATATCAAGTTACACACAGGGAAACGTGTAGGGAGGACAGAACAGTATCCCATCACACCAAGGGACTTGCCACCTTAATCTGTGCAGTCCTGATGAAGACGTTCTCTCATATTCCCTGCATTCAGGCCCGCCCATACATAACTATGTAGTTCCATCTCACACTGAAGGGCACCCCAAGACCAAAATAGTATACAAATCTCTTCCCTCTTTAGTGAGTGTATGCATTTTGGCAGTTTAAATAAAATGTTGATTTACAGGCAATGCTTAGGGAAGCCAAATTTAAGCATTAATATAAGTAGGTCTATCTGATTACTCTTAATTTGAGGAAATTTGATTTGCATTTGTACCACAGCCAGCAGCACATAAGATGAATGAGCAGGGCAATTAGATACACTCACATGATCAAAACCTGGCACACAAAGCTTAAATTTAATATGACCAATCTATAAATCAAATGTTACCCCTCATAAAGGCTTGGTGCCTTGCAACCTGTTGAATTTGACAATGCAGTAGATCAATTGTCCTCTGTGGCTTACATTATATGGATGAAACTGTACGTATTAAGAAGCGAGATTACTATATAGGTCACATATTCTGATATTGATGCCATGTTTGACCAGGCATGGGTAAGGCGAGGCCTTCTAAATGAGATGAATAACTTGTTGAAGCACTAGTAGATGATTCATTCATTTATATGCTTTACTGCATAAACACAACCTCTACATGTTTAGGATTTAAAGGAGAGGACAGTGTAAGGTAAGTATTAATACACATAGCTCTGTGCAGTCCTCTATGAGATACAGAGTCCTGAAAACTGTGCAAGGACAGCATCAGTACCAGTCGCTCAATGCTTCCAATCCATGCACGCTATACTTCCTGTCCCTACTATTTTACACATGGAATTAGAAACTGCTATTTGCCAAACAGAACAACCCAGAAGTAGAGAGGACACAGGTTGGAAGAATTGAGCAAATGTTACTGATACACTCCCTGCAAGATTTTTGGAGAGTATGCAGGTAAGTGTAATGAACTCTTACCTCATGCTGTCCTTGTAAAGGTTTTTTTTTTTTTAAACAACAAACATGTTATACTTACTTCCGTGCAAGGGTTTTGCACAGAGTGGCCCAGATCCTCCTCTTCTGGGGTCCCCTAGCGGCACTCCTGGCATTGAGTGGCAGGACTCGGCCCCTCTCCCGTGTCACTAGATTTGATTGACAGCAGCTGGAGCCAATGGCTGCGCTGCTATCAATCTATCCAATGAGGACCCGAGACAGTGGCTGGAGCTGCTGTGCTCATCCCCGTCAATGGAACAATCAGGTTCAGGTAAGTAAAAGGGGGGCTCTGCTGCACTACAGAAGGTTTTTCACCTTAATGCATAGAACCAGTGGTGGTCAACTTAGAAGTCATACAGGATCTTAAGTGTGACCCCCAACGCTTCCAAAAGGCTGCACATATGCAGCACATTTTTGTGCATTGCATCAAGTTAGGAAGCCTATTCAAAATGAATGGGCTACAAAGCCCAAAAAGTTAGGTCCTGCTGCATTTTTTGCTGTGTATAACAATGTGCACTGAAGATGTTGGAGTACAGAAACCTACAGCATTGTTGACCGTGGCAGTAATAATAACCCCCAGCACTGGTGTCAGTTTACAGAATAATAACAACCCCCCAAGCATTGATGTACAACACAAATGAGTACAATAATAAGTAATAACCTTCAACATCCCTGCATCTCCTCACACTGGTGGTCAGTGGCAGCAAAAATTAAAAGAGAAGTATGGCCAAAGCTCTCCTGTGATTCATACTCAGCCAACAGCGGGCTGTCGGCTGACATCACAGAGCTGCTCCAGTCTCTGAATGTATCCCGAAAATACAATGTCGGGATCCACACAGATGCCTGGCCAGTAGCTGGCTCAGCCTCTCAGTGCACTGCTGAGAGTTTGAGCCAGCTGCTCTCACCCCCTCCACAGCCCAGTGCTCCAGTAAGCAATGGAGGGGCAAAGCTGTGAAAGCCATGCTCAGAGTGAACCCAAAAACTGACCAACCAGCAGTCATGTTCACAGCCTTAGAGCCAGCAGGGGACAGCTGCAGCATAACAGCTCTGCTGCAGCCATAGAGAAGAGTATGTATGTTTTTTTTTTATTTCCCAATTCCCACACTTCTCTTTTAATCCCCCAACCCCCTGCATTGGTGGTTGTGGCAGTGAAATTTAACATGACTCCAAACCTAATGAGTCTTCGTTAACCCCATCCTTTTCTCCCCATAGCTATTTTTTTCTGAAATTTTCTTAACTTCTATTTTTTAAACCAGTATTTTAAGTTAGCCATTTTGTATTCATTTTGCTTGTACAAGAAAAAAAATAAAGGTTGATGTCATTTTAAGCAAACTAAATTAATATGTTTTTATCCTCTGTAAATACACTATATATATTTTTTTTCCAACTAGCAGTGGAAAAAGTGAATTTTTACAAGTTTTTTATTACCCATTTGTCTATACACTGGGTAGATAATAAAATCATTTTTGCAATACAGGTATGAGAGCTGAAGTGGGTTAAGATGTATTATATACACCGACTATATGACCCATGTAAAATTATTTTTGCATCCAAATGATTTTTCCAGTTCAAAACTAGTCATTCTCACATGCCAAGGTTATCTGAAAAGTCAACCAATATAAGGAACTCTAGCATTTTCCAACTCAGTTTCACTTATTTCTGATGACAGGGTTCATTTTTTAACAGAAAAAGATTCTATTGATCTTGTCATTTGTCTGACTGCAGTTTTTTCCTCTCTGAGCTGTGTGTCCTATAATATACCCGGACTGTGCATATTTTTACACTAAAAACAATGACAACTGTTGTAACTTGCACTGGGATTTCCTGTTTGCCTTCAATGTGTTTGAATATGGTCTCGTACAACCAATACCTGCATGGGGAAACCTAGATAACGTGTATTCCAAAACATCCATGTTCCGCCTGATACTGCCGGAAGGTTTTGATGTAACAATATTTGTTATTATTGCTGCTGGAGACTTGGTTAATGTTTAACAAGATGCATGCCCTGACCTTATTAACTAGTACCTGCTTTACAGTGTTACAGCTCTCCGAGTGCAGGCTGCATGTCTTCAACTCCTGTAGACAATATCAAGTATTAAAGAGAGGAGCAGGGCAAAAACTGTTGTATAGTTTATAGTGGCAGAGTAAATATAACCTACTAAACCAGATACTGCTTGTAATATCTCATATACACCCTCAGATTTTTTTTTTTTTTTTTGAAGCTATGAGGTCTGTGCCCACCGTCATCATTGATGGCTATGACATGTTGAGGAAAAGTTGCACACGTGTGGATAAATAACAGATTTTATAAAAACATGTGTATTTTTCAGAACTGACACTATGATTATGCTACTGGTGTACAAAAAATGGTGTTTTCATTTTTACCAGTTTGTATTCTATGTATATAAATTCACAAACAACCATTATTACTTCAAATTCTTTAAAGAGACGTTCGGGTTGATTTACTAAAGCAACTAGACTTTGCCAATTCAGGGCAAAAATGACAGTGTCAGGCTGCTTTCACACTGAAAGCGCCAGCCGTTAGCGGTAAAGCGCTGCCTTACCGCTGTTTAAGTAGCGCTTTTCGGCCGCTAGCGGGGTGCTTTTAACCCCAAAACAACTCCAGTGTTGCGGCAATGGGCAGGGGCGTTTTGGGAGCGCTCCCAAACCGTCCCAAAGATGCGGTTTGCTGGACCTTTTCTAACGTCCCACAAGCGCACTGCCCGGGTGTGAAATCACCCATTGTAATGCATGGGAGGCAGTTTTTAGGTGCTTTACAGGCGCTATTTCTAGCGTTAAAATGCCTGAAAACTGCCTCTGTATGAAAGGGGTCTCAATGTAAAGCCTGCCCTCTGACCACCTTATACTTCCCTCTCCAGCGCTTCCAAACGGATTCCTTTTATGTGGCTGCTACTGTAAAAAACCTGGTCCTACTGGGTGACCTCCTCCCACTATAAAGTGCTCAGGTCTACTGGTCAACTGTGAGGCCCAAGCACTGCTATGACACAAAGGAGTTGATTTACTAAAACCGGAGAGTGCAAAGTCTGGTGCAGCTCTGCACAGAAACCAATCAGCTTTCAGGCTTTGTCAAAGCTGAAATTAGAAGCCGATTGTCTACCATGCACAGCTGCATCAGATTTAGCAGTTTTAGTAAATCAACTCCCAGGTATTTTGGCACGATATGGGAAGCAGTGTGGAGAAATTGCTGGAGAATGGAGTATAAAGTGTAAAAGGTGGACTATTCAAAGACACTGTTACTTTGCTCAGGATGGGCAGGGTTATAGTGACTCTTTAAAACAAAATATAATTAGATTTTTAAAAATTAAAGTGTTGCTAAACCCAGGACCCTGCATTCACTATATCTGGTCTCCCTCAGTACACAGAACATGGAAATGCAATTATTTTGGTAAATACAAACTGCTAAATACCTTTTCTAATCAGCAGTATATAGCAGTCTTGTGACTTCTAGCAGTGCCTGGTTAAAGCTTGTAGGAGGAGTTTTCACACTCCACTGGCTTTCCTTTCAGGATCCGGGACCCCTGACCCTCTGTCCCTCTGTCTGGACAGTGCTGATTGACCCTGTGCTGATCATATGCACGTTCTCAAGAAAAAAAAAAAAAAGAAAAACTCTCTAGCAATACACACCAAACTGAGCATGTGCAGTCTGACTCCACTAACTATGTCTTATCCAGCCCTGTTTTGGAGTCAGTGGAAGAAGAGGAGGATCTGTGCATACAGAATCAAAAAGCCTTTTTACACAATGCAGAGGATTAACCCTTTAGGTCCCACAATGAGTATAACATGCATGCTTTACGGCATATACAGACTGATTTTACTGTTGTGGGTTTAGTAACACTTTAGGAGATTCCATATTTTAGACTCACTGTATCTGACACTGATGACTTAAACTTCTCAGATCTTAAAGCAACCCATGAGCTACTCATGCAGGACAAAGCGATGGGTTTTCTTTATTGCCCCCCTCCCTAGTAGCACATAAGCACATACTCATTTTGAAGGCCTAGTTCAACTGCAGGGAGCAAAGAAAATGCTCAGTACTTTTAGGTAACAACAAGCATAAGACTTACTCTCATATGACAGTGCAGGTGCTGGGGGGGGGTATTAAAACAAATCTTTTGCTTTGCCGTGAATTGGCAGTTTTTTTTTAGATTCATCTATTTAACCTTCATGGCAGTCTATGAAACCTGCTTTAAGCTGGCTTTATGTGTATCGAAATTCGGCTGGTTCAGCAGGAATGGGCTGAATTTTAATCCATATATGGCCGTTCCCATTCATAAGAAGTCAATTTATCAACTTCTTTAGACTTTAGAGCAGTTTTAGACTGCATATAAATGTACAAATATCATAAAACTAATCAAAGCATTCATGTTGACAAGTAATGCGATATGACCATGGGTGGGTACTATAATGCAGATGCTAATTTCTGCCATGCTAGCTAGCACATCAAATATTACCATCTCAACTAAATTTCAACTTAAAAGAAAAGTAAGGGATTTTTTTTTTTTCAGTTTCAGACTTACCTCGGTGGATGCAGCATTGGTCTGATGCTGCATCTTTCCCTCTGCACCTCTGCATTGAGAACTGAGTGATCGAACACTGCCGATGGCTTGGTTCTCTCAGCTCCCCAAGCCAAGAGCTGCTGACTGTCAATCAGCAGCTCTCCTCTCTGCTCCTCCTCCCTCACTGGAGTGCTGAGCTATAAGGGGGAAAGTGCGGCCATCTCAGCGGCTCGCTGAGAGGCTGTGACGGGTGTCAGTCCAGGCACCTGGCAGATCCAGACTTCATTGTCGGGATGACGCGGTGCCTGGACTGATATCGGTGACGTCAGCAGAGAGTGCTCTACTGAAAACAGGTCATGGGAGTGCAAAACGAATTGCACTCCTGTGATCCATAGGAGAAGACCAGCCAAACAAGCTTTGGCTGGACTTCTCCTTTACGAACTATTTCACTGTGTGTGATAGCTCCACAATTAAAGGAAGGGCCAGTTACTAAATTCATTATGCATTACTAGAAGTCTAATACAAGTTAACCTACATAAATCCATATTAATTCAAGCCAATCTGTCATTGAAAACAAAATATTAGCTTGGCCAAAGATAAAATTTTACTGGCATTTTTTACTGGCAGAAAAATTCAGCAAAATGTAGCCCAATCAGAAAATCTTTTTTTCAGACCCTCTAGTGTTCCCACAATGCAGTAGCAGATTTTTTTCTTTTCTTTGGATTTCTTTTCTCTGTCTCTGTCTGCCGTAAACATTGAAATTTAATATCTTTAGATTTAAAACTTTTTGAAAAAATTGTACTTACGGTGAAATCAGTTTCTTGGTATTTATTTAGAATTACGAGATTTAGAGGCAATTGCTAATCTGCTCCCTACAGGAGGATTTGGATGCTTAAAAAAAAAAAAAAAAAAACACAGGACCAGCCGGGCATAACACCTCCCATTCACAAAATGCCTACATTTTATAACACAGCAATACCGAGAGCAAAACCATAAACACACAGGGTGGGGCCTGTGCTAGTTAATTTTACGTTGGCTACCAAAATGTTATTTTTGTCCTAGTTCATTAGAGGACTAATTTTTCAGAGACAACTGGGAGGTCCGAAAGAAGTACAACTAAGGGTGGCCAACAGTAACAGAACACTAACATGTCCAGTGAACAACAACAAAACTTGGGGCTGCCTGAAGGCCCTTATGCCTGAAACTGGCATCAGATGAGGCCCAAACATCACCCTGGTAAAACTTAGCATACAAGTGAACAAAAGACCAGTGCCAGTCTTGTAATTCTGGTAAACAGTTGATGTTGAAAAGCCTTACAAGCTTGAACACAGGAAAAATAGCTATCAAAAAAACGTTAGGCTCATGCACACTGGGGCTTTTAATAAACCCTTTTCCCCTGGCAAGAGATAAGCAGCTTCAAAAACACACCTAAGCCACATTTTTGCAAACGTATTTAGGCACATCAAGTGCTTGGGCGCTTATTTATTTCATTGGCCAGAGTATTAATTTATTTACTCAAGCGCTAAACATGCTTAGGCGTGTTTAGGAGCATCAGGCGTTTTTTATGCTTAAAAGTTCCTCTCCTGAACGTGACTTTGGTGGAGTTTTTTCTGCCTCTAAATTCTTCTGCCTCTAAACTCCTGTAAACGCCTATAGTGTGCATGAACACATAGGCTAACATGGAGGGCGTTTAGACAGAGACAAAAAAAGCCCGAATGCTTGTAAAATCAACATATCTGAGCGTGTGCACAAGGCCTTAAGTGGGTGATGTGTGACATAAGCTTCTAGATGTTGTGCATAAAATGCCAGGACAGTTCAAAACCCCCCCAAATGACCCCATTTTGGAAAGTAGACACCCCAAGCTATTTGCTGAGAGGCATGTCGAGTCCATGGAATATTTTATATTGTGACACAAGTTGCGGGAAAGAGACAATTTTTTATTTTTTTTATTTTTTTTTGCGCAAAGTTGTCACTAAATGATATATTGCTCAAACATGCCATGGGAATATGTGAAATTACACCCCAAAATACATTCTGTTGCTTCTCCTGAGTACGGGGATACCACATGTATGAGACTTTTTGGGAGCCTAGCCGCGTACGGGACCCCGAAAACCAAGCACCGCCTTCAGGCTTTCTAAGGCCGTAAATTTTTGATTTCACTCTTCACTGCCTATCACAGTCTCGGAGGCCATGGAATGCCCAGGTGGCAAAAAACCCCCCCAAATGACCCCATTTTGGAAAGTAGACACCCCAAGCTATTTGATGAGAGGTATAGTGAGTATTTTGCAGACCTCACTTTTTGTCACAAAGTTTTGAAAATTGAAAAAAGAAAAAAAAATTTTTTTTTTCTCGTCTTTCTTTATTTTCAAAAACAAATGAGAGCTGCAAAATACTCACCATGCCTCTCAGCAAATAGCTTGGGGTGTCTACTTTCCAAAATGGGGTCATTTGGGGGGGGGTTTGTGCCACCTGGGCATTCCATGGCCTCCGAAACTGTGATAGGTAGTGAGGAGTAAAATCAAAAATGTACGCCCTTAGAAATCCTGAAGGCAGTGATTGGTTTTTGGGGCCCCGTACGCGGCTAGGCTCCTAAAAAGTCCCACACATGTGGTATCCCCGTACTCAGGAGAAGCAGCTAAATGTATTTTGGGGTGCAATTCCACATATGCCCATGGCCTGTGTGAGCAATATATCATTTTGTGACAACTTTGTGCAAAAAAAAAAAAAAAAAAAATTTGTCACATTCCCGCAACTTGTGTCAAAATATAAAACATTCCATGGACTCAACATGCCTCAAAGCAAATAGCTTGGGGTGTCTACTTTCCAAAATGGGGTCATTTGGGGGGGTTTTATGCCATCTGGGCATTTTATGGCCTTCAAAACTGTGATAGGTAGTGAGGAGTAAAATCAAAAATGTACGCCCTTAGAAATCCTGAAGGCAGTGATTGGTTTTCGGGGCCCCGTACGCGGCTAGGCTCCCAAAAAGTCCCACACATGTGGTATCCCCATACTCAGGAGAAGCAGCTAAATGTATTTTGGGGTGCAATTCCACATATGCCCATGGCCTGTGTGAGCAATATATCATTTAGTGACAACTTTTTGTAATTTTTTTTTTTTTTTTGTCATTATTCAATCACTTGGGACAAAAAAAATGAATATTCAATGGGCTCAACATGCCTCTCAGCAAATTCCTTGGGGTGTCTACTTTCCAAAATGGGGTCATTTGTGGGGGTTTTGTACTGCCCTGCCATTTTAGCACCTCAAGAAACGACATAGGCAGTCATAAATTAAAGGCTGTGTAAATTCCAGAAAATGTACCCTAGTTTGTAGGCGCTATAACTTTTGCGCAAACCAATAAATATACACTTATTGACATTTTTTCTACCAAAGACATGTGGCCAAATACATTTTGGCCTAAATGTATGAATAAAATTGAGTTTATTGGATTTTTTTTTAGAACAAAAAGTAGAAAATATCATTTTTTTCAAAATTTTCGGTTTTTTTCCGTGTATAGTGCAAAAAATAAAAACGGCAGAGGTGATCAAATACCATCAAAAGAAAGCTCTATTTGTGGGAAGAAAAGGACGCAAATTTCGTTTGGGTACAGCATTGCATGACCGCGCAATTAGCAGTTAAAGCGACGCAGTGCCGAATTGTAAAAAGTGCTCTGGTCAGGAAGGGGGTAAAACCTTCCGGGGCTGAAGTGGTTAAGAGTGGGAGCTATTTCTGCATAACTGTTCTCCATGAAATAAAAGAAGTGGTCTCTCATCTCAACATAGAAAAATACAATGAAATAACAAAGTTGCAGATGGCAATAAGTTCATGCTCACCAGCGAGGCTGGCTGTAGGTGATGTAAGTTTAGTCTGCCACTGAAGCACTGGAATGTGGAGGGGGCGAGAGCAGCTGGCTCAGGCTCTCACTGGTTCGCTGAGAGGCTGAGCTGGGTGCCAGTCCAGGCATGTGGGCAGATCCCGACTTCATTGTCACGATCTTGCCCAAGCCTGAACCGGCTGTGTGATGTCAGCCAACAGCGGGCTTCAACCCACTGTCTGCTGAAAATGGGTCACAGGACTGCTGAATGACCTGCACTCCTGTGATCCACAGGAGAGGTACAGCCAAACAACAAGGTTTGGCTGTACTTCTCCTTTAAAGCATGCTGAGCTAAGGAGGCCATTTCATTTTGAATTAGCCTTCAGCACACTTTAGTACAAAAAAATGAACATGATTTTCCCAAGTAACCTGCAGGCACACTTTGCAGCACCTTCACCATTTTATTCAACCCCCAGATTCCTGGAAGGTGCTCATGAATCCTTCTACCTGACCCCAGATTTTCATGCAGGCAGGAGGGTCTGTGAGCTGATGGTGGGGGATGACTTGGGAAGGTAGCTGGGACATGTTTTAATAGTAGAGGGTGTGATTGTATTCATTTATTTATTATCACCTCTTCAGAATGAAGCCTCATTTTTAAAACTGGGCAAGAGGAATAAAATGTTTTTTTATTTAACAAACTAAAGGCTTTTTTTTGGATTTAAAGAGATTGTTTTGGATCTTTGATTAATGAAAACCAGATTGCAGCTTGTACACAAGGTCAAATCCATTGACATAATAGGTAATGTGAGAGGAATTGGTGCTGATATGCCCCGTACACACGGTCGGACTTTGTTCGGACATTCCGACAAAAAAATCCATGGATTTTTTCCTACGGATGTTGGCTCAAACTTGTCTTGCATACACACGGTCACACAAAGTTGCGGGAAAACCCGATCGTTCTAAACGCGGTGACGTAAAACACGTACGTCGGGACTATAAACGGGGCAGTGGCCAATAGCTTTCATCTCTTTATTTATTCTGAGTATGCGTGGCACTTTGTCCGTCGGATTTGTGTACACACGATCGGAATTTCCGACAACGGATTTTGTTGTCGGAAAATTTTATATCCTGCTCTCAAACTTTGTGTGTCGGAAAATCCAATGGAAAATGTGTGATGGAGCCTACACACGGTCGGAATGTCCGACAACAAGGTCCTATCACACATTTTCTGTCGGAAAATCCAACCGTGTGTATGGGGCAATAGTCTGCACATGAACAATGCAGGGTGTATGGCTCAAACCAGAGACATTATCATTGCTCTTTTACACACAAGTTGACTGGGGCTAGGAAGCTGCGACAGACTGGATTAACTCATGAATCAATTGCAAACTAATGCTACGAATATATGGGGTCAGCAGCAAATGTAATTCATGTAGGAAAAAGCTTGTCGAACTCATCTCCCATCAGTACTATTTTTTTTTTTTTTTTTATTGATGCTGGAAGGGTTAAAAATGCTGTCTGCAATCATGTTGAGGTTTATCTGTCTGGTTTTAAATGCTGTATGTGCATTGAGGAAATTGATGGGTAAACAGATAGCAAAAAAATTCTGATGGAGGTTCTAAACCTTTCTCGTTAGAGAAAAATTGTCCATCCACCTAGCACATTAGAAAAAAAAAAAAAAATGTGGCATGCTAGGAGGGGTGCTACCTGGCTGGTCATTTTTTTGTTTGCCAGTGCCCAGATCCTCCTGTAAGTTGAAGTATACCCGGAATGTCTCTGAATCCTTTGTCTCTCAATGAACGACCACAAAAAATTATCTGAATTGCATTTGAGGACTCCCAGGATTTAAATATTTGACTACAGTTCACAGCAAAGTGTATTTTACTTAAACACAACTGACTGCACATCTCCAGACAGTTAAAATACCACACTTGGCTGTAAATTCTTTTCTGGCATCAGAACAATCTTTTGCATTATTTAAGCTGCGAGTATAATGTAGGATCAAAGCAACATAACAGATATTAAATATTAAATAGCAAAAACAAAATCTGTTATCCCAGGCTTACTTGTTAAGTGCTACTACTATAAAATACATTTTGGTGTCTGTTTAGCACACTGTACAGAAAACTTTTGCTCACACCTAAAGTACATGGCACTGAAGTAGGGAAAGAAGTAGAGGGATTGGCCACATTTCCTTTACAAATGCTCTCTGTAATTTTATTAAAAACAGCTTGACTCATGTGCAAGCAACTTTTTAAACATGTTTTGTTTCATTTTTGTTATTTTTGTTTTTGGACGTGAAAGTGCATCTCAAAAACATTTACAAATATAAAATGTATATTAAAAAATAAACAGCCTGACTCACATAGGCTTTCTAAAATATGCCTTAGTGCAGGTTCACACCAATGTGATGTCAGACATTGCATGTAATTCGCACCGCACTGCTGTGCAGATCACATGTGATGTCTGTGCGATGCGAATTCAGCCATACAGATTGTATGGTTGAATTTACATCGCATTCAGACCAAAATTGTGCAGGACATATTTTTTTGTCCGCACCAGAATTGGATCGCATGGGTGTTCTGAATCCTGTCCTAATTCACAGTTCACGCTGCGATATGCGAACCGATCTGGAGGCGTCATTAACTTTCTATTGACACCCGCAGCTGTTCGCAAAGGGGAGTGTGAACTGCCTGCGAGTTCTATGTGATGCGGGAACTGGCACTTAAAGTACATCTGTCATATAACCAAAAATAAACATAGCATATGAGGCCACACCTTGCCTCAGAGTCCCCCCTCCGGGCCTCCATTAAAAAATGTATTGAAAAAATTGGATCTAAAACAAAAAGAAAAAAAATGTGAAGATATACATTCATTTTGGTCTATTGCAAGTAACCTACTTGCATATTTAAAAATGTATTCGTAAAACAACCCATTCAGTTTAAAATTGAAATGAAAGGCAAACATTTGTGTATAGATATAAAAAACAAAACACATTATAAATTCCCACTTTTTTTTTTTTTAAGTGATCACATTCCCTCTGTTCTCTGCATAAAAGCTGGGGGAGGAGAAGCAACAGTTCACTGATCTTCCCAGTAAAATGCTGTGCAACATTGAGGGGGGTGTGTCAGGACAAGTCTGATCATTGGAGGAGAGCAGGCTGCACAGGCTTCCCAGCACAACTAGAGAACTGACCATGGTGAGCTCTCCTGTCTAGTGCGGTCAGTTTTTTAACAGGAAAGCAGAGCAACTGGCAGGAACACCAGGGATTTCACACAAAGGAAGCAATACAAAAAGGTAACAGAATACTTTTTCATACAAGTAGATGGTACAGCAGGCACATATCAGGAATTTGAAATGCTGGGGTAACAAACACTTTGAATGCTATTAAAGCCCACATATGCCTTAAAAAAAAAAAAAAAAAAAAAAACCTAAGGATTTTCCTTTAAATGTCTTTTTTTTTCTTTATTTGTGCTCCAGCCCTGGCCCAAGAGTGACAATCCCTGCAAGAGGGGGAAGCTAAAGACCGATACTGTCTGTGAGAGCAGTGTATGTCCAGCGGTCCATCACGCACTTTCAGAACAACTTATTTCCATTTAGCAGGGAGTGTGAACTTCCCTAAGGTCCAATTCACACTTGTGTGATGCACATATGTACATTTTTTGCACATTTTTTACGCATTTCACTTGAGTGGGCTGCCCTGCCAAAGTAGCTCTGCACCCTTTTTTAGCAGTAAGTCTTGTGTGACTAAATGAACACCTGCTGACCGTGTTTGAGATGTCACTAAGAAACAATGGCACTGTAAAGGGCGATGTGCATTTTGCCACGTTTTTGGGAACATGCGCAGAGACGCACATTTCTGGAACATAAAAGGTGTGAATGAGGCCTTATGGAATAAAAAATGATGGTTAGGTGACTGTATCTTTGGAATCCCAGAAAAATATAAGGCAGCAGAAGATCCAGTACACAGTCCACACAAAACTGCAATATCATGTCACACAACTGATTCATTATTAAAGATTAACTCTTACTAGTGTTTGGTATTTATTTTCCTCTTTAGGAGGAAATCTTCTCTTCTACTGATGTCTGCCGTTGCGCATAGGGAATTTCTGAAATGACAGGTACATGCAGAAGAGATTAGATTTAAATGTTCTTCAATATCATTTTATTCTATACAAATACTAGTATCAAATATATCTGGGTATTGTGACCTTTCAAAGTTACCCAGGCTAGATTGCTAGTGAGAATAGATGTATGTATAAAAAGTATTAAAAAATGTCCTGCCATTAGAGCAAAAAATACAAAATTGTCAACGAACATGAACATAAACTACAGTGGGGAAAATAATTAGGGCTGCAACTAACGATTATTTTCATAATCGATTAGTTGGTCGATTATTTTTTCGATTAATCGGTTAATAACCTTAAAAAAAGTGTGTTGTAATATTTAGTTAATATGTAAAGTTTTTTTAAAAAAAGCAATTTATTCTTAAATATCTCTATGCAGTGGTAAATATAAACCAACTATATGGTTAGGGAGCAAAATATTGAATCCACTCTGAGAATAACAGACAGAAGAGATATACTGTATATACACTATTAGAAGAGAAATACAGTTTTTTAGCCAATTTGTTGTTGGGCAGATTAAAAAATACAAATTGCTGCAAAAACGCATTAAATGCTTTTCTGCAGCTTCTCCATTGAAGTATGTTGAACCAAAAAAGCACAGTTTTGCGTTAAAAAAAAAAAAAAAAAAGTCCTTGACCCTTTCCAAATACGCAGCGGCTGAAAAAAAGCATAGATGTGAACTTGTCCCATAGGAAACCATGGTAAATGAACTGTAGTGTGTTTCTGCAAAAAGCACCAAAAACACATAGATGTGAACCAGGTCTAAGACGTTTAGTAACATAATGGGGTTAAAAAAAACTAAAATGAGCCCTTTATAGTACAAAAAAAGCAAATAATCGCTACTGTAAGGAGTTCATTTTTTTTACTGTAGAACTGTGAAAGTAATATTTACAGTAGCGATTATTTGCTCTTTTTGTACTATAAAGGGCTAATTATATTATTTTTAACCCCATTATGTTACTGGCCGATTAATCGATTATGAAAATAGTAATCGATTAATTTCATAATCGATTAGTTGTCGATTAATCGATTAGTTGTTTCAGCCCTAAAAATAATTATATGATCCCTTGCAGATTTTGTAAGTTTGCCCATTTACAAAGAAATTAATTTTAGAATTGTTATCATAGGTGTATTTTAAATGACAGAGACAGAATATCAACCAAAAAATTAGTTTCCCCACTGTATATATCTGTAGCAAGGTCCCGAGTCCCCTTTGGTCTAATGAGGACCTCCAGAGTTAGGGACAGCTGACATACTTCTGTGTAGAGTGGGTTACAAGGCATGCTGGGTGTAATGCAATGTAGATTCGTGGGCACCAGACACTTCTTGAATGCAAAGAGATTTATTTTCTCTTGAACAGAAGTCTTGGAGAGAGGGTTTAGGGCCAGGACATCCTTAGTAGATGCAATGGTAATTAGCAGACTCCGAGACCTCTATAGATAGACAGCCATGCAGGTAAAGGCACCCAGCAAGACACCATGTCTGCATATGTAGGATCGTTGTCTCCTATGGCAACAGTCTTATTACAGTTACTAACACAAGTTGTAACGAACTTCTGTACTTCCTCTACAATCAATTCTTGTAGATCTTCACTCCACTGAGCTCCCAGTTTCTTCTCACTAGACTTGCTGATCCACTGCCATTGGATCTCCTGAGCTCTTCCAACCTTCTCCTGAGTGTCTTCCTCAAGCTTCACCCTCGCTTCCCTGCTGGGTCCCTAGCTTGACACTCACAGATACTCAAGTGTCACCCCACTGACCTGCTCGGCCCCTGGCTTGGCACACAAGGCTGCTCTGCAAGCATCACCTCCGCTGGCTGGGTCCCTGGCTTGACACCTGCTGAAGTTTCCCAGTTCTTCACCATCCCCGGTTGGTAAGAATACTGCTCCGGTACTTGTTTCAGTTACTCACTGTGGTCCCTGGTAATAAGGTGGTTGGTCCCTTAGTGGCGACAGCTTCCCCCCTACCTCCGACCATGACAGGTTCTCCGGCTGGCAGAACCGTCACTTATGGTTGGACTGCAAGCCGCAGTCCCAACCCTACATTGCTCTCTTGCTTCTGGATAGGCACTCAGACAGCCTAGCAGCCAAATGTCCCCGGGATAGGCCTCAGGCTCTGGCCTAGCAGCCGGGGCAGCACAACACACGTCCACCCAGACAGCCATCCAGGTGGCACGGAACCCCGATCACCTAACCTCACATAAAAAAATAAGCTCTCCCAGCAGGCCAAGGGACCTAAGAAAATCCCTGCCCTTTGGCTGAGAAACCCTACCTATTCCTAATCTGTCCTTGCAATGCCCTTTTCTTATCTAATGTCACCAGATACCAGGCCATCTAGTGACAGAAGAGAGAAGTGCAGCAATTCCAGAATTAGGGTGGAATCAATTGATCTCCTATCAATTGACCAAGGCAACTGTACCTGGCAGGTAAATTTACTAGAAACGCTGCCTAACCATCAGGGTGCTACATATCATATTATCTAAAACTGGAAATACTAATCATATAAACAAATGGACTAATCCAACGAGGGAATTTAGTTCAGAAACACAAAGTTAAAGGAGTCCAACATGGAGAGGGTCTGGGTACTACACTAAGCTGTTAAGAACATGAGCTGTGATATATTCAGTAGAAATAAAGCTTCAATTTTTTTCCATTGAACAGAGAGGGTATGTGTACCCAGGACCGCAGTTAGGAATCATGGTGCCCCGTACAGCACACATGATGGGACCCCTCAGATACGGCTCAGATGCATGTTTTTACTGCCACCTCCCCCAAACACAAGTGTAAACTAGCATCTCATGCTTATAATCATCATGATGATCACAGCACAGCAGGTAGCTGGTGTGTTAGGGCGTTCCCCTGCCGGGGAGGGGAAGTGCCATGTGGAGTGGAGGAATGGAAGAGCCATCCGGAAGAGGACGTTCGGGAGGATTGAAGTGGCTGGAAAGCTTGGGAGTTCATAGATGCTGGAGCTGGATAGCTGAAGATGACTCTGGGGAGGCCAAGGTCGGGTTCCCTGGAGCAGAAGTCAGCAAGTAACGCAGGAGGAAGTAGTAACTAAGCGAAAGAAGGAGACTGGGAAACAGCTTTCTGTGAGTAGAACATGGGCTGTTGTTGGGAGAGTGCAAAGGGAGTGCAAACCCAGTGAAGCTATAGCGAAATAAGGAAACACTTCTTGGGGTTAGTGATGGAAGATGGACACTGCAAGTCACGGAAATAGGTGGTGAGGCCTATGACTTTGAGTTTCAACTTTCATGGCATTATTTAGAGTGATGTTTAGCTGCCCACATAGGAAGTGTACTTCAGAAAACAGGAAACGACAATTTTGAAAAAAATGCATTATTTTTAACATTTTGCTATAATAAATATCCCCCAAAAATATATAAAGAAAACATTTTTTTCCTCAGTTTAGGCTGATCGTATTCTTCTACATATTTTTGGTAAAAAAAAAAAAAAATCGCAATAAGCGTTTAATAATTGGTTTGCGCAAACATTATAGCGTTTACTAAATAGGGGATAGTTTTATGGCATTTTTATTAATTTTTTGAGCGTGTGTACACAATTCCGACGCACAAAAGTCCATGCATGCTTGGAATCAAGCAGAAGAGCCGAACTGGCTATTGAACTTCAATTTTCTCGGCTCGTCGTACGTGTTTTACGTCACCGCGTTCTTGACGTTTGGAATTTCCGACAACATTTGTGTGACCGTGTGTATGCAAGACAAGTTTGAGCCAACATCCTTCCGAAAAAAAACCACGGTTTTGTTGTCGGAAAATCCTATCGTGTGTACATGGCATAATACTTTGCTGGGGACAACCCAAAACTTGGGACTTTTACTTTCACTTTCAATGATAATGGAAAAAAGGGCAAATAGAGAGGATGAATCAACTTAACGGGGGGCACAGACAGCAATAAAATCTGGCAATCTGCCTTTAGTAAGTGACACAAAAGTTTTTTATCATTTATATTCCCGTTAGAGGAATTCACTTCCTTTCTTAGTTGATCATTATCTTTAGAACAGGAAATGAGGGTTAGCTTGCCTATTGCGGACACACCTTTTTTCTCTAGTCTCAGATATACTGTATAGGGGAGGAGCTTAGAATGTTTTCACCAAGTTACACTTTAATCTACCGTCTTTACACAAGGTTGTGTTTTGGCAGCTTTATGACTTTTTCAATTTTTTGCATTGCTGTTACTATCCTGCTCTGTGAGATGTGCAAACAACCGGTACAGACAAATACTTGACTTTGTAGCAGACTGAAAGCGACAACTCCACTGAAATACTGAATTATAAAAATAAATGCCTATAATGCTAAGTGGCACACATGTCTGTGATTAACATAGCATTTTAAAACTGAAATTCTTACACAAATATATTCTGACAGGATATAAATATATAAATGTAAAACAGTATGAATCGTATTAATAAGTGAATTTATAAGAGTCGTTCCTATACATTATTAAGTCAGAAAATGCAATAATGATGTGATTATACTAGGAACAATGTTACCCAGATTTTAGTTTGAAGAAGGTTGATTCATGCTGCCAAATACTTCGAGAATTAGCCATCTCAATGTAGCTAATGCCGTTATCAGTGATTTGCAGTGAACCCTGCAGTGATACCATGCCCTTCATCTTCAATAGGACCACATAAGAAAAGCTCTTTATCAACACTGCTGCTTAATTGCTCTAGGCTGTAGCTGGGCTCTAAAACATTGTTATATTTAACTGATGAACCACAGTCATTTTCAACTGAGCCTTAGTACTGTGGGAATAAGCTAAAAGCCCTGAAATGGGATTGGACAAATGGCTCTCTTTCAGCGAAATGCTTCTTTGCAGAAGACATTGAAAATAGAGAGGCTTTCACAATGTAATAGACAAGCAATGTAATCAATTAATAACCAGAAGCTCAAATTCCTCAGATTCCCTAGCACCCAGACCTGGTTAGCTGTTATATGACAGTAAGGCATAGAAGGTATCCACACATATCTTTATTAGCCTGACATTTACCCCTAGGATCACCCGGAGTCTGTTGGCAAATTTCTCATTTTTAAAAAGTCAAATAAATGAAACACCTTCCACTTCCTGCAGTGCAATGCATGTGCATTATTAGCCTAAAAATTCACAGTCATTTGTTTGTTTCAGAATATTTATGAATATATAATGAATTTAATTTAAAATACTAACAATAAACTTACACAGCCATCCACAACTCTACCCCTAGCTACATCACTAACCTAGTCTCAAAATACCAACCTAATCGCCCTCTTCATTCCTCCAAAGACCACCTGCTCTCTAGCTCCCTCGTCACCTCCTCCCATACTCACATCCAGGACTTCTCCCGAGCCTCTCCCATCCTTTGGAATTCCCTACCCTAGTCTGTCTGACTATATCCAACTTCATCCACTTTTAGGTCATCCCTGAAAACTTTGCTCTGCAGAGAAGCCTATCCTGCCTTGACTTAACAATTGGTCTATTATTTTCTTCATCAGCTTATCCCCCCCAGTTATTACATTTTGTATCACTTGACCCTCCCTCTTAGATTGTAAGCACTAACGAGCAGGGCCCTCCGATTCTTCCTGTATTGAATTGTATTGTAACTGTACTGTCTGACCTAACATTCTAAAGCGCTGCGCAAACTGTTGGCGCTATATAAATCCTGTATAATAAGAATAATGACAATTATGCTTTGCTCCTGAAAGTGAAAATGTAAGTAAGTGTCAGAAATTAGCAAGATCTGCAGGGTGCTCCAAAAGTCTTGTTACCCCCATCCCCTCCCAACAGCTTAGAGCAGGGTTTCTTGACCAGGGTTCCTTGGCTAGGGATGGGCCAAACGGACCCCTGTTTGGTTCGGACCAGAACTTCCAAACACCGCAAAAGTTCGGACCCGAATAACGAACCCCATTAAAGTCAATGGGACCCGAACGTCAAATATTAAAAGTGCCCATTTTGAAGGCTTAAATGCAAGTAATTAGGCATACAAATGGTTATAGGGGTCCGAGTCCTGCCCTGGGGGACATGGATCAATAAAAAAAAAGTTTGTGAAAAATGTCATTTTTAAATGAGCAGTGATTTTTTGATTTTTAAAGTGAAAGCCTAAAAATGAAAAATTCCTTCCAATATAGTGCCAGGGGGGTCCCCTTAGTCTAACTGTAAAGTTCAGATCTGTACCATGTCTAGAATCTGCTGCAGCAGTAATTGAATTTATAAAGCCCAAAAAAATGAAATTTTTCCTGCAAGCTGCCTTTATTTTGCTCAGCAACAACTGGGGAGCCAGTGTGTATGATGAGGTCACAATGTAGTGCACTGGGAACAAGATTAGAGATTTTTTGGATACATTCTGGTGTCACTTTGACTTTGGATAGAAGTAACGGGTGCGTTAAAATTGGTCTTTGGGTGTCGGTGGTGCCTTCCCACCATAACCCTATAGAGGTTCTCTTGATGCAAGCAAGAATTTGCCTTGCTGTAAAAAATTGCAATGATATGCACCTGTCAGACAGGTGCAGAAAAATTGGTCTTTGGCTGTCGGTGGTGCCTTCCCACCGTAACCCTATAGATAGGGTTGTCCCGATACCACTTTAAGACCGAGTACAAGTACCGATACTTTTTTCCCCAAGTACTCACCAATACCGATTACCGATACTTTTTTTTAATGTCACTTGACAGTGTTTTTTTGGGGTTTTTTTTACAATTTTATTTTTTGTTTTTTACAATGCTTTCTTTTTTTTCTATTTTTTTAGGGAGGGAGGGGTGGATTGTGTCTGTGTGTTTTTTATTTTAATTTTTATTATTTTTTACAATAATTTTTTTTATTATTTATTGCAATACTTTTTTTTTTTTTTATCAGCCCTGTTGGGGGGCTTTGTGAGATATCAGGGGTCTTAATAGACCCCTGAAATCTCCCCCCTTGAGACAGAGAAAGAGACCGAGGATAGAGATTCCCCAGTTCCTTTCTCTGCAACCTCAGCTGCACTGAAAATGAATGGAGAGAAGACAGCGACTCCTCTCCATTCATAAACTGAGACATCATAATCACAGGAGATTACAATGTTTCAGTTATGTGAATGGACAGAGTCAGTAATCACTGGCTCTGTTCATACATCAAAGGAAGGAGGATGACATGGAGAGGGACAGCAGAACGGGGGAGAAAAAGAGGAAAACTGGAGGGGGACAGCAGCAGAACGACGGGGGACATTGAGGAAGAAAGGAGGGGGACAGCAGCAGAACGGAGGGGGACAGCAGCAGAACGGAGGGGGACACGGAGGAAGAAAGGAGGGGGACAGCAGCAGAATGGAGAGGGACACGGAGGAAGAAAGAAGTGGAGGGGGCATAGAGGGGAACTGGAGGAGGATGCGGTGACAGTCAGCGGTGATCATGTGTGGGGGAGTTACAAGCACCGATCACCACTGTATAGATTTCACTAAGGCAGCTGAAAGGGGGGGGGGCTTGTAACTCCCCCACTCATCGATCACTGCTGACTGTCCAGGTATCGGGTGAAGCATCGGGAGCATTTGCCCGAGTACAAGTACTCGGACAAATGCTTGGTATCGGTGCCGATACCGATACTAGTATTGGTATTGGGACAACCCTACCTATAGAGGTACTCTTGATGAAAGCAAGAATTTGCCTTGCTGTAAAAAATTGCAATGATATGCACCTGTCAGACAGGTGCAGAAAAATTGGTCTTTGGGTGTTAATTGTGCCCATGAAACCTATACCAAAAATATTCTTCCAGATAAAATGATTGAACACCCTCAAAGCTAGGCAGCCTCGAAGTCCTGCAGAGATTCCACATCCCAAAATGACTTAATCAGTGACATCGGCATCAGGGGCTTCATAGCTGGTAATCCAGGACTGATTCATTTTTATAAAAGTCAAACGGTCTGTGGACAGACGCGTTCTATGATCAGTAATGAAACCTCCTGCAGCACTGAATGCCCGTTCTGAAAGCACACTGGACGCAGGGCAGCCCAACAACTCAATAGCTTACTGGGCAAGTTCTGGACGTCTATTCTCATGACCCAGTAAGCCAGTGGACCATCAGCTGGAAAGCTCTCCGTCTCTGTTTTGGCCCCGAGGTAATCGTTCACCATATGATGCAGACGCTGCCGATGGGATGTATGACAGCCCTGGGCGGCGAGGACTAAAAAAAAAACTCCGAAATGCCTCACTTAGGCGGATGCCTTCTCCAATGCTCCTTTCTTGACCAACGGAAGACTCAAAACAACGTTTTCGACCACACTGTAAACTACTAGAGTCCGGATAAATGTTCAATAAAATCATCTTTAATGTGTCCTCAAGAGATTTTATCCTCTGCACTCTCTGTGGGGACGGGATGAGTTCAGAGACCTTCCCCTTATAACAGTGGTCAAGGAAAGTGCCAACCACTAATCATCCTTCTCCTTTTTGCCACATATTCTTGGGTCCTTTCGCTGGCTTTGAAGCATGAGGTTGCCCATGCGCCTTGGAAAGCCATCCCTTACAGACTGACGCATGTCTTCTTCTTCTTCAAAGCCTATGAAAGTGCCAGAATCCTCCTCCTCATCCTACTCCCCTCTCTCCTTCTGTGTGTTCTGTGACATAGGAATGATGGTGTCTGCATAAAGTGGGCCTTGAGAGGAAAGAAAGTCCTCCTCTTCCTCCTGCTGCTCTGCCTCCAGTGCCCTGTCCATAATGCCATGCAGAGTCTGCTCCAGCAGGAACATAAAAGGGATTGTGTCACTGATGCATGCACTGTCACTGCTCACCATCCTTGTGGCCTCCTCAAATGGTGACAATACAGTGCATGCATCCTTAATGATCAGCCATTGGTGTGGGGAAAAAAACCGAGGCGGCCTGAGCCCGTTGTCGTGCCGTACTGACACAAGTACTCGTTGACGGCCCTCTGCTGTATGTATAGCCGCCGAAGCATTCCCAAAGTTGAGTTCCACCTGGTGGGCATGTCACAAATCAGGCGGTTTATGGGCAGATGGAATTCCCGCTGAATTTCAGCCAACCGAGCACTGGCTGTGTATGACCGCCTGAAATGGCTACAGACTCTTCTGGCCTGCTTTAGTACATCTTGCAACCCTGGGTACGTACTTAGGAAACGCTGCACCACCAAATTGAGGACAAGTGCCAGGTTTGAGCCATTATCGGACACCATCATTCCTGGCTCCAGCTGGCATGATGTGAACCACCTCTGGGCCTGTCCTTGCAGAGCTGCAAGAATCTCTGCTCCAGTGTGGTTCCTGTCCCCTAAACACACCAGGTGAAGCAATGCATGACCCCTTTTAGCCTGACTCTGGGAAAAGCCTGACTCTGGGAAAAGCCCTTTGAATGCTTAGGGGGTACCTGATGTTCATAGGACAATTCTGCAGAGGAGGGCATGGAGGTGGCGGAGGAGGAGGGGGTAGAGCTTACAGGTCTGGCATCATCACCACCAGCTGTATGGAGACGTGGGGGCACAACGTTGCAAGCAGCATTACCCAGTGTGCTGTGAACTAAATATATCGTCCCTGCCCATGCTTGCTGGACCACATGTCAGCAGTAAGGTGGATTTTACGGCTGACTGCCTTGCCCAATGATGCCAGAACATTCCCTTCCACGTGATGGTAGAGAGCTGGAACGACCTTACGTGAAAAACAGTATCGACTGGGAACCTGCCATTGTGGTACAGCACATTGTGCAAATTCACGGAAGGGGGCAGAATCCACCAGGCTGAAAAGCAGAAGTTGGAGAGTCAACAGTTTTGACAAGCTTGCATTCAGGCGCTGGGCATGTGGGTGGCAGGGACTGTATTTCTTTTTCTGCTGCAGAAGATGGGGCAGAGAAATTTGCCGGCTACAGTCTACAGCTGGTGGTGTGCTGCTGGTAGATAAGCTGCTAGGACCTTGGACACCCTGTGCTATACCATCATCCCTGTCAGTGGAGGCTGCTGAAAGGTAATGACTCGGTATCGCAGGGGCAGACTGAAGTGGGTAAGGAGGAGGAGGGACAGATTTGTGCCCCTTTTGTGTGGCTTTTAGGTGCTCTTGCCAACGGGCTGAGTGGTTGGACATTAAATGCTTTGTTAGGCATGTGGTACCCAAATGGTTGGTGTTTTTGCCACGTTTGATGTGCCTGTGACACAGTTTGCAGATAGCAACAGTGCAATCTGCTGCAGATGTGCTGAAAAAGCCCCAGACAGCTGAGCTGTGGGGAGTGGGCCGGGAGATAACAGCTGCAGAATGTGATGGAATAGGGTGGCTGCTCTCTACTCTTTCTTGATGCCGACCTCCTTGGGGTTGTGCCGCCTCACTTTCAGCTTCCTCCTCTGCTCTATCTGGCACCCAAGTCGCATCAGTGACATCATCATCATCTCCATCTCCTCCATCTTCATCATTACCACTGGAAACAACTTGGCAATACGCTGCAGCTTGGGGAACATGAATGCCAATTTGTCTACCAGTGTTCCTCCCTCTCTCTAGGCTCATGTTCCTGTCATCCTCAACCTCAGAACCAGCATCTGAATCCAGTAACGGCTGGGCATCATCAAGGAGCAAGTGGCTGATGCTGTGGTCAAATAACTCAGCTGACTCCTCAATGAATGATGTTAGGGCTATGACAAGAATAGATGTAGACAAGGAGGCAGGTTTATCCACTCTGGCAACTGCAGGGGACTGCACACTTGTCTCTGCTTGTGTGACAGAGGATGAGGAGGATGAGGAAGGTTTAGTAAGCCAGTCCACCACCTCCTCTGCATGCTGTGGCTGGATAGCACGGGCAAACTCACTAAACAGAGGAAGTGATGCCCTGCCTGAGGACTGACCACTACGTCCACCTTTGCTTCTGGACACATTTGTTGCTGGCCCCCTTACAGTGCCAAGGGAACATCTGCCTCTCCTTGTTGTTCTCCCAGACATTATTGGGATGGAGGGGGCGATGCTTATAAGCAAATGTAAAAGGAGAAGTTGAAATCTGTAAGTAGATGCACTTTAATCAATGTAAAGAGGTGTTTGGTGCCCTTTAATTTGAGTACTCACACTACACAGACACACTCCACGGATACAATATAATATACCAAACATACAGTGATGCACAGAACTATATGGTGTTAAACTGGCAGTAATGCACACAGAAGTAAATGGCGTTGAACTGGCAGTAACGCACAAAACTATATGGCGTTAAACTTGTAGTAACGCACACAGAACTATATGGCATTAAACTGGCAGTAACGCACGCAAAACAATATGGCGTTAAACAGGCAGTAACGCACACAAACGTTATGGCATTAAAACAGGCAGTAATGCACGCAAAACTATATGGAGTTAAACTGGCAGTAACGCATGCAATACAATATGGCGTTAAACTGGCAGTAACGCACGCAAAACTATATGGCGTTAAACTGGCAGTAACGCAATCAAATAGACGGTGTTCAACCGTCACTACACTGAAGCTATCTGAACTGTCCCTACTCTAGCTATAGGAAAAATAAAGAAAATCACAGCGCTGTGTAAAAAAAGTGTAAATAGCAGCCAACACAGCTATAGACCAAAGCAATATGTATAAAAAGTAAAAGTGTAGCGCTATAAATCATAAAGTAACCATTAGATTAATAATGGAGTGATATAATGTCACAAAAGAGGATTATTAATGGTCCAAATTTACCCATTAAGGGAATATATATAACAAATACACATGTGCACTACAAGTGACTCTAATGACTTAGAGAAAATATGTGAATAATAATTGTGAAAAGTTATATAACGGTTTGAAAATGTGCCACACTATGGACACAAGAAATCTAATTATACAAAAGTCCAAAGGATGTCAACAGATATAAAGAAAAAGTCCAAAAAATGAAGAAGATGATCCTACATATCAGGACACATATTCAACAGACATCACTTGAAAGGAGGTTGGGAAGGCAAATCCCGCCCAAGTCGTAAAGACTTTTAAACCAGCTGACTGGAAAGTTGCACCTGCTTGGACAGCCACGATAAATCCCAGATCAGGAATATACCTTGATGCAAACGATCCTGGTCCCCACCCCGGATTCACCATGGCGATGCTGGCTGAATGATAAATGGATCGCCCATCAAGATGATTTCAACCAACTTCTGGCCGAACTGAACGATTGCCATGGCACAGCAAGCTCTGGTATGTGAATATCGGATCTGAGCTCCCTATTGGAGTATTACCCACAAGTTGCTGTCCGGGATCGTTTGCATCAAGGTATATTCCTGATCTGGGATTTATCATGGCTGTCCAAGCAGGTGCACCTTTCCAGTCAGCTGGTTTAAAAGTCTTTACGACTTGGGCGGTATATGCCTTCCCAAGTCAGCAACATCTGGTAAGCCTCCTTATGACTATTGGTGGTGGCTTACTTACTATCCCAATCTCCTTTCAAGTGATGTCTGTTGAATATGTGTCCTGATATGTAGGATCATCATCTTCATTTTTTGGACTTTTTCTTTATATCTGTTGACATCCTTTGGACTTTTGTATTATTAGATTTCTTGTGTCCATAGTGTGGCACATTTTCAAACCGTTTATATATATATATATATATATATCTTTTCACAATTGTTATTCACATATTTTCTCTGTATTTGGTATATGGTTAAAATGTTTTATTCCCTTATTGGGTAAATTTGGACCATTAATAATCCTCTTTTGTGACATTATATCACTCCATTATTAATCTAATGGTTAATTTATGATTTATAGCTCTACACTCCTACTCTAGCTATATACTAATGTCAAGATTACCGACACGGTCTCACTACACTACACTGAAACTATCTGAGCTGTCCCTACTCTAGCTGCACACTATGAAAAGCTGAATGGTGGTCCTCCTCACTACACTCACACTATCCCTAGACTGACACTAAACTAATATTCTACACTGACAATTGAAGCAAAATAGCACAGTATAGCACACTAACTAATAGCACTGAACAGAGCCCTGTTCCATCTCTCTCCACACCAAAATCACACAGAAAATGGCTGCCATTGAAGAATACATTGGGGCGGGAATGAGCCATGATTGGATAAAGTCATGATGACAGTGTGCAATCATGACTCTGACAGTGCTCTGTGCTCTGATTGGCTGAAGCTTTCACTGCTTCAGCCAATCAGGGCTTGCAATGCACTGTTCAATGCCACAATGCATTGTGGTCGGTTCGGGGGGGCCGAACAAACGGTCGAACGACCTGTTTGTTTGGCCATTAGCCGAACGTCCGAACAACGAAAGTTCGGCCCGAACTTTTGCTCGGACCGAACCATTCGCCCACCCCTATCCTTGGCATCCTAGGGTTCTCCAGAGGTTGCTAGGGATTCTATGAGCAATTTCTGCCTTTAAGATAAGTTATCACTGACACCTCATATCGTTTTAAATATAATTCTTCCCAATAACCACCAGTATAAGGAGAATTATTTAAAATGACCATCACACTAATGTATCACAAGTTGCAGACATTTTAACAGGGGTTCCCTGAGACCGGAAAGTTATTTCTTTGGTTCCTCTGTGTTGAACAGGTTGAGAAAGGCTGGCTTAGTGATAGTGTTTGAGGGAAAGTTACTGTAGCATTGCAACATATTTTAAAAGTAAAAAGACACCCTGGGGGTAATTGAATTATTTTTCTTACTCTTCATGTTGCTCCCTTTTGGTTCATATACAGATTAAAGCAGGTTAGAAGTGAACGTTTTAGTATTAGGATGCATGCAGTCACGTGATCTGTGTGCTTTTATAAGCTAAAATAAAAGTTTTATTACTTGGACATTTGTATGTGAGCTGCACATCGTAAAATCAAATAAATAATTTAATTTCCCTTATACTTTTGAAGATTTTCATATTATACAGCCTTTGAGTTTAGTCCATTTATAAAAAAGGTAAACATTCCTACTTGGCTCATCTATAAAAGGTAAACATTCCTAGATATATTAATTTCTGGTAATTCTATTTTTATAGTTGTGCTGGAACTTTTATCCCCTGGCGTTTGTTGTAATTTTACTACAGAAAAAAACCTTGTAAATGCAATTTTTAGAAAGGACTTCTCCAGTTTTAAATCTCACTAAACCAGGCCTAATGTATTCTTTTCAGTCCAGGAAACTCGTGGTGCTGTATTGGTTTTCTTTTTTTCAGTTTACAGTATTTTATGGGGGGGGGTTGTCCACTTTCTCTTTCTTTTTATTATGTCATAATTAATGAAAAACATATTGAGAGCGACTTCAAGAACTTAATATGTACAGTCCGGAGGAAAGAAGGGAAAGGGGAGACATGATTGAAACCTTTAAATACGTCAAGGGGGTGAATAAGGTTCAGGAAGGACGTTTTTTTCAATATGAAACCAAAATCAAGAACCCAGGACATGACCTCAAACTAACTGGAGGAACGTTCAAAACTAGTCTTAGAAAGTATTATTTTAGTAAAAGGGTAGTTGATGCTTGGAATAAACTACCAGTAGAGGTAGTAAGACAGTCAACAGTAAAAGGCTTCAAACATGCTCGGGACAAACAGATCTATAGTCAGACAACAAAGTTAACAAAAAAAAAAAAAAACACAAATACACCCCTACACCAAATTTAACACACCTGCTCCCCATTCACTCCTGAGACCTTGTAACACTAATGAGTCACATGACACCGGGGAGGGGAAATGGCTAATTGGGCCCAATTTGGACATATTCACTTAAGTGTACTCACTTTTGTTGCCAGTGGTTTAGACATTAATGGCTGTGTGTTGAGTTATTTTGAGGGGACAGCAAATTTACACTGTTATACAAGCTGTACACTCACTACTTTACATTGTAGCAAATCTGTAATTTCTTCAGTGTTGTCACATTAAAAGATAGAATAAAATATTTACAAAAATGTCAGAGGTGTACTCACTTTTGTGAGCTACTGTATGTATGAGATTATACAGAGTGGATTTCTACAGAAACACAAGGGCACACAATTTGAATTCTCCATATTGTATGATGGACAGGAAGGCCTGTACTCTTCTTAGCACCTTTAAATAAGAATGCCTATGATCCTTCTTTACTAGGTCTCTTTAAAATCTAAAAACAGCTCTGTATATAGCAACACTTGACCTTCTTGACATAAGACAAGAGGTCTAAAATGTGAATTGGTAACTGGATGCACAACCACCCCTGAGCTAGAGATTTATCTTCTAAAGTAGATATGAACGCTCTTTGCAGACGAGTCCCACATTTGCCATAGTAAAATATTACAAAAACATGCCTGTTCCATCATTAAAAGAGAGCAAACAAATGAGAAATGGTCTTTCACCAATTTGTCAACATTGAACTTCATTGCTATAGGTTAATGCACTTGCCAAATCCTCATTGCTCTAATCTAATTGGATAATCCTAAAAGCAGCTGCATATATGATAATGTCAGCAGACAGAAAATGTATTCCCTATAGTGTTTCTAATGATGTGAATAGTTTGTGAGCAGTGCACTTCAGCAAACTTCAAACTTCACCAACGATGAATGATTGCAAAATAAAAATATCACAGAAACTCCATTAATCAGCTAATTAATTATGTAATGTTTAGTCAAGTAGCATTTGATAACAGATTTGCATTGTGCTTAGAATTTTTTGCAGACTCTTATAAGGTTTAGTTCACGACTGTTAGGAAGTAACACAGATATGGGGATGTTAGATGTCTACGGAACCCGGAAACCAGTGTCTGATATGGTTTCTTTGGTTAAAAAACATGAAGTAGTTGTAAAGGCACAAGGTTTTTAACTTTCATGCACTATATTCATGAAGATAAAGAACCTTCTGTGTGCAGCAGCCCCCCCCCAGCTGCCCCTAATGCTTATCTGAGCCCTCTCTCGATCCAGCAATGTCCATGAGAGCCTTGCCTCTCCAGGGACTTGCACTCCTGATTGGCTTTTCGCAGCAGCGGGAGCCATTGGCCCCCGCTGTCAATCGCAGCCACAGGGCCAATCAGGAGATGGAGGGGGGGCATGGCCAAGCCACGGCTCCATGTGTGAATGGACACACGGAGCCGCGGTTTGGAAGTGTGCCTGCTTGGGTGTCCTCATGGCAAGCTGCTTGCTCTGGGGGCAACTGGCAGGAGGGAGGGGTCAGGAGCGCCAGGCTGGGACCTGAGAAGAAGAGGATCCGGGGTGCTCTGTGCAAAACCACTGCACAGAGCAGGTAAGTATAACATTTTTGTTATTTAAAAAAACAAAACAAAAAAAAGACAAACAAGGCTTTAATGTATCAATATAAGTAATGTTGGGTCAGGAAGTCTGCACAATTCAGTACAATTCTGTATAACTAAGAAAGCATCTAATATCTTCAACTTCACTTTAGAGAGTATATGGACAGTCACTATCAGACAAGACTGGACGCAGTCATTGTTGGGCAAACAATTTCGCAACGAGCTTTGATTTTGAAATCAACTTTTGATTAGCCAGGTGTTGCCAACAAGGCCACCCTCACTTGGAATTTCATCTGATTCAGCAGGAATCGGCAAAAATTCAAGACAAGTATGGCTAGCTTTAGTTTCTGTACTCCACTGTAGTCAGAATCCCAAAAGCACCACTGGAATATACCTGCACTGTGTATGTTCCTATATACCCCAATCCAATATCATTTTGTAGGGCTTATTTTAGAACTGGTTTTCTAGATTTCGCCACTGTCTGAAATCATAGGCTTTACACTATATATGTATCTTAAAGTGGAACGTCACCCAGAATGGGAAGTTCCGCTCTTCCTCCTAATCCCCCTTTGTTTTTCAAAATTTTCTTTTGTCTGGCAAAAAATAAAACAAACAGCAGTGATTAAATACCACCAAAAGAAATCTGTCTCAAAATAATGATGAAAAGTTCCTTTGGATACAGTGTTGCATGACTGAGTAATTGTCATTCAAAGTGTGACAGCACTGAACACTAAAGACATGGTCTGGGCAGGAAGGGGAGGAAGGGGAGGAAGAGGGGGAGGAAGGGGGGGGGGGGAGTGTCCAGTATTGAGGTGGGCAATTTTTGCAGGACTGACTGAAGTTCCTATTTAGAGAGGAACTACACTTCATCTGAGCACCAAAAAACAAAAATACTATTTGATTATTTTTTATTATTCAAAGCATACTCCTCCATCCATCTCTCCATGCTTTATTTTGTTGAGAAATCATTTTAAAAAATACCCCCTATCATTTCTGGCTGTGGCCATCCTAAGTAAGGGCAGCTGATTCATTTAGCATTTACTTTCTGGGATCCATCTTCCCTTAGCTCAGGCATGCAAGCAGGTGAGGGTGTGCTTAGCTGAGAAAGGCCCTTCTCCCCTTCTGAAGACTCCTGAGATGTATGACATAATTTGCCTTGGCATGGAAACCAGGAAATAACTGTAGAAATGTAAGTAAAAAAAGTTCAAAACAAGCAAATATGAAATACTATCTATTTACCAAAGCTAGCAACATAAGGATTAAAAATAGCCAATGTTGATTAGGAGATGGAAGTTCCGCTTTAAGGTTTCGTTTTCAATTTTTGACTGTAGTGTATCATCAAAACCAAAATGAACAAATAATTGATATTACTGCAGAGTACAGTAGGCTTGTGGTATAGTGCTTTGTGCTCTACACATAAATCATCCCGGAGTTGTGGGCGACCTGCATGGAAAGGGAGACTTTGTATATGGGGTATTATATTACAGGTACCTCCAGTCTGCCTCAATGTCAGATCACAGCATTAATGTGAGAGTGGTGGGAATCAAACAGTCTACCACTGAAGATAAAAGATCCTCCTGGATAAAAGACATTCCATCCAAGGGAACATATTTGCCTGTGAAGCAGCAGAACAGTAAATTCAAGCTTCACATGAAAGAATGTTAACATACAGCTACTGAAAACATGTTTACCGGGAAGATCTTGTCTGTGTCTTCAGCTTCTGTGAACTTGGGAGAATCTGACACATATTCCGCAATCCGACTGATGTGTTTAGCCAGGGAAAATGCAGACCCATGACGAACAAAGATTTGTACACTGACATGAGGTTTTAAGGAGGTCTTCAAAGTCTCCTAACAAATCTAAAAAATGAGTGATGCTTATAAAAGGAGACTATAAACAAATGCAATTTTAACCACTTGCCTACCAGGCACTTACACCCCTTCCTGCCCAGGCCATTATTCAGCTTTCAGCACTGTCGCACTTTGAATGACAATTGCGTGGTCATGCTACACTGTACCTAAACACATTATTTATAATTTTCTTCCCACAAATAGAGCTTTCTTTTGGTGGTATTTAATTACTGCTGGGTTTTTTATTTTTTACAAAAAAAAAAAAAAAAGAAGAATAATAGACCAAACATTTTGAAAAAAAATTTTAAAAAAATAAATGTTTTTTACTTTTTTCTGTCAGTAAATTTTGTAACTAAGTAATTTTTCACCTTCGCTGATGTGCACTAATGGGGCGGCACTGATAGGTGGAACTGGTGGGCATTAATGAGGTGGCACTTATGGGCACTGATAGGTGGCACTGATGAGCACTGATGGGCACTAATAGGTGGCACGGATAGGCAGTACTGATGGGCATTACTGATAGGCATTGATTGACAGCAGTGATGGGCATTGATGGGCAGCACTGATAGGTGGCACTGATTGCAAGCACTGACTGGCATTGCTAATGGGTGCTGATTGGTGGCACCTGTGGGCAGTGGTGGGGAATTATTGCTGCCACTGGTGGGCACTGATAGCTGGCACTGGTGGGCACTGATTGGTGACACTGTGTTGCACTATTGTAATCAGGGCACTGATGATCCGTGCCCTGATTACATTCCTAGATGTGCCCTGTGAGGAGATGCCACTGATCGGCTCTCCTCACACTCTGTCAGTGTGAGGCGAGGAGAGCCAATTATCGGCACTTCCTTGTTTACATGTGATGTATCATGGACACATCCAATCACATGGTTAAAGAGCCGCGGACGGGATCGGGGTCACGCCATGTCCTAGCAATACGGCGCGGCCGCGCGCCCTGCGAGGGCGGCCATTCTGGGATGCCGTCATATGATGACGTCCCAGAACGAGAGCCGCACCACCCCGCCGTCGTTTGACGGCGGGGCAGGTGGCAAGCAGTTAAAGAGTTACTTAATCCCATTCGCATTCACTTTATCTGGTGTCCCACAGTACACAGAACATGGGAATACAAGCAATGGGGATGCAATTATTTAGTAAATATAAACGGCTAAATACCTTTTCTCATCAGCATTATAGTGACTTGTGACTTCTATCAATGTCTGGTTAAAGCTTGTAGGAGGAGTTTTCATTTTCCTCTGACTGTCCTATGAGGCTGCAGGACCCCTGACCCTCTGTGTGGCCCTGTGCTGATCACATGCACCCTCCCAAAAGAAAAAAAAAAAAGAAGAAAAAAACTCTTTAACAATACACACCAAACTGAGCATGTGCAGAGTGTCTCCTAGGGCTCTGTTCTATTAGCAGATGGATTGGAGACAGTGGAAGAAGAGGAGGATCAGGGAAGACAGGATCACACATCCTTTTTACAGAATGCGGAAGATTAACCCCTTAGGTTCCACAGTGATTAGGACAAGCATGCTTTACTGCATATACAGACTGATTTTACTGTTGTGGGTTTAGTAACACCTTAACAAACCCATTTGGTGTCCTATTGTACTGTAATTACTTGCTATTTACATAATTTGAACAGGTGTATATGTAGCACCCTCTAGTGTAAGTACATTTAGTTATCTCAGGGCTAAGCCTGAGCTGTGAATCTGGGTCAGGGTTCAGCGAGTCAGGGCTGGATGAGTCATCCTGACAACTCCTCTGGTGCCTCCCCCTGGTCTACAAGGTTGTAGAAATTTCTAGAGCTAGTGGGCAGGAGGCAGAAACTTCTAGAGCTGCCTGCAATGTTTTTGAGGCCTCGGACAATCCCCGGGAATGGGCTACCGGGGGCAGAGCTTACCTCATAGTCATGGACCATGCCAGCAGGGGCAGTAGGGTGGAAGATTGAGATCTAGTGCTGAGGAGGCTGTTGGTGCCCCTCAAGAGTGCCCACTAGTCTGGGGTGGTTGACCTTGGGCTGGGGGCTGGGGTGCTGGAAGGATCCTGCCACAACCCACAGAGGAAGCCCTTCCTGGAGGCACGGAGCGGGAGAGTGGACAGTGTGAGTAGTTCAGCACTACTGCGGACTTAGAAGAGGGGAGACTGCCACATGTAGCCAGTTTTCCTTGAAGACAACAGCAGGCCAGGTCTTCATCCTTCCCCAGGAGATCTCCTGAGAGTCAGCCGGGGGGGCTGGTGATGAGTAAATCTGGAGGACTGCTGTGGAGAAGTTAGCCTGGAGGGCTAGTGGAAGGGGCAGCTGCAGCCAGGTGGGTTGGCAGTGCCCAAAGAGATGGTGCTCGGATCAGTAGCCACAGGAGGAGGAGTACAGGATGATCACTGTAGATTGCTACAAAACAAGGGGAAAACAAATATAGAGATTTTCAAGCTCAAACTTACCAGCCAGCCAGCGACCAACCGAATTGACCTGTCTAACAACATGCGTTAAGAACAGGGGTTTAGTTGCAAACATTTGCAAATACATGCGCAAGCTGCAGGCCCCACCAAGGCACCCTGTATCCTGCAGTCCCCAACTACTGAAATGGC
Source organism: Aquarana catesbeiana (assembly GCF_042186555.1). NCBI lineage: Eukaryota > Metazoa > Chordata > Amphibia > Anura > Ranidae > Aquarana > Aquarana catesbeiana. The sequence continues at coordinate 797,919,677 of NC_133324.1, forward strand.
CACTTTTTTGTACCTGAATATATTGGTCAGGCAATACCTTTAAGGAGGGGTGACTCCTTCCAGGCTCAACTGTCCCCTACCTATCCATTACAAATGCATGTGCTTCCAAGATGGAGACTTTCAGTAGTTAGGGGCTGCAGGAAACAGGGTGCCTTGGTGGGGCCTGCTGCTTACGCATGTATTTGCAAATGTGTGCAACTAAACCCCTGTTCTTAACGCATATTGTTAGACAGGTCAATTCGGTTGGTCGCTGGCTGGTTGGTAAGTTTGAGCTTGGAAATCTTTTTATATTTTTTTGACATACGTTGCCCATCCAGTGCTCCTTGCTACAAAGACCAGTCATAGGTGGGGGCAGTGGCCACTTTTTTGTACACAACAAGGGGCTATGAGTTCCTACCTGTAATGGGCTATTGCTTAAATCTGACTCAGCAGGTCAGATTAACCAACAGTGATTCGGCTGGAACCAGCGTGCAAGTGTGTGCAGGAGGAAAGTGAGGAAACTGTATATACACTGTATATAGGAAGATGTCCCTGAAGTTGTTGCTGAAGTTCTGCCAAGTCAAGTGGGCATCCCATAACCTCCCATCCCTATCCAAGTTATTAACCCTCAATAAAAAAAAAAAAGTAATGGACTGTTCTCTGAACATTCGGTGTGCCTGGCTGTGCAGGGTGGGGGGTTCCCAGTTCATCTGTGGCCCTTTAGGGGGTGCGCTACATATACTCAACAGGAACATGCAAAGGACAAACATTGTACATTGTACATTAAAGTGGTTGTAAACCCTTCCATATTCCCAGTGAGGTGACTGGCTTCAGGTGATGCAGAGATGAAGCAAATCCTCCTACATAAGTTGTACCAGAGTATGAACAACGAATCGCTCTCCTCACCCAGGCAGTCCTATCCTCCCACAGTTAGAATGACTCCCTAGGTAACACAGTTAACCCCTTCCCTGCCAGTGAAATTTACACAGTAATCAGTGCATTTTTATAGCACTGATCGCTGTATAAATGCCAATGGTCCGAAAAATGTGTCAAAAGTGTCCGATCTGTCCACCATAATGTTGTAATAACAATAAAAATCGCTGATCACCGCCATTATTAGTAAAAAAAAATAAAAATAATAATAATAAAAATGCCATAAATCTTTCCCCTATTTTGTAGACGCTATAACTTTTGCGCAAACCAATCAATATACGCTCATTGAGATTTTTATTACCAAAAATATGTAGAAGAATACATATCAGCCTAAACTGAGGAAACAATTAGCTTTTAAAAAAAAAAAAAAAAAAAGGGATATTTATTATAGCAAAAAGTACAAAATATTGTGTTTTTTTTTTCAAAATTGTCACTCTTTTTTTGTTTATAGCGCAAAAAATAAAAACTGCAGAGATGATCAAATACCACCAAAAGAAAGCTCTATTTTTGGGAAAAAAAGGATGTCAGTTTTGTTCGGGTACAACGTGCAATTGTCAGTTAAAGCGATGCAACACAACAAATGGCCTGGTCACTGAGCAGCCAAATCTTCCGGGGCTAAAGTGGTTAAAGACGGGTCACTTCCATCATGGCCTCAGTTGTTATAGAGTACCTTCAGCCATCACAATTAACCACTTGAGCCCCGGACCATTATGCTGCCTAAGGACCAGAGGTCTTTTTCCAATTTGGCACTGCGTCGCTTTAACTGCTAATTGCGCGGTTATGCAATGCTGTACCCAAACGAAATTTGCGTCCTTTTTTTCCCACAAATAGAGCTTTCTTTTGATGGTATTTGATCACCTCTGCAGTTTTTATTTTTTGCGCTATAAACGGAAAAAGATCGAAAATTTTGAAAAAAAATGATATTTTCTACTTTTTGTTATAAAAAAAATCCAATAAACTCAATTTTAGTCATACATTTAGGCCAAAATGTATTCGGCCACATGTCTTTGGTAAAAAAAATGTCAATAAGCGTATATTTATTGGTTTGCGCAAAAGTTATAGCGTCTACAAACTAGGGTACATTTTCTGTAATTTACACAGCTTTTAGTTTATGACTGCCTATGTCATTTCTTGAGGTGCTAAAATGGCAGGGCAGTACAAACCCCCCCCCAAATGACCCCATTTTGGAAAGTAGACACCCCAAGGAAATTGCTGATAGGCATGTTGAACCCATTGAATATTTATTTTTTTTGTCCCAAGTGATTGAATAATGACAAAAAAAAAAAAAAATATTTACAAAAAGTTGTCACTAAATGATATATTGCTCACACAGGCCATGGGCCTATGTGGAATTGCACCCCAAAATACATTCAGCTGCTTCTCCTGAGTATGGGGATACCACATGTGTGGGACTTTTTGGGAGCCTAGCCGCGTATGGGACCCCGAAAACCAATCACCGCCTTCAGGATTTCTAAGGGTGTAACTTTTTGATTTCACTCTTCACTGCCTATCACAGTTTCGGAGGCCATGGAATGCCCAGGTGGCACAACCCCCCCCCCCAAATGACCCCATTTTGGAAAGTAGACACCCCAAGCTATTTGCTGAGAGGCATATTGAGTCCATGGAATATTTTATATTTTGACACAAGTTGCGGGAAAGTGACACTTTTTTTTTTTTTTTTTTTTTGCACAAAGTTGTCACTAAATGATATATTGCTCACACAGGCCATGGGCCTATGTGGAATTGCACCCCAAAATACATTTAGCTGCTTCTCCTGAGTATAGGGATACCACATGTGTGGAACTTTTTGGGAGCCTAGCCGCGTACGGGGCCCCGAAAACCAATCACCGCCTTCAGCGTTTTTAAGGGCGTGAATTTTTGATTTTACTCTTCACTGCCTAACACCTTTTCGGAGGCCATGGAATGCCCAGGTGGCACAAAACCCCCCCAAATGACCCCATTTTGGAAAGTAGACACCCCAAGCTATTTGCTGAGAGGCATGGTGAGTATTTTGCAGCTCTCATTTGTTTTTGAAAATGAAGAAAGACAAGAAAAAACTTTTTTTTTTTTTCTTTTTTCAAATTTCAAAACTTTGTGACAAAAAGTGAGGTCTGCAAAATACTCACTATACCTCTCAGCAAATAGCTTGGGGTGTCTACTTTCCAAAATGGGGTCATTTGGGGGGGTTTTGTGCCACCTGGGCATTCCATGGCCTCCGAAACTGTGATAGGCAGTGAAGAGTGAAATCAAAAATTCACGCCCCTTAGAAAGCCTGAAGGCGGTGCTTGGTTTTCGGGGTCCCGTACACGGCTAGGCTCCCAAAAAGTCTCACACATGTGGTATCCCCGTACTCAGGAGAAGCAGCAGAATGTATTTTGGGGTGTAATTTCACATATTCCCATGGCATGTTTGAGCAATATATCATTTAGTGACAACTTTGTGCAAAAAAAAAAAAAAAAAATTTGTCTCTTTCCCGCAACTTGTGTCGCAATATAAAATATTCCATGGACTCGACATGCCTCTCAGCAAATAGCTTGGGGTGTCTACTTTCCAAAATGGGGTCATTTGGGGGGGGTTTGAACTGTCCTGGCATTTTATGCACAGCATTTAGAAGCTTATGTCACACATCACCCACTCTTCTAACCACTTGAAGACAAAGCCCTTTCTGACACTTATTGTTTACATGAAAAAGTTATTTTTTTTTTGCAAGAAAATTACTTTGAACCCCCAAACATTATATATTTTTTTAAAGCAAATGCCCTACAGATTAAAATGGTGGGTGTTTCATTTTTTTTTTTCACACAGTATTTGCGCAGCGATTTTTCAAACGCATTTTTTGGGGAAAAAACACACTTTTTTAAATTTTAATGCACTAAAACACACTATATTGCCCAAATGTTTGATGAAATAAAAAAGATGATCTTAGACCGAGTACATGGATACCAAACATGACATGCTTTACAATTGCGCACAAACGTGCAGTGGCAACAAAATAAATACATTTTTAAAAGCCTTTAAAAGCCTTTATAGGTTACCACTTTAGATTTGCAGAGGAGGTCTACTGCAAAAATTACTGCCCTCGATCTGACCTTCGCGGCGATACCTCACATGCATGGTGCAATTGCTGTTTACGTTTGACGACAGACCGCCGCTTGCGTTCGCCTTAGCGCAAGAGCAGGGGGCGACAGGGGTGCTTTTTTTTTTTTTTTTTTTTCTTTATTATTTTTTTATCTTATTTTTAAACTGTTCCTTTCATTTTTTTTTTTTTAAATCATTTTTATTGTTATCTCGGGGAATGTAAATATCCCCTATGATAGCAATAGGTAGTGACAGGTACTCTTTTTTGAAAAAATTGGGGTCTATTAGACCCTAGATCTCTCCTCTGCCCTCAAAGCATCTGACCACACCAAGATCGGTGTGATAAAATGCTTCCCCAATTTCCCAATGGCGCTATTTACATCCGGCGAAATCTAAGTCATAAAATGCTCGTAGCTTCCGGTTTCTTAGGCCATAGAGATGTTTGGAGCCACTCTTGTCTCTGATCAGCTCTATGGTCAGCTGGCTGAATCACCGGCTGCATTCTCAGGTTCCCTGTTGAGACAGGAGAGCCAGAGAAAAACACGGAAGACGGTGGGGGGGGGGGCATTCCCTCCCACGGCTTGTAAAGGCAGTCTAGAGGCTAATTAGCCGCTAGGATTGCTTTTACATGAAAGCCGACCGCTGGCTGAAAAGAATGATACCAAGATGATACCTAAACCTGCAGGCATCATTCTGGTATAACCACTCAAAGTTGTGAATGGCGTACCTGAAGACAAAAAAATGGTTAACAATAAAGCACAGTAAACAGTAAAGTATAAATAATTACATACCTGAAAAACAAACATGATAAAACATAATAACAATAACAATAACAATAAAACACTGCAGAATAGAATACAGTAAAAAAAGAGCAGAACAATAGAGAGAGAGAATAGAGAGAGAGAACAATAAAACGACAACTATTTTTTTTTATTTTATATATATATTTTTTTTTTTTTTACACTTTTTTTGTAACTAACTTTTATAACTGTAACCGGTTCCAGGTTCGGGTCTCTCAAAATGCGATGGCATCTTGGGAGACCCTGTGAAAGTGTGCCTAGTCTGTGCAATGCTGTACCCTACGCTAATACTCAACTAGTGAATGGTAGCGTTCAAAACATTCACCAATGCAAAGACCAGGATTGTCAGGACAGGAGGGACAATAATAGCGGGTGTCACGCCTATATCCGCGTTTGCTGCAGACACAACATCTTTTTGGGGGGGTTCGTTGGGTAGGGGTACTCGGGAGCACATAAAAATGCCTCTCATGCAGCCGACTGCATTTCGTTGGGGATGTGAATGGGGGAAGTACGGGCGCTGCAGAAGTGGTGGGTTCCCAATTAGGATTGGCGAATGCAGCAGGAAGGGCACTATGGGCACGACGGGCCTGTGTTTGTCTTTTTGGTGGCAGCGGGACACTACTTGTGCTTGTCACCTCACCAGCTTGAACTGCACTTATGGGACTCGCCACGTCACCAAGTGTTACTGCAGTGCTGGTTTGACTACGACCGGGGTATACTAGGCCGCTGGTGCTTGCCAGTTCAATAAAAAGCTTCCAAAAAAACTGTTAGCGATCGCAGGGATCAGGCCTGACTCTGCGAACGCTGCAGTTATGCGTTTAGTGTTTTGTAAGTGTCAGTGATCGATCGATACTGCACTTGGGTGGGCTGGACTGGGCCGGGCGGAGGGGCAAAACGCAGGTGCTAGCAGGTATCTGGGTTGATCCTGCTAACACTGCGTTTTTGGGAACCCTAAACTGCTGGGGACGCTAGTATAGATCTGATCGGATCAGATATTGATCCGATCAGATACTATACCACTAAGGGAGGTGTACGGTGCGTGCGTGGGTGTTAGCGGTACTGGCGCTAACCTGACGCTGCCTGGTGCTTGCTTGCCAGTTCACCAAAATGCTACCAAAAAAACTGTTAGCGATCGCAGGGATCAGGCCTGACTCTGCGAACGCTGCAGTTATGCGTTTAGTGTTTTGTAAGTGACAGTGATCGATCGATACTGCACTTGGGTGGGCTGGGCGGAGGGGCAAAACGCAGGTGCTAGCGGGTATCTGGGCTGATCCCGCTAACACTGTGTTTTTGGGAACCCTAAACTGCTGGGGACGCTAGTATAGATCTGATCAGATCAGATATTGATCCGATCAGATACTATACCACTAAGGGAGGCGCATGCTGCGTGCGTGGGTGTTAGCGGTACTGGCGCTAATCTGACGCTGCCTGGGGCGACGCATATCACCGTCGGGCGATCAGGGGGCTAAACCTTTATTAGGTAATAAACGGCGGGTGCCCTGACACTATAAAAAATAAACGAACTAACCTGCGTCACCCGTAACGGTTATACGGTGATCAGTGGTGAAAGGGTTAACTAGGGGGCAATCAAGGGGTTAAAACATTTATTAGGTAGTATATGGGGGTCCCTGTCACTATAAAACGCTGACGGCGAACCTAAATATTTACCTCACTAACTAGCGTCACCAGCGACACTAATACAGCGATCAGAAAAATGATCGCTTAGCGACACTGGTGACAGGGGGTGATCAAGGGGTTAAAACTTTATTAGGGGGGGTTAGGGGGGTACCCTAGACCTAAAGGGGGGTAATACTCACTGTCCCAACACTGTAACTGTCACAAACTGACACTATGCAGTAATCAGAAAAAAAAAAAAAAAAAACCTGCTGGTGTCAGTTTGTGACAGGGGGGGGGGTGATTGGGGGGGGATCGGGGGGGGGGATCGGGGTGTTTTGTATGCCTGGCATGTTCTACTGTGTGTGTAGTGTTGTGCACTCACATTGATGTCTTCTCCCCTCGGCGCTGGAACGGAAACTACCGAGCCGAGGGGAGATGACATCATTTCCTTTGCTGCTGTTTAGCATACAGCAGCAAAGGAATGTTCCCATTGGCCGGCGGCGATCGCGAGGGGGGGGCCACGAACGGATGGCCTCCCCCTCATCTCGGATCGCCGGGGAACAGAACGGGACCGCTTCGGGCACCGGGGGGGGGTCCGATCGGACCCCCCACCCGCGAGAGGCAAATCACGTACATGTACGTGATTTTGCCTGCCCGTGCCGCCTTGCCGACGTAAATCGGCGTTAGGCGGTCCTTAAGTGGTTAAGGGAGGGTCATCGGTGCTGCCCTGAAAGAATCCTAGAAATATCGTTACCGGCAAGTCTAACTAAGGTTTTCTCTCCTCGTCTTTCAGGACAGCACCTGGAGTTAAGAGAGTACTTACTCTAGGGTTGGACCACTTGTAGGACTTTCCTGCCGAACGATTGCTCTGGTGCTTAGAGCAAGTCCAACCTGTAGTGGCGGGTGAAAGTGGAGAAACTCGTCCAACGTGGCTGCCTTGCAGATTCATCCCGACGAAGCCCCCGCTTGTTCCACCCAGGACGTTGCTACCGCCCGTGCTGAATGCACCACTACTCCTGCGGGAGGATCTACTCCCGTAGCCTTATAAGCTTCATTGATGGCCATTCGCAGCCATCTCCCTATGGTGTTTTTAGAGGCACCGTATACTGTACGCGGCCCTGAGAACAGAATGAACAATGCCATTCCAGGAGAATCCCCGGGCTGCCAGCCAGAAGAGCTAACCCCTTAGCCACTGTACTGCCACTACAGCTTTAATACCTCCAGCTAGTGACACAACAAACCCACTGAGTCACCATTCCAACTACCTCCCCTTAGTGCTGTAACCTAAGGAGAGTGTTGCAGGCTCCCCCCTCCCCAGGGGAGTAAGTTAGGGAAACAAAACTTAAGACCCACAGAGGATAAGAGACAGGGACCTCTGCCCCTGCTTACCTGGGTCTGGCTCATGTTGGTGGCTCCTGCTCCTGCCACCTGATCCTCTGGATCCATCTTGCAAGGCCATCCGGCTGCTTTAAATTTGAATTTTCACGGTCCTTTTGCCACTGCGAGGACCATAAATGACACCAGCTGAAGACCGCCTCCTCCCCATGCATTCCAGCGGACGGAACCGGAAGCCGCCCCCAACCAGAAATGACTCGCTCTCCACCCAGGACCCGGAAAGCATGGAGGCACAGGAGCAACAGGGACGCTGCTCACACCACCTGTGCAGCTCACCGTCCCTTTGCCAGCCGCCGGTCTAAAGAGAGCAGGGACCCCAACAGCCTTAACCCTCACTGGTCATGAAGGAGGAGGAGACCCTGGAACACCCCCCTCCCGTCTGGGCTGGCCAGCAACAAAACAGACTACACAAAGCTATGCCCCTTTACTATCTTCACCTGGAGGGAGCAAAGCACACCCCTGGTCCCCTGCAGCACTTCCACCATGGCGGAGGAAACACTACAACTGAGGCCATGGTAGAAGTGACGGGCCTTTAAAGAAACCGACTGCAGTGTTTCCTGGTAAAATGGGTGGAGCTGCGCTCTCTCCAGGTGCTGTCCTGAAAGACAAGGGGAGAAAAAAGCTGTACTGAGCTTTTTCAAGCTGCAGTGTGCAAGAGGCCTCAAGGTAAAAGGCAGGGGACACAGACATCCCACATTCCTGAAAGCGTTAAATGCTAAAGAGTCTTATGGAAGAGGCAGCACTTCAATGATAAAGACACACACACTTCTTATGCAGAAACCTGCTTTTAATATTTTTTTCTGGTGGAAACAGTGTTGCTTTAATGCCTCTAAATTGTAGATAGCCATGCATAGAATGTGCACACATCAAACATACATTAGAGCTCCTTGGAAGTCCTATAGCATGCCTGGCCCATTTCTTCCCAAACCCATTCCTCGGTGTTGATTCTTGAGGTTCCCCATCACACGGATGTACCATCAAGTCATGGGATGAGAAAAAGCTAAGCAGGGATTTTGCAACTGAAGCTGCCAGAGAGCTCCACCGGATAAATGCTATTCCATAAACGCACTTCTTGGTATCTTCAGTGTATGGTCACCTGCAGTTTAGCAGTGATTAAGTGAACACAGATTCTCTTTAATGCAGATATGTTTGTGATGGGATCTAAACCCCAAACCTCAGATCTAAGAGGCAAGAGTGCCCACCAACATGCTATATTTCTATACAGGATAAGGAACACCAGGAGTAGAAATTTTAGCTTAATTTTAGCTCTCTTAACAGTAGGTATGCAAGCAAACACTGTCATAAAGCAGACGAAGGGCAGGTATAAGGAGATCTCATTATTATACCGAATACAAGAAGCTAAAGCCTAAATGTGACATAGGGTTAGAAGACACGAGCTGTTCATAGAACAGGAAGCGATGCAGACGGGGCCCTGAGCTGAGCCTTTATTATCCCTCTATTGTTCATTGAGCTGTTGAGGGAGATCACATCCCACCTTCACGGGTTTTATCACACAACAGCAAAATCAGACATCATTGTGTTTTTGTGTGATAGAGCAAATAGAGCCATATATTCTGCACATAATTCACATGTCGAGAAATCAGTTTATCCCGCCACTATAGTTTCTCAATATAATACAAGTTTAATAGAAAAAAAAAAACAGTAAATTAAATCAATTTAACCGATTCAGCCCCGGAAGATTTTACTTCCTTCCTGACCAGAGCACTTTTTGCGATGTGGCACTGCTTCGCTTTAACTGACAATTGCGCGGTCGTACGGCGTTGCACCCAAACAAAATTGACTTCCTTTTTTCCCACAAATTGAGCTTTCTTTTGGTGGTATTTGATCAGCTCTGTGGTTTTTATTTTTTTGCGCTATAAACAAAAAAAGAGCGACAATTTTGAAAAAAAAAAAAAAGCAATATTTTTTACTTTTTGCTATAATAAATATCCCCCAAAAATATATAAAAAAACAAAATGTTTTCCACAGTTTGTTTTTTTTTAAATATTTTTGGTAAAATAAATAAATCGCAATAAGTGTATATTGATTGGCTTGCACAAAAGTTATAGCGTCTACAAAATAGGGGATAGTTTCATGGCATTTTTATTATTTTTTTTTTTAGTAGGAATGGCGGCGATCTGCAATTTTTATCGTGACTACGACATTATGGCGGACACATCGGACACTTTTGATGCTATTTTGGGACCATTGTCATTTATACAGCGATCAGTGCTATAAAAATGCACTGATTACTGTGTAAATGACACTGGCAGGGAAGGGGTTAACTACTAGGGGGCGATGAAGGGGTTAAGTGTGTCCTAGAGAGGTGTTCTAACTGTGGGGGGATGGGCTACCACTGACATGACAGCGATCACTGCTCCCGATGACAGGGAGTGGTGATCTCTGTCATGACACAAGCCAGAACGGGAAAATGCCTTGTTTACATAGGCACTTCCCCGTTCTGTGGCTCCGTGACACGATCGCCGGGAGACCAGCGGACATTGAGTCCTCCAGTCCCGTGGGTACAGTCACCCTGTACACGCCGCGTGCTAGCCCCGCCAAATAAAGGGTACAGGTACGCCCATTTGCCCACCGCTGCCATTGTGCCGACGTATATCGGCATGCAGCGATCGGCAAGTGGTTAAAGTATAGATCAAAAAATACAAAACTCAAATGAGTCATCAAACACATACATTATAGCCTTGTATTAACCCTTACATTGCATTTATGACAATTTCATGCATTAAAAGTACACTACAATTAAAGCGGTATTAAACCCAAAACCAATAATGGAAAATATTAAAGCTTACCAATCATTAAATGTGGTGGCTGCGTTTGTTTGTTTTTTTATTTTTTTTTGTTCCTTCTGTTTTCACCTAGTGATCTGGCCAGTAACACACCACCTGTACTATTCAGGACACCACTCTGGATGAGGGAGCACAGGGGGCACCTTTGGACAGCAACATTGTCAGTCAGGGGGAGGGAGGGAGAAGAGTGTTTGATGCACTAGCAGAGTTAGATACATTACCAAATTGAAGCCAAACTCCAGATAACACTTTAGGCCCCATTCACACCTGAGCATTTTGTAGCTTGAAGCTACAAAATGCTGGAGGGGAAAAAATCAATTATTCTCTATGGAGATGGTTCACATCTCCACTCCAAAACGCCTGAAGCTCAAACAACTTCTGGAACTTTTTTTTTTTTTTTTTTTAGGCTGCTTTTTACATTGGTGACCTTTTGACCTGTACAAAAACGCGGTAAAAACATGCGACTTTCTGCCTGAAAACACTACGCTCAGGTGTGAATGGGGCCTTACAATCAGTCACAGCAAATACCTTTTTTTCCCCTTTTCAAATAAAGGTTTTCCATAAATAAATACAACTGATCATTTTAAGCACCCCGTCAGTGGTAAATGGTTTGTCTCACCCCTCTGCTACATCTGCAGGACAGCTTGTTCTATTGAACAACAACAGGCTAAAGCCTTGTACACACGGTACGATTGTTGGCCAACCTAGCGTCTGATTTTTGTCAAAAGGGCGTGTGCCAGGATCTTGTCTTGCATACTAATGGTACACAATTGTCGGTTGACAGCACGAACGTAGTGACGTACTACGAGGAATTTCAGCTCTTGAGCGCCACCCTTTGGGCCCCTTCTGCTAATTTCATGCTTGGTGAGCATTGATTCCGAGCATACGTGTTTGTACTTTCCATTTTTGTGTGACGGATTTGTGTACTGACCATCCGAAAATCAGACGTCAAATCGTTGTCTGCCGAAAATTTACTAGCCTGCCATCCAACATTTGTTGGCGGAAAATTGGACAACAATTGTCAAAAGGAGCGTACTAACGGTAAGATTTTAGGACAACAGTCTGTCAACAGACAATCCCTTGCCAACAGTCGTACCATGTGTACGAGGCTTAAGACCTGATACACACTATACAAACTTTTGCTGTCTGTTCTCCTTTAGATCTACCAAAACCATGTAGTGCAAGGGCCTGCCTGATTGCATACAAATTGAAACTCTTATGCCGCGTACACACGGTCGGACTTTTCGTCTACAAAAGTCCGACAGCCTGTCCGACAGACTTCCGGCGGACTTCCGGCGGACTTTCGGCGGACTTGCAGCAGACTTTCTAACGAACGGACTTGCCTACACACGACCACACAAAAGTCCGACGGATTCGTACGTGATGACGTACACCGGACTAAAATAAGGAAGTTCATAGCCAGTAGCCAATAGCTGCCCTAGCATGGGTTTTTGTCCGTCGGACTAGCACACAGACGAGCGGATTTCGGGGTCCGTCGTACTTACGACGTAAAGATTTGAAGCATGCTTCAAATCTAAAGTCCGTCGGATTTGAGGCTAAAAAAGTCAGTTGAAAGTCCGGAGAAGCCCACACACGATCGGATTACCAGCCAGCTTTAGTCCGTCAGCGTCCGTTGGACTTTTGTAGACGAAAAGTCCGACCGTGTGTACGCGGCATTAAGGTTTGACCTCATATTATATGGCTATGGTAACTCTGAAGGAAAAAATCTACAGAAAATTGTATAGTTTGTATCTAGCTCTACTGACAGAATCACCAGATGAAAAGAAAACTAATGCAGCCACTACATCTAAGAAACTAAGAAATGGTAAGCGGCAACAGAATACATGTTTGCTTTTGGGTTTTACACCACTTTAATTTTGAAAATTAGCCCATCAAAGCCTCTTCTTGGTCCAAATATGTTCACTCCTGATTGTTTTGAAACAATTGACCCCTCTGCTGCACCACCCTGCATTCTATTGGAAGCACTGCATGTGGATGGAGGTAAGCCCAAAGGAAAGAAATTAGAGGACCAAAGAGTGACTAGCAAAACGCTAGTTTTACAAGACCGAGCACTTCCGGCACGTACTTGATTCCAAGCATGCGTGTTTGTACTTTGGACTTTTGTCCGACGGACTTGTGTACACACGATTGGAAATTCCGATAACACACATTTGCTGGCGAAAAATTTGAGAGCATGCTAGCCAAAATTTGTTGGCGGAAAGTCCGCCAACAAATGTCCGATGCAGCATACACACGGTCGGACTTACCGCCAACAAGCTCACATCCAACATTTCCCATCTGAAAATCCGATTGTGTGTACGTGGCATAAGGCTAGGTTCACATTATTGTGCTGTGCGACATCGCATGCAATTCACACCACACTGCTGTACAAATCGCATGCGATGTCTGTGCGATGCAAATTCAGCCATACAGTTTGTATGGCTGAATTTGAATTGCATTCGGACCAAAGTCGTGCAGGACCCTTTTTTTGGTCCGCACCAGAATCGGATCGCATGGGTGTTCAAACCCATACGATCTGATTCATGTCCGCATAGACAGTTTGCATTAACTTTGTATTGACAAGCCCAGCGGTTTGCATATGGCCTTGTGAACTGCCTATGAGTCAGGTGCAATACAGGAACCTCGCAGTGCAGGGTTCTCGCATCGCTCCAATGTGAACCAAGTCTGAAGGAAAGTTCAAAACTAATCTTAGAAAGTATTTTTTTACTGAAAGGGTAGTTGATGCTTGGAATAAACTTCCAGCAGAGTTAGTGAGACAGTGAACAGTACATGGCTTCAAACATGCTTGAAAAAAAGAAAAAAAAAAATAGCTCTATACACAGCCAAAGTTAATAGAAAAAACAAAAACATGTATACAAAAAAAAAAAAAAAAAAAAAAACAACAACTTGGTGGATCTTTTTTCTGACTTCACTTTTCTTTGTTTCTATGTAACAGTGAAAGTCTGCCAGAAAAAATGTAAAAATGATACAAAACTGATCAAGATATACTAATTGGGTCTTTTGCTTTTTAGGCCATATGCGTCTGAAAAAGCCTCTCTGAACAACAGAACTGCTGGCACAAAAATGCTTTTAGCTGCCTAAAAAATGCGCTAAAGGCTACATATTACACACGTTTAGGAGTGTCTAGTGTTAATGCATTCAACTGGTTAGAATATGAATTTATTCTGGCCACTAGAATGCCTTAACACTCAAACGCTAGATGCATCTAGTATGTGTGCATGTTTAGACGCAATTGGGTGCATTCCACGTTTTTCCTGTTCTTCAGCTGCTGCTCCTTTGGTGGGTTTTATTATCAGCCTGTAAACACTCCTCTTCTAATATGCCTGTAAATGCCTACATGAAATACACACAAGAAATAGATGTAAACCCTCTAATTAATGTGCAACACATGATTAAACGTATTTCTATGTACAATTTATAATGATATGCACACAGAAATATCCCTATTTGCTTTGTACGTGTGCTGTGTCTTCTTCTTGCTTAACTTTTTAAAGGAGAAGTACAGCCAATCGGCAATGATTAACCACTTCAGCCCCGGAAGGATTTGCCCCCTTCCTGACCAGAGCACTTTTTGCAATTCGGCACTGCGTCGCTTTAATTGACAATTGAGCGGTCATGCGACGTTGTACCCAAACAAATTTGACATCCATTTTTTCCCACAAATAGAGCTTTCTTTTGGTGGTAAAAAAACTTTTTTTCCCCCTCAGTTTAGGCCGATATGTATTCTACAAAAAAAAAAAAAAAAAATCGCAATAATATATACTGATATAAACTAATACAAAAGAAGTTTAAAAAAAAACAAAAAAACAAAACTCAGCCACCACACCAAGACCTTGCAAGCTGCACTATATTCCATTTTTGGTTTTGGATTTAGATACGCTTTAACTTACTGCAAGGAGGGGTCTGCTTGTCTGTTTGACTGAAAAATAGATTATCCCACAATACTTTTGGTACACCAGGTTATATTTAGCCTGGCCTAAGGGAGCTCAGGCAGTAACAAAGAGTACAATTTAACAAAAATAAAATAAATGAACATTATCTAATTTGATTGACGTGACCATTTGTTTCATGCTGAAATGCAATAGAAGATAGAATTGTCAAGCACTGAGCTCAACAGGGACACCTATTTATGAACAAACGTCAAAAACAAGATGTCTCTGTGACTTCATGAAACTTACCTACAATTCCTGTACGGTTTCTGTGACTGGAAGGAAAATCTCACTGATGGGGACAAAGAATGCAATAAAAAAACACTACCAGGTTTTAAGCCTTTTACACTTTGTCCACATGAGCTGTACACCAAACAACCATATACACTACAAAGATAGATGTAGAGGATTAGTACCTCTGTCCATCCAGTCCTGGGATTTACAAAGCCCTACATGCTCAGCAAGGTTGGCAACCTGACCTTTTTCTGTTGCAGTCAAACAATACAGCTAGGTGACCTCCCTGCCTGTGCTTGCATAATGAGGGAGCAGCAATAGACTGATGAGGTCATCACTCTGCTCTCTCCTCAAATCAGCTCGTTCCTTGTTAGCACATGTGAATGCAACAACACCCTGAGTGCTGTGCAAGAGGTTGAAATCAAATCAAATTCAGCAATTTATACTAGTTGCATTTAAAATTATGTTTAATGATTTCTACATTAGTAAATAACTGCATTCGCTGATCTTTTTAAATATGTGACTATATGTCTAGCTTTATTTTTTGGGCTGAAATTCTTTTTAAACTGAGATGCAAGCACAAAATTTTGCAGAATAAAACTTTGGTATGACACACAACCACTCCTGTACACAAATAATACATTATAATGCCTATCTGAAAATCATTCTTTGCAGTAAATATATTACAGAAATTTCATAATTTTATATGTTTTAACTATTTGGACTATTAAGCCATCAATTGGCTTCTGTGCATCCTCTGCCTAATAAACCACAGTTAAAGGAAACAACTGTGTAAGGCATATGGGCTTTTCCAGCCATGCTCTCGTTTCCCATGAATCATAATCATTAAGACAAATAACTGTGCAGTGAACGGTGCAAATGCCTTCCATGTCGCATTTCTTGAAAATATTCCAGATTCATTCTCTTTCATTACACCACTGCAATTTTGCCAAAGTATTCATAGGAACAATGGTACAAACTGGCTAGGGGAAAAGTAAAATTCCAAAGCCCTCATTACTTGCCTGCAAAGATCGTGTGCAGCTGCACGCCATGCGTACTAGACACGATATTGAGGATATTGTTGTCCTTACCGCTCTGTGGGCAGATATGCCCATCTCACAATGCGTCCGTCTCTTTTTTTCCCATACAGCACTTTAGAAAATCAGTTACCGTAGTATATTGCCACTTTAAGCTTTATTTACATACATATTTTACATGTTTACTGTGTTTTACAAAAGGGTTTATGAGTTTCATTATGGCAAGCTCTTAAGGATAATCTTGGAAGGGTTTCTAAGTGATGCCAAGCACATTTGGCACCAACCCTGCTTGCAATCAAAATAAGCAGAATGATTCTCCTGAACGAACTGAATGTCAAAAGCAAGACTGCTTCCTTGTTTCAAAGAGACAGCACTCTGGCTGAATATTCTCTACACAGCAGTATTAGAATAAACCATCTGGTCTGCTTAGACATTGTTACAATGCTTAGCATCAAGACCAATATGGACATTTCTTAAACATGTAGTTAAACTGGCATGTCACACACACGCTACTAAGAATGTGTGGGTGGGTAGGGGGGCTTTAACACACTAAACTTCAAACCAGTTAATGTACTATGGTGCAAGTACCAAATTGTTATATCCCGAAGCTATTTGAAAGTGGGTATCAATAGGCAACAGTTAAAGGTTTATAGGAAAGCTCACATTAGGAAAACATAAGGCTGCCTGGTTATCATGCTGCCCCACTGTTCTAAAGATTCTCATCTGCATACTTTTTCAGGTCAAAGTATTCAAGGAAGGTAGGCAACTAGCATTTTTAGAAGAAGAGAATCATAATGGCCGTTTTCATGTTTCTCTTACTGGCCTGATAACCTGTACACCAGAGACACATTTTAGTTGACATGATAAATAAAATACATCTATCGGCAATCTGGAATATGTAATAAATGTTATGTGTGAAAGATAAGTACATACAACTTCTTAAAATACCAGTCTTTCCAAAATGATTTTTAGGGTCAAAAGTGGGGTGTAGTTGATATAATATTCCAGTGGCTTCTTCTGTGTTTCAGGGACTGCAGTGGTAATATCTCCCTGACCTAGTCAGTCTTGGGTGTTCACATCAATACTTTTTATTGGAGTACATTATGGAACATACAGTGCCTTGAAAAAGTATTCACACCCCTTGACATTTTCCACATTTCATCATGTAACAACCAAAAATGTAAATATATATTTTATTGGGATTTTCTGTGATAGACCAACACAAAGTGGCACATAATTGTGAAGCGGAAGGAAAATGATAAATGGTTTTCAAAATTTTATACAAATAAATATCTGAAAAGTGTGGCATGCATTTGTATTCATACCTCTTTACTCTGATACCCCTAACTTAAATCTAGTGGAACCAATTGCCTTCAGAAGAAGTCACCTAATTAGTAAAGAGTGTCCACCATCTCAGTATAAATACAACTCTTCTGTGAAGCCCTCGGAGGTTTGTTAGAGAACCTTAGTGAACAAACAGCATCACAAAGGCCAAGGAACACACCAGACATGTCAGGGATAAAGTTGTGGAGAAGTTTAAAGCAGAGTTGGGTTATAAAAAAAATCCCAAGCTTTGAACATCTCACAGAACTGTTCAATCCATCATCCGAAAAAAGAGTGTGGCACAACTGCAAACCTACCAAGACATGGCCATCCACCTAAACTGACAGGCCAGGCAAGGAGAGCATTAATCAGAGAAGCAGCCATGGTAACTCTGTAGGAGCTGCAGAGATCCACAGCTCAGATGGGAGAATCTGTCCACAGGACAAATATTAGTCATGCATGCCACAAATCTGGCCTTTATGGAAAAGTGGCCATTGAAAGTCATTGTGAAAGAAAGCCATAAGAAGTTCCATTTGCAGTTTGCGAGAAGCCATGTGAGGGACACAGCAAACATGTGGAAGAAGGTGCTCTGGTCAGATGAGACCAAATTGAACTTTTTGGCTTAAAAGCAAAACGCTATGTGTGGCAGAAAACAAACACTGCACATCACCCTGAACACACCATCCCCACTGTGAAACATGGTGGTGGGAGCATCATGTTGTGGGGATGCTTTTCTTCGGATAGGGAAGCTGTTCAGAGTTAATAGGAAGATCGATGGAGCCAAATATAGAGCAATCTTAGAAGAAAACCTGTTATGCCGCGTACACACCAGCGGACTTCTCGTCGGAAGAAGATATGACGGCTTTTCCGATGGGATTCCGCTCAAGTTTGCCATGCATACACACGGTCACGCAAAATTTTGCTGAACTTACGACCGTCAAGAACACGGTGACGTACAATACTACGACGAGCCGAGAAAATGAAGTTCAATGCTTCCGAGCATGCGTCGAATTGTTTCCGAGCATGCGTACGAATTTTGCGCGTCGGAAATTGCCAAGGACGATCGCATTTTCGGATAGGAACTTTTCCCGACCGAAAAATTGAAAGCATGCAATCTTTAGCTGGCTGGAATTCGACCAGCAAAAGTCCGATGGAGCATACACACGGTCGCATTTTCTGACGAAAAACTCTCATCGGTCTTTTGCTGGCCGAAATTACGATCGTTGCATTAGAGTCTATAAAGAGTAAAGAGTTGAGACTGGGGCGGAGGTTCACCTTACAGCAGGACAAGGACCCTAAACATACAGTCAGAGCTACAATGGAATGGTTTAGATCAGGGATATACAATTAGCGGACCTGTTACAGCTGTTGCAGAACTACAAGTCCCATGAGGCATAGCCACAAGCATGACACCCAGAGGCAGAGGCATGATGGGACTTGTAGTTTTGCAACAGCTGGAAGTCCGCTAATTGCATATCCCTGGTTTAGATCAAAGCATTTTTCACGTGTTAGAATGGCTCAAATGCCAGACCTAATTCCAATTGAGAATCTGTGGCAAGACTTGAAAATTGCTGTTCACAGACGCTCTCTATGCGATCTGACAGAGCTTGAGCTATTTTGCAAAGAATGGGCAAAAATGTCACTAGATGTGCAAAGCTGGTAGAGACGTTCCCAAAAAGACTTGCAGCTGTAATTGTAGCGAAAGGTGGTTCTACAAAGTATTGAATCAGGGGGGCTGAATACAAATGTCCGCTACACTTTTCAGATTTTTTTTTTCAACATTTTGAAAACCATTTATCATTTTCTTTCTACTTCACAATTATGTGCCATTTTGTGTTGGTCTATCACGAAAAAAACAATAAAATACATTTGGAGTCAGAGCCTTCACTTGAAAATGCGATACCCTGACTACCAAGGCCTGAGGTGTGCCTTCGCCTAGCTGGTCAGTACGCCTAAAAGAGGGCATACCCTGAATGTATGAATATGAAGAAATGGACAATGTGTATGAGTATATGTGAAAATTGGGGGAAATGGGTGGATGGGAACCCTGAATACAAGCCGACGCAGGATCAGACACAGGAGGAGGGATAAATACCCCTCAGACTCCTCCTACAAATACAGGCTTGCCTGCGGCCAGCCATCTTGTAGTCAGAGTCTTCACTTGGAAATGCGATACCCTGACTACCAAGGCCTAAGGTGTGCCTTGGCCTAGCTGGTCAGTACGCCTAAAAGAGGGCAAAAAGATCCGAAAGTAGATAAGAAAGCTTGATGAAGAGTAAGGAAACAATCTGTCTAGTAGAGTAGCGCACGCCCGGATGGCTTCAGTATACGGATCGGGTATGTATCAGCTATAACAGGAAAAATACCAGCGTCCCATGAATTGCTGATAAGAAGGGTCCCTCTGTTTGGAACCTGCGAACACTACCCAGAACCCAAATGAATGTCCCATAAAATTTGATTAAGCCTGATTTCTGAGAAAACACAGACATGAGAATGAACTGCTTGTAGTGAGAGGATACCTGGGGGAAAGGGAGCAAGGGCTGACCCAAGGAGACCCTGTGGAATAATTGCAGAGAAGATCTAACACTTCAAAACGGACATCAGTTAAGTAGCTCTGTGAAATTCCCACGAACCCCTGGCCTGTCTGCCCATTCTTAGTATGGGGACGTTTGAGAGGGTGAGCCGCAAAAATAGATGAACTGACAGGAGTCTGCAGGGGTCTGAAGTGCTGGATACCTGATAGAAATGTTGATAGTGTTGGTGGATAAGGCCAATGCTGTGGCAATATGCATCGATAAACACGGAGGAAACATACCACACGGTATGGACACACGGAAAACTGGTCCCACATGATTTAAGTTGGGTCGTGCTTCTGCTTGTGACCTGACAACCGCATCAGAGTCCTGAAACAGGGGACGGAGGGCCAGACTCCATCCTGGGGAATAAGTTACATGGCATGGTTCAGCATACCCAATTGACTGTAAGCCCCCCTTTTGGTACAGACTGGGATCAGACAAAAGATAAATGGTCAGACGTACCTGACCAATTTTCCAGGCAACCTCGCAATCAAGCGATTAGAGCAGAGAGTGGAACCCAGAATAATGATGACATTTGGCCCGGACCTATCACTTGTGTGCTGTCAAGGGGACTTTGGCTCGGCACACACCCTGAGAGAGACTGCAGATCCCTGGGCGGTAACCAGGGTCCCCATGCAACAGGAAATCGAATAATGAACTAACCCATGATCCCCCTGCAGGTACCCAGGATCCAATGGAGTGCTTGGCAAAGATGACAAGGCAAGGACTGCTTTTTGAGCCAAGGTTAACCCAGAGGTGAAAAGACGTTTGTGCCATTTAGCTTGCCCTACCAGTGGGCAGGTCTGATAGAAGTAGCTTCAAAGCATTGGTGATATCAGCTTGGATAACCAATACCCCCCCCCCCCCCCCATTACGGTATAAAGTGCTGAATCGTCAAACCCACGGACGAGTGCTTTTATGAAAATATCTGCAGGAAAGAGGGCAGCCAAATGTAACAAACAATGTTGGAAACATGCCATTGGACACCCCGGTGGGCTGACCCACCACCTTCAGAACGAAAGGTGAAGAAACAGACCAAGCACCCCTAGGAACTTAGGAAATGACTGCCTCCAGTAACTAGATTGTCAACGAAAGCGTGACTGTCTGCTAAAGCCAAGATACTACATACACTCGATGAGATAGTGATGAGGCATCAAATTTGCAGCAAAAGCTTGCGACTTTCAGGTCGCAGCAGTGGAGACTTAGCCTTATGCTGTTTTTCAGTTCAGTCTGCTGCTTTGTTCTGTTTCTATGGGGAACGCTACCCAGTCAGACCACCCATTGCTTTTAAGATATAGTGATTAGGTAAGTAGTGAAGATTGAGAAAAAGAGGGCCAATATCTATAGTCCTGTAAGGACCACAAGATGGAGGGAGCCTTCTGAAAGTCAAGAGAAGTCATGATCTAAGAACAGACATCCAGCCAATGTTGATTAAAGTCATCATCTCACCCCTCATTATCATTGCTCCCCGTTTACAAACATCACAAGTTACCAGCCCTAATAGTCACTGCATTTGTCGTGGAAAGTCTTTGCCTGCCAAGCTAGTATGTCAAATCTGCCTGGAACAAGCTCTATACAGCCCTGCAAGGTCCTCAAGATGGAGGGAGCCTGCTAAAAGCCAGAACAGTCATCATTCAAGTGCAGACATCCAGGCAACATTGATCAATGTCATCATCTCACCTCCCATTATTATTGCTCCCCGTTTACAAAGACCACAAATTACCAGCCTTAATGGTTGCTGCATTTGTGGTGGAAAGTCATTGCTTGACAAGCTAGCATGTCAAGTCCACTTGGAGCAAAGAAGGGAATGTCTGGAAAGTAGCCGCCTTGATTAAAAGAATCGGCCAAAGAGTTGATGTA
Source organism: Aquarana catesbeiana (assembly GCF_042186555.1). NCBI lineage: Eukaryota > Metazoa > Chordata > Amphibia > Anura > Ranidae > Aquarana > Aquarana catesbeiana. The sequence continues at coordinate 797,941,266 of NC_133324.1, forward strand.
TGAAGCCTGTACTCCCCAGTCGGTGGCTGAATTGCCTAGCACTTCCAACCAGAGCCAGTAGGTGGTGTCCAAACTGGAAAGCTTGCCATAGGAAGAAAGCGTTAAAGGGGCCACAAGCTTTGAAGACTGCCCATTAGAGCCCTTTTGCAAGGGCAGCCAAGGACGCAATTGCCTGGGGTGAAGTGGAGGAAACTCTCAACAAGGTTAGAAAGTACTTATTCCCTTCACTGGAGGAGTTAATACAGGAACAATTGAAGGGGTCAGGGAAAAATGCTGTCAAAACTGTATACCCTGGAAAAGCTAAAAGGTCAACCTGCGGCAGTCTCCTCCGATGGTGGATGCATCATTAATGTAGCTGGCAAGACATGTCATGTCACGTTGCTGTCACATTCAAGGAGGCTCTAGTCCAAAAATTAGATGTAGATCTGAAGTGCTGCTACATACTGTAGCATCTGCAGGTGTTGGCAGACCAGCAATAACCAGCCCATGTGCTGAGTGAGTCTAATGGGAGTGGTTCATAATTATCAACTAGCTGCTGCACCTGCAGGACTCTGAGGAAAGTTGCAGGGTCTGCATCCCTTTAGACGTAATTTCCTATTGGGAGTATCTTATTAAAAGACATTTTTATTGCAGTGGATGCCAAAAATCTGACTTGTATCTTGGTGCAGACTTCTGGGAAAATCAGTGAGCCAGTCATACAAGCAGGAAATTATGTTTCAGGGGGGTGTTCTATACACATTCTGTGTACAGAGCACCTCCAGATAGTCATGTTGCATTGCATTTTACAGAAAATTGCAGCCCTGCAGATTAACCACTTCAGCCCGGACCATTTGGCTGGCCAAAGACCAGAGCACTTTTTGTGATTCGGCACCACGTCACTTTAACAATTGCGCGGTCGTGCAACGTGGCTCCCAAACAAAATTGATGTCCTTTTTTCCCCACAAATAGAGCTTTCTTTTGGTGGTATTTGATAATCTCTGCTGTTTTTATTTTTTGCGCTATAAAACAAAAAAAAAAGAGCGACAATTTTGAAAAAAAAAAAAAAAAACGCAATATTTTTTACTTCTTGCTAAATATCCCCCAAAAATATATTTTAAAAAACCATGTTTTTATCCTCAGTTTAGGCCGATACGTATTCTTCTACATTTTTTTGGTAAAAAAAAAAAAAAATTGCAATCAGCGTTTATTGATTGGTTTGCGCAAAAGTTATAGCGTCTACAAAATAGGGGATAGTTTTATGGCATATTTATTCATTTTTTGGCGGCGATCAGCGATTTTTATCGCGACTGCGAAATTATGGCGGACACATCGGACACTTTTGGCGCTATTTTGGGACCATTTACATTTATACAGCGATCAGTGCTATAAAAATGCATTGATTACTGTGTAAATGTGACTGGCAGTGAAGGGGTTAACCAGGAGGGGGCGCTGAATGGGGTTAAGTGTGTCCTAGGGATGTGTTCTAACTGTAGGGGAGGATGGGCTTTGTGTGTCATGACACACTGATCACCGCTCCAGATCACAGGGAGCTGTGATCAGTGTCCTGATCAAAAAAAGGTCCAGCATAAAGGCAGCAACTCCCAACTGGATACAAGGAGGCAAAATCCTACGGACCGGGAAAAAGATTAGTAAAGGAACTAGATAAGTACCAAATCTTCATTAGTGAAGCAAGGAACTAGAGAAGTACCAAATCTTCATATTGAAGCCTTAAAGATCTAAGGCACCTGTCTTGGGAGAACAGCGGAAGTCCTTTCAAGGGTGCACTCATCCAGGGGGTGCCTGTGTGAAGCTTTGCGCACACACCTGGATGGAAAATATTCAGAATCTGTGGGCCATATCAGCTATATTGGCGTGACATTGGTGAAAGTTTAAGGGAGGTCCACATTTCTGGTACAATAATTTTTATTGAAAAAGTATAACATCATGACAAACGTTCACCGATGCAGGGGTGTAATTCAATGAGCATAATGATCATGTAACATTGATAGGTGGGAAGTCCACCTTTCAATCTCTTCCAGTCAGCCAGGTTGATGGAAAAGTAAAAATTTCTGATCCAGTTTGTAGCTGGATTAAAAGAAAAAAAAAAAACAATCAATCGTGAAGGTTCCAGTTGCCCAGAGAAGATGAGGATTCGGTTCACCTCTGTTTCTAGCAAAAAAATAAATTAAAAAATTAGGTAATCTGTGCCCAGTGCTAAAGTTATAGAAAAAAAAAAACTCAACAAGCACAGGAAATTGGAGTCGTGAAAGATGGAAAATCTCCAATCAATTATAATATTCATAAATCTGGGAGACTGGATGCTCTGTAGGTTTATCAGCCACCTACTTGTTCCAATTCATCCTCAATTCCTCTACCAGTTTCAATGCCTTCCCTTTGGTCTGTACATCTCCCCCAGGGCATTCACAAAGGTCTTACTGTTCTGCTATAGCAAAGGGAAAATCCAGTAGAACTTCCACAAGGGAATATCCATCCTCTAATGGGGAAAGCCAAGGGTGCTTTGGGAGTGAAGTCCTCTTCCAGCAGAACAGTGCCATCAAACCCCAGCTAGAAAGGTTGAGGGATGCATTTCAAAGAGCAGGCTGCTCAAAGTCGTGGGATGTTAAGCTTATGAAGCATAGTATTGAATGCTCTTGAACTGAGTAGTGTTCAAAGCACTTATGTAATTCACTCCTTTTTAGAAATAGGAGCAAGATTTGTACTGTGTCTAGACAGCAGTGGAAGGGTAGAATTCTTAGGCTGTCAGTGGAACTTTCTGTATCAATAATTGCAAATATACCATTTTGGCTTAGGATGCTCTAGTGTCTGTCTCTCCTACACTTGGGCATTAAGTCACCGCTGCTGCTTCCAGTGATGATGGATTTGCTCTCTCATGGACAGTTTTGTCATCCAGCTCCAAGAGACTTATTTTGATGGTATGGAAGTTGAGAGGAGAAGGCTACAAAGTCAAGGGTGCACAGTGCAGGTAGTGCCTACCTTGCGTCAAACCAGAGAGGTCTTCATGAATAAGACTTGCCAAAGAAGATGGGAAAATTATGCAGATCTCACACAGCAAAAGCCTGGAGTCCTTTATCACCTAAACCAGCCAAGGTTCTACAATTCTTACAACTGGGGCTGAACAGGGGTTTTAAAGTTCAAAGTTCAGCTTTGTCTGCACTTACAAGGGTTTAAGGAGCCCTTAACCCTTTAGCGATGCAATTCTTAAAAGGTTTGCATGAAGTTATAGGCCTCCCAGGAAATCATTGTTCCCTATGTGGAACTTGCTTATGGTTCTCATTTCTATCAAGGCCTCATTTCTATCCTACAGAATTGGCTACACTCTGCAATCGAACCCCCGTATTTCTGGTTGCTACCACCTCTGTGAAAAAGGGTGTCAGCACTGCAGGCTTTGTACTCAAGGAGCCTTACTTAACATTCTACCCGGACAGAATAGTCCTAAAACCCCATACTGCTTTTATCCATGGTGTCTTTCTCCTTCCAATTTAACCAGGAAGTCAATTTACCGTCTTTCTTGGTTGAGTGAGAGAATCATATCCCCTGGATGTTGAGCTAACTCTGGTGACCTGCTTGGCAGCTACCTTTTCATTCAGGAAAGCTGAAATCTGTACTTGGTTCCAGCGTGGCTTAAGGCAGGGTCAGTCAGCATCAACATGTTCAGTCACCTCCTAGATTAAGACCATTAAAAAAGAGCCTACTCTTCACAAGACCTTCCTGTTTCGGAGGTCTTAAGAGCACATTCAACTAGGGCAGTACCAGCTCTGTTGACAGCTCAGTGCTGAGTCTCCTGGGGCTATTTGCAAGTCAGCAATATGGTCCTCCCAGGACACCTTCATTACACTTTAATAGGTAAACCCGGCTCATGACAGTAAAATTTGGGAAATTCATGGTGCATACTTATGCCACTGATTACAAAATTTTTCTTGCACTCTACCGTATAGCAAGTTAGTTCCCATTGTATGCTGCCATGATGCACCAGGAAAACGGAAAATTGTATACTCACCCTTCCGCAATTTTCCTTTCCTTGTGCATCTTCATGGCAGCATACAGATGCCCACCCAAATAGTGAGAGTTACAGAGAATGCTGTGAGCCGGGTCTGTCTTTGATCTATAGTTAACCAGTCCTATCAGGTTGTGGGGGCGGAGTCACAACCCATTGTATGCTGCCATGAAGCTGCACCAGGAAAGGAAAATTATGGAAAGGTGAGTATACAATTTTGAGCCTTGGAAAGCCTCAAGGATACTGGTCTGCGTACCACTGGACCACCAGGTAATATGGTCCTATTTCACTCTGCATTCACAGAGCACGTGTGCTCTCAATTCGTCGCTGGCCACTCGCTTATGCAGCAGGCCTAAAATAAGTTTACAAGCAACACTGAAACTCCGAGTTCTCCACATATGATCTTTTTTTACAGGAACTCTTATCCATCACCATATGCGAGTTTAAAAAAAAAAACAAAAAAAACCTACGATGAGTGCAAGTAGTGGTCCATTCAACTGGCAATGAAAAAGTCCAGAACAAAAGAAGGTTATCATTTTTCCCATCTCTGCTCTGTAACCATATACCCCATGCATCTAGAAACAAATGAAAGGGAAGTACACTGTGTTTGTGTACGTTCTGTTTCCACACACACATTATTCTGAAATGTTTGGTCGTTGTAGAGATGAATGAAGATGTAATCATGACACAATGAACATCATCACCTGTTTATTGCGCACACAATCAAAAAGCAAGAGTAACTAGGAGAGATTGGTAAAACACTGACTTGCCTTTAAAAATAGTCTACAGGCTTTCTTTTGGAATTTATAAACAATATGAACAATAAAGTACATTATAGGAGACATTTTGTGAGTTAACATTCATACATAACTACAGATAGTACTTGACCATGGCATATAGTAAAAATATAACTAAAGGCAAAACATTTTCTTTTGTTTTGGATAGAGTTGAGATGGATTAGAGCACCTGAGTCCCCCTTAGGGAGATTAATTCTCTCAATTTTTCCTGTTTATCATTAGCATTGAATGTGAAACTAAAAGAAAATCCCACATTTTAGGAAAAATCTTCCTATGGGAAACACTAGTTCTGGTGGCCTCGGGGTCCCCAAGGAATTCCCTTAATTTGCAGGGATTTCCTCTCACTTACTGTTTTGGCTATGGGAAAAGAAGTGAAAGTAAATCTCCCCAATGGCAAAAAATAGACCAACAGGCGCTACAACCCTCCCTTACTCTATCCAAAATGAAATGCAGCACCACAGAAGGTTTTTCACCTTAATGCATAGAATGCATTAAGGTGAAAAACCATGAGGGTTTACAACCTCTTTAAGGCCAATGGGCTGACTCTGAAATAGAGGCGAGTACATAACTAGAGCATATAGTTAAAGCTAACAGGCCCACACTGACGTAAAGTGGATGACCAGAGTATATAGTTAAGGCAAGAAGACCCAATCTAAAGTAGAGGCAAATTACATTCGAGGAGAAAACTAAAACGAAGGTTGGAAGAGAAAAGAAGGATAGTGAAAGAGAGAGGGTAAATAGAGAAGAAAAAAAAGACAGGGAAATGAAAAAGGAGGAGGAAAGATATAACCAGAAAAATGTGTATGTGTGGGGGAAAGGGTTGAGGGTGGTTTCCCATCTCACAAAGCAGAGTTTACAGACTTTTTAAAGATTTGGTGGCATACATATGCATGTGATACATTATTTTATTAAATCTGTTTTAAAACTCCAAAACACTTGCTTTATACATTGCCATTATATATGAACATGGAAGCAGCCATATTTGCCCATTACATATATTTTTACACCTCTTTCTGATTAGTGGTGCTGCACAGCGACTGTGCTCTACTGCTCGTCTAAGTGCCAGCCTACCTGCAATCTTTCCCACAATCCTACAAAAGGAAGATGAACAGAGAGGACAAATCACTGCACACCTACAAATAGGGAAGGTTCCAAAAGCTTTCCATTCTTTGATGTGATCACTGACTTGTCCGAATACAGTTTTTGAAAAGCCATCTGAGATGACAAGCAGTGGGCTCTGTACGCAATCCTACTGTCACCATTCAACCCAAAATGTACAGTTCATGGGAGTCTTGGGCATTCAATATTACGCTGACGGTTTTAGTGACTTTGTACTGAAATAAAACAGTGCCAAAACAATTGTATGCCATAATAGCAAACCTTTGGGCATGTGACCATGTATTTTATTTCTGTTTACAGTACATTCACTTTGACAAAGCTGCATGGAATTAATAGCACCCTACACTGCTGTGGAAGAATATTAAATACAATTATTTAAATTGAATTTATTGGCCCACATTGTAAAAAAGATAATCATATCTAACATGATATTTCAGTGTTAATGCTGGAGGGAAAAAAAAAAACACCCAATTTTGTGCATCTCCCAAGGACTTCAGTGGCAAGATCCCTGAGCTTGTGTTGCCATATCTTGCCAGTGTCATTGTCATTAGAAGCTAGTCTTACTCAAGTTATACTTTGGAGAAAGCTGCAAGAGGTATGAGAACACCTTTGAGCACTTTCAGTTGAATCAGATGCCTTGACTCCAAAGAGTCCGAACAAAGCTAAGAAATCTTTTTTATCCAAAAACGGACAAGCAAGCACATTGCTTTGTAAACTATCACCTAAACTGAACCCGAAACGCGATAAATCCTCTAAAGAAGGCCGATACATATCTCAGTATCAAAAGGATTATCCTCTAAACAAAAAAGGTAACTTGCACTGGGAAACACCATAAGGTGTTTTAATGCAAAAACAATACCATTTATACTTGTTACCTCACAATATTAATGCTTGCACAATGATAATAACAAGTTTTTAAACAGATGGTGTTTAATCACTATTATTCGGGATTAACATACCAGAAAGCCTTATCCAAGGGAACAATTCTGGAAAAGATGGCGGTACAGCTCATTTTGGGATAATACAAGCTGCTTAAAATAAGTAGCGTTCTGAGCTCTGGATCTTAAAAATATTAAGAGGGTTGAAGAGAACATGAAGCTTAAATGGCACTCAGTATTGAAGAATGTGCTTTGGAAAACAGGTCATTGGGAGTGAAAATCTGATAACCAGTTAGAGCACAGCTAAATTAAAAAGGTACACTTTAATATGAAATGTTGCATTCAAAATAGTGCACCACTGTTCTGTTTCTATGCGTGAAATACACTTTATCCAGCCATGCCTTGGGTTCTGACACTCAGAACTATGCTTTGCATAGGACATACCAGTAACTCCTTTTCTGAGAGTCTTCCAGGACAGCTCCTCCTGCCAGGACAGCAAACACGTTAACCCCCCCACCGGATAAGTGGCCCTCCAGGCCCCATGTCAGTATTTCTCAAGAACCGTAGGACGTACCTGCAAAACATATGCATAATACATATACCTCAAGACATAACAGGGTGAGAATCCAGCTGTCCTGGAAGACTCTCAAGAAAAGGAGTTACTGGTAAGTCTAACTCAGCTTTTCTCAAAGCGTCTTCAAGGACAGCCCATGAGACGATGAGCCAGAACTTACCAGTCTAGGGAGGGACCACTGCCTGAAGGACCTTACGACCAAACGCCTGCTCCTGAGAAGATTGGAGGTCTAGGCTGGACCAGGTGGCAGCCTTGCATATCTGTTCCGGTGAGGTTCCAGCCCTTTCAGCCCATGACACAGACAAGGCTCTTGTTGAATGCACGTTGACAGAAGGCAGAGAAACCTTCATAACCCTGTAGGATTCAGCAATAGCCTGCTTTATCAATCTGGCTAAGGTGGCCTTGGATGCCCCCTTTCCTTTGTGTGTTCCCAAAAAGAGAACAAAGCACCTGTTTTCCTAAAGGTTTTGGTGACTTCTAGGTAGAAGAGAAGTACTCTCCTGACGTCTAGGAAACAAAATTTATTTTCTCTTTCTTGCCCCTTCGATGTACTGCAAAAGGTTAGTAGCACAATATCCTGGGATCTGTGGAAGGTACTGGCTACCTCGTACCTGTTTTTAACACAATCTGATCCTCAAAGATTGTGAGGAAAGGCTCACTGACTGAAAGGGCCTGCAACTCATTTACCCTATGAGCTGAGGTAATTGCCACAAGGAAAATTGTCTTTAGAGTAAGTAATTTAACTGAAGTATCTTTCAGGGACTCAAATGGGAACTCTACCAGAGCCTGAAGGACTAGAGACAGGTCCCAGGTAGGACATGTTCTAACGACTACCGGCTTAGATCTAGATATTGATTTAAAGAATCTAGCCATAGTGGGATTTTCCAAGAGAGAATACTGGAGGAAAACACTAATAGCTGCCGCCTGTACCTTTAACGTACTAACGGAAAGAACTTTGTCGAAACCCTGCTGAAAAAATTCCAAAATTGATGGAACGTCGTGAGTCAATCATTGATTTTCAGATAACCAAGAGAGTTAAATTTATTCCAAACCTTGGAATATATAGCTCTTGTACTGACTTCATGCAATTAAAGCAAGGTTTTGACCACTTTGCCAGAAAATCCCTGGAAGCTTAGTATCTGCTCTTCAGATACCAAACCATCACGTTTAAGGATGCCACCTGTGGGTGCGACACTGGACCCTGAGACAATAAGTCTTGTCTCTTTGGGAGGCTGAGTGGAGGCTCTGAAACCAGAGTCTGCAGCAGAGAAAACCATGGCCTCTTGGGCCAAAAAGGTGCTTTTAAGATGAGATCTGTCTCTTCCAGAACAAACTTTCGGAGAACTACCGGAATTAGCCTGATAGGCGGGAAGGTGTAGCAGAGATTGAATGGCCAAGGATTCGCTAGAGCATCAATCTCCAGAGATTGATCTGCTAGGTTCAGGGAAAAGAACTTCTCTGTCTTGCAATTGCTCTGATTTGCGAAAAGATCTACTGCAGGAGATCCCCATCTGTCTGAAAGTTACGCAAAAATCTCTGGGTGGAGGGACCAATTGTCTCAACACACCTGGTAGCGGCTGAGATAATCTGCCAGACAGTTTTGTGTCCCTTTCAGGTGTACTGCTGTGATAGAGGCCAGATTCCCTTCTGTCCATGATAAGATCCCCTGGGCTATAAATTGAAGGATCCAACTTCTCGTACCTCCTTGCTTGTCGAGGTATGCAACAGTAGTAATGTTTTCGGATAGAATCTGCAGATTGTGACCCCTGACCTCCATTTGAAATGCTTCCAAAGCTCTCTGTACCACCAGAAGCTTCCTCTGATTTGATGAAGCCTGTGCTTCCCTGGGGGACCATCTTTCCTATGCTACTGTGTCTAGATGGGCTTCCCATCCCCAGGAACTTGCATATGTTGTGATCCTCTGGGATATTGGAATGGACCATTGCAAACCTTTTGTCAGGTGAAGTTGTGACCTCCACCACCACAAGCTTCTTTTTATCCTGGAGGGTATCCGAACCCTCATCTCTAGGGAACTTGTGTATCCATCCCAGTTTCTTAGCAGTAACAGTTGCAGTGGTCGTTGGTGCAACCTTGCCCACAGAACTGCGGGAAAGCAAGAGGTCATCAAACCCACTGCTCTTGAGATTTCTCTGAGTGAGATCCAGTGATTGGTCTGTGTGACAGACCTAGCCGGGACAGAGGCTTTTTGAGGGGACTGAATGCTAGCCTCTTGCCTACCGATTATGGGTCCTGGCATTTGGGGGAACAGTGCTCTTTGTGAGCTGTATGCCTGGGGACCCTTGTGGTGGCGTTTCTTTAGATTCGGGTCCATATCCCCCCAAGAGACACAGACTCTGGGGACCCTGTATTTGCCATATTACAAACAGTGACCGATTTATACTGTTGGGACACATACTGTGAGGAGATGCTGATGTCGATTCCAGCCACCTGTCTCTGTCTATGTCATCTATATGTAAATTAGTCTAGTATGACTCGTCACAGCTTCTAAAGAGTCTTTTCATCCAGTGTGCTAATTAACCCTGCAATTGTATTGAGATGTATGATAATCTGTATTGTATAGTCGGTGAGCTAGGAGACATGAAGTCTGTCCTAAAGGTCACCTAGGCTGTCTAAAGGATTAGATAATTAGCTCATGTTAATTAGGTGTCTGCTTACAGGTTGTATTTTCATCCTGCTGTATATATTTGTGTGAGATCTTAAAATAAAAAGTAATTCCTGGTTGAACCTCAATACAGAGCCTCGTTTCGTACTTGGGGGAGAATTATTCGTATGGGTTTCTGGTTTGGCTGATTGAAGTGCCCGGTAGCTGCCTGTGTGTTCGGGAATGGAATGTCCTAAATGGCTCTAACCCCTTTCATACTCGGGTTGTCGTTACAACTGGTGGCAAGCAGCGGGAATATTCCCACAGCCCAGGAGGACAGCTACAAGAGGACACAGGCCAATGGAAGCACAGTATGAATGGCTAAAGCTCTCTACCCTCAAGGACTTACTGGAGAACCGGGGCCAACCAGCCAACAACCGTAAGAAGAGGGACATTATAGCAGAACTATTCAAAATGGATAGAGCCGAAAGACCCAACATAACCTAAAGGCCCAGCATAACAGACAGGACACCCGAAGAGGCAAGTTTTGATCGGGCTGTTAACATAAGACTGGCACATTATGGTCCTAACCCTACAGTGGAGATCATAGACCTAGTTATAGTGGCTGTGGAGACAAATTGGCTACAGCAAAGAGGTGCTGCAGCAGCAGAAGTCACAGCACCAACTGAGAGGAGAGGTACAGATACCAGCCACCATGGAAGAGGAATTCAGAAGGAGGTTGCGAGAGATGCAGATACAGCATAGAGGACCAGTATCAGAGCAGGTCCTGCTGGGATGGTCTGATTCTATCCGCTGCAAACTCTGGAAGAAAGTGCTAGCTCCAGGGAAAAGTTCTCCCCTCCATCCATGTAAGGTACTGGTCGCAGTATCAAGTACGAATGCTGTTATTGGGGGAACAACCGAAGCAGGAGTGGACAGATGAGTTAAGCAGGCTGATCCGGGCAGAGATGCGGTTGGACGAGAGCTACAGAGCCCTCCGGTGGTATGTAGCCCAAGAGTGCCCATGGTCAGCGGATGACAGCCCCATGGAAGGCTTTGACTATGATGGCCAGGGATTATTGTATTGGAGGCTGTCCAGGGACCCTGACTTTGGGAGTGATCAGGAGTGGCGTTTGGAAGGAATAATGGAGCACAGAGAGCGAAGACTGAATGTCTCGGAAGGGCACTGGGCACAGGAAGATTTGGAGTTTCTGGCCGTTCAGGAATGGGAGCTGGAGATTGCCCACAGACAGCTGCTAGACTCTGCACAGCAGCAGAGTGGGGCTCCCTTTGCCTGGGACTATCAGGAAATACCAGTTGACAATTCAGAAATCCTGGCTGAAGAATTGGCAGTGGAAAATCTGGAGATTGCCATCCCCAAAGCTGAAGTGCTGACAACAGGGCAGAGTTCTGCTAACCTCTGCCCAGCACTGATAGCATCTTCTGGGTTCCACGGACAGGAGATGGTGAACCTTTATCCCCAGACACCAGTTGCAGAGACAGGCGATTTGACTTTTCTGCTGAGGAAGAACCACATGATGAGCCTCCAGCAGAAGAGCTGGTATCAGGGTCAAACTTGTGTGCTCTGTCCAGCACCAACAGCAGTATCTGTGGAGTTGCAAGGAACTTCCCCAGCTGAAGCGCTGGTCACCGGACAGAGGGTCCAAGACCTCTGCCCCACACCTGTGGTAGTTCCGGAGGCTCAGGGTGGCAATCACTTCCCAGCAGCCAGATGAGGGAATGGAAAAGGAAGCAGTCAGCTCACCTCCTCAATGGCAGCTGCACAGTTTGGGAAGGGAGGAATTCAGCCTCCTGCCCCAACGGTTAGCCAAAGCCGATGATGTGGTGTCCCCAGCACAAGTGCTGGCAACAGGGCAGAGTGCTACCAAACTCTGCCCAGCAATGGCAACAACTGTGGAGTTTCAGGGAGCTGGGGCAGTCGGCTCATCTCTCTCAAGCCACAGATTACAGAATGTATGGACTTAATGGACTGTTCAGAGGATATTATAGATTATACATCACCTGCTCAAGTACTGGCAGCAGGACAGAGAACTGCAGACCCCTGCTGTACACCCATGGCAGTTTCGGAGGCCCGAGGTGAGAAGGTGATGGTTCCTCTCTCCCAGTGGATTTCAGAGATGCAGGGAGGGGAAGCAGCCATTTTCCCTCCCCAACAAGGGTTTGTGCACCTGGGAGACAATACCAGTGAAAGGGATTTCCAACAGCAGACGGCGCCCCAGAATGATAACACCAACCCAGCTGAAGCACTGGCAACCGGGCAGAGTGCTACCAACCTCTGCCTGGCACCGGCAACAACTACAGAGTTCCAGGGAGCTGGTGCAGTCAGCCAGAGTAGATGGTGTGGGGTTTCCAGCAGAAGGGCTGGCAACAGGGCAGAGTGCTGCTGGCCTCTGCCCTCAACTAACAGAGGACGAATTTTCTATGGCGGTGAAGGTGGATAGGGCTTCAGTCCCCACCTGTATACCCCAGGGATGCTGGGCAGTCGGCCCAGATCCCCAACAGCATGACGGAGTGAGCCCAGTCACCCTGTCTTCTCTCCAGCGGCTGAAAGGACTCCAGGGAGAAGGGCCAGTCCAGGCCTCTCCCCAGCGGCGGATATGTCCTCTGAGAGAGGCAGAGGTTGGCTGGGTGAGTAATACTCTGTTTGGAACAATTTGTTTGGGGTACAGTGTGGATACCAGCGTTAAAGGACTGGAACTACTGACTAACTTTGGAGTCAACCCGTCTGGGGTCTCCTCCTGTGTTAGTCTCCTGCTGAAAGGGGAGAAATGTGACAGACCTAGCCGGGACAAAGGCTTTTGGAGGGGACTGAATGTTAGCCTCTTGCCTACCGATTATGGGCCCTGGCATTTGGGGGAACGGTGCTCTTTGTAAGCTGTATGCCTGGGGACCCTTGAGGTGGCGTTTCTTTAGATTCGGGTCCATATCCCCCCAAGAGACACAGACTCTGGGCACCCTGTATTTGCCAGTTTACAAATAGTGACCGATTCATACTGTTGGGACACATACTGTGAGGAGATGCTGATGTCAATTCCAGCCACCTGTCTGTCTGTATCTGCTAAAATGTAAATTAGTCTAGTATGACTTGTCACAGCTTCTAAAGAGCCTTTTCATCCAGTGTGCTAATTAATCCTGCAATTGTATTGAGATGTATGATAATGTGTATTGTATAGTCGGTGAGCTAGGAGACATTAAGTCTGTCCTAAAGGTCATGCCTCTGAGTCACCTAGGCTGTCTAAAGGATTAGTTAGCTCATGTTAATTAGGTGTCTGCTTACAGGTTGTATTTTCATCCTGCTGTGTATATTTGTGTGTGATCTTAAAATAAAAAGTAATTCCTGGTTGAACCTCAATACAGAGCCTCGTCTCATACTTGGGGAAGAACTAGTCGTATGGGTTTCTTGTTCGGCTGATTGAAGTGTCCGGTAGCTGCCTGTGTGTTTGGGAATGGAACGTCCTTAACGGCTTTAACCCCTTTCATACTCGGGGTGTCGTTACAGTCTGCAAGGCTGAAATCACTTGAATCATCTTTGAGACTTTTTCCTGCAGAAGGAAAATCTTCTGATTTACCAAATTTTGTATCCCTCTGGGCCGGAATCAGGGAAGACTTCTCTCTGTTGAGCAAAAAGCCCTGCGACTGTAGGAAGTCCTGTATGGTCTGGAGGTCCGCCTCTAGTTTCTGGTATGACTCTGCCACCACTAGGAGGTCATCCAGGTAAAGGATGATTGTAATCGCTTTTAGCCTTAACGGAGCCAGCACTTCTCCCAAGACCTCTGTAAAGATGCGTGGGGCTGATGAAAAACCAAAGGGTAGGGGTTGGAAATGAAAGTGATGGATCTCTGACCCCATCTTGACGGCTAGTCTCAAAAAGTTTTTGGAAAGCTAGATGAATAAGGATGTGCAAATAGGCATCCCTCAAATCCAGTGTAGCCATGAAGCAGTTCGGGTTAAGCAGATTTTTGATTGAAAACAGTTTCCATGCGAAAATGCTTCTACCTGATCGAGCGGTTTAAAGACCGGAGGTTCAGGATACGACAATACTTTGCCCTGATCCGACCGAGGGACCGGGATCAGGACTTTCTGATCCAATAAGTCTCCAATTTGGAGGCCCAGAGCTGTCGCTTTTACTCGATCTTGGGGAGGGATGGTGACCAGCAATCTCTCTGGCGGCTGGGAAGAGAATTGCAGCCTGTGCCCATTGGTCATTAGGTCCAGGGTGAATGTACTTCAGACTGCTGCCCACTGCGGGAGGAAGTCCCTCAATCTTCCTCCCACCGGGAGACAAGAGTCATTGTGGCTTTGTGGGTTGTTGAAGAGGGTTAAACAAGACCCACTCCCCCTTACCTCTGCCTTCGTGCCCTGTCCAATGTTTTTTGGGCCTGTTGTCTTTTTTCCCGGACCCTGCTGCCTGCTTTGACCACGAAAAAAATATTCTGGCTGTCGGCTTTTTCTTGTTTTCGGGAAAGGCCTTTTTCCTGTCAGCCGTGCACTCTAGTGCCTCTTGCAGACCAGGGCCAAAAAGGATGGTCGTCTGTTAAAGGAAGACCACATAGGCGCAACTTATAAGCAGAGTCACCTGATCAGGTTTTTAGCCAGAGAATTCTTCTGCCCGAGGTCCTAGCAGTTATTCTAACCGACTCTGCGAAAGAATCTGCCAGAAAACCTACTGCCAGAAAGTGGGAAGAATTTAAGGATTTGCTCTCCTGAAGTTCCTGCCAAAAGATGCTTCTGTATTTGTTAACCATACCTCCAGGTTTATGGCTACACAAGTAGACTCTAAGGCTGGTTTTTTACAGTAGATGAGTCCCAGGTGCTGCGAAAAAGTATACCTCCTCTCTTATCCATCAGATCCCTAAGCGTACCCATATCGTCAAATGCTAGGTCCGTACTTTTGGAAATTTTTGATAGAGGTGCGTCTAACTTGGGGTTTTTGTTCCAAGGCTGCACCGTGTCCTCCTTAACCGGAAACCTTCTTTTTAGGCTACCAGAAAAAAAAAAGTTTTCTCTCTGGATTTTCCCATTCCAATTGAAATTGTATCAAGAAGGGAACTATGCACGGGGAAAACTGTAGCCTTTTTCTTATGCACGCCTTCATACATAAGGTCATGTTTAGATATTTGTACCTTCTCCTCTTCTATCTCAAGAGTCACATAGATAGCCTTCAACAAGTCATCAACATCCTCCATTGACAGCTTGTACCTCAAGCCCCTGATGGATTCTCTATCCTTAGACCTTCCATCTGACCCGGATTCTTTCTGAGAAGAAGGGGAGATCTAGTTTCTTCCTCAGAACCCTCACTCTTCGTGCTCTGTGGCAGAGCGCAAGAAGCGGCTGGAGTCCTATCTGACAATGAACCCTGTGAGGGGACCTGTATCTTAGCAATTAGGGAATTAAAAGAGCTAAATGTTGGGTCATAATTAACTAGACTGTCTATACAAGTGTGGCAGACTGCTTTACTTCATGAGAAGCTAAATTTTCCTCCGCAAACTGCATATATCCTCTTAGGTGGCTGCTCTTGGGCCTTGTCCTGAGTCTTGGCCTGAAACAGAACACAAATGACCCTAGGTTGTAAATTGAGCCACTACAAAACTCCATAACACCCCCGTGCAGGAGAGAGGAAAAAGGTGCCCCCTTCACCAAGTCCCACAAGGTACAAGGGGAGAAGACTCACAGGATTTGCAAGGGGTGCAAGTACTCCTAGCTGACCTGTGAGGCGCTGGAGCCTGCATCCGCTGCCTGTGCAGGTGCTGCAGAGGAATCCATCCTGCTCCTGTGGTGGTCTGCAGCCTCTGCTGGGTCTTCACCTTTTAAACATCAGCTGCCCAGCGTCCTCTGTTTGCGCCGTTGGAGACCGGAACCAGCATCTCCAGTGCCAGCTGATGACATTAGCAGCCTCAGAAGTGACCCGCTGGCACTTACTGTGGGCCAGCTTGGAGCGCAGTGGCTCCGCCCCCACGCACTTGTGGCTCTCACTGCTTTCCCTTGGACAAACAGTTAGGCTGTCAGCGGGGAAGCATGCCGCTTCAGACCACATGGGACACATTAAACTGGGGCCAGACATCCGCAGTGGTCCTGGCCTTGCCCAGGCACTGAGAACAGAAGACAGCAGCAACACCCCACTCCCCCGGTGGAGGTGCCGCTCTGGGACAGAGGAGAAGGTAGGAAGCATCGCTCATGAGACTTAGGGAAACCAGGAAACACGTAAGGTTAACGCGTTTCCTGTCCTGGTAGGACAGGGGTAGGCAACCTCGGCCCTCCAGCTGTTTTGAAACTACCACCACTACAAGTCCCATGAGATCACAGACATGACTCCTAGAGGCAGAAGCATGATGGGATTTGTAGTTTCACCACAGCTGGAGGGCAGAGGTTGCCTACCCCTGTGGTAGGAGCAGCCCTAGGTCTCATGGGCTGTCCTGGAAGAAGCTTTGAGAAAGTTCCGTAGAGGTTTCGGCACCTTGCCCACCTGGCACTTGTGCAAAAATTGCATACTATTTACTATTGTGTGGGATTTCTGATGAACGCACCACTATTCGTATTTTTATAATTAAAAAGCAGACATGGAAGAGTAGGATCAGGTTTAGTACTCTTAATGAAGCCTTTATCCTTTAGGGCCTGCAGTAACCTGCACATTACTGCTATGCATGTCAAATGCATTGGCGAGATGTGGTACTATTCACCTGCTGCACCAAATTTTTGGCATGCACTGCAATGCATGCAAATCTACAAGGTATGCTGGGGGTGGCATTTAAATGGATGGCACCAAATCGCATCAACATATTTGTTGTGCATCAATATGTGCCATGGTAAAGCGTGCAGTAATGTGAACATGCCCCTAATGTTTGATTGTACTTGTATTCCCTCCCCAGCCCCCACATTGCTCTTGTCCACGAAGGTTTTAATATCACCCTATGAATATGTTTAAGTTCAGACAACAGTGATTTGCAAATTAGAGCAGCGCTGAAGGCTGTAAACACAATTTCAGGCATGATGGATGAGAGGTGATGGGTAGTGTTTGTTTATTGCCTGCGTCGCCAATGGGGAGATCCACCCTTTTTTTTGTACTGCACTGAGAGGAAATCCAACATTTAGAGTTGTCCCCAGGACAGAAGGGGAGGGGAAATCTTCCGATTGAGACATCTGTGGGATGGTAAAGGGAAATTTCCTTAATGGTACAAAGGCAACTGAGATAGCAAAAAATAAACTGACAGGGGTTTATACCCCTCCCACTGTCTTTGCCCATATATAGCATGAAAACTGGGCACCCAGGTACCACGTACAGCCTGCAGAAGTGTCAAAACCAATGAAACACTGGGCTGAAATACATGACGGCTGTATGCTTTACTCACATTCATGTGTTCAGATACGTATGCCCCAAATGCCATTCTGGGCGTACATTTCTAAACACATATGGCTTTGAATGTGAGCAATGCTCAGAACAGTGTATTGCTGCGTAGGGATGCGGGCAAAGGGTTGTAGGCTGTACCCGTGCCTCCCGGGTGCCAGGATAGGTCAGTTTTTTACTCTATATGGGCAAAAGTGCCCATGTGCATGAGCCTTAAACTGACAGAGCCTACCTGCTGAATGGCTCTAGTTTTCACCCTGGCAGTTAACTTCTACACTTGGTTAGCTAAATTCCTACAGCTCCTAGTATTAACTTCTGAATCTAAAGAGGCAATCATAACAATACAGTTTTTTTTTAAAGAATGGTACTATATTAGGGTGACCAGACGTCCCCGGACTGAAGACACTGTCCCTGGACCAAGCCTGCCCCCGGTTTTGTCCCCGAATTCAGGACCAGATAAACATAGACAGGGCATCCCATGTCAGCCTGGTGGCTCGGATGCCGACGCCCCCTGTTAGACGATCTCACTGCCGCTCCTGCTGCTGTTCAGTGGAGAAGAGGCAGAGCCAAAAATTGACTGTGTGGATGGCTGAGCCTAGGAGGTGTGCAAATGGGGGGGGGGGGGGTTGTTTGTACACAGGTGAGGGCAGTGGGGGAGCAGGGGTCAGAACTGATGCAGCTGCATGGGGAGTTTAGTTGTTGTGGGGAAGGGCTAGGAGGTGGCTGCAGAGATAATCTGTGGGAGAAGGGTGCAGAGGTGAGCTATGGATGTGGGGGCAGAAGTGTCCTCTGTGCATAGCAAACATCTGAACCCTGCACTCTATGCCTAACACCCTCCTGTGTATTATGCAGTCCTGTGCCCAGTGCACTAAGTATTATGCAGTCCTGTGCCCAGAACTCTGTATTATGCAGTCCTGTGCCCAGCACTCTGTATTATGCAGTCCTGTGCCCAGTACTCTGTATTATGCAATCCTGTGCCCAGCGCTCTGTGTATTATGCAGTCCTGTGCCCAGTGCTCTGTGTATTATGCAGACCTGTACCCAGCTCTCTGTGTATTATGCAGACCTGTACCCAGAGCTCTGTGTATTATGCAGACCTGTACCCAGCGCTCTGTGCATTATAGAGTCCTGTACCCAGCACTCTGTGCATTATGCAGTCCTGTGCCATTTGCCAATTAAAAAAAAAATATGTCCCCGGATTTCATTTAAAAAAATCTGGTTACCTTATACTATATACTTTTTCCCCCTTATTCTATATGTAACCCCTTTGTTAGAAGTTATTTTATGGTAAAACCCATACCAAGAAAATTGATAGCTGAAAGCTAGCCTTGTACAGCTAGTGGGATCCTGCTCAAGCCCTAGTGGCAACTATGGTAAGGAAGGAGTTTTTTATTAAGTCTCTTGAATGGTGGCCATATACACTTTGGTAAATGATGGCTTTCCTTTCCGATCAATTTCTCCCAATAGGAAAAAATGATCGATAATCGACAACAGAATCTATCGAGATGCCAAATACTGGGAAGTGGATTTTGCTAGTTGGAAGATTCAACCATAAGTTATCAATTGTATCTCTGTTTTCATCATGCAACCTCATAATCAACTGAAATATGATCAAATTCATTACTAAATCATTTCAGTGCTGCTGACTGATGCAAAATGATTTTCCAACCTGGCTGATCAACACAGTTTGATCAACTCCAATCTAAATTGAGTCTAAATTGATTGGATGGTAAGTTATGACTATTCGATTGTTTTGATTGAATATCACATTGATCAGGTAAAAAAATAAATAAATAAAAGTATGTATGGCCACCATAACGATGTGCTGATAGACGATTACAGTACTGCTTTCAGTGTGCTTGCTTTACTTTTTTGTTAATAGATATTGCTGCTCTAGCTACCGTGTATAATTACGTAGTTAGCGATATACAGTTGTGCACAAAAGCTTACACACTCTGGCAGAAATCGTAAAATGTTGCCATTGACATTGAAAATATGACTGATCATCATTAAAAATGTAACACTAACAGAAATCACCCAAATGGTTCTGATCAAAAGTTTACATAACCTGGAATTCTTGACCTTGGTACAGACACACACAGGTTAAAATTACAATTAAAAGGGTTAATTTCCCACATCTGTGGGTTTTAAATTGCAATTATTGTCTCTGTATAAATAGCCAATGAGTTTGTTAGCTCTCACATGGATGCACTGTGCAGGCTAGATACTGAACCATGGGGAGCAAAAAAGAACTGTCAGAAGACCTGTGTAACAAGGTAATAGAACTTTTCTTAAAGATGGAAAAGGATATAAAAAGATATCCAAATCCTAGAATATGCCAGTCAATACTGTTCAATCACTTATTAAGAAGTGGAAAATTTGGGGATATCTTGATACTGCCAGAAGAATTATATAGGGATACAAAAAAACCCTACATGTAACCTCAGGAGAAATACAGGCTGCTCTGGTAAAAGAAATGGTGTTGTTTCAAGGAGCACAATATGATGATACTTGAACATAAATGAGCTGCATGGTCTAGTTGTAAGAAAGAAGCCTTTACTGTGCCAATGCCACAACAAAGTCAGGTTACAATATGCCTGACAACAGTTTGACAAGCCTCACAGCTTCTGGCACACCAATCTAAAGTGACAAGATCAAAATAGGGCTTTATAGTCATAACCATAAGTGTTATGTTTGGAGAGGGGTCAACAAGGCCTATAGCAACAAGAATGCAATCCCCACTGTGAAGCATGGTGGTGGCTCACAGATGTTTTTGGGGTGTGTGAGCTCTAAAGGCATGGGGAAACTTGTGAAAATTGATGGCAAGATGAATGCAGCATGTTATCAGAAAATACTGGCAGACAATTTGCATTCTTCTGCAGGAAAGCTGCACACGGGACGCTCTTAGACTTTCCAGCAGGACAATTACCCTAAGCACAAGGCCAAGTTGACCCTCCAGTGGTTACAGCAGAAAAAGGTGAAGGTTCTGGAGTGGCCATCACAGTTTCCTGACCTTAATATCATTGAACCACTCTGGGGAGATATCAAACATGCAGTTCATGCAAGACGACCAAAGACTTTGCATGACCTGGAGGCGTTTTGCCAAGACGAATAGGCCGCTATACCACCTGCAAGAATTCACAGCCTCTTAGACAAGACAACTACTCCAAAAGACTGCACAATGTCATTGACGTTGAGCAATACACAGTATTGAGAACTAAGGGAATGCAGAATTTTGAACAGGGGTCATTTAATTTGTTTACTTGTTGTCATGTTTTGTTTTAAGATTGTGCCATTCTGGTATGAAATACAGTTGAATATGAATCCCATAGGAAATAAAAGAGGTGTTTTGCCTGCTCACTCATGTTTTCTTTAAAAATCGTACATACTGTACCAGAGTACAGTACATGACGTCATAGGGTGGTGTGAGAACAAGAATGCTGCTGTCAACTGCAAATATTTAAACCAAATACTTTGGAGATCAGTAATTATTCTAAAGAGTACATTTGCCCTAAAGAACTATTTAACATTATTAAACTTACAAATCTTAAGGCTGAATTCTGGGCATAAAAACTTTCATGTAAATATACAGTATTCTTCAATAGCCACAGAGGAATTAATTCTCCTTTGTGAGCACCAATGCATTCGCAAACCCAAATATTACTATATAAAAAAGTAGCAGTAACATCATTACTATGCTGCACATAGCCTCTGCAAAGAGTAGAGCTGTGGAAGGGACCCTGCAGACTCCACCCACTATAGGCTGCCTGCAGAAAACTACAGGAGGGGGTGGAGACAAGACTGGTCACCTTGTACAAGGAGAGAGAGAAGCAGTGATCAGTCTTTATTAAGGCTGGGTTCACACTATTGCTAATTGGATGTGGGTTTCCCTGCATCAAATTAGCATAGCAGGAGATTGTGACCGGCTCTCTATGAAGCCGGTTCATACATCTCCGCAGCAGCTCCAGTGCAAATTGCACAGGAGTCCTGTGCGTCTTTTGGACCATTTTAGGTCCGAATTCAGCCCAAAATTCAGGCTGAAATCAGATCTGAGAAGGTGAATGGAGATGCACCAAACCCCTGCTGTGAGCTGCTGCATTCTCAAGTGTGAACCCAGCCTAAAGGAAGTTCCTGCACAAAGGCAAAGTTTTACATTGTATTACTGAACAGATCTGGAAGAAACACACAAAGCAAACCGAGATAAAAGTAAGGGTACGCTTGACTCTTGTATTTAGACAATATTTGCTAATTCGAAAGTTCAGCTTTAAAGGAATTCTGTATTGAGATATTTAGGATGGAATTGCTGACCTCCCTCTAAAAACGTCAAGTTGCCCGAATGTTAGTCCCACCATAATCCAATGGCTTCATTAATTTCTGGGACACTGACCTAGACTAAAATAAACAAATCTGACGTCACTGGGTGCATACATGTTGTGGGTCAGGCTCTTTGAAAATGCAGAAGCCATGGGATCAGCATGACAAACACTTGCTGTCAACTGTCTTTTTTTTAAAGGGAGGTCAGCAATGGCAGCCAAAATATAGCATTTTTCATTTAGTTAAAGGTAATATGAGTTAAATGTAAATATTGTGCACACATTCCTCATATTCTGCATATATGTTCATCTTATCTGCACAGGCACATAAGAATATATGGCTATTTCCCATTAGGCCTGGAGAGAAACTTGTCTCCACGCACCAATGAGTCGCCGGTCCTGCTTCCTGCATTGTATGGTGATTGACAACATGAATGGAACAGGTCTCCTCAGGGCATGTGTGACAACGAAATCCTTTTGCCCTGCAACCACCTGTAAAATTGCTGTGCAATCACTTGTAAACCTGGAAATCCTGAATCAGCTGTAAAGGAAGACTGCAATCAGGATAAACACTAGTCTATCATTTGTGAGCTGCAGAATGTTTGTGTTGTAGGTAACAAGGCGGTCCACCAACATGTGTACAGGTTTTCTCTTAGGCTATTGACCATGCAATATTTTGCTCATGCAATATGTTCCATGCATTGATAAAGAGTAATACTTCTGTATTGATTTCCAATTGCTGGTCATTTTCAAACTCTATAAAAGGATTGACCAGAGGAGTAACTGTTGGTTTGAATTGTACTGTACTGTATATAATGGCTAGTTGCATCCTCACACAAAGTAGCAGGAGGTTGTTAGTGACAAGTTTCAATTCTTGCTAAAAGCCTTTTGCCTAAGACCCCTTTTACACTGGGGCGTTTTTCAGGCGCTAAAGGGCTAAAAATAGAGGCTGAAAACGCGTCTCTCAATGCTCCCCAGTATGAAAGCCCGAGTGCTTTCACACTGGGGTGCTGCGCTGGCAGGACCTTAAAAGTCCTGCAAGCAGCATCTTTGGGGTGCTTTAGGAGCGGTGTATACACTACTCCTAAAGAGCTCCTGCCCATTGAAATCAATGGGCAGCGCCCGCAAAGCGCCTCGGCAGCACCGCTTTGCAGGCGCTTTTAACCCTTTATTCAGCTGCTAGCTGGGGTTAAAAGCTCCCCGTTAGCGGCCGAAAAGCGCCTCGTAAAGTGCCGCTAAAACTAGCAGTGCTTTACCGATAACACGGCCACGCTGCCAGTATGAAAGGGCTCTTAAAGCAGACCTTTTCATTTTTTTCAACTTTCCATCTATTAAATCCTCTGCCCTTGTTGTTTTAACTTTGGACAGTAAAATATTTTTTTTTTTCTGCCAGTAAATACCTTATACAGCCCACTTCCTGTTTCTTGTCTGGTAAAAAGCCTAGGTTTATGACATCATGCACAGCTCTTTCTCTCAC
Source organism: Aquarana catesbeiana (assembly GCF_042186555.1). Classification (NCBI taxonomy): domain Eukaryota; kingdom Metazoa; phylum Chordata; class Amphibia; order Anura; family Ranidae; genus Aquarana; species Aquarana catesbeiana. The sequence goes on from NC_133324.1 coordinate 797,964,382, forward strand.
TTGTGTGAGAGTTTGGCAGGGAGGGAGGGGGGATGAGTCATAACAGGGCTAATGAGAGCTGGAGGTGTGCCTCTGTGTGTCTGTGTAAATCCAGGAAGTGAGCAGGCAGCAGCTTTAGCTGCCCACAGTTAAAAATCGCTGCAGCCAGACTGGAGGGAGTGGAGGGAGATTTCTGCAGCATATTTGGCAAGTACAGAATTACAAGATATCTAAAATAATATACAAAGTGGTTGGAGGGAGGTTTCAGAATGGCAAAGATGTTTTATTACAAATTATGTGAGCAGACTGCAGTTCCTCTTTAAATTAGAACTATAGGCAAAACTTTTTTTTTTCATTATGGATAGAGCAAGGAAGGGCTTCAACCCCTGTCAGATTTGTTTTCACCATCTGTGTCCCGTTGTGAAGATTGCCCCTTCACTTCCTGTCCCATAGCCAAACAGGAAGTAAGAAGAAATCCCTGCAAATTAAGGGAATTCCTTGAGAACACCCAGCTCACCAGAACTTTTGTCCTCATTGGAAGATTTCTCCTCTTACTTTTCTGTGGATAACCGAAAATTTGGGAATTTTTTACTTTCATTTTCAAGGATAATGGTAAACAGGACAAATAGGGAGGATGAATCTCCCTAACGGGGGAACAGACAGCAATACAAACTAACAAGCACTCTAATCCCTCTCCACTCCATCCAAAAAAAGTTTTGCCTTTAGTTATACTGTTATTATTATACAGGATTTATATAGTGCCAACAGTTTGCGCAGCACTTTACAATATAAATGGGAGACAATACAGCAACAATACAATAGGGTTAGGAAGGCTCTGCTCCTGCGAGCTTACAATCTAATATTTTAACCCCTCAGTGACCAGCCATCAAATGTGATGCACGGAAAGTACTCTTACTGACACTGGCGCAAGTGCTTGCAAGAATTAGGTGCAGACGGTTCTTGAGATAGGAAACTACCATGCTTAGGCTGTTTTGGATACCCCTGTGTAAGTCGTGCTTTTGTATGGAAGTGCAAATCCTGATATATTGGTTTTCCTATCTCACAACCAGAAAAAGAGGGTTGGCACCTGTTTTGCAGGGCCTGTAAAACATCCTTATGTACTTTACGTGCAGTTAAAAAGGTAGCTGTGCGCATTAACCAGGAGCATCCAGTCATTAGTCAGATTTCATCAGTCAACTCATTTAATGATCTAAATGAGGACTTCCCAAAGTTTTTTGTTCGTGAGCAGGCACAGATTTGCTAGTCATAATAAAAGGAAATGACCTAAATACCAATCCAAAATCTGGGGTGGCTAAACTCATGCAGGTTTATGGCTGATGCTGTAGTTCAGCCAGATGTAAACATCAGAAACCTGTCAGGCTAGGTTCAGACTTGAGCATCGGTTCTTTGCTTATATTTTTGGGGTTTTTTTTTTTCTTATTTACACACAGGTTTTTGGGCAAGGGTTTTTGTTTCAACCCCTCCCCTCCCCAAGACCGCATGCATTAAATGCTCATTTGGCTGGGCGGTAAATAAAGCAAAAAAAAAAAAAACAAAACAAACAAATTATTCTTTGCTCCCCTGGCAGTAGGCACTCCCAGACATTAACCCATGCTCCAGAGAAGGAGGCAAACCCCTCGCCACCCTGCTGGTCCTGCACTGTAGGCGATGATGTCAGAGAGCTGCAACCAGTTGGGCAGCAAATTAAAGTGGCTTTGGTGGATTGGTCACAGAAAGGCGGAAGCCTGAGTGGGCTAGGAATAAAGTAATGCCCTGTACACACGACCGGTTTTGCCGTCAGAAAAAACTCTGAATGTTTTTACGACGGAGTTCCGACTGAATTCCGCTCAAGCGGTCTTGCATACACACGGTCACACCAAATTCTGACCGTCCAGAACGCGGTGATGTACAACACGTATGACGGGACTAGAAAACGGAAGTTTAATAGCCAGTAGCCAATAGCTTCCATCTCGTACTTGCTTCAGAGCATGCGTCGTTTTTGGTACGTCGGAACAGCATACAGACGAGCGTTTTTTCCGATAGTAATTTGTTCCGTCGGAAAAATATAGAACATGTTCTCTAAGTCCGTCTGAATTTTCGACAGAAAAAGTCCGATGGGGCATACACACGGTCGGAATATATGATGAAAAGCTCCCATCGGACTCTTTCTGTCGGAAATTCCGCTTGTGTGTATGCGGCATAAGTATTCCACCTCTTTCCTATACCCCCTAGCCACCCTGAGCAATTAACCCATAGAGCACAGGGGGACCTCACTGCATGGGTGGGGCTGTAAAATCTAACTCCACCTTTACCAATGTGTTACATGTTACTCCCGCATTTAGAGCCGGTTCACACGGGGGGCGACTTGTCAGGCGACCTAGTCACCTGACAAGTCGCCTCCCGTTCTGTACAATGGAACCGTTCTAATCGGAGCGACGCAAGTCGCTCCGACTTAGAAAAAAGGTTCCTGTACTACTTTTGGGGCGACTTGCATAGACTTCTATACAGAAGTCGTTTTGCAAGTCGCCGTGGCAGTCGTGTGCAGGTCGCCTCGGTGAGGCGACCTGCAAGTCGTGCCGCTTCTAGTGTGAACCGGCTCTTAGGGTGTAATATGTTGCTAAGGGGCCCATTCATCCATGACTGCAATTGAGGGTTCTTCTTCCCAGCAGCAATTCAATTTGAAATTGGTGCAGCCATGTCACTCATTCACCGCGATCTGTGAATGACTGAACTACAAGTCCTGTCTCCCACTAAGGCAGACAGATTTATACTTCTCATTGGCATACGAGTTCGATAATCAGAGCACTTGCAGCCCATTGACTCACACAGTGGTAAAGGCAGAGAGCAGGAGGAAAGTTCTGCAGGAGCCTGACATTGCTCCCACTGATCACAGGTGCAATGCCTTGTAGGTAAAAAAAAAAAATGCACATTTTTTTACTGCAAAAATATGTTCATTTATTATTTTTTTTAAAAAGCTTAATTTTGCCTTTAAGTCTGAAGATACTGCCACGTTCAGACTTCAGCGTTTATGTGTGGTACCATCTACCTAATAGTGTAACTGTCAGATACAACTGCATTAATAAAAAGAAATACTAAATAAAACATAGAAAAAGTCAGCTTTTAATAAAAAAAAAAAAAAAAAAAAAAAAAAAAAAAATCAGAGCATGGAATATTACAGTGTACCAAATATACTGTAAATTTTGTATGTACTTACATTTTTTTTTAAGTTAACCAGCACATGCTGATCCTTCTATGTTTGCCCTGGGCATTTAGGCATCAATGAACCCTGGTCACGAAAGGGTAAAATACATCATTTTGCTCTGATGGTAAAACAGCTGAATCCTCTGACCTCAATCTCTAGGAGACAGTGAAAAGAAGTGACTATACCCTAGGGATGATCCAAGACTGAGCAGCATTAACTTCATTTCTATATGAGAAATCTCTGTACTGAACACTTGGGGCACGGGCGAACAATTCAGTTGAAAAAAAAAAAAACTTTGGACGGCTATGAATAATTTGGAAAAATTGTGATAGTGTGCAAATTTATAGAATTGTTTGAAAGGGTAGGGGGGAGATAAACTCAATGAAGCAAATTAGGTTCACTTTGACGAGCTTGCAATAAATATCTATTTACAATTTATGCTGAAATAAGCAACGTTTGGTTTATTAACTGCCACTGAAGTTTAATATTTGGTGTGTGCCTCATATATTGCAGCTTGTTTAGCCAAGTGTTCTCAGAATGGCTATGCAGTATGTCAGTAGCAGATCTGTCAATGAAATGAAGTATCTTGACATTTGCTGCACTGGCTGTAATGCTGATTGAAGAATTGCAGTTCACTTTGTGTGCATGCCAGCACACAGATAGCACAAACCATTTAACACAATTACTACATACTACACTGGGGATTTTGGCTTACATAATGAAAAGTAATAACAGGCATTCTTCAGTGGCAAATTCAGGTCTCCCTCAAAAAAAAAACATGTTAAGACATCTCATTCCATTCCAAAAAAAAAGGGCTATTCTATAGCTATATAAATGGCACTATAGACATCAGCCAAATAATCAATTTTCCTAATGTAAATAAACTTGGCTCCCAGTTAGTGGGTAATGGAATCACTTCTTGTTGGCAGCATTAGGAATGACATTAGTATCTGCCTGTCTTGGAGCTTCTGAGTCAGACCACCACTAATATTTAGGAAGAACAAAAAAACCACCACACTTGCTGAGGCCATTGATGCCTACTTATTACCATGGAGTAGTTGCATAACTACAATGTACTGAGCCCGATCGTAAAGTATTTATAAACAAGGTCCTACGGGGACTGGAGAGCTATATTTACAGAGAGTAAACGGCATGTGAAATGTACCATAGCAAAAAAATTGGGTCCTGTCCTGTGGGGAAGCAGCTCCGGGGAACCTGCCAAAAAAAAATCTCCCCAAAGAATGAAAGAAACTGTCCTAAAGAAAGAGACTCTAATGCCGTGTACACACGACCAGACTTTGACTGAACCCGCCGGACAATTCGATCGTGTGTGGGCTTCATCGGACCTTTTCTGTGGAAAAATCTGTCAGACTTTAGAAACAGAACATGTTTCAAATCTTTCCAACGGACTCGAGTCCGATCGAAAAATCAATTCGTCTGAATGCTAGTCCAACGGACAAAAAAGGACGCAAGGGCAGCTATTGGCTACTGGCTATGAACTTCCTTATTCTAGTCCGGTCGTACACCATCACATTCGAAACGATCAGACTTTGGTGTGCTCATGTGTAGGCAAGTCCGTTTCATTGGAACTCCGTCGAAAAGTCCTTCGGAGTTCAGTCCGACGAAAAGTCCGATCGTGTGTACGCGCATTAAAACACACACACACACACACACACACACACACACACACTGAAAGACTGCAACAAGCATACTGAAAGAGACTGCCCTAAAAAGAAAGAAACTCCAACATACAGGTTAACGAGAGTCAGCTCTGAAAAAAAGAGTCTCCAACATACAGTCTAAAATAAACTGCCCTGGAGAAAGAGACTACAACATATAGACTGAAAAAGATTTCCCTGAATAAAGAGACTCCAATATATAGACCAAAAAGCCTTCCCTGGAGAAGAAGACTCCAACATATAACCGAAAAAAGACTCCAACATATAGACTTTAAGAGGCTTCCCTAAAAAAAGAGATAATGCTGTAAAATGACTGGCACAAAATGTCCAGCGGGAGGGAGAGCTTGTCTTATGGTGGTTATACACGCTTCAATTTTTTTTTCAATTTCCACTGAATCAGCAAATATTCAAGCTGTGGGTGGCCCTGTCAGCACTATCCCATTCTAGAAAAGTTTATTCAAAAATCAACTATGCTAGATGGATAATTATTTGCTGAACAGTGACTGAATCCTATCAGATGCAGTCACTGTTCAGGTATTCGGGCAGCTGAAGATGCTCTGGCTATCTGAATACAACAGCCAGTATTGGAGATTACCCCATCCATGCTGTTTAGTGTGGAAGGGGAAGTCAAATTATCTTCTCTCATTCAGCCCAGAAGCTGAACAAGAGAAAATGAAACCTGTATGGCTAGCTTAAGGCTAGGTTCACACTGCTGCCATACGATTTTGATCCAACTTTCAGTGTGATTATATAATGCTACTTGGATGCAACTTTGATAAGGTTTGTATATTCTGTGGAGTCAAAAATTGCCCTGGAATTGCACCAAAGTAGTACAGGAACCTTTCCCAAAATCATTCTGTGCGGAGTCGCCGTGGCCAAATGTTTTGAGAATGACTTTCACAAATATAAACTTTCACAAAGTCTGCTGCTTCAGTATTTTTAGATCTTTTTTGTCAGGTGTTACTATGGTAGAATGAAGCAAAATTACAAGCATTTCGTAAGTGTCAAAGGCTTTTATTGACAATTACATTAAGTGTATGCAAAGATTTAATATTTTGCAGTGCCCTTATTTTTCAAGACCTCTGCAATTCACCCTGGCATGCTGACAATCAACTTCTGGACCACATCCTGACTGGCAGCCCATTTTTGCATAATCAATGCTTGGAGTTTGTCAGAATTTGTGGGGTTTTTTTGTTCACCTGCCTCTTGAGGATCGATCGCAAGTTCTCAATGGGATTAAGCTCTGGGGAGTTTCCTGGCCATGGACCCAAAATGTCCATGTTTTGTTCCCCAAGCCACATAGTTATCACTTTGCTATATGAAACGTGTTCCATCATGCTGGAAAAGGCATTGTTCCTCACCAAACTGTTCTTGGATGGCTGGGAGAAGTTGCTCTCAGAGGATGTTTTTGTACCATTCTTTATTCATGGCTGTGTTCTTAGGCAAAATTGTGAGAGAGCCCACTCCCTTGGCTGAGCAGCAATCCCACACATGAATGGTCTCAGGATGCTTTACTTTTGGTGGCGCCCACCTTTCTTCTCTGGGCAAGGTTTTTTTCAGATGCTCCAAACAATCGGTAAGGGGATTCATCAGAGAAAATAACTTTACCCCAGTCCTCAGCAGTCCAATCCCTGTACCTTTTGCAGAATATCTCTATATACATCTTAACATGAATAGTATTCAACACACATCATAGCAACTGACATGTATGCAAAAACCAACAAAGTCAGCCTTGTACCACAATCCATAAGTCCGGATACTTGATCATGGGTCTCGGCAAATTCCAGGAACAGGGTTTTCTAGTCTTTTGAAGAGTATTACTGTATGAGAGTCTCATAAAGAAATAAGAATAGGAAAAGATACAAGAAAGCCAGGTAGAGAAATAGATATGAATAGGGAAAAAAAAAAAAAAAAAAGGGGGGGGGGGGGGATCAGTGGGGAGGGGGTGTTCGGGTAAGACAGGTCAGGGAAGCTTCCTTGATTCGTTCACTCCACCAAGTGCTCCGCTGGCTGGAATGCCAGTAGTGTCTGATCCCTATAGACGAAATAGGCAGTCCAGATCTTCCAGTATTTGTCGTCTTGCTCCTTTAAAGTCATGGTTAGCTTTTGCATAACTTGGATAACTCGTCTTCCAATGTGAAATTGTAGGGGGACGTACTTTTCCACAAAGCTAGAATACAGGCTCTAGCCCTGAAGCCTTCTTCACAAATGCAGTGGAAAGGTTTTTTTTTGGGGGGGGGGGGGGGGGATTAAGTTCATTTTCATGGCAAAGAGGTACTTTGCAATTAATTGCAATTCAACCGATCGCTTTTCATAACATTCTGGAGTATATGCAAATTGCCATCATAAAAACTGAGGCAGCAGACTTTGTGAAAATGAATATTTGTGTCAATCTCAAAACTTTTGGCCATGGCTGTACAGATACCATAAAAACAATGTGATTTCCATTGTCATGCAATTCTGTGCCACTCTAGTTGCATCAGAAATCACACTAGTGTGAACCAGGCCTTAGGCTCGATTCACACCTATGCATGTTGCTTTTGAGCGTTTTTGGAGGTTTTTTTTTCATGCTTGCCACGTTTTTGAGCAGCGTTTTTTGCGGCGTTTTTGTGGCGTTTTTGCCGCGATTTGTGTTTTGCGGTTTTTTTTTTTACAGTTTTTTTTTAAAGTCTAAAAAAAAATTAAAAAAAAATTAAAAAAAAAACAAAACGGCAAAAACGCATAAAAAACGCATCAAAAACGGTGCAAAAACGGTGCAAAAACGGTGCAAAAACGGTGCACTTGCGTTTTTGATGCTTGTCCATTGAATTCTATTACATGCAAAACGCTGCATTTTGCATGAAAAAAAGTCCCTGACCCTTTCCAAAAATGCAGAGAAACAAAAAGGCATTGATGTGAACATGTTCCATAGGAACCCATGTTAAAAAATTCCCGTGCATTTCTGCAAAATGCATCAAAAAACGCGCTAGTGTGAATGGAGCCTAAGAGAGGCACTATCCTAAAGAAATAGATTAAGGCCTGGTTCACACTAGTGCTATTTAAGATGTGACTGGAGTCACACAGAATTGCATGACAAGGCACATGGTTTTCATTGTTTGTTCACATCAATACAATTCAACATGGTGCGATTTTTGGAAGAGGTTCCGGTCTCAAAAATGTGGGAAATATTTCATTACAGGTAAGTGCTGTGATTACAGGATATAGGAGCAGAATTTTTATTTTCTTTTACTAAACTTCAGCTTTAGACCCCTTTCACTCTGAGGCACTTTACAGGCGTTTTTTGCGCTAAAAATAGCGCCTGTAAACTGCCTCTTCTGCAGGCCCAGTGTGAAAGCCCGAGTGCTTTTACACTGGGGCGGTGCTCTTGCAGGACAAGATAAAAAGTCCTGCAAACAGCATCTTTGAGGCGGTGTGGAGAGGTGTATACACCTCTCCTCCAACGCCCCTTCCCATTGAAATTAATAGGCGCCGCTTTCAAAGCGCCTTAAAAGCACTTTGAAAGCAGCACTAAGCGGGTGCTTTTAACCCCTTTATTATGTTTACAAACAATTTTTATTATAGAAAGGTTAACCCCTTTTTAACTCCCCAAAGCACCCCCACATGTTGAGGGCATGTGGTCTGGTATGGTTCAGGAAGGGGGCGCTCACTTGTCATCCCTCTTTTCTGGCCTGCCAGGCTGCATTCTCAGATAAGGGTCTGGTATAGATTTTGGGGGGGACCCCACGCCATTTCATTTTATATTTTGGCATGGGGATTCCTCTCAAAATCCATAGCAGACACTAAGGGTCCGCCATGGATTTGGCAGGGGACCTCACGCCGTTTTTTGTAAAAAATAATTGTATTGGGTTCCCCTTAAAATCCGTACCAGACCCAAAAGGGCCTTGTATAGTTTAGGGGGAAGACCAAAACCCCCATCCTTTCACGCCGCTTTTTTTCACAATTTTTTTTATTGCCGACAAGGTTTTTTTTTTTACATTGAGCTGTTAGCAGGGAACCCCGCTGACAGCTGAAAAGTCATTCTTTGTTAAGGAAGCCCACTCTGTAACAACCAGCTAATGTTAAAGACACCGCTGGCTGCCAGCTCCAAAACTTTGCATCTGAAGCGCATCTAAAATCGCAGCTGAACTGCTGAACAGCTCCTTTGGAAATTCACAGTGAAAACTGAGGAGAAATTCACACCGGACATGTGTGAACCTAGCCCAAATCTGTACAACCTCTGTCTTTGGGGGTAGTCTCCTATATGTGGTTCCCTGATCTGAATGCCTCCATACAAGAACATTGTTGGCTTCTCTGGTCATTTGCTTAGGCCTGTAATACATGACATTTATGTTTTATATTTACAAGCAGATTTAGAATGTTACTAGTAGACATTTTACATAAGGCAACATGTATTTTGGGTTTACTGATGCGTTAATGACATGTTATAATGAAAGCTGTAATTATTATATTAGGCAGGTGCAGCAGGCTGTCTGTACCGACGCGGTACGCACTGCCAAATTCAACAAAAATACATATATATGGTAACCTTGGTAATCCGCTTGTGTATACATGCGTCACAAGTTAATCAAGGCCCGTACTGTTCCAGGCAAGTATATCCTGTTAAAAGGGGAAAAGGAGAGCCGAATATACGATGAAAAAAGCTTTCCCAATCTGACACCACCTTTGGAAAGTTCACAAAGGCATCACTGTGTCCCCAAACCTGCACAGAATGTTACTGTTTGCTGCTCTGAGCCCAGAGGTAATGTGAAGGAAATAAAAGACATTCCACTTTTCCCAGGAGACTTCTTTCTTGTAGCTGAATGTGGCCAGCTCTGAATGGCCTGTGTCTACCTTCCATGACCTCCTCTGTACTGTACAATACAACAAGTGTTTAACCAGTGATTGGCTATCGAATATATGCAGCTCCACAGCACAGCTTCATTACTAAAGTCAATTAGACTAACATTTCCTGAAAAAAGGGAATATACTGTATAATGGGTTTTTTTCCAGCAGAATATTCTGGGTATTCACCAACATGTTTTTTTTTTTTTTTTTTTGTTAAAGCATACATTTGTTGTGGTTCAAGACAGAGGTTACCAACCAGTGGTCTGTGGTCCACCGATGGTCCACAAGAAAAATTTGGTGGTCCTCAGGGGTTCTGCCGCAAATCAACATTGTGGCCGATGTATACCGCCCAATGTGTTTTCCGGTGTGGTTCTCAATGGGCGCCGACAGTCATTGATACCCAATGCCTCCTCTCTAGTTCCCGCTCCTGTGAACTCGGAGGGAGATGCCGGGAGGAGTAGTGCAGAGAGTGGGAGGTGTAGATGGAGGGGGCTTCCAATGGTAGCGCTGATCACAGACTGTGGGAGTGAGCATGGAGTTTGAGCACATGGCTAAATAAGGGGGGGTGAGATCCAATGAGGAGTCTGTGTAAGGCAGCAGTGTGATGCAGAGTGGGGGGGGGGGGGGGGCAGAGGGGGCCAGAGAGCCGGAGCATTGTGTGTATAAGACAGCAGTGTGATCCAGGGGGAGGGGGGCAGAGAGACATAGCATTGTGTGTATAAGGCATGTAAAATTCATGTTAGTGGTCCGTGGGATTCAAAATTATACGTTTAGTGGGGGGTCCGAAGGGTTGGCAACCACTGGTTTAATATACACTATATTGTTAAAAGTATTGGGACGCCTGCCTTTACATGCACATGAACTTTAATGGCATCCCAGTCTTGGCCGGTAGGGTTCAATATTGAGTTGGCTCACTCTTTGCAGCTATAACAGCTTCAACTTTTCTGGGAAGGCTGTCCACAAGGTTTAGAAGTGTGTCTATGGGAATGTTTGACCATTCTTCCAGAAGCGAATTTGTGAAGTCAGGCACTGATGTGGACGAGAAGGCCTGGCTTCCAGTCTCCGCTCTAATTCATCCTAAAGGTGTTCTATCGGGTTGAGGTCAGGACTCTGTGCAGGCCAATCAAGTTCCTCCATCCCAAACTCGCTCATCCATGTCTTAATGGACCTTGCTTTGTGTAAAGGCAGGAGTCCCAATACTTTTGGTAGTATAGTGTAAGTTTTAGCAAAATGAATATTGACATTAAAAGTGACACTAAGGGGGTTTTTTACGAAAGGCAAATCCACTTTGCACTACAAGTGCAAACTACAGTGGAAGTGCAGTCACTGTAGATCCGAGGGGGACATGCAAGGAAAATTAAAAAAACAAACAAACAGCATTTTAGCTTGCAAATGATTGGATGATAAAATCAGCAGAGCTTCCCTTCATTTCAGATCTGCCCCTCATATTTACAGCGACTGCACTTCCAAGTGCACTTTGCACTTGTAGTTTGCACTTGTAGTGCAAAGTGGATTTGCCATTCGTAAATAACCCCCAAAGCCTTATTTCCAAACAAATAATCTGCACATATCCACAACTTAATGACCCTAAAATCTATTTTTCGTTTTAGGCTGGGTCCACATATGTTTGAATGTGGTTTTCACCACATCCAAGTCGCATGACATGCAATTGTGACCGGCTCTCAATGGAGACAGTTCACACATGTTCGGGGGCGACAGCGGTGCAGACTCCAAAAGGGTCTTGTGCATTTTTGGGTCAGGTTCAGTTGTGAATACAGGCAAAAATTCTGACCTGAATCACACCTGAACCGGTAAACAGAAATGCACTGGACCTCAGGCTGGAAACCGTGGCTGCACCTATGTGAACCCGGCCTTAATCATTTCTCACTGTGCTTTTTTGCCTCCATGTAATGTCCTCTATGAGCTCCCACAGTTGCGGTCATGTGTACGGCTCTATAAACATCACAAATCCCACAGTCCGTCTTGGAAGGAAGCAAGAGAATGTGGCTACATCCGTAGATACAGTGGCATCATGGAGAATGAACGTAGTCACCCTCTAACAGAATTTCTGATTGCAGTAGCAAAAACAAAATTAATTTGCGGAGGAGGCTGAGAGCAATAGAAGGGAATTTTTTTAAAGTTAAGAATACATATGTTATTCGATTTTTTTCTTTTTAACCACCTCAGCCCTGGAAGGTTTCACCCCCTTAAGGACCAGGCCATTTTTTGCGATAAGGCACTGCGTTACTTTAACTGACAATTGCGCGGTCATGCAACGCTGTACCCAAATAAAATTGATGTCCTTTTTCTCCCACAAATAGAGCTTTCTTTTGGTGGTATTTGATCACCTCTGCGGCTTTTATTTTTTGCACTATAAACAAAAAAAACCCAACAATTTTGGGGAAAAAAAAAAAATGTAAAAAAACATAAAAACAAAAACAAAAAAAAACAAAAAAAGTAAAAAAAAAATCGAATTTCTTAATAAATTTACGCCGAAATGTATTCTGCTACATATTTTTTTTTTTAAATCCCAATAAGCGTATATTGATTGGTATGCTGACTTTCATTACCTTTGACATAAGTGATCGGGACAACTAGACAGGATGATTCTCTCTATTCAGGAGCAATGACAGCATTAATAACCTGACAGCTGTTCGAATCCTTGCCACTCTATCCCAATCTGAAAAAAAAAAAAAAAAAAAAAGTTTGCCTTCAAGCTGGGTATACACTTTGAACATATACAAGCTGATTGAAAAAAAAAAAAAAAAACCCTTAGATTTCCACATCCACACAAGAGATGTGGATGCAGGGATCTCCCCCCCGCTGCGCATTTGTATTCTGAAAGCAGGGATTGTACTGCCCCGACTTTAGAATACACAGATTGGCTGCAGTAGCTGATCAAATGCTTGTGGAGGTGCTGCGCGGTGCAGCGGCAGTAAACACTCAAAGTCCAGTTGCAGGAAACAGAACTTGGACTGGGAACACTCACAGGATGTAACAGCAATGTGTAGCAGAGCAGGTCTCAAGTGTGTCAACAGCATCTGTCTGGAGAGGCAGAATGTGGCCTGGGTGGTCCATACCAAAACGGGAGGTTTCCTGGAAGCATCTGGAACCGCTCCCTACTGCTAATCACAGTACCTGTCCCTACACTACACACACGTGAAAAGCGCACCAAGCCCAGGAGTCAGTGTCTTAAATAGACTCTGCCCGACCCAAGATGGCCACCAGAGTTACATGGGCCAGAAGCATCCAATCAGATAGCTCCTCCAATGACCTGGGAAAACATAAAGAAACCATGTTCCCCTTGACTTCCTCTCCCTCTGCAATGTTGCTGTGGCTGAAGGTAGATTGCACCAGCCTACATGCTGGTTTTGCAGCAGGACCTTTCGATAGAGCCCGATCTAATGGCCAACTTCTTTTCAACAGAGAGAGGTTCACACGGACCAAAATTCAGCCAATTCCTGCTGAATCAACAGAATTTCAATACGCTTATAGTCAGTTTAAGTTATAATTTAAGTTTATAGCTGCCATACACATAACGGTCTCCAGACACTGAGCAGAAGGGGGGGCATTGTATCTTTAATGAATGGTCACCTTCCATGGAAGATAGAATAGAAAATGCAATCTTATAATAGATCGGTTAGTAGTTAGGCTGAAAAGTAAGGTTTCAGTATCAGGATTGGGTTCATGGCTAGACTTCAATTCGGGATTAGGATTATGATAAAAGGATACAATATTAAAATATTATAAGCAGTACAAGTATTTTTTCCCAATAAATTTTGGCAACAAAAATGTACTCATTCCACATATGGCAGTAAAACTTTATGTGCTGAAATGTGTGCTGATGCTTCTGTGCCAAAAACAACCATGGCAATTTTCAGCTGCCAAAAAAGTAGATGTAAAACCAATCACTAGATCTCATAGATTGTCATTTAAAATTAAGTTTCAGTCTTTTCTAAATCTGCAGACCTGAATATCCCGTGGGACCCTTGTTACGGTGCATCTTGAATTTTCTGTCCCAAAGCTGTATCTCCGTCTCCCAATTCTTCTTCCGTGTGCCCCCCTGTCACACGCTTTCCCAACGGTGTCTACAAATGGCCATGCGGTCACACATTACATAGGCATGGTCCACTGTTGTCACCATCACGAAAACCTAACCTAGGAAATGACCTGCAGCAGTCTCAGGAGCATCTGTATATAGAATGGAAGTAGCTGCAAAGAACATGCAGGAGATCAGCAGCGATAAAAATCATTAAATAAATAGAATGAAAAAAGTAATGGTTTATGATAGACAGCTCTTTAGCAAACTAAAAAAGTATTTAAGTTTAGAGTACCAAAAAAAATAAATAAAAAAAACAAAAAAAAACCAAAAAAAAACACACGCAACAATGAACCCAATGACGCAAAACTGAGCCATATTCAAGGACCATTTTTTGAAGATTACTACAGAAATGCCAATAAGTAAAGAAATATTTAAATAAAACGCAAAAAAAAAAAAAAAAATGTAAGTTATCCGGAAAGTTTTCATCTTTAATAACGTTGGTTAGCCAATAAAGGGTATCACTTAAACACTATAATTTCAGGTTTAAAGGAGTTGTAAAGTCAGAAGTTTTTTTTATCTTAATGCATTCTATGCATTAAGATAAAAAGCTTTCTGTGTGCAGCAGCTACTCCAGCACCCCCTAATACTTACCAGAGCCCCCTCTCTATCTAGCGATGTCCACGAGTCCCTCAGCTGTCTCCCTCCCGCTGCTGTCAAAGTCAGTTAGCCAATCGTGAGAGGTGGGGGGGCCGAACCGGGGCTCCGTGTCCAAACACATGGAGCTGTGGCTCGGCTCGGGTGCCCCCATAGCAAGCTGCTTGCTATGGGGGCACTCGACAGGAGGGAGGGGCCAGGAAAGCCCAAGAGGGACCTGAGAGGAGGAGGATCTGGGCTGTTCTGTGCAAAACTACTGCACAGGGCAGGTAAGTAAGTATAACATTTGTTTCTTCTCTCTATAAAAATAACAAAGAATGAGACTTTACAATGACTTTAATACAAGAAATAATGCAAAATCAGAAAAAAAGGACATGTACTAAAATATTATCAGAGCTTCCAGGAAGAAGCTCTAAGGGCTCATGCACACAGAAGGTTTTAAAAACGTCTGCACTACAGCAGCGCTAAAAACGCACATTTTTCGCATTTATCCGCATTTTTACTTTAGCTTTACTGTGGGTTTTCCTGCGTTTTTTGGCGTTAGCGTTTTTGCATGTTTTTTCATGAAAAACACCCCATATAATGTAACCCGCCTAAAAACGTCAAACGGGGCCAAACGCGGCTTGACGCATTTAGATGCGTTTTTCGTTTTTACAGATTGTTTTTATCCTGGAAGCACAAGCTGTCATTTTTTTCTACTGCACCTACATGCTTATGCCGCCAAACGCCTCTGACAGTTTATGTGTGCATGGACACTGTGACAGATCCCCGTACTCAACAGGACTATGTCCGCCGTAAATGCTTCCTTTGTCCAGAACCAGCACTATCCAAGACCCCTTAGCTCACCCAGTCATTACCCGTAACTCAATGTAGGGTGAAAAACATCAAACTGTTTATTCAAACACAGGTACACAGGTATACACTCAGGGAACAACTCCCCCCTCCCTTTGGTTCAGGGCGGGGTAAACTGTCCAATCAGCAGGGAGAGTTGTTGGAGGAATTCGCCCCTCCCCTCTCCACCCTGACCCCAGTCCACATGCCAGGAACACAAATACAAAACATCCATCCCATAATACATTTCTCCTAAGGCAGACAGACACAACAGAACAATGGGACACAGCCACACCCCAAACGATCCCAGCAAAGAGTCAAACAGCATGAGACACCACACACAATACATACAATATTCCAGTGTGGCTGTACAGTGAGTCCGACTAGAACAGATTACTGTAGACTGGGGTTCTCGGTTACCCTGTGCCTCTATTGGACACAGGGTCATTTATACATAGGAGGGGCCTGGAGAGCTAAACACGGAGTTTCCTCTCCAAGGTAAGCTGGGTTCCACAAGTCCCCCACCCAAAGTGACTCCCCTCACAGAAATATAGGCTAACATGGAGGTGTTTTTAGAGGCAGTTACAAGAAAAAAAAAAGTCAAACGCCCCTAACAGCAGCTGTAAAAACGTCCTGTGAGCATGAGCCCTTTAAGCGCGGTATGCTGGACCTTCAGAGTGCATGCGCCGCTGATGTCAGCAGATACATGCAAGGTGAATATCTCCTAAATGGTGCATGCTATTTATTTTACCTACAGGTAAGCTTTATTATAGGCTTACCTGTAGGTAAAAATAACAAAGTAGAGTCTACAACCGCTTTAAGTGGATCTTCACTGCATCTGAGCACGACAAAACAAAAACACTATTTCATTCATTTTTATTATTCTAAGCAAACTTCCCCATCCATCCATGTCTCTAGGCTTTATTTTGTTGAGAAATCACTTTAAAAAATAACCTTCTAGCATTTCTGGCCATGGCCACCTTGAGTAAGGGCAAATCATTCATGTAGCATTTACTTTCTGGAATCCATCTGCCCTTACATCAAGCATGCACGCAGGAGAGTGTGCTTAGCTGAGAAAACCCCTCCTCCTCTTGGGATGTATGACATCATTTGCCTAGGCAAGAAACCAGGAGGTAACTGAAGAAATGTAAAAAATAAATAAATAAATAAAAAAACAAGTAAATATGATATACTTTCCTATCTATTTACTAATGCTAGTAGTACAAGTATTAAAAATAATCAATGTTGATTGGGAGAGTGAAGTTCCACTTTACTTCAAAGTGCTTGGTATTATATCATTACCCGATTAATACAGAATTGTACATCATGTAAATGATTACAGATGGGCTTAATTGATAAAGCCGTGTAAAGGGCAATTATGTTGTACAAAGTTAAGTAATCTAAAGCAACCAATGGAATCAGAGTGACTGCGTATTGTCTGCTATGGATTTATAGGGTATGTTTTCTTTTCCTTGTTGGATCAGCCCAATAGTCGCAGTGATTTTAGGGAACGTGGTGGTCTGTAGAGTAGAGAGCCAATGCACACACAGCGTCACCAACATCATCCTCACTGCAAGAGGACACCAAGGTGAGCAGGAGCCTAAAAAAGGAAGGCATCCCAAAGGAGACTCGGCGTCTCCAGTCTTAGGGAAGGACTTCAGTCCATAATTTGGGATGACTTAAGCGGCTAGAGATATGAGCTATCACCCTACACTAAGGAATTTTTTTAAACAATCTACTAACAGGAGTGAGGATAAGACCCTTGGCATTCCCACTGACCTGTTTCCAGTATTAGTACTCTGCACATCCCAAAGTAAAACCACAACTATCACCAATAAGCCCAGTGTGTTCAACTAGCAAGCAGAGCTAGAATTACTCATGACAGGGAATCATTGATTTTCATATTAAGAACAAAAGATTCCAGATTAGTTACTAACAATGCAAAAACAATGCAGCCACGTACAACATTTTTTATTACTCCATATTCACATCTAAGGCTAGGTTCACATCACTGCGGCTGGGTTCTGCATGTAGGACAACCTATGCATTTCAATGGGCTGCCCTACCTGCAGAAATGTGGGGGAAAAAAAAAAATCCTGACCCTAAGCTGCGACACCATGCAGTTTGGAGACCGTTAAAATGAGAAAATATTCAGATTTCCGTAGATATAGCAGGACAGACAGCCATGCAGATCAGTCCAGGATCCTCTGACAATAAGAGTTTATGAAAACAGCAGTACTAATTTTTTTTATCAGTACTGCATGGAACTATAGTCAGAAAATTGATTTCTGTTGGATAACTTCAGGCTGGCCCCTTTTGCAGGTATAGCTATGTGAAGCATTGAAAATAAGTACCAGTAATACACTGTTTCACCCTGCTTTGCGCATGCTTAGTTGCTCTTTATTTTTTTTTTTTTTTTTTCATTCTGCTGACAGACAAAAGATTTACTGCTGCTCAGGGGCTCTGGGCTGCAGAAAAATGGCAGCCTTGACAAGAATAAACAGGAGCAATGCTGGGGGCAATTACAGTGCGCACTAATTTTGGTAAAACCATTATTAATGTGGGATGTATGTTCTTTGCTAAAGAATATTATTTTTTATCAAGCGGTTATGGGTAAAGTTTGGCTTTAAAAAGGAAATTCAGTCTCATGTCTGTTTGCCTCACTCCCCACCCTCTGGCACCTCTATTATTGCTCCGCAGAGGTGCTGAAGAGCTCTGTCCAGCCATCAGGTCCTGGCAGAGCCCTTTGACACATCTGTATACACACAAAATATTTTTCCGCATGCGTGCAAGAATAAGGAAGTTTTCCATGCTATCTATATTTACACACACGTGTGTAATGTATGCACGCAGATGTATGGAGAAACACGCGTGCAAACCTGAAGCCCTACGACAAATCCGCGGACACACAGACTCTAGAAGGGGGGCCCCAGCTGTCATTCTCACCTAAGCAGAAAATATGGAAGTACTGCATTGCAGCACAATAGGTGTTTATCCCTTTATAAAGGAAGGTAAAGAAGGCAGGGCATGAGGGCATTAGGTTTAGGGGGAAGATCCGCTTTACCACAGTTCTATTGTTTTCAATGGACCCATGTACACAGTGGGGGTAGATTACTAAAACAAGTGCACACAGAATCTGGTGAGGCTGTGCATAGAAACCTTCAGCTTCTAACTTCAGCTTGTTCAATTAAGTTGACAATAAAACCTGGAAGCTGATTGGTTACTATGCACAGCTGTATGCACCAATTTTAGTAATACACCCCCCCCCCCCCCCCCCCAGAGTGTTAAGATCAGGAAAATTGCACTTCATTCATATCCCTAAAATCAAAATAGAAAAACCTGAATTCAGTCATTTAGACCTCTTTCACACTGAGGTGTTTTTCAGGCGCTACAGCGCTAATAATAGAGCCTGTAAAGCGCCTGAAAAAAGCCTTAGCTGCAAACCCAGTGTGAAAGCGCTGGCAGGACGTCACAAAAACCGCCCCGCTAGCGGCCGAATAGCGCCGCTAAAACTACGGTAAAGCGGCGCTAAAAATAGTGCCGCTTTACCGCTGACGCATGGGGCGGCTCAGTATGAAAGGGGTCTTAGACTCCATGCACACTAGCGTTTTTTTTTTAAGCTCCTAGAAGCCATTATCAGCATTGTTTCTGCTCCTAGAAGCTAAATAGTGTCCATGCACACAACTCAAGGCTATTAGCGTTTTTTGAGCTTCAGCTAGGAGCAGGAAAAAAAAAAAAATTGTTTTTGTAGAGTTTCTTGGAGCGTTTTTCCAGCAGAAACGCTCCTAAAATGCTACTACAAAAAGCTATTAACAGCATTTTTTAATCCAGCGGTTTTTTTTTAGCTTAGTGTGCATGGAGTGTTAAGCATGTATATAAAAGTGTGTAACACATAGATGTACAAATATATACAGGTAAAAGGAATAGAAGTAGAATTTTACGCTGTACATCCCTATGCATATAAACACATGCACCTTACTTTTTTTGGCCTCTTCCAGCATGATCCTATGTATATGATCAGTAATTTCATAACATCCATGTTCATGTACTCTAAATTGTAGCTGTTAACACCAACAAATTAACAGATAATGCATTTATTCCCATAGATTAGGGAGCTGGGAGAACACTACTGGTGCTTCTTATTTGCACGTCACTGAGCAACAATAGTGATCGCAACAGGATTTCTAACCTGGACAGCTGACATTCATTTCTTAGAGTAGTCAGTGTCTGCCTCAAATCATAAAACTGTCATCTCCTGTCTATGGGGAATCTTCTACTACTACTACTACGTTCTGCATGCGGTATATTTATAACAGTGTTTGCACAGAGAATTCAACTAGCTACATTGTAAACACCCCATTGGTAGTGCCTGGACAAACCTATCCACTGAACACATTCAATGTAAGTCTGAATACATCCAAAGATGGTACAGCTGGCACCCAGGATACGTACAGTTCTAGCAGTCCCCATAAAAACAAAACAGGAAAAAAACATTTCTAGAACTAGCCGCATTCAGACAATCAGCAACTAAAAGACGCACATTGGGGGTGATTCAACACTGCATTTCCAACACATTTCTGGCAGTATATATTTTCATTTGTGCCAAACTCATAATTTTCATTATTACATATTCATTTAGTCCTTATTTGCGACATTTTTACTGCTGGCCCAACTGTTGAGACAAATTAATTAAAAAAAAGATACTACTATATCGGTCATAAGGAAAGTGGAGGTAGCTAAGACCTCTTCCACATTAGAGTAATGCCCTGTTCATGCTAGTACATTTTGTCCTGTTTACTGTCATGCTGCACTGCATGACAATTACATTATTCTCTATGGTGCCCAATCACATCAATGCAGTGCAGCTGCAGTGCGTTTTTGAAAAGATGCAGATGCCTCTTTGGTGCAGTTGCAGTGTGTTTTTGGCCCCATAGACTGCAAGGGTCCATTCACACTTGAAACTGCACATCTACTGGGCATTTTTTCCTTGCACAAATGCATGCATTTGATGTGCGTTTACATGCAGTTGGTTTGCATGCACATGTAGTTGACATGCGTTTTTCTATTTGCATTTGTCCTTTTAGCTGACTTCCTTTTTTCTTTCCCTTGGCTTCTATGTGCACTGTGATGCTTTGCAGTGCATTTGCATGCATTTTTGCGCGTTTGCGGGGTGTAAAAATGCAGCATGCCCCTGTATTTATGATTGTGCTCCACTGTACTACTATAATGTGAACTATGCCCATAGGATTACCTTTATTTTGGACTGTCTATGCAGTTGAAGTACAGTCCAAAATACATCAAACTGCGGCCAACTGCATCCCACTGCATTAGTTGTGAAAGGGTCCTAATGGAAATGCACCAAAAACGGATGTACATGCATTTTTAATGTGTTTTTGTTAGAGTTTTGTGTATAAAATCCAGTCTCCTTCTCCTACATAAAAAAAAAAAAAAAAAAAAAAAAAAATGCATGAACCTTAAAAAATGCGCCAAGAATGCGTAACAAATTCACACTGTGAAAACGCATCATGCTGCAGCAGCACTAGTGTGAATCAAGACTTAATTGTGTTTTTATTGTGTCGCAGACAAAATTCTTCTGGGGCGATCTGCAACAAATTCATATAAACCTTAGTGACAGTTACATGAAATCGGACGTGTCGTTTGTCGCACTACTGTGAGACAGACTTCTAACCAGTATCTACAACTCCCTTTATGGATTTCTCAGCTTGTGTGTACATAACCTAAATATTTACTACCCGTAGCACAAATATACTACAACAGTACACACACTGAAAGCTGTAGCTGTGCAGAAGCAAATAGATTACCGATAAAGGCGAGACCAACAATAACGTCTTCTCTGATTCCTGGTCGTACACCTTGATCTTATAACTAAACTGACTACATGAAAGACCGAACTACCTACATGACAGTCTGTCAACGTTTAGAAAGCCGTGAAACAAAACAACAAAAAAAAAAAAAAACTCAACTTCAGCTCACGAGACAAACAATTGTCAGGCTGTCAAATCTTCCAAAGCTAAAATCCTGCACGATGTAATCACAGCACATTGTTGGCAGGTGTGCTGACAATCACCGAGGACAAAACCTTTATTTATTTTGACCTATTCCTAAAAGATTACTAAACTTTTGTCAGGCTCTATGACACCAACAGTGCTGGTGTTGCTCGGCGTAGCGTCTAATGTGACACACAAGTCAGGCATTTACTTCCAATGATAACATTCATCCTGTTAGGGCTTAGCACTAAGCCTCCCTTGGCTAAACTTTCAGGAAAAAAGAGCTGGGATCATTAGCTATTGCTAATGATCACAGCAGAGGAACAGTACACTAAAAAAACAGCAGTGAGCGGCAAGATGTAAAGATGGCCACATAGAGAGCTGAGATGACAGTACATACCAGGCAGGTGAGATGACAGTACATACATACCAGGCAGGTGAGATGACAGTACATACATACCAGGCAGGTGAGATGACAGTACATACCAGGCAGGTGAGATGACAGTACATACATACCAGGCAGGTGAGATGACAGTACATACCAGGCAGGTGAGATGACAGTACATACCAGGCAGGTGAGATGACAGTACATACCAGGCAGGTGAGATGACAGTACATACAGGCAGGTGAGATGACAGTACATACATACCAGGCAGGTGAGATGACAGTACATACAGGCAGGTGAGATGACAGTACATACATACCAGGCAGGTGAGATGACAGTACATACCAGGCAGGTGAGATGACAGTACATACATACCAGGCAGGTGAGATGACAGTACATACATACCAGGCAGGTGAGATGACAGTACATACCGGGCAGGTGAGTTGACAGTACATACAGGCAGGTGAGATGACAGTACATATAGGCAGGTGAGATGACAGTACATACCAGGCAGGTGAGATGACAGTACATACATACCAGGCAGGTGAGTTGACAGTACATACAGGCAGGTGAGATGACAGTACATACAGGCAGGTGAGATGACAGTACATACATACCAGGCAGGTGAGTTGACAGTACATACAGGCAGGTGAGATGACAGTACATAACGGGCAGGTGAGATGACAGTACATACATACCAGGCAGGTGAGATGACAGTACATACAGGCAGGTGAGATGACAGTACATACCGGGCAGGTGTGTGCAGGGCTCCAGGACAAGTGCAGTCCAGGTACAAGCTGTTGCTCCTCTCCTCTGCAGTTAGTGTTTATTTAAACCAGGACTTTCAGCTGTAACAGTTTCGGTTTTGGCCAGATCCAGAATAAGCCTACAAGGAGCAGGAAGAGAGACACAGGCAGTCAGTGAAGAGACAGGAATTTCAGCTGCTACTGTTCTCAGAGCATTGAGCTATTTCCAGCCAAAGCAGACGGGTTTGTCTGCAATCAGCCAGTGCACACAGAGACCTCCCTTTCTTCCTCTCCAGGGGCCACCTATCACACGGGCCCTTCACCGGCACATTAATACTGAAGGAAGCACAGCGTGCGTGCCAGTCTGGGTCACTTTTCAGGACAAGGCGATGACATAGAGGGACGCTAGCTGATAGCAGCACAGGACGGTGTCAGGTAGAAGTGACACAAATCCATGGAGGCATAGTGATGGGGAGAACTCTACTATAACTCTTATCACCAGTCCTCCTCTATACATATCTTACACTTGGCACTGGACCAGTCTCCCATTATAGTGTAATAAAGATTCCTCTGAGCCCCCAGCGAGGGGCACTACATGTAAAGCAACCATGGCGCTGACCATACCCGATTAGTTTTCTATTGGAACGTTTATACGAAATTCTGAAAAATCATTCGCCCCTTTCACACTTGTGTGACTTATCATGCAACTTGGGACTGCAAAGTCGCATGACAAGTCGTACCCCATTATTTCCAATGAGTACCATTCATATCTGTGCGACTTCAAGTTGCAGCCCCTGCACTACTTTGGTCCGACTTTGAGGTGACTTAGACCTCAAGATTACACATGCAGATTGCTTCAAATCGCATCAAAGTCGTGGCAAAGTTGCATGAGCGCACAAGTGTGAAAGGGGCCTTAAGGCTATGTTTCCACTAGTGCGTCCCCAAAGTCGCGTGATTTTGCCGCGATTTTTTACCGCGATTTTACCGCGACTTTTTACCGCGATTTGAAGCAATGCCTGTATCTATGGACCTCAAGTCGCATCAAAGTGGGACCAAAGTAGTGCAGGGACTACTTTGAAGTCGCTGCGACTTGAAGTCGCACAGATATGAACGGTACTCATTGGAAATCATGGGATACAATTTGTCATGCGACTTTTCAGTCCCAAGTCGCATGAAAAGTCGCACTAGTGGAAACAGAGCCTAAGGCTACGCTTCCACTATTGTGACCCCAAAGCCACGCGATTTAGGGTACGACTTTGATGCAACTTTACAGTCTCTGGATCAAAGTCGCATCAAATTAGTGCAGGAACCTTTTCAAAGTCGCTGCAACTTTAAGTCGCATAGATGGAAACGGGTGCCATTGAAATCAATGGGCTGTGACTTGTCATGCAAATTTATGTGTCTAAAGTTGTATGACAAGTCGCACTAGTGGAAACGGAGCCTTAGACCCCATACACACTATTCGATTTTCTGCAGATTTTTGTCTTCAGATTTACCAAAACCATATAATATGAGGTCAAACCTTAAGAATTTCAATTTGTATGCAATCAGGCAGGTCCTTGTACTACATGGATTTGGTAAATCTGAAGACAAAAATGTGCAGAAAATCTAATAGTGTGTATGGGGTCTTACTAATTTACTAATCGTGCGACACTGTACCCAAATACAATTGATGGCCTTTTTTTTCCCCCTACATATTGAGCTTTCTGTTCTGTATTTGTTTTTTTTTCAATTAAATTCGTTTTATTATTTTTTGACATTGACAACATTACAGACAGATGATACAAACAACATTCCATATAACAAAACAATACAACATAACCCCCCCCCCCCCCAAAAAAAAACAGTTAGGGCTCTTTCACACGGGGCAGATCAGTCATGATCCGCCCCGTGAACACCCGCTTGCCGATCCCCACTGAGCAGGAAGATGACAGGTCCACGGACCTGTCAGAGTGCCGCTCTCCCCTATGGGGGATCGGATGATGACGGACCGTAGAGTCCGTCATCACCCAATCCGATCCGAAAATGGATGGAAAAGTAGGGTTTTCCTCCGTTACACTTTTTCGGATCAGAGCGGGTCGGATGTCAGCGGACGTTCATCCGCTGACATCCGCTATTCCATAGGGATACATGTATGCCCGTTTTTCATCCGATAAACGGAAGGATGAAAAACGGACATACGGATCGTCTATGTGAAAGAGCCCTTAATGTGATGGAGAGAGAGAGACAAGAGGCAAAGAGTGAAGGATATTATCCCCTTCAGGGATAGGGCCAATATCTTGTTCCCACCCAGCCCTGGTGCGAATGGGAAAATTAAATAGGAACTTATCTAACAGCGCCCTATATGTCACAGAGGTAAGACCGTTAGTTGACCTTGCTTGTACTATCTTATCCAAAACAGGAGTAGAAGAAAAGAGTATGTCAGCTGAAGAAAATTGTGTAGAGCGTTCTGATCTGTATTTGATCAACTCTGCATTTTTTATTTTTTGTGCTATAAACAGAAAAACGCAGACGATTTTGAAAAAAACAAAACAAAAAACAACAGCACAATCTACCCTTCTTTAACCACTTCAGCTTCGGAAGATTTACCCCCCTTCATGACCAAGCCATTTTTTGCGATAAGATACTTCATTACTTTAACTGACAATTGCATGGTCGTGTGACGCTGTATCCAAACAAAATTGATGTGCTTTTTTTCCCCACAAATAGAGCTTTCTGATCTGTATTTGATCAACGCTGCGTTTTGTTTTTTGTTTTTTTTTGTGCTATGAACAAAAAAAGACAGAAGATTTTGAAAAAAAAACAAAAAAAAAAAACCAATATTTTTTACTTTTTGCTATAAAACACAAAAAGATAAATAAAAGATAAATAAAATAAATAAAAAGATGTATAAAATCAATTTAGGCAAATATGTATTCAGCTACACATTTTTGGTAAAAAAAAAAAAAAAAAGAAAATCCCAGTAAGGCCCCTTTCACACGAGGCGGACTCCGCTTCCACGGAGCCCGCCTCAGTCCGCCGGCTCAGCGGGAGATCTCTCCGTTGATCTCCGCTGAGCCGGCGGATGACAGGTCCCTCTCTGCTCACTGAGTGGGGAGGGGCTTCTCAGGCGCCGCTGCTGCCTATGGAGGGATCGGATGAAAACGGACAGCATGTCCGTTTTCATCAGATCTCATCCGATCCGCCAGCGACTGATCCGGACGTAAGGCTATCCGTCTGCTTTTTGCAGATCGGACCGCTGACATCCATCGCTCTATAGGCTAACATGGAGTGCCCGTTCAGGTCCGCCATCAATACTGACAGGCGGACCTGAACGGTCCGATCGTGTGAAAGGGGCCTTAGGCTTTACACCAATGCGTTTTTTCATGCTTTTTGCACAAACGCAGGACTTTTATTTACATGGGTTCCTATGGAACACATTCACATCAATGCATTTTTGTACCTCTGTGTTTTTGGAGAGGGTCAGGGACTTTTTTAAATGCAAAACTGTGCTTTTTTTGCATTTTTGGTTCAATAGACTTCAATGGAGAAGATGCAGAAAAGCATGCAGTGAGTTTTACTGGGATTTTGCCACGATTTGCGTTTTTTAATTTGCACAACAAAAATCACGGCAAAATCGACATTAAGAACCTAAAAAAAACCCAGCAAAAAGCTCTGCAGAAATGCTCAAAAGCAAACTGCATAGGTGTGAATGGAGCCTAAGCTTATATTTATTTATTGGTTGGCACAAAAGTTAAAGTGTCTACAAACTATGGAATATTTTTATGGAATTTTTATTTATTTACTTTTGCTATTGATGGAGGCGATCAGCGACTTACAACGAGACTGCGATATTGTGGCGGACAAATTGGACATCAAGTGACACTTTTGGGGGACCAGTGACATTATTACAGTGATCAGTGCTAAAAAAAATATGCACTGTCACTGTACTAATTACACTGGCTGGGAAGGGGTTAATGTCAGGGGTGATCAAAGGGTTAAATGTGTGCCTAGCCAGTGTTTGTGTACTATGTAGGAGGTGCTTTTACTAGTGGAAGACATGGATCCTTGTCCCTTCTTTGCAGGAGAACACAGGATCCTTGCCTTCCCTACTGACAGAACGGCAATCTGCCTTGTTTACATAGGCAGACTGCCATTCTGCCTCTGTAAGGATGATCAGCAAATCTGTGCAGACATCGAGTCTGCGGTATAATCACAGCAGGAGCGAGTCGCCGTCGACGTGCATTCGCCCCAGCTACCCGGAAGTGCGGGATCACGTATGTATACGTGATCCTGCACCAAGTGGCTCCCCTGTAGCAGTAAAACTACTATAGGGCGGTCGTGAAGTGGTTGTTACTAAGCCCAGGACCTTGCATTCACTATATTTGGTCTCCCACAGTACACAGAACATGGAAATGCAATTATTTTACTGAATATAAACTGCTAAATACCTTTTCTCATCAAGTTTTCATTCTACTCGGACTGTCCTATGAGGCTGCAGGACCCCTGACCCTCTGTCTGGGCAGTGCTAATTGGCCCTGTGCTGATCAAATGCACCCTCCCAAGAAAAAAAAAAAAAACTCTTTAGCAATACACACCAAACTGAGCATGTGCAGAGTGCTCCCAAGGCTCTGTACTATTAGAAGATGGGGACAGTGGAAGAAGGTGGAGGATCAGAAAAGACAGGATCAAACAGCCTTTTTACACACTGCGCAGGATTAAACCCTAAGGTTCCACAGTAAGTATAACAAGCACGCTTTACTGCATATACAGGCTGATTTTACTGTTGTAGGTTTAGTAACACTTTAGGTCAACTCATTTCGTTCGAAGGCGCTTAACCACTTGACAACTAAGCCTTTTCTGACACTTTTTGGAAGTAAAAATCAGTATTTTTGCTAGAAAACTACTTAGAACCCCCAAACATTATATATACACACACACACACACACACACACATTATATATATATATATATATATATATATATATATATTTAGCAGAGACCGTAGAGAATAAAATGGCAATCGTTGCAATTTTTTATGTCACATGGTATTTGCGCAGTGGTTTATCAAACGCAATTTTTTAGGGGAAAAAATACACTTTAATGAATTTTAATGTAAAAAAATAATAATATTTAACCCAATTGTTTGGTAAAATATAAAAGATGATGTTGCGCCAAGTAAATAGATACCTAACATGTCACGCTTTAATATTGTGCATGCTTGTGGAATGGCAACTACGATACTTAAAAATGTCCATAGGTGACGCTTTAAACATTTTTACAAGTTGCCTGTTTAGAGTTACAGAGGAGGTCTAGATCTAGAATTATTGCTATCACTCTAACATTCATGGCAATACCTCACATGTGTGGTGCAAACACTGTTTACGACTCAGCTATGCGCCCGCTTCTACGCGGGGGCACGTTAAATTTTTTTTTCTTATTTATTTTATTTTTTATTTTTACACTGTCCTCTAAATTTTTCTGTCCCTTTTTTTTTTTTTGATCACTTTTATTCCTATTACAAGGGATGTAAACATTCCTTGTAATAGAACTACAAGTAATAGAAATAAGTGCTGACATGTTCTCTTTATGGAGAGATCTGGGGTCAGTAAGACCCCAATTCTCTCCTCTACCTTTAAAAGCAAAAGATCAAAAACATTTTCATAGAGGTGATCAGAGATGATCTGGTCTCTGGTCACCTCTGTGGCCAGCCACATGAACTGTTGGCATGACGGTAAAAAGGTAAAAAGGGTAAGCCCGAGAAAAACGACCCCTCCCGCTGCTTCTGGAAGCGATCCAGCAACTAATTAGTTGCTCAGACCACTTTCAAAAGAAAGGCAATTGAAGGCTGAAAAAAAAAATACCCGGGTTATAGCTGATAGCTTCAAACATAACCCTGGTAAACCACTTGCAAGCCACAACGTATACATACAGTATCTCATGAAAGTGAGTACACCCCTCACATTTTTGTAAAATTGTTATTATATCTTTTGATGTGATAACACTGAAGAAATGATACTTTGCTACAATGTAAAGTAGTGAGTGTACAGTTTGTATAACAGTGTCAATTTGCTGTCCCCTCAAAATAACTCAACACACAGCCATTAATGTCTAAACCGCTGGCAACAAAAGTGAGTACACCCCTAAGTGAAAATGTCCAAATTGGGCCCAAAGTGTCAATATTTTGTGTGGCCACCATTATTTTCCAGCACTGCCGTAACCCTCTTGGGCATGGAATTCACCAGAGCTTTACAGGTTGCCACTGGAGTCCTCTTCCACTTCTCCATGATGACATCCCAGAGCTGGTGGATGTTAGAGACCTTGCGCTCCTCCACCTTCAGTTTGAGGATGCCCCACAGATGCTCTATAGGGTTTAGGTCTGGAGACATGTTTGGCCAGTCAATCACTTTTAGCCTCATCTTCTTTAGCAAGGCAGTGGTCGTCTTGGAGGTGTGTTTGGGGTCGTTATGTTGGAAAACTGCCCTGCGGCCCAGTCTCTAAAGAGAGGGGATCATGCTCTGCTTCAGTATGTCACAGTACATGTTGGCATTCATGGTTCCCTCAATGAACTGTAGCTCCCCAGTGCGGCAGCACTCAATGTCCTTAGTCTGCTTGTCTTCAGCAAACTGTTTGCAAGCTTTCTTGTGCATCATCTTTAGAAGAGGCTTCCTTCTGGAACTACAGCCATGCAGACCAATTTGATGCAGTGTGCGGCGTATGGTCTGAGAGCTAACAGGCTGACCCCCCCACCCCTTCAACCTCTGCAGCCATGCTGGCAGTTTCAGGATCTTGGCAATCTTCTTATAGCCTAGGCCATCTTTATGTAGATCAACAATTCTTTTTTTCAGATCCTCAGAGAGTCCTTTCCCATAAGGTGCCATGTTGAACTTCCAGTGACCAGTATGAGAGAGTGAGAGCGATAACACCAAATTTAACACACCTGCTCCCCATTCACACCTGAGACCTTGTAACACTAACGAGTCACATGACACCAGGGAGGGAAAATGGCTAATTGGGCCCAATTTGGACATTTTCACTTAGGGGTGTACTCACTTTTGTTGCCAGTGGTTTAGACGTTAATGCCTGTTTGTTGAGTTATTTTGAGGGGACAGCAAATTTACACTGTTATACAAGCTGTACACTCATTACTTTACATTGTAGCAAAGTGTCATTTCTTCAGTGTTGTCACATGAAATGATATAATAACAATTTTACAAAAATGTGAGGGTTGTACTCACTTTTGGGAGATACTGCACATATTGCGGTCAGCAAGTGGCTATAGAATAAGTACACCTTTGGGAGCATGTTACATGTTACGTTACACCCATAATATTTAGGCCCCTTTTGCACAGGCTTTCCGATCAGGGGCGCCTGTCAGTTTTTCAGGCGGACCTGATCGGACGCTCCATTCGCTCCTATGGAGTGGTGGGCATCAGCCGCTATCCAATCCGATCCTGTCCATGAAATCCAGACGGATGGTGACCCTATTTTCCATCCGGCTGGCGGATCAGATGGGATCAAATGAAAACAGACAAGCGGTCCGTTTTCATCCGATCTCCCCATAGAGGAGAGTGGGACTCTGACAGGTCCATCTCAGCACTGTGAGCGGAGACAGACCTGTCATCTGCCTGCTCAGCGGAGCGATCCCCCGCTAAGCAAAGCAGAGTCCGTCGGGTGGATCGCCCATATGAAAGGGCCCGTAGGGTGTAATGTGTAACATGCTCCAGCAGTCTCCAGCAGCCCTTCATTGATCTTCCTGCTATTCAGTAAGGCAGGCCATACATTAAGCTACTTTTTTTTTTTCAACCACGGGTTTCCTCACCATCAGAATACAATGCTTAGCCGGCAGCAGTAATTGCATGAAAAACACCCAACAGACTAGTTCTTTATTTCTTTATCAGTTAAGCGGGTAAAAGGTCTGGAGTTGATCCTGAGTGTGGTATTTGCATCTATTGCAATGAACCTACATCATGCTTTCAAAGGAGTTGTTCATGCAAGTGAAACAAGCCATTGTAAGGCTTCAAAAACTAAACAAATCCATGAAAGAGATAGCAGCAACTTTAGTAGTGGCGAAATCAACTGTTTGGTACATTCTGAGGAAAGAAGAATGCACTGGTGAGCTCAGCAACATAAAAAGGCCTGGATGTCCACCGAAGACAACAGTGGTGAATGATCGCAGGATCCTCTCTATGGTACAAAAAAACCCATTCACAACATCCAGACAACTGAAGGACACTCTCCAGGAGGTGGGCATATCATTGTCAAAGTCTACAATCAAGGGAAGACTTCACAAGGGCAAATACAGAGGGTTCACCACAAGGTGCAAACCATTCATAAGCCTGAAAAATAGAAAAGCCAGATTAGACTTTGCCAAAAAACATCTAAACAAAGCCAGGCCAGTTCTGGAAAAACATTATTTGGACAGATGAAACTAAGATTAATCTGTACCAAAATGACGGGAAGAAAAAAGTGTGGAGAAGGCTTGGAACAGCTCATGATCCAAAGCATACGTCATCTGTAAAACATGGTGGAGGCAGTGTGATGGCATGGGCATGCATGGCTTCCAGTGGCACTGGGTCACTGGTGTTTATTGATGATGTGACAGAAGCTGTCGAATTAATTCTGCAGTGTTTAGAGATTGTCAGGCCAGATTCAGCCAAATGCAGCAAAGTTGATTGGATGGCGCTTCACAGTACAGATGGACAATGATCCAAAACACACTGCAAATGCAACCCAGAAGCTTTTGAAGGAAAAGAAGCAGAATATTTTGCAATGGCCGTGTCAATCACCTGATCTAAACCCTTTTGTGCATGGATTTCACTTGCTGAAGGAAAAGCTAAAAGCAGAAAGACAGCTACAGTTAGAGCCTGAAAAAGCATCAGGAAGGAGGAAAGGTCTTTGGTAATGTCATGGGTTCTGGACTTCACGCAGTCATTGCCAGTAAAGGATTCTCAACAAAAAAATAGAAAAAAAGAACATCTTATTTATGATTATATTCATTTGTCCAATTACATTTGAGCCCCTGAAAATAGGGGGCTGTGTATAAAAATGGTTGCAGTTCCAAAAATTTGTACTTGATATTTATGTTCAACCCCTTGAATTAATGCTGAAAGTCTGCACTTCAAAATCATTTGGATTGTTTCAATTTCATTTTATTCTGGTGGCATACAGAGCCAAAAGTATGAAAATTGTGCCCGTGTCCAAATATATATGGACCTAACTGTAGGTTCACTTTAAACACCTCTGGAACTGATATTTGATAAGTTTCCATTACGCTCCCAACTGCTCTAGTTTCCCTGCCTATAAAAACCCACTACTTTGCAGGAGAGATGTTTCCAACATGTCTGTTAACATTGTTACAGATTCATAAACATCTTACTAGGGCATTTTTTCAGCAGGAACACGGGAGAACGCAGTTCTGCTACCTCCAGAACTGAATGTATGTAATGGCAAGGGGTTCTGGGGTGTTCTGGAGGGTCTATTGATGCTGGCTGCTGGGGAATCTATTGTTGCTGGAGGGGATCTATTTTTGTGGAGGAAGGGGGTCTATTGTTGCTGGGGAGGTTTTCTGGTGCTCGTGGGGGATCTATTGTAGCTGGGGGGGGGGGGGATTGTTGCTGAGAGGGATCTAATGTTGAGGGAGGAGTCCTTGTTGCTGACTGCTGGATGGTCTATTGATGCTGGCTGCTGGGAAAGCTATTATTGCTGGAGGGGATCTATTTTTGTAGGGGGTCTATTGTTGCTGGGGGACAGGGGTCTTTGTTGCAGGTGGGGGATCTATTGTTGCTGGGGGTGGGTCTTATGTTGCAGGGGGTCAATCGTTGTTGGGAGGGATCTACTATTGAGGTAAGGGTCTAATGTTGCTGGCTGTTGGGAGTCCAGTGTTGCTGGGGTGTCAATTGTTGCTAGACCTATTTTACTGCCTTTCTTGTTATTATTAACAAATGCCATACAAAATACTTAACACCACAAAATGATACTTGGTTCTCTATTCTCTAAAAGGGGTGGTACTGGGAGGTGGGTAAGAGGTGGAATAAAGGAATGGTGCTTGGAGGTGGGTAGGGGGTGGAGTCAGGGGGTGACACAGAAGGGAGGAGTTCCTGCACCTATTCTCTTAGAAAAAAAGCCCTGCACCTTACCAATAATTACATGAATTTCTTGCAAGTTCTGCCATTTGTTGCCATACTGAGCGTATTTGTGACGCTCTTTATGAATTCCAGGGATCATGGTTGGTTTAATAATGGAATTGGGAACTATGCAAAATTAATCTTCACTTAGCTTAGGGTTCCTTCACACCACAGCAAGCAGTTATAATATCGGTTAGGGCTCGTTTACACTTGCAGTCAGGAGACACTAAAAACAGGTGGTTGGGCTTCTGACAGCCCTGCTTGCAAGTAGGTGGACAGATACACTCCCCAGCTACTTTATTAGGTACACCTTACTAGTACTGGGTTGGGCCCCATTTTGCCTGCAGAATTGCCTTAATTCTTTGTGGCATAGATTGAACAAGGTGTTGGAAACATTCTTCAGAGATTTTGGTCCATATTGACATGATAGCATCACACAGTTGCTGCAGATTTGTTGGCTGCATATCCATGATTTAAATCTCCCATTCCACCAAACCTCAAAGGTGCTCTATTGGATTACGATCTGGTGGTCAGCAACAATACTCAGATAGGCTGTGACATTTAAACGATGCTCAATTGGTACTAAGGGGCCCAAAGTGTGCCAAGAAAATATCCCTCATACCATTACACCACCACCAGTCTGAACCATTGATACAAGGCAAGATGGTTCCATGCTTTCATGTTGTTTACACCAAATTCTGACCCTACCATCTGAATGTTGAAGCTGAAATCAAGACTCATCAGACCAGGCAACGTTTTTCCAATCTTCTATTGCCCGATTTTGGTGAGCCTGTGTGAACTGTAGCCTCAGGTTCCTGTTCTTAGCTGGCAGGAGTGGTACCCGGTGTGGTCTTCTGCTGCTGTAGCTCATCTGCTTCAAGGTTCGATGTGTTGTTGTATTGAGTGGTTATTTGAGTTACTGTTGCCTTTCTATCATCTCGAACCAGTCTGCCCATTCTCCTCTGACATCAGCAAGGCATTTTTGTCCACACAGCTGCCGCTCACTGGATATTTTCTCTTTTCTGGACCATTCTCTGTAAACCCTACAGATGGTTGTGCGTGAAAATCCCAGTAGATCAGCAGTTTTTGAAATACTCAGACCAGCCCGTCTGACACCAACAACCATGCCACATTCAAAGTCGCTTAAACCCCCTTTCTTCCCCATTCTGATGCCCGGTTTGAACTTCAGCAAGTCATCTTCACCACGTCTAGATGCCTAAATGGATTGAGTTGCTGCCATGTGATTGACTGATTAGCAATTTATGTTACCAAGCAATTGAATGGGTGCACCTAACAAAGTGGCTGGTAAGTGTATTTTGTTTCAGATATGATCTATCAGATCAAGAAAATGTGCAGTGTAGTGTGAAACCTTCTATTCAAACGAAATTCAGTTGGGTACAGCTGCACAATCCACAGCTATTGGTATACAACTGTAGTGCGGATTTACACAGGGCTGGCCGCTGACATTAGAAAATTATTAGCAGATCTGACACTTTCTCATCTCTTCATTACCCAAGCATCAGAATCTGTATAAAAATGGCTTGTCTAATTGTATAATGTCACCTGGACTACGCCTACAAGGATGATTCAATCTTTTTGCTATTGAGACACTTAACCTTTTGTTACCCATTATCTGTTTAGCAGAGCATTGATTTTAATGTGCTGCATATAATATAACTGCCAAGCAGGTAATCAGTAGCAAAGTGATTTAATTGCCTACGGAGCCCTGGGCTTTGATTCCTGTACAAATATCGTATAAGAATTGAGAAATTTCTACAGAAATGTAACTGCCCCCCCCCCCTTTATTTTGCTCCAATATAGAAGTAATATACTGATTTTCCACCTGATCTTACCTCTATAAAAACGTTTTATGGACTATCAAATTCACAACCTTTGGAACTGACTGTTTCCTACGCACAGCGGCAATTTATGTTAGGAGGACCCAGCAGAACATTATTCATGGTAGAAGAAGGTTATTGTTGTACGCTGCCCATTTAGTTGTCTAAATATTCATCTACATTTATAGATATTCACATTTTTCAGAGAGGACTAAATATGTTCAAATATGTTTAAAAGGTTTGGGGGGTGTTATTGTATACATATGTATTTTCTGAATGTTTTTTCAGAAAGCAGGTTACTTGGTGCTATTTGGTAATGTGAAGTTCATTGATGTATACTTGTGTTCATTTCAAATATCCAGGAGAAGCTGTGTTCGTTATTGGATGAGTCCACTTCACACTTTATCAAGGAGCTTTACAGACATTTTTTATTTCTTATTAAGGGGCTAAACAGACAATTTTTAGGCGCTCCATTGTTCTCATTCACACAAGAGAGTGATCAACCTCCCATAATGCTGTGATTTAAAGCAGAAATTATTAACATTTATTCTCTGCATTGATCTGAATAGGAGTAGGAGATAAATTGCTCAACTATTGCCCATTTAGAAGATTCAGGTTTACTCCTGTGAGGTTAGTGCGTATGTGTATGTTTAAAAAAATAACATAGCAATTCGGCCAGTGAAAGTGCATGTACTTTAATAGTGGCAAACAAACATATTAGGATATTAGGCTTTTTCTTGTGCTGTTTTAATCTTTTGCATCAATTTATGGGCGGCACGGTGGTGTGGTGGATAGCACCTTCGTCTAGCAGTAAGAAGGGTCACTGGTTCGAATCCCAACCATGACACTACCTGCCTGGAATTTGCATGTTCTCCCTGTGTCTGCATGGGTTTCCTCTGGGTACTCCGGTTTCCTCCCACACTCCAAAGACATGCTGGTAGGTTAATTGGATCCTGTATAAATTGTCCCTAGTATGTATGAATGTGAGTTAGGGACCTTAGATTGTAAGCTCCTTGAGGGTAGGGACTGATGTGAATGTACAATGTATATGTAAAGCGCTGCGTAAATTGATGGCGCTATATAAGTACCTGAAATAAATAAAATAAAAATTTTAAACAGAAAATACTGCATATGACCATTAGATGGTGCAAAGCATTATTCCTATGGCCTACTGGTGGGTAGATGTGGTATTTTCTGTTCTAACTCAATGAAAAACATTAAAGCTGGGTTCACACCGCAGCATGGAGCGGCTCACAGCTGGGGTCCGGTGCGTCCCCGTTCACCGTTTCAGGTCCGAATTCAGCCTGATTTTTTGGCTGAATTCGGACCTAAGATGGACCAGAAGATGCACGGCACTCCTGTGCAATTCGCACCGAACCCACTCCATAAAGAGCCCGGTCACAATCTCCTGACATGCGAACTGGATGCGGTCACTAGTGTGAACCCAGCCTTAAGAGCACTAGAAATAGCATAATTCGCACAGAACGATTGTACATGCACTTTCACTGGTAGGACTGCTATGTAAATCTTTTATAAACAATCTCCAGCAGTGGCACTAAATGGTGATTTTTGCACTGGAGGATTTGTAGCTTTCAGAAGACCTGGGGCCATTTTATTTCACCTAACGAAAGCAAATTTTAGCAAATCTGTCCCTCTGTAAGCAACTCCAAAAGCTACTAAAATGCTCTCCATATTGTGTTCTCCAAGGGAATATTACATGAAACCTCAGCTAAACCCAGGAACCGGGATTTCATTTAGGCTGGATTTACACCTATGGGTTTGCAGCAATGCAGGTTAAAGCTCACATTTTAACATGCATTACTGCAATGTACTACATCGCACTGGGAATGTGAGTTGCAGCGTGTTGCTATTTATTCTGAAAGGCACCCTAGTGCACGCACATACACGGTGCACACAAATGCACCTGCACTTCCGTGCACCACACTATATAAATCTGCATGTGTTGCATTGGGTTGTCAAAAAAACATTGCATGGTTTTTCATTCAATGAGGCTTTTAAGGGCCCACTGAAAGGGCTGCCTTAACACACTTTCCTGACGCCAACATGGCAGCCTACATATGATTTAGCTCCGCCCCTATATCCATCCACAGGACCTGTTTAGCTCTATAAAAGTCTGACAGAGCTACCTCCCCCCATTCTCCTTTTTGTCCTCAAAGATCAACACCTGCAGACCGTTACACTCAGGATAAACTCTTACCTGCCAACTATGTCAGAGTCCGTCTGAGTTCAAGCCTCTCCCAGCACGCAGTCCCACATCTTGGGCTGCTGAATGCACCAACAAGGTGGGGAACCCCTTCTAGTGGTCTTTTGGGGTTGAGGTGTTCTCTAATCAGAGACGACAATCCTCTTGTGGCATGCCTGCTTTGGAGTCTGGATCCAGCAGCTGGGACTGCATGATGCCTTCTCTCCTATGGAACTCTTTCCAGGTCTGTCAATCTCTATAAAACATTTTTTTTCTTTTTCTTGCTGTCATGTCTCTAAAGACCCCATACATACTGTGCAGCTTTTGTTGTCTCATTTCCTTTAGATTTTCCGGGACTGTGTAGTGCAGGGGCCTGCCTGATTGCATACAAATTGAGGCTCTTAAGGTTTGACATCATATTGTGTGGTTTTGGTAAATTTGAGGGAAAAAATCTGCAAAGGATTGCATGATGTGTAGCCAGCTTAAAAGTGTCCTTTTGTGTGTATGTATTACTAGAGGATGGGGGGGGGGGGGGTTGCCCAGATTTCTTTTATTTAAATTTGTTTCTCTTTGCCAGAAAAAAAAAAGGGGGGGTATATATGTATTTTTTTTACCCTCTCTCTCTCTGTTGCCATGCAGTCCCCCTTGCACCTTTCGGTTCTTCCGCCAGCATGAGCCTAACACCACATAATAAAGACCATCGCAATACCAGGTAAGGGACAACTTTGGGTATGTAAGATGTGGGAAAAAGAGTGCATTATGCCTGGACGAATGTGCCTTCTTGTCTATTGCAGACCCGGTCGCTCACACTCCCGCTCTAGGAGGTCCAGAGGCCCTCTGGATAGTCAGGATTTTTCCAGGGCAGAAAGTGACTCCTCCAGTCCCGACAGGCCCCAGTACAAAGGGCGCAAATGTACGCTTAAGAGAAAGCACACAGCTTCTCCCGTGAGGGCTCAGTGCCTGAAAGGCAAATGTTGGTCATGTGGAAGAATGTGACACGTACGATGGAAGACTCTTCCTGCTTTTGCAATATCCTTTATAGAAGCATTGACATGAACTTAAGAGTTTTTTTACCTTGCGGTAGTTGGTGCTTGTAAGCCCGCCGTTGCTTAACATCCGTAGCAAGCGATATGCAAGTGTGGGTGCAGAACTTGGAGTATGCAATCAAAAAACAGCTGCCAAAAGAAAAAAATCATTAAGACTCTTGATGAAATAAAACTCTCTGCGGACTTTGCAGGTGAGGTAGCTATAGACCTCATTCAATGGTCCTCAAGAGCTATGCTCAGCTCAGTCACAGCCAAAAGAGCATTGTGGCTAAAACCCTGGGAAGCCGACCCATCCTCATAGTAGAATTGCTGTAAACTGCCTTTTGATGTGAAGTGCTGTTTGGCCAAAAAACTGGAGACTACCATCTCCAGGGTTACAAGAGGCAAATCATGTCTTCTGCCCCTGGATTGAAGGTCCAGACGCTAGAGGGGGCAACCATCCAGAGAAGCGCCAAACAGGTACCTGGATTTTGGAGGCTGTTGCCCATCCAAGGACTCTAGAAGGAGTTGGAGGGGTACACAGTCAACCTTCATAAGATCACAGAGAGCTAAGGCCCTTGCGGCTCCCTCAGATACCCAGAAGCCCTTTTAACGCCAGGCCCGCCCAGGAGGCAGTTGGAGCCAGGCTGCTCAAAGGGCCCAGTTCTCCACCAGAGGTGGAACTGACCATGACATTGGCACAACAATATCTCCCAGATTTGAGGGCCATATCTCTTACAAGCAGTCAGAACTTAGAAGCAGATCGCCTATCCAGAAAATTCAAGGATCCCAACAAATTGTCCCTTCACCCCGATGTGTTCAAACAGATCATCCACGAGTGGGGATGTCCGCAACTGGATTTTTCTGCGTCATCAACCAACTGCAAGGTGAGCTGGTTCCTCTCCCGCCACCCTCATCCATTAGTGGAGGGGACGGACGCCTTGACCCATCCTTGGGTTGCGCAACTGGCCTATGCCTTCCCTCCAATTTCTTTAATCCTGAAATTCCCGAGGAGATTGTTGACAGAGAATTTGACAGTCATCACAGTATTACCTTACTGGCCTCGCAGACCACGGTTTTCTCTGGCAATGGATCTCAGTGTGTGACCACCGATCACTCTGCCGGTGACTCCTCATCTCCAGTTGCAAGGAGATATCCTACATCTGCAACCATCACGACTGGCCTTAGCGGCTTGGAGATTGAAAGGCAGGGGTTACAAGAGTTAGGATGTTCTCCAGAGGTTATTGGAACTTTACAGAGTTCTAGAAAGGGGTCAACCAATGCCATCTACTCCAGAATATGGAATAGGTTCAAGAGATTTGCAGCTGGACGTCCGTTTGACCCTAGTGACCCAAATGTATCTCAAATCCTGGCTTTCCTGCAATGAGGATTGGATTGGGGCTCAGCCTAAGTTCGCTTAAGGTGCAAGTTTCAGCCATCTCGGCTTTTACCCAAAAGAAAGGTGGTTAGAGCTCACTCAACCAGGGCGATGTCGTCTTCTT
This sequence comes from Aquarana catesbeiana, assembly GCF_042186555.1. Classification (NCBI taxonomy): domain Eukaryota; kingdom Metazoa; phylum Chordata; class Amphibia; order Anura; family Ranidae; genus Aquarana; species Aquarana catesbeiana. The sequence continues at coordinate 798,003,406 of NC_133324.1, forward strand.
CTTGGGCAGCACAGGCAGGAGTGTCTCTGGAGGCAGTCTGCAAAGCCTCTAGCTGGTCATCATATCATACATTCTTAAAACACTACAGGGTGCATCCAGCAGCTCTTACTACAGTAGTTTGGGAGGAAAACTATCCAAGCTTCTATGTCTATTGTTAAATAAAGACTTAGTTTGCAGCATTAAACCCTCCCTCTCAAAATCTCATTATTTATCATATGTATGCTGCCATGTTGGCATCAGGAAAATGGAAAATTGTATCAAATACTTACCGTAATATTCCTTTCCTGAAGCCAATACATGGCAGCATATGAACCCTCCCTCTGATCTTTGTGCTTTATACGAAGAATGGGGGAGGTAGCTCTCAATGAGACTTTTTTATAGAGCGAAACAGGTACTGTGGGTGGATATAGGGGCGGAGCTATAGCATATGCATGCTGCCATGTATTGGCATCAGGAAAGGAAAATTACGGTAAGTATTTGATACAATTTTACATTTGAGCAACATAAATGTGTGAAGAGAGCCTTAAGACCTCACACCTATGCGTTGTGGTAAAGGGTGGGAAAAGTAAAATGCATACCAGCTCACCTGCTAAATAAATAGTACAGGTGGCACTAAGAGACTAGATGCAAGCACTGAACATCCACAATTGAATTCCTTGTTGTTTTGTATTTCAGTATGTTGCTGTTAGCAATCAAAGGGTTACCTGGATGTGGGGTGGGACTATGCTCAGTTGTTCTGCACAACTGCAGTATGCACCCACGCAAAACACGAGGCTGTGAAGAAGCTCAAAGGAAACCAGTACTATAATAACGAATCTCCTCTCCTTGGCCCCCGCTTCAACACTGAACATTTAGATTTCCATACTATTCTATTGTTTACCTATTAACATCTAAGCAATGTGCTGTCACTCAACTCTCAGAAAAAATACTGGAGGCTTCTTTGTGCCATGATCGTGCATTTTAGGCCTCAATAGACTTCATTGGGAGCACCTAAAAATGCTTTTGCCCCCTTTCACACATGTGGACTGTTCGTTTCATCAGTTCAGTCAAGGAAAAAATGGATGACGTTTCCCTCGGTTTTTAATTAATTTTTCATCCGTTTTTTCCATCCTTCTTCCTTTTTTTTTTTTTTTTTTTTTACATCCTCCAGCTAGAGTCCTTAACTTGAGTCCTGGAACAATTTTTTTCATGCAAAAACGGACCGTTTGTCCATTTTTGTTCGAACCATTTTTTTAACGGAAGAATAGGGATTTTATCCATTCCAAAAAATGGATGTTGGCGGAAGCTGATGTAAAACGGATGATCATCTATCTACATCCGTTTTTCCATAGAGATGCACTGATGTCTGTTTTTCATCCATCAACGGATGGATGAAAAACAGACTCTAGCCCCTTTCACAGGGGCTGTCCGACCAGGTCCGCCTGTCAGTTTCTCTCCAGACCCTCCAGTCTCTTCTATGGTGTGGCTGATGTCAGCGGACACATGTCCGTTGACACCCACCGCCATCCGTCTGGCAGATCGATCTATTTCCATCCAATTGCCCCATAGAGGGGAGAGGAATGTGTCCATGTCCGCTATGCATAGCGGAGCGGACACGGACCTGTCATCGGCCTGTATCCCCTGCTGAGCAAGTGGATTCTGCTTAGCGGGGGTGCCCGTGTGAAAGGGGCCTATAACTCATGCTTTTCATTCAATTTCACACCTTACAATCATCTTCACCTCAGAGGCACTAGCTTCCCATTGGCTAAAACAAAAATGCTCACGCCTGAAAAGTGCATGTATGAGCACACAAAAAAAAGCCATGAAAAACCAGCCAAAGATGCCAGTGCTCATGTGTGAATGTAGCCTTAAACTACTATTTGCCTGACCTACATACTAATCCAGTGTTTCTCAACTCCAGTCCTCAAGGCGCCCCAACAGGTCATGTTTTCAGGATTTCCCTCATTTGAAATGTCTGTGGTAATAACTAAGGCAGTGAAACTGATCAAATCACCTGTGCAAAATAATGGTTAGCCTGAAAACATGACCTGTTGGTGCGCCTTGAGGACTGGAGTTGAGAAACACTGTACTAATCTAATAGATTCAGCACTTTCTGATATACCGACCAGAAACATGTAGATCAGGAATTCTGACGTTCCTTCCTGCATATTTGTTAGTAGTCAATGAAGATATACAGTAAAAGCTAAAAACAGCCAGGCAAGTAGCATTCTTAGGGGGTCAGTAATTGCAGTACCGGTTTCTTGGTGCAACAAACACCTATGGGGGAATTCATTAAAGCAATACTGACAGCTTTAGGACACTATGGCCCTTTAAAATGACCTGCGCCAGATCCAAAAATCCCTACCACCCGTTTCGGTAACTTTACTGACATATGGAGCAGATTCAGGTAGTTCTTTATATAGTACCACTTTTACAAAGTGGTGCTATTATTGTACCAAACTCAAAAATTAGTACGTCCAGTTTGTAGATAAAGAAAATGGAGGTAATTAAGACCTACTCTAAGTTAGTGTACAGAGACAGGCAGAGTGCCTGTGCCTGTACACAGTGTAGCAGAACGGCATATGTGCTACCGCTACCCTCTCCCTGTCACTGGCGGACAGCCTCCTAGCAGCCAGTATCGTTGCAGTGGACAGTGTCTGATGGGGAAGCTGGGACACCAGTTTCCTGTCAGGTCCACTTTAACCTTGTAATTGACAATAGGCGGAATCTATAGTCAAAAGCAGTGTCTGTGAATCTCCCCAGGTACTAAGCTCCCCGCCATTGCACTGTCCGTATGGATACTCCAGCCTCAGTGTAGGCCCCAGACTCCTGTACCTATTTACAACAGGTACATGAATCTGTCATCCGCACAGATATTTATGATGTGGAGGCAAGTCAGAATTCTAAACAGTATCCTAGAAACTCTTTGTGAATTCCCCCAACTGTACTTGTCTTATACCATTGTTAATTTGGCGCATTGGAAAATGCACTAATATTTACACCACTTAACTGGCCTATTTCTCCAATGTATTGTTAATTTCCCCCAGTATGTTTTTAATTAGTTTAAATATTCCTAACTGCTTGGTGGTTCATTTCATAAAAATAAAAGTACCTGGAGGCCATTTTCCAGTCTAGCCAAATCTTTCCTTATGCACTTTCTACAGACTGTATTTAACACACACCTGAAAGTTATGACGTTTTAACAGCTTGTATTTTGCACTGAATGGCAGCAAAGTCAGCTCCCTCACATTTCTTAAAGGGGCTATGATGGCTACTGCTGTATTTTCAAATGTGGTTTGTTGGGACTGCTTTGTCTTTACCACCTTCAAAACGTTTTTATTTTAACTTTTATATTGATCAATTTAACTAGAAGTGGTTAGCACTTCTGCCTGGTAGCACTAAGGTTGCCGGTTCGAATCCCAACCAAGACACTACCTATGTGGAGTTTGCATGTTCTCCCTGTGCCTGCGTGGGTTTCCTCCAGGTACACCGGTTTCCTCCCACACTCCAAAGACATGCTGGTAGGTTAATTTGCTTGTGTCTAAATTGGCCCTAGTATGTGGATGTATGAATGTTAGTTAGGGACCTTAGATTGTAAGCTCTCTGAGGACAGTGACTGATGTGAATGTACAATATATAGGTGTAAAAGCGCTGCGTAAAATTTTAGGGTTCTATTTAAGTACCTGTAATAAATAAATTCAGCCATGCAGTGTTCCTATTGTTGTATGTTATAATGTCCACCCGATGGTCTGGCATGTTGGCTGTGTTCACATACTACCATAAAGGAGAAATACAACTGGAAAAATGTTTATTTTCTTACAATCCAGATGATGGGATTTAGTTAAATTTGTTTAAGTGGTTTGTGTTTTTTTAGTATCTTTGTTTTCCTCTAGGGACTCATTTATACTCCACACGGATGTTAAACACGCACGTGCCTTGTTTTTCTTCAGCCTATTGCATGGCAATGCATGTGTTCTTTATTGCATGCCTTTCACTTAGATGTGCGCATGTTGTCTATACGGGTTGAAGTGACAATAAAGATAATTGGAATAGCACCAATGCATAAACATTACAAGCCATTGTACCAAAAGTTCATTGTGAATACAGCCTTGTAACGGTAGATTAATATCTAATCTTTGTATCAAGTCATTAGCTTGGATTACACTAAAATAGAATTCACAGAGAAACAGTTTTGCCTACTACAGACTGCCATTCTCTATAATCTTTCATCTGTTACCAGTTAAGTAAATGTTACTTTTCATTCCTTTTATGTCTAGCTTCACACTATGCTGGTTTCTCAGCAGATGCGTTTGCGCTGGCACAGTAGGCCATTCATTTGAATAGGCTGCTGTACCTACAGAAAACACAGGAAAAGGTCCCTGCACCTTTTCCAAAACACACCCGCAGGGAAACCACATAGTGCTGTGCAGTCTTCAGTGCATGGGGGTGCCATTAGGAATAATACCACACCCACGCATCTGCTAAAAAGCAGGAAGGCATGAGATTTACATGCTCAGATGTGAACCTAGCCTTGTTGTGTGTTCTTGTCACTGGTACTGATAGTCAAAGGACATAAAAGAAATGTAGGGCCAAAGCTTTTTTGGCCATACTTCTCTTGTGGGTTATAGGAGTGAACTTACTTGTGCTCTCCTGTGACCCAGAATCACCTGACAGCGGGCTAAAGCTTGCTATCTGCAAACATAACAGAGCATATAGTCAGGATCCACTCAGATGCCTAATGGGCAGCTGGCTCTTCCTCTCAGCGTGCATGCCCCCATTTCTTGGCTGATGCTCCAGTAAGCGCTGGAGGAGCATAACAGAAAGAAGTGATTGACAGTCACTGCTCTCTGCTCACTAAGTGCGCAGTTTCTGGGCTTAGAGCTAGAGAGGGACACCTGCAGCATTGCAGCATGGAGTTGTGTATGAATATTTTTTTTTTTTTTTTTTTTTTTTAACCTTAAATTTCTCCTTTTAAATCATGCATGGGATTCAGGTGGTAGTGGTCCTCAATGGTCCGAGGTGTCAGACCAAAAAAGCAAATGAGAGACCCATATAAAGGCCTGTGGTATCCACCGGAACAAAAGAGGGGAGAGGCAGGAGAGCCCTTATAATGTAGCATGTATATAAATGTAGCTATTTCCTTAAAAAAAAAAGCAATGAAATTCTTTACATCTGGTAAAGTTGCGGTGACCCAGACGGGTAGAACTACACAACCTTCCATGAAGGCAGGTGCAGAAAAGGGCTTGTCACTACATGCGGTGAAATCGGTCAATCTTGATGCTACGGGGGTCCTAATCCTTGATCCTCTATGGGTTCTCAGGTGGGTATTGTACTAGAAGGATGAGAGATGGTAAAAAGCCAGTCGGTAAAATGAATGGCAGAGATGCCCGGTATGGTGTGTCTAAGTATGGGTCAGAGTCATTGAGTTAGATGAACATCAAATAGCTTTGTTTCACCAAAAGAAACGTTTTGTGGCTATAACTTCCCACTTCATCAGTTTACAGTGATACACAAATGTTTGACAGTTTTTGGTTTATTCTTCCACCTGAGAGCAACACTTTGATTTATTTGGCGCATAAATCACGAAATAAGTGAACATATAGAAACTGAAACATTTTTCTTCATGCCATGTGCCAGACTTTGTTAACCCTTTCCGTATATGTCTTAAGAAGTGTGCAAGTAAAGCTGGCCAAACATTGACTCCATCCAGGCTATACAGCACAAATGGACAAATCTTCAGTGTCTTCTATTTATTCTGACATCCGACAGCGGTGGCTGTCAGAATGCCCCACGGAGGCTGCACCTGATTGATGGCAGCTGCTGTTCAGCAGACTATGTTCTGCCCAGCTCCTTTGAAGGATGTCAGGCAGGAGGGTACAAACAGGGCCATCCACAAGGTAAATTTCAGCCAGTTCATCGGGAACTGGCCACAAATTGCCCAGTGTATGGCCAGCTTAAGTATTTGTCCTCTTGCAAAGTACAGTAGGAACTGGTCAGAGAGGGTTCACTTAAATGCATCTTGAACCTGTATTGCAATATATGCAAAAAAAAAACTGTTTTTATGCAAAAGTTTACTAGCTGCATGTAAGGGTGTATAGCAGTGTTCAAAGGGTTAATTAAGAATTGTAAAGCCCAACTCAGGGCCTAACTAAAAAACTAATTCTTGTAGTAGGGCCCCCCTCACTGCAAGGGATAAATGTCTGTTAAGTCTAGGGGTGCATGCATAAGGAGCAATACTTACCTTCTTCCCTGCTCCAGCAGGGTCCTCCAACTGGGTGACTGGTCCAGAGCTGCTACCCTGGGTGAGCAGGTGGGAATTTTGTCTAATTTCTGAAATTGGGCTCTAATATTTGACAGGTTGAAAAAGAAATCCCCTTATAAGCATCTTTGTTGGTCAGAAAAAGCTGCCTGGGGTTCTGACTATTGCACAGAATTAGAAGAACTGCAGCTATAAAACACAATAATACCTCAATGGAGGCAAATTCCTAAAAGTATAATTAAAGGCAAAACTTCTCTTTTGGTTTTGGATAGAGTGGAGAGGGAGACAGGGATTAGAACAACTGTCAGGATGTTTGTTCTGTTTATCGTTATTGCTGAGAGTGAAAATGATAGAAAATCAGTTTTGAGTTGTCAATAGGATAGGAATAGAGGGAAAATCTTCCACTAATTCTGGTGTTAAGCCTGATGAAGGGATTTCTTCTCACTTCTAGTTTGCTCTATGGAACAGGAAGTAAAAGGAAATCTCCCCAATGGGACGCAGATTGATGTCAGGGGTTATAAACCTCCCTTACTCTGTCTAAAATAATTTTTTTTTAAAATGCCTTTAGTTCAACTTAAACAAACTGTCCCAAGAGTCACCTCAGTGAGTTATTTCAGGCTGCACACTCATCTCTCCGTTCCTCCTGTAAATAGTGTATGCTGACGCTCTTCATAAGGAATTGGGGATAAAGGATTAGCACAGCAGTCTATAACATCAGACCACAAACAGAGCTATGTACACCCTGGCATAATGCTGTACTTGAGAATCTGAAGTGTTCCAGATACTGTGCTTCATTCAAATGATTTACAGTGAAAAACAGAACTCTATAAAAATATTTCTGCTGCTATGACAACCTAGAGCGGCGATATCTTTGCATAAAAAAGACAATTCTATTTTGTGAAAAACATCACCTCCCTCCGACTCTAACCTACACCCCAGTGGGAATTTCCTCTCTGTTCAAAGCCATAGTTCTCCTCCTGCAGTAGAGAATTGTTTAACATTCCCAGTTAATTGTACATGCTCATTACTTGGGAGATTTCATACTTCACATTCTTGAGGAAGTGTTTGTAAGAAAAAACTGGCTGTGGGCCACTTTTTTTTGCTTTTGTAAGGTGCTTGTAGTTTTAGTGTTTTGGATCCTCATGTTAAGAACACGTCAAAACAACTGGACCTCTTTGGCTTTTGACTCTTCTGTCTAGCTTCCATTTCAGATATGGCCATTCATCTTGTCAACTATTTTTGACAGTTCGTAACTGGAAGCTATTGGCGTCTCCCGTCTGTCACTAGAAACCGAGGGCTATTTTATCACATGGACGTTTGCTTATGTTCTGCCATATAATCCAGTGCCTTACGCAGCGATTAGGCCAAATTCATATTTTGTTGCACTGACTGCATTCTTAAGTGCTGTCATTCTGATACACGTCATCGGCAAAAGATATGATTGGTGAGAGAAAATATGTCACATAGCATCATCATAATGTACATAACACAAACACAATCTACCCTTCTCTAATTTAAGACAGTAAACCATCAAAAAATGCTGGTGCTGATATTTGGAGAAATTGTTAATGGCAAATAGTCACAAGATAAGCTCCTGTAGTCCTGTGCTGAGCCACAGCAATATGGAGAAGGAGACATTGGGGTTGATTTACTAAAACTGGAGAGTGCAAAATCTGGTGCATGGTAGCCAATCAGCTTCTAACTTCAGCTTGTTCAATTAAGCTTGAAGCTGGGTTCACACTATTGCGAATTGGATGCGAGTTTCCCCACCCAATTCGCATGTTAGGAGACTGTGACCGGCTCTCAATGAAGCCGGTTCACACAGCTCCAGGACAGCTGCTGAGCAAATTGCACAGGAGTCCTGTACTTCCTCTGGTCTGTTTCAGGTCCAAACGACCAAAAATTCAGACCGAAATCAGACCTGCAGGGACGCACCGCGGACCCCTGTTGTGAGCCGCCTTGCAAGGCAGTGTGAACCCAGCCTTAAAGAAAAAACTTGGAAGCTGATTGGTTTTTATGCAGAGCTGCACCGGATGTTGCACTCTTCAGTTTTAGTAATTCAACCCCATTGGCTTTTATTCTTCTCTCCCTCTACTGAGATACTGATATTATGCTGCACCATTCTCCTCTGGACAGTGGGGGGAGAGCTAAAAGCCAAGCAAGCCCATAAACTTTTATGCAGAGCGCTGAGAATCCTGGGTGTTGTAAGTTGAGACAGCAGCCATATAATGAGACAAATGGACTCCTTGCAATACATATCCCAATAGGCACTGTGCAGTAGGAGGAGTGGAGGGACGATTTTTTATTAAACTGCCTGTGGAAACTCTTCCTCTTGGCACTGAGGCAGTTAAAAGACAGAGGCCTGTCTGTATATTAGCCTGCTAGTGCAAGACCATACCAGTGGAGATCCGAGTCTGAGACTGGGAGCGAGGATTCCTGGGGGCAGCGCAGCACTGCCCACATCACAGCACCTGCACCACTGCAGCAGCGAGAATGGAGTGTCCACTCACCCACCACTTTCTACCGCTGATCTCTAGAGGCTTTCCTGGAAAGTCCAAGAGGCCCCTCCTTCTATAGCGAAAGGTCACCACAGCATCCCAAGGACTGGTGAGAGGGCTATTCGCCCATTGCTGATACTGCTAGCAGGGACTGAGCCACTGAGATCAAGCCCCCCTTATTCCCCTGCCCCATCCACTACCATCCTCCTTTTCTTTTGGACGGTGCATACCTAGTCAGTCTAGGACTAGCATTTCCACCATAAATGCGTTCTGGCAGTATAGTTGCAGCACCCTGTAGATTCAACTTTACTACTGCTCACTGCTGCACTTGAGGTGGCCTTGTTACTATTTACGCTCATTTGAACACCAAATGTCATCCTATGCCTAGGCCTTACCGTTAATCACTTTGTATGCTAAATAGTGTTCTTACCATTGTTAATCCATTTTATGTTTACTTAGTTACCAACCATATTGGGTGACATTACATTAAGTTTGCCTTTACTGCCTGGTTTGGTGCCTGTAACCTTTGGTATAACACTAATATGTTGCACTAAATATTCCTTTCAGTGATTTCTTGTGATATTGTATGTTTGGTGTGTCTGAGAGGCTGAGGTTCTCGAGAAGATCAACGCAAAGAACAGAGAACCCATCCTATCCAGTGGCTGTCATGAACAACACCTCTGCTTTCCTTTCCTGAACTTTGCAAAGTTGAAATTTGGGTATGCACATGTTTGCATTGTTACAGTACATTCAATCATTACACTGGTCATTATTATTATTATACAGTATTTATATAGCGCCAACAGTTTACGTAGCGCTTTACAACTTGAGGGTAGACAGTACAAATACAATACAATTTGATACAGTAGGAATCAGAGGGCCCTGCTCCTTAGAGCTTACAATCTAAGAGGGAAGGTCAAGAGATACAAGAGGTAATAACTGTGGGTGATGTGCTGATTGAGAAGATAAATGTACAGTTGTTAGGTGGGGGCCAGATAGGCTTCTCTGAAGAGATGAGTTTTCAGGGATCGTCTGAAAGTGGATAAAGTAGGAGAAAGTCGGACGGATTGGGGTAGAGCATTCCAGAGGATGGGGGAGGCTCTGGAGAAGTCCTAAAGGCGAGCATGGGATGAGGTGACAAGGGAGTTTGAGAGCAGGAGGTCTTGGGAGGAGCGAAGAGAACGATTAGGTTGGTATTTTGTGACTAGGTTAGAGATGTAGCTGGGGGCCAGGTTGTGGATGGCTTTGTAAGTTATAGTTAGTATCTTGAATTTAATTCGGTGACTGAGTGGCAGCCAATGGAGGGATTGGCAGAGGGGTGTGGCAGACGCTGAGCGGTTTGTGTGGTGGATGAGCCTGGCAGCAGCGTTCATGACGGACTGAAATGGGGATAGCCTATTTAGAGGTAAACCAATGAGGAGGGAGTTGCAGTAGTCGAGGCGGGAGATGACCAGGGAGTGGATTAGAAGCTTTGTGGTGTCATTGGTTAGGAAGGGGCGTATCTTGGTCATTCTTGAAGCAATGTAAATAGGTGTGTGTCAGACCTGGAATATCCCTGTGGACTATAGTGGTAGATCACTGCTACTACAGTGATTGCTGCAAGCTTCTGGGTCCAGTGCTTCCAGGTCCAGATTGTGATGTCAATGCCCCACCTCTCCACCTTGTCCAATAAGAGAACACTTTGCAATTGTTGAGAAAATGTAAAATGTTCTCTGAATGGTACCCATGCCAAGAGAGTGCCCTCTTTGCATTCGCTAAGTAGCAGGACCCAGAAACTAGCAGCAATCACTGTAGTACCGATGCTTACTACAGTTACTTCAAGCTTCCACAGGTATGACACATATTTACATTGGTCCAAGCTGGACCAATGTAACTATTCAAACATATCCATACTTAAACTTCAGCCTTAGGAATTCTTTGCAGACAATAAGGCTATGTACTTGCAGGTGGTTGAAGGGTAGTAAAAACATGCAGGTACTGTCCACTAAACTGCCAACCTTCAATGTAATATGGCGGCTGCTTGGATCTGTTTACATTGCTGCGTTACTTCACACTGCAACATTTAGCATGTCAAGTTTGACAGGTGATGCCATCTATCACATTCGCCCATTGAAAGCATTGGGACCGTGTTACAACTGCATGACAAATGCAGATTTACCATTTGCGCTGCTGTAGTTCAATGTAAAATCCCCATTGGGATGGAAAAAAATCCCCCTGGGAATCAAAAAAACGGTGTGCAGGAGATGGCAGCTTTGCCTCCTGAATGCCTGTAAACCAGCTCTACACTGCCACCATAGATCACTTTTCAGAGGGGCAGCAGAGCCTGCACATTTCAAGTGATGACTCCCTCACACATGATATCCCCTTCTGGTACCATCAATTTATGTAGCTATTGCTAAAAAGAATTTAAATCCAAATGTGCGGGTGGAAACAACAATACATTTTATTAATTATATACACAGCTACTACTGGAGAATGTATGCCTATATACAATATTCAACTCTCTAAGATTCTATGGGCCTACTCTCTGGGCACTCATCTGATACGTTTAAAAAACCTTTTTCTTTAGAATTTTCCTTCTGTAATTTTTTACAAGATGACTAACCAGGTTTTTCCTTAAACTTCTCCAATTACTTGGGCTTGGAACTGGCATGCATAATGTGATACAACCTGTGCATAGCCAATTTGTGCACATATACTATGGTCAACTTGGACAGGAGCCAAGTAACTTACCAGCATGTCACTGCAGTGTGCGTTAAAACTGGAGAACCTGGAGGAAACCCAATGCAAGCAATAAGAGAACATACAAACTCCATGCAGATAGTGTCCTGGCTAAGATTCAAACCAAGGATGTCAGTGCTGCAAGACATAAGCGATAGCCACTGTGCCACCCTGTTATTAGACTGTTATTGACAGTCTATCAATGACCTATAGAGAAACACGGCATGGCTGCTTTTTGCTTGAGCTGCAGAGAATATTGTGATTGCCCTTGGTAGTCCCTGCCCTTAATATACTATAGTTTGCTGCTGGATTTAATCATAAGTATCTAGAGGTGGCTGGACAAGACAAAAATAATACAAATAAATGCACATATACGATTATTGGCCCTATTATGTCTTTACCACGGTCTCACCCAACTCATATTCTTCAGTATTATACTGCTCCAGAGGCATTTCAGAAATACACACAGCAGTGCTTCATCAGGCCATGTCAGAGTTCTTTGTGAGCCAGCTCGGGTTCCTGACATGTCAATCTACAGTTCTCTGATCCATGGATCACACTTCCATTCATAGCCAGTGAAACTGAATCTATTTGACTTCACGGGGCAATAAGGTTACAGCCCTGGAGCTAGTATGCAGACTAGATGCCTGAAAATGGAAGCTTGCATGGGAGCCTTCTAACACTGCTGTGTTTCTTTGCGAGTCCATAAAATTTAAGATGGACCTTCCTAAGACTCCATTAACACCTGTAAATTTTGTAACTTAAAGCTCCAAAATGCTCAGCTTCTAAAAATCCCATAGTTTCTAACTGTGCCTCAGGCCCTGATCTAGCGATTTACAGCTATTCTGCCCGCAATTCCAAACCGTACTGCAATGCTGGCAAAACGGCGCATTCGTGCTTGTGTGCCATTCATTTTGAATGGCACCTAAAATGCAGTGAAGCTCTGTCATGATTTATTGCGCAAAGCTTGTTGCCCAAAAGAAGCTCCTACAAACACATGTGCTGCGTTTTGCCAGCATTGCAGTGCAATTTGGAATTGCAAGCAGAATTGCGTCAATTACGCACACAATCTCAAATCGCTAGATGTGAAGAGGGCCTTAAAAAAGCACATAAGTGTCCTTTGAGCTACACGCTTCCACCATTTCTGGCCCCAATACAACTTAAATTTTTCCCTAGTAACTAGCTTTCCATTCTCTAAAAATAATAAAAAAAACACTTGAGCCTTAAATGTCCACAAAAATGCCTGTACAAACACTGTAAAAACGACCAAAGACACACAATTCAGGTGTGAATGCAGCCTAACAGTATCTGTACCACATACACATAATAATTTACATATTAGCAGTTGACATTCTTTTTAATCAACACCTAAATAAAATACTGAAAATAAAAAAAGAAAATAAAGTTTCTCTATTCTGTATTGCTGTCACAGCAGAGTTGATATATGGAATTTTATCATGAGGTTAGCTGTCATTAGCATGTAAGTCAAATGGATGACTGCAAACAAGGCTGAAAGACAAAGCAGCGATTAGTTGTTCACTTTCAGCAGCATGGGCCACGTGAGAAATTCTTTGTGGCAGTGACCTCTATAAATCTCTCTCAAATAGTTGTGACAGGGGGAGGGTACTCACCACACTTCACTACTGCAATCTCTGGAATTTAGCCGATCCATTCCTCTACTGTGTCCAAATTCTTTCACTGTGCTTTCTAACCTGCAATACTTTAAAATATCACTCATCATTTTAGCTTCAACATTTGGATTTGCTGTTTTTTTTCTCTATTCAGCATTCAAAACATGTGGGATGCTGACATCAATACTTTGCTTATCCGGGTGTCAGATGAAATATTTTTATGTTTATCATAACAGATCCATCTGGAGCAATCAATGGAGTCTGAATCACCTGATCATAAATATACTGCATATTTTACCAGTCAATGGATGTTGGAAAACCACCTTTCTATTATTATGACCCATATTCATATACACCAATTAGCCATTACTTTAATGACTACCAATCTAATATTAATTAGATCCCGTTTTGTGCCAAAACAGCCCTGACCTGTGGAGGCACGGAAGCCACTAGACCTCTGAAGGTATGCTGTGGTATCCAGCACCAAACCATCAGTAACAGCGGGGTCATCTTTAATATTGATTGGACCCTGGGCAATAATTTTTTTGGGCCCCCTTTTTCCCCCAGCCCCCACTCTGAGACAAACAAACTCAGTTACTGCAGCAAATCAGGCAGCGATTGGTTGCCAGAAGTTACAGCATATCATTACTGCTCACTGACTGGTTTCTTGAGGTTACAGTACACATTAAGGCTCACTGATTAGTTGCTAGAGCTTACAGCACATCATTTCTGCTTGCAGATTGGTTGTTATAGGTTACTGCATGTTATTACTGCTCACTGATTGGTTGCTAGAGGTTAATGCACATCATTACTGCTCACCAATTGGTTGCTATAGGTTGCTGCCCATTATTACCACTCACCAATTGGTTGCTAGAGGTTACTGCACATCATTACTACTAACTGATTGGTTGTTAGAGGTTACTGCAAATTATTGTTGCGCTCTGCTTGGTTGCTAGAGATTACAGCAGATCATTACTGTTCACTTATTTGAAGGAAGGTTACTGCACATCATTACCACTCACAGGTTCCTAGAGGTCACGGCACACCATTACAGTGCAAGGTTCAGGGATGCGCTGTGTACAGAGTGCAGCGTTGAGGGGTGCGCTTGGGAATGGGGTGCGCTATGTATGGAGTGCAGGGCTGAGGGGTGCGCTGTGTTGGGAGTGCAGGACTGAGAGGTGCACTGTGCAGGGTTGAGGGGTTCGCTGTGTAGGGAGTGCTGGGTTCAGGGGTGCGCTGTGTAAGGAGTGCAGGGCTGAGGTGCGTTGCGTAGGGAGTGCAGGGTTGAGGGGTGCATTGTGTACTGAGTGCAGGGCTGAGGGGTGCATTGTGTATGGAGTGCAGGGCTGAGGGGTGCGTTGTGTATGGAGTGCAGGGCTGAGGGGTGCGTTGTGTATGGAGTGCAGGGCTGAGGGGTGCTTTGCGTAGGGAGTGCAGGGTTGGGGGGTGCATTGTGTACTGAGTGCAGGGCTGAGGGGTGCGCTGTGTAGGGAGTGCAGGGTTGAGGGATGCGCTGTGTAGGGAGTGCAGGGTTGAAGGGTGCGCTGTGTAGGGAGTACAGGGTTGAGGGGTGCCTGTGTACATCTCTCTCCCCCTCCCAAGTAGAAAGGTCTCTTCCCCAGTTTAGAGCCCACCCCCCAGTTCCTCTCCTACCACCTAGAGAATTTCAGAGAGTGGTGATGCAGAGGAGTACTCACAGTGTGTCCATACAGGCTGCCAGTCAGGAGGAGCTTCTGTCTGTCGATTTCCCACCCCCTCCCTCCTCTGCTCTCCTATAGTGATCGGTGCCCTTGTGGATTCCCTGCCCCCTCCCTTCTCTGCTCTCCTGTAGAGATCGATGTATAGAGAAGGGAGGGGTCTGAGCGTCCGCCGGGAGAGGAGAGCTGTCACTTGTAAGTACAGAGGTAGCGCTTCTGTATTAACAAGTGACGGAAGTGAGCAGCGCCAGAGGTGGCTGAACTCCGGCTGAAAAAAAAAACCCTGGTGGGCAGCAATGGATTAAGGAGCAGATACTTTGTGGCGCCCCAACACTGACTGGGCCCTGGGCAGCAGCCCCTTTTGCCCTGCGTTAAACATGGCCCTAAGTAACAGATCCCTGAAGTCCTGTAAGTTGCGAGGTGGGGCCTCCATGGATCAAACTTATTTTCCACAGCATCCCACAGATGTTTGCTTGGATTGAGATCTAGAGAATTTGAAGGCAAAGTCAACAATCAGAGTTGAATTCTTAAACCATTTTTGCAGTGTGGCACGGCACATTATCCTGCTGAAAGATGCCACTGCCATCAGGGAATACCGTTTCCATGAAGGGGTACACTTAGTCAGCAACAACGTTTAATGTAGGTGGTACGTGTCAAGTAACATCCACATGAATGGCAGGGTCCAAAGTTTCACATTAGAACATTGCCTAAAGCATCACACTGCCTCTGCCGCCTTGCCTTGTTTCCATAGTGCACCCTGATGCCATCCTGTCCCCTGATAAGCAACGCACATGCACCCGGTCATCCACATAATATACAAAAAAACATAATTCATCAGACCAGGCCACCTTCTTCCAATGCTCCTTGGTCCAGTTCTGATACGGATGTGCCCATTGCAGGTACGTTAGCAGGTGCAGTTAGCTTGCTTGCCACTAGGTGGCTCTGTTCCCAATATACAGTATATAGTAAAGGGGTAATCGGGTGTTAAAACCCGTTTAGCGTAAACCTTAATATAGTGATGTAATGGATGGAGTTAGTTTCCATATAAATAACAAGATTGGAAGGGCCATGTAGTTGGGGCATAAACACTCCAGGGCTAGCCGGATGTAGTTGTCTGCTGTCCAAGGGCTCTTAACAGGGCTGCAACCCAGGGTGAGGTGGTTCAACAATCAGCAGGACCAGCTGTAGTCTCCCTGACTCATTTATAGTTGTTTGACGGCCATAAGGGTCCTCTAAAGCGAGTACAAGTACACCTGGGAGTGAGTGTGCCAAATGGGAGTGTGCCAATCTGAGCTGAGCTATGGAGGCAACATTGAGAGAGACTGGTATACTAATTAGGGCACCTTGGTTTTACTCAGTGGTGGAAGCTGAAGGCTGTGGACTTAGTATACATGGTGGAAGTGGTCTCCACTCTGTGGTGCTCCCAAGGAAAGGAAGTGTTAAGGGGAGATGGCTTAATAATTATGTGCTGGCGTTCTTCCCCTAAATGACAAATGTACCATTGTATGTGGCGTTCTGCGCCGAAGAATTCTGCTAGTATGTCAATGTAATGTCAGATGTCAATACCATCTTTGAGAACTTACAGTAAAGTGTGGATATTCCTTTGTTCTTGAATATTAGGGCCTATGATCGGGAATGTCATGAATGGGCATACTGTATGGTCAGGATTTTGACACAGTGTGAGGAAGGGTTTCGTCTACCAGCAGGCAGGTAGCTGTCCTATCCAAAAAGAAGTGGGGTGGGGATTTTTAGTAAATATCGAAATCCTGTGTCCTTCAATGCCAGCAATACATTCAGACAGGCAATTGTACGTCCAAAAGACCCAACACCCAACTCAAGCAAAGTAATGGAATGAAGTGTAGCGAGGAATGCACAGACCTGTACATACATATGAATACAAAGCAACCTTTCAACAAACAAACTCAACATAGGAGTGCAAATGCTACAGGTCAACATAGGAAGGCAAATGCTCAGCAGTCTTCTAATGCCGTGTACACACGAGCAGACTTTTCGATTGGACTGGTCTGACGGACCGAATCCGGTGGACAATCCAGCCATGTGTGGGCTCCATCGGACCTGCAGCGGACTTTTTCGGTCGAAAATCTGAAGGACTTTAGATTTGGAACATGTTTCAAATTTGTCCAACGGACTCGAGTCCGGTCGAAAAATCCGCTCGTCTGTATGCTAGTCCGACGGACCAAAACCGACGCTAGGGAAGCTATTGGCTACTGGCTATCAACTTCCTTATTTTAGTCCAGTCGTACGTCATCATGTAAGAATCCGTCGGACTTTGGTGTGATTGTGTGTAGGCTAGTCCGTTCGTTCGGAAGTCCGTCGGAAAGACTGTCAGACCTTTGTTGCCGAAAAGTCCGCCCCTGTGTACGGGGCATTACACTTAAAGCAGAACTAAACCCATTGATTTAATGGTTTCCCCAAACAGTTAGATTTAAAGCATGCATTAAATAAAACTGTTAGGCCTCATGCACACAGGGCTTGAAAAATGTTCATTTTTACAGCTGTCTCTTCTCGGGTCCCTCTTTGCTGCTCCTGGCCCCTCCCTCCTATGCATAGAATGCATTAAGATAAAAAAACCTTCTGCCTTTAGAACTCCTTTAAATCAAACTAGAACAGCCTTTCCTAAAACGGGGTGAGGTAACCCCTGTTCTCCACATACACCATCTGTCCTCCACATACTGTATAATGTTATTTTAACATCTTTAAGCTGTTGTTAATGTGTTAATTCGCACATTTGACCATGTAAATGGAGGAATTAACACATATGCAGACTTCCTGATGCCAAGGATGGAATTACATAACTAGAACAGGGTCGATCCCCAATTTCACACCTTTCATCCTGTTCTTCGACAATCAACATCTACACATCCCATGGTGGTTGGATTAAGGTGCCTGTGTTACCGGTGTAGATATAAATGTTGGGGTATCTTGCTGACAATTATTCAAACAGAAAAAATATTGTGGAAAAGCTATGAAACATCTTCAACAGAACAAATCCAGTTTAATCTAACTCATACTGGATGTTTAATGACCAAGATAAATTAGAAACATTTTATTGAGAAAAATAGAAATCAGACCCCTTCCATAAAGCATTAAACAAATATAATGTACAAACTACCTGTGTTTACCTTGTGTTAAAATTATTTGGGTAGGTCATGCTTGCATTGTAAAATATCTGCACTGTAATATGTAACCAGGATTATAATCATTAACTTTACAGCACTTGTGTAAACCTCCATTGTGAAAACATACCAGAATAAGAGTTTGTTCAGTTATGTTTTTTTTATGTCTCATATTTTGTGGATTTTACATCACCATTCGATGTCCTATGATCAGAAACTGAGATGAACAAACTGATTTTCAATCTTCTAATTAGCAGGCAGATATTAAAGGATCCCCACACTCCCTGTGACAGCAGGCGGGGGATCTATTCCCCATACATGCTGTCACTATTTGAAAAGAGAGCGGCTGTGTGGGGCTCCGTACACACTGCCGCCTCATTTCTTCATAGAGTTCCGTGAATGAATGAATTACAACTATCAACAGTACGCTGTTGAGCACTATAGGTAGTTCATTGATTCTTCCTATCTGTGTGAAACTGCCTGCCTATACAATGGAGGGGCAGACAGCTTACATGGCACCCGCGATCTGCTGATCGCAGGTGCAATGTTTTCCGGCCTCCAAAAAAAAAAAATAAAATAGTAAATGCACATTTTTTTTTACCTTCAATAAATGTGCATTTATTAAATTTTTTTTAAAGTGAACTTATCCTTTAAAATTCATGAGATTCACATAACTATACTGTGTGCACAAAACCATTATTAGAAACTGATTTTTGGGTATAGTTTAAATAATATATATATACACTGGGGCAACCAGATTACATACATAGTTCCTGCTTTGCAAAAAAAATTTTGTGCTTTCACACTGGAGGTGTTTTTCAGGTGCTTTAGCGCTAAAAATAGCACCTGTAAAGCGCCTAAAAAAGCCTTTTTAAGGAGGCTTTTAAGGAGGTGGGGAGAAGATGGGGTCAGTGGGGGGTTGCATGCAGAGATTAGAGCTAAAGAAGGGTGAAAGTGATATGTGGATGTCGGATGCAGAGGTAGGCAGTTGTGGAAGAATGCTGAACTCTGCACTCTGTGTGTAGTGCACCCCTGAACGCTGCACTATGTACATAGCACATCCCGAACTCTGCACTCTGTTTTTAGTGCCACTTTAAGACCCTCCCACTGCTAGTGAATTTTGACCACACCCACTATTTGATGCAGTTTGGAGGGTGTGTGTGTGTGTGGAAGGAAGGAGGTTTTGGGGGTCAAGGATGAGTTCCTGTACCTATTTTCTGAGAAAAAAAGCCCTGACAATACTAACAATAATTATATTTAACAATCAAATGTAAGCTTACTAATAAAGACTCCTTTCATGTTGTGAGTTCTACTTGATTGCTGGCTGTTTTTTTCCACAACTTCATGGATTCCCTGCATGCTTTGCAGCTTCTCCTCTGCGGTTTACTTACAAAGGATTACATCTCCCATGGTACCGTGCTCCTGCAAGTGATTCCTGTACTGACTCCACCTCCTGAAACTCCTCCTCTCAGCGTATTTGTAGTTCAGAAGGCAGGCTCTGTGAAATGTGTGACACAGCAGTGCCTACTCACAGGGCATAGTGAATACGTGTCACAGAATTCAAGGAAGTAAATGTGAGTGGAGCCTCACAAGGTATTCCTACAAACTTCAAGATTCTGATTATTTGGACTAAATACATGATTTAAAATTTTGACCATATAAACGCTTTGACAGTTTTCAAGCCAGGAGGCTTAGTGCCTCCAATCAAAATAAAGAATTCTCTTTAGTGGTCAATGCACAAGTCTTTACATTAAATATAAAAAAACAAAAATACGGAAAAACAAGCATCTAAGAATGTGAAAGTCATGTCAAAAGTTTCTTTAAAAATATTTATTAAATTATACTGCAATAATAATTACAAACATATGCTTCCTAAAACACACTATACTTTCTCTTTTGAGCTTGGATACCTCTTCATTTGGGACTCTAAGTGCGTCTGCTGCCAGAATTACTCTGTTTAGAAAGGTTTGAAGTGGTGGATCTTGAAACCAAAACTGTTGGCTCCAAACACATTGATCACAAAATATGGGCATGGTCACTTCCCTTTCCTGGGGCACCTGCACTTGTGTGAGACTCCCTCCAGGAGCCACAAAATGAATGTTAAATGTCTGTTGATATTAGTCCTAACATTCCTTTGCAGCAAATGTCTGATGTAAAGAGCACAAACCTGTACTGTTAGAAAACTGTGCATTGACGCCAGTGTTAACCTCAACGTTAACCTAATCCTGGTCTTCTGGATCCCAGGTATCATCTGTATTATTATGCTCCTTTTGCTGCACAGATTGATAATCCCACAATGAATGAGGTTTAGTGTCTGACTTTCAGAAGGGGTTAAAGGTGCAAATATAGCAGATATAAAAATATCAGTTCAGGTTTGTATTAAAGTGTATCTATGGTCAAAAAAAAAAAAAGAAAAATCATTAATTTAATGAGTTAGTGAATTTCCATCCGTTTTATCCCAGTTGTTTTTTTTTTCTGCACGTAATACCTCCATAACAATCCTGAAGTACCAACTTCCTTGAATGCAATGACACAAAATCGCCATGACCTGGGAATATGCACAGCCGTGTCACCTACTGCAGAGATCTCACTACTGGAATTATAATATTAGAGAGGAGCAGGAAGAGCGGAACTTCCCCTTTCGGATGAAGTTCCGCTTTAAATCTGGACATTCTATGAGTGAATGGGCTCAAAAGGAATATAAATGTAAATATTAAGCTGTAACTTTCACCACTGTCTGTTCTCTTCTCTAGAACTGCTGGCAAATGTAGCAAAACCATCACATGTATATAAGTGTAAGCTCTTCTTTTTTTTTCAAACACAGGCTTTCTACCAATAATGGACATTAATAGCACATGATAACTTTGGCCTTGTTTAATCCCTTCATGACAGAAAAAAACAAATCTTAACGCCAGAATGCAGTTTTGCAACATTGATATGTAATAGTAAAACTGGACATATTATTGCAACTACTTAGTGTATCTAGATGAATTATGCCTTGTGTTTTCAGGACAAATTGGGCTTTCATTTGATGATAAATGGTGATAGATATCTCCTGATTTTATTTTATTCATTTCAAAGGAAAATTGGCACAAAACTGTAAAAGAAATATATATATATTTTTAACATTCAGCTGTATATTTTTTGCTATTACCATAACCTACCACCAAAAACTAACCCAAAATAAATTCTCCTGCTCCTGACGATCGCAGCAATTTTATTAACAATTGTTATTCGTTGCTTGTACCCATAGTAGAGCCCATAAACAATAGTGCACATTTTGCTTTTTTTATCCTACCTAAAACACTACAAATTAAAAAAATATATATATATTTTTAATCCTACCTAAAACACACTGACCTTGACCTTTGACTCAGACTTTTGACTCTGACCATGACCTTTGACCCTAACCCTGACCTAGATCAATCCCTGGTCTAGCTGTGTTAAAGTGTTGTTAAACCCACAACAGTAAAATCAGTCTGTATATGCAGAATAGCATGCTTGTTATAATCACTGTGGAAACTAAGGGGTAATTCTTTGCATTGTGTAAAAAGGCGGTTTGATCGTGTATGCACAGATCCACCCCTTCCTGCATTTTCCCCCTGGACAAGTCTGGATAAGATAGTGAGTGGAGTCAGGTTGAACATGCTCAGTTTGGTCTTTATTGCTGGAGAGAACATTTTCTGTTTGATCGGTCCTAGTCAGGTCACATGGTATTAACATCACACATTTGGGGGCGTGTATACAGATCCTAAATGACAGCCCAGTCCCTCCCTCCTCCTCCATGCCTAGTAACTAAAAAAGAACACAGTGGGTGGGATGTCACATCTTGATTGATGGAGGCTCTGACTCCCATAAAAGCATGTGGACACAGGCTTTAGTGGATTTCAAGAGGCAATGAGTCCCATAAATGAGGTAACACCACTGTACATGCTACCTGGCACCCAACTGCCAACTTGCTAACACCCTAAACCCTTCATCCTCATCACACTTGGCACCCCACTGCCACCTTGCTAACACCCTACCTCCTGTCATCCTCATCACACCTGGCACCCCACTGCCACCTTGCTAACATCCTGCCTCCAGTCATCCTCATCCTCATTACACCTGGCACCCCCTGCCACCTTGCTAACACCCAACCCCCTGTCATCCTCATCACACCAGGCCCCCACTGCCTTGCTAACAACCTAAAACCCACTGTCAGCTTCATCTTCATCACACCTGGCACCCCACTGCCACCTTGCTAACACCCTACCTCCTGTCATCCTCATCCTCATCACACCTTACACCCCACTGCCACCTCGCTAACACCCTAAAACCCACTGTCAGCTTCCAAACATCTGCATTGACGAAGCAGCTTATTCCAATGTCAAGAGGACAAGAGTCTCTACCCAACAAATGTGTCGTGGCGGGTAACATGGTCTGTGGACGGGGCTTAGGCCTCATGCACACTGGACGTTTTTGGGCATATTTACAGCTGTTGTTTTTGGCTTCAGATGATTTTTTTTTATAAATAAACTCTCCAGCATGTTATCCTATATGTCCATGCACACATAGGCTATTATCAACTGTTTTTGGCTGGGGCGTTTTTTTGGCTGTAAAAAAATAAATAAATAAATAAAAACTAGTGGGTTCTGAGAGGGGGTTTTCAGCCATAAAAATGATCTAACGTTAAAAAAACGCCAAAAAATGCAGATAAACGTCCAAAAACACGGCTCACCAGTGTTTTTTAACATTTTTGATCCCATTGAAAAAAAAAAAATGCTGAAAAACGCTAACGCTAAAAAACGCTGACAAACGCTATTGCAAAAACGTTGAAAAACTCACTGCAAAGCTACTGGCATTTTTATAACCTTATTATAAAGACCAGTGTGCACAAGGCCTAAAGATGCCACCCCAGGTGAATGATTAAAGAGTTACTAAACTCACAACAGTAAAATCAGTCTGTATATGCATAATAGCATGCTTGTTATACTTTGTGGAAGAGGTTAATCCTCTGCATTGTGTAAAAAGGCTGATCCTTTCTTCTCTGATCATCTACTTCCTCCACTGACTCCAAAAAATAACCTGATATTTACAGAGTTTATAGAGTCAGGTTGCACATGCTCAGTTTGGTGTGTATTGCTAGAGAGATTTTTTTTTCCTGGGAGAGTGCATGTGATCAGCACAGGGCCAATCAGCGTTGTCCAGACAGAGGGTCAGGGGTCCTAAAGCCTGATAGGAGAAATGTGGGAGAAATTTAAAACACCTTCTACAAGCTTTCACCACACACTGATACAACTCACAAGACTGCTCTAACTGCTATATACTTCTGATAAAAAGGTATTTATTCGTTTATATTTACTAAAATAGTAAAAGTGTTACTAAACCCACAACAGTAAAAAAAAGATACTTTGAGGTTGATTTACTAAGGCTCCGTTCACACCTAGGCATCCCGGATGTACAATTGCAGCAAAATCGCGCCACGACTGGGTGTCATTAAAAGTCACGGAAATGCAACCGTGTCCCGCGATTTGTGGTGATTCGGAATCGCAGCCAAAATCGCGGAGATTCAGCCTGCAATCCGGGGTGCCTAGGTATGAACTTATGAGCCTAAAACTGGAGTACAAAATCTGGTGTAGCTGTGCATGGTAGCCAATCAGCTTCTAACTTCAGCTTGTTCAATTAAGCTTTGACAAAACAAATCTGAGACCCCGCCCCCTTATGACATCACCACTGGGGCATGATGGGGTGGTGACATCATATGGGGTGGGGTCTCCAGATGACGTCACCAGATGGCCACGCCCCATGTCTATATAAGAACCAGCAGAGAATGGCGCTGGCACAACTGCAAGAGCTTGCGTCGGGAGAAGAAACAGCAGAAGAACCAGAGAAAGAAGACAGCAGCATAAGGAGAAGAACCAGAGGAGGGAGACATCAGCAACAAAGGGAGAAGATTCGGAGGAAGAATAACCGGAGGGAGAAGACATCACTGGAGAAAGAAGACACGTTGGAGCTACAACCAGGGACATCCTTCATTTTTAATAAAGGACTTTGTCAAAAACCTGTGTACTGTTTTTATTTATTTTTTACACTTTTGGGTAAATGAGTAGGGGTACAATATACTCCATGCTTATTCACATGAGGGGATCTGGGGGCCCCCTTGTTAACGAGGGGATCCAGATTAGGATAAGCCTCTCCACCCACAGACACCCACAACCACCGCCCAGGGTTGTCGGGAAGGAGCCCTTGTCCCTATCAACATGGGGACAAGGTGCTTTGGGGTGGGGGGACACAGAGCCCCCCTGCCCCAAAGCACCCCCCCATGTTGAGGGCATGTGGCCTGGTATGGTCCAGGAGAGGGCTCGCTCTTTCCCCCCCCCCCCTTTCCTGACCTGCCAGGTTGCATGCTTGGATAAGGGTCTTGTTTTGTTTTTGTTTTTTTGCCGTGGGGTTCACCTTCAAGATCCTCAGAGCACAAGTCACATGCCACAGGTCAGATCAGTAAAGATGATGATCCAAATTGGATGCGACTTACATTCAAATCAATGGGCTGAAACTGTGCCCAAGCTGGACCAAAGTAGTGCAGGGAGCATTTTCAAAGTCGGACCGACACAAGTTGGACCAGTTAAGACAGCTCTCATAGGGAACCATTGATTTTGACATGTCATGCAACTTGTGCTCTGGAAGTCGGAGCGCATGTTGGACCAGTGTGAACCAACCTTCAAGCAAATTTAAAACAAAACATTTAATGTAGCACCCCCTAGTGTGCTAGAATGGGATTGTACATAGTTGTAGCTGTAGTGTAGGTTGAATCTGGGTCAGGGCGAGTAACTCAGAGGCTTGATGACTCATTAGGCAGTACCTCAGATACCTCCCCCTACTTGCTGGAACCTTGGAGACGCTTCCAAAAGAATGGGAGGGAGGTTAGGAGGAGCTGCCTGGAGTATCGAGGAGGGTCTCAGGCAATCCCCAGCAAATGGGCTGGCAGGGGAAGGCCACCTCTTAAATACTCAGGGTCATCCCAGCTGGATCAATAGGGTGGAAGATAGAGGAGTGCTGAAGAGGCTGTCGGTGGCCCTTGAGGGTAACCCCCTAGTCTTGGGGGGTGACCTTGGGCCTGGGGCTCAGGTGCTGGAGGGATTCTCTTATAACATACAGAGGAGTTCTGTCCTGGATGCATGGGAGCAAGAGTGAGGACAGCAGGAAGCAGCTAGCACATCCAAGATTTCTCCAGGAGAAGACAGCCGGGTGGGCTGGTGAATGTGCAATCTGGGAGGTCTGTGGGAAGTAGACAGGAGGGCCAATAAAAGGGTCTGCTGCAGCCAAAAACAGCAGTGCCTGAAGAGGTGGGGCTGGGATCAGTTGCTACACAACCAAAGGGGCCCAGGGGCCCTGCCTGTAAATGGCTTCTGCTACAAGATCTGACCATAGCCTCTTTTGTCAGATTTACTGTGTCCAGCTGAGTCTGTGATCTTTTGTTGCAAGTATGTGAGTGCTGGAGGAAAAGAGAGGAGTGTATATAGACTGTATATAGAGAAGTTGTCCCTGAAAAAGTTGTTCCAAGTCAAGTGGGCATGCCATCATTTCCTATCCAAGTTTTATCCCCTCAATAAAACATAAAAAACAAGCGCTAGACTGTTTCTTGACTCTGGGATAATGTGAAGGCTCAGTGTGCCTGGCTGTGCAGGGTGGGGAATCCCTATTCACCAGCAGTTTCTACGTATGGTGCGCCGCAGTAATATATTGTAGCTTACCAGTCCTTAGACGTGGCTGCATTCGTTTTCTCTTCTCAGGCTTTTCCCCTTTTTTCACTTGGTAATCCTGCAAATCTGCCATCGTCTACCCCTATTAGCAGTTGCCATGTAGCAGCTGCGTGATGTACATGGTACGTTGACCATGCTAGAACTCAAAGCAAGTCTTCACAACTGCAAAATGTCAGTGCGATATAAATTATCTCCACAAAGGCATGGGAAGCACAGAGCTAACCTTGCTGCAGTCGGTATGCATGTAGTAGCTGTGACATAACTCTGATTATTGTGCAACAACCAACGCATTTTAGAAGACATTTTTTTCTGCCCAAAAACTTTTCTCCTGAACGTGATAGCGATGAATTTTTTTTCTGCCTGTAAATACTCTTCTTCTAATACACCTGTCAATGCCTATGTATGCATGGACAGATAGGCTAACATAGAGGTGCATTTACAGGCAGAAAAAAAGTCAAACACCTGTAAAAGAAGTGTTTTTTAAGCCCAGTGTGCTTGACCCCTAATCAATCGCTATTCTCTCTACAAAAACATGTTACTCCAGCAACATGATTGAAGATACACTACTGGGAATTACGTTTATTGGATTACCATACCACTAATGTAAAAAAAAAAGGTCAAATGCCGAATTTAATTATTGCCAGGTAGATGTTACTGCATGGTTTCATTTTGTGCTGAACTCACTTGGTTTGTGAGACCTTATAAAAAATGCATGATGTAAGCTTAAATTTTAGTACAGCCATGCTCAGTGTATTGTAGCTGAACATATTAGATGTTGCTTAGCGCAGCTCACTTCATACACTAGCAAGAGATAGGAAGGTCAGTGATACAATCGATGAAGCTGTAGAAAAACATTCAATCTCTAGCAGAGCCCCAATGACCTCCAATCTATGCATGTACAGTATATGTATGTGGTTGTGTTTATAGTACAAATGTTATTGGCTCTAAATGTCTCTGATTCATTGACCCATGATATATACAGTATAGGATATTGACAGATAATAAACAAAAAAGAGAATGCATGCAATGGCTGAAAAGGAGGTCCCCTATCTAAAGCAGCATGTGACCTACATTTAAATAAATGTAAGTGAGTCATACAAATTATAAAAAAGGATCACTGGACACCCTCCCCCAACTCCTTTTGAAGATTTACTTCTACAACAATCTCCCCCAACCTACTCAGTATCCAAGATCTACAACACATATCTTCCATCTCTTCCACCGCCTACCTAAATACAGAGGCATGGGGACCAATATAAAACTGGAATACTGGAAAAAGAACTTCATTCATTCTAACAAATTATCAATTATTAGTAAAGCCCAGGAGAAAATTTTCATCCGCTGGTATACCAATTACAATCTATCTGTTCTACCCCTCACTCCCAGACTATTGCTGGAGATGTTACGCTTCTACCAGTAACATGACTCATATCTGGTGGGAATGTCCCCCTATTAAAGTGTTACTAAACCCAGAACCTGCATTCACTATATCTGTTCTCTCACAGTACACAGAACATGGAAATGCAATTATTTTAGTAAATATAAACTGCCAAATACCTTTTCGCATTTGGCATCACGGGGCGGATTCGTGATGATCCACCCCGTGAATATCTTCTTGCTCAGCGGGGATAGCTCCGTGGATCTCCGCTGCGCAGGCAGATGACAGGTCCGTCGCTGCACACTGTGCAGCGTCGGACCTGTCAGATCGCCGCTCTCCCCTATGGGGGATCGGATGACGACGGACCGTAGAGTCCGTCGTCACCCAACCTGAAAACGGATGGAAAAGTAGGTTTTTCCTCCGTCACACTTTTTCGGATCGGAGCGGGTCGGATGTCAGCGGACATGTGACCGCTGACATCCGACGCTCCATAGAGGTCTATGGAGGGTCCGTTCAGGTCCACCTAAGAAAACTGATAGGCGGACCTGAACGGATCGTTCATGTGAAAGAGGCCTAAGAATTTCTGGAATACATTCTTATTGCTACAGTATTTAATAGTACTGCCACTGACACCTGTGGGGGAGCTTATTATTTTATTATTATGGCCACTAACACCAATGTTGAGGGTTATTATTTTGGTCACTGTCACCAATGCAGAGCATTATTATTGCAGCCACTGTAGGTTTAGTAAGACTAAGAATTTCTGGAATACTTTCTTATTACTACAGTATATACTAGAAGTACAACTGTACTAAACACCTGCATAGTTACCCTACTCTCTTTTGTTCCAGGTACTATTAAGTCTAATAAAAATACATCCTACGCCATTTTCAGCTAGAGGTGTCATTTCTCAACACTCACAATCCCAACAGATGCCTACCATCACAGTATGAATGGTAGGAGAAGACTTCATCATGTGTCTGGATTGATTGTTCTGACAAATTTGAATAAAGCAAACAATTTACCTTTACCTGGGCTGCAGAGATGGTATACAGACATTTGCAAGAGTTTCAAGATCACCTATCTGCATAAGGTACTATTATTTTAATAACAAACATAGCATTGGCTGGGGTAGTGAGGGAATACTATACAGCCCCTTCATATTCTTCTCCCCCCCCTCATTTCTTTCTTTCTTTTCCCCCTTCTCCTCCTCCCCCCATCACCTACCTCCCCGATCTTTACATCATCTTTCATAAACCATCACACCTTGAACAACCTGTAATACCAATACTTTTACTGGGGAATGACTTCAAGTACTAACACCTAAAACAGGGATATGCAATTAGCGGACCTCCAGCTGTTGCAAAACTACAAGTCCCATCATGCCTCTGCCTCTGGGTGTCATGCTTGTGGCTGTCAGAGTCTTGCTATGCCTCATGGGACTTGTAGTTCTGCAACAGCTGGAGGTCTGCTAATTGCATATCCCTGACTTAAAAGGTTCTGGCTGACCTACCCGATCACTCATATCCAATATGGGTATTGGCTTTTTGCTGTTACCTCTCATTTAAAGCAGACGCTAGTGCACAGTGTGTGGAGGCTCCCTCAGGCTTTACCCACATCGTGTACAGAACAACCATAGTCTAGAAAACACTGAAGTTTTTAAAGTTGAGCTCTCAGTTGCTAAGTTCCCCTTTCTGTTGTAAACAATGAATAGATGTTCTGGGACAGGGAAGCTATGCAGGCTCTAAACCAGTGGTGGACAACTTGAATATTATCAAGAGCCTCAAGAGGGGACCCTGACACTTCTAGAGGACTGCACAATAGCAGTGCCTTTTCATAGTGCTGAGGTGGACTTTGTTGTGTTAAAAAGCCCATTCAACATGAATGAGCTGTAATGAACCTCAACACCTGAAAATGATGGTCCTGTTGCATTTTTTGCAATGTCTCGCACACTGAAGAGAAAGTTGGAGTCATCATTGGTGTCAGGTGGCCACCTTTAAAACTTTCCCCTTCATTGGTGACAGTGACAACAATATTGCCCCAGCAATGGTGTCAAAGGGCACAATAAAAAACCCAGCACTGGTATCAGTGGCTGCAATAATAATGCTCTGCATTGGTGACAGTGACCAAAATAATAACCCCCAGCATTGGTGTTAGTGGCCATAATAATAAAATAATAAACCTCCCCACAGGTGTCAGTGGAAGTACTATTAAATCCCCTCCTATCAGTGGTAGTTAGTGGTTAAAGGGCTCCCCATTCCACACTGGTGCCCATTACAGTGCTATTAAACCATCCCTCCATTCATGATCAGTGGCAATATTATTTAGTAGCCCGTCTTTGGTTGTCAGTGGTAGTGTTTATGAAACTCAACCCCTACCCTAGTGCAATGGCGGTGACATTTATTACCCTGCAAAAAAGATCAATGGGTAGTTTCCGGATCACATGCTCCGCCACCATTCTCTTTCTTACCGACAAGACTGGGGGTATCTTCATGACAAAGTCCCTACTGAAGTATAAAAGAGAGGGTGTGTCAGATAGAGATAAGCAAATATTCTGGTCTTGTAAATTTGGATGAGCACATTTGCCACAAGTAAAAAAGGAAGAAAGTGTGACAATTTCATTTGAACTTGATTCCTGGAACTACATTTACCTTGCACTCTCCGCAGGATATCATTGTGTCTGACAGTACTATCTTTAGTGCTGGCCGGGTACTGAAACACAGAGAGTTTCAGCACTTGGCACCCCGCTGCTGCTCTGCAAAGCCACAGGTGCCCAGCAGGTGGCACACCCAACCCAGGACATGTTGGGCTACACACAGAGAGCTGGCATGTGTTCCTTTAGCATTTCTATTCAACAATTTTCATATATATGTACCTCTACATGTACTAAGTGATCCACATTAAGTTGACCTGACACCTGTACTGCACATGTTCAGTGTCCAACCTACCTGTATTCCAGGGTCACTTTGAGAGTGCAAGTACACACAGTTGCTTCCAAAATATTAGTGAAAAGCTCTACAGTGTTCAGTAAGAGCTAATTTGTACAAATGGTAGGAGAGGAAAAAAAAATTTTCTGTCTTATTCTTTAAACCTTTTTTAGAGTGAAAAATAATGTAGCACACAAAAATAGTCTTTTTTTAGTTATAACACATACAGTACCCCTGGTTTTAAGCCAGCAAACTTTGTTTAATATAAGTAATATTAGCCAGTATAGTGATACTATGAGTAGATGACAACTTGTGTCAATTATTTAAGTGTCAAAACCAACTTCTCTATTTGGACCAGACTTAATTGCGCATTCACAGCACTCACAAGAGACAAGTGTTAATATCCACTTAATTTGCAAAACACAATGATGTCACATACATTCCCAGTCATGGTTAAGCATTTATAATCTCCAAAATTCTCTCCTTTAACTTGCTATAATTTGAACACATGAAGAGTAAATATTGCTAGCCAAGGTAAAATGTAGAAATTAAAGTAAATATACACTTCTAAGACACATGAGATCCAGGAAAGTTGTGCGGTTTATTTAGATCTATTATCAATAGGGCCTCTTCTGGACATCTTGGCAATGTTGCATTTCCATTGCAAATGAATTGTCGCTTGGAAAGATGCTTGTCATTTTGGCCAGTCCTTCGTGAAAATACCAAGGCCCTGAAGTCATGAATACGAGCAAAGCTTAATGTTTCTAGTAGAGAGGGCTTTATTCCTTGCTTTGGCAGCATGGCAATCCCTAGGCAGACTGTCAATACTTTGGTTTTGTCAAGTACATCTTACTATGGAAATTTATTTCAAGTGGACTTGGAGATAGAAGAGTAGCCAATATGTACGGCGTCTGTTCTTCATCTCAGGAACTAGGAGGAGATATGGATTTCTCATAGCAACACTAACAAAGGACCACTGTAGCTGGACACCATGTATTTTTTGGCTTTTCCTCCTGTGATTTGTGTAAAATACCTACGTCTGACACAGCCTACACTCATGTTGACTTTTAAATTCTATGGAAATAATGTTAATTATTCCTGCTTGTTAAATTCTAAAGTTCAGGGTGTTGACGCACATTATTTTACTTACGGGTTTCAGCAAGTACACTGGTTGAGTACTAAGATAGTTAATTAGATACATTGTATTATAAGATCAAAGGTATGTGAAAATTTATAGTAATTTTAGAAGAAAAGTTGAGGGCAAATCTTTCAATGGGGACACCTGTTCTGGAAACAACTGTCTTAGCTTTGTATCTATAGACAATAAATTTGAAACCCAGTAAAATAGTGGGGACATCAACACACAACTAGGGGAAGCTGGGTATTACGTACATAGCTATATGTTTCCTAGCTTTCACCCAATGCAATGTTTACAAGTAATCTGCTGCATTCTTTTGTACCTCGTCTACTAAATGACTGAACATCATGAAAAATCTCAATCTTTCAACCTGACTTGTGTACAGGGCTGTAAAAAAGTATCTGTCATCTTTTTTCACAACATTGTTTTTTAGGCCGAGTTCACACTGGCATTAAAAGCAGCCATTTGAGAGGCATTAAAAATGCCCCTCAAAAGCCTATGCACAAGATATAATAGACAGCACATTAGTTGTCACAAGTGCTTGTGCTGTCAGCTGAACTGTCGAGCCATCAAATAGCTGGTGTCATAGCAGATCACATGTGCAGCACAATGGCAAGTGCAGATCAAAGAGAGGCTAAGATGGCAACTTCCTTTGCTCCAAAGGATCAGAGGGTTTAATTTCACTTTAAAGTGGAATTTCAATCACTTTTGTTTGTTTCTTCCATTTTGATCCCCCCCTTCATTAAATTGCAACAATGTTTTGTTTTTTGTTTTTTTTTTTTTGGGGGGGGGTACCTATTTTAGGCAGTGCAGCTGGTGCTTCCACCTTTCTCTGTCCAAAGCCTCCAGGGATAGCAACATCATGCATTCATGGAGGCTTTGGAACTATGTAGAATGCACATGCACAGTGCAGCATCATACGGAAATCAGCTGCTTACACCCAAAAGATTCAGCAGGCCTCTTGACATCACAGACAAGATGGTGGCACATAATCCAGCAGGGGGTGGCTTTTGGAGGGTTACAGCTGAACAGTACTGCATTCGCAGTGCTGCTCACCCAGGAGACCAGGTGAGAAGGGGTTAAAGTAAAAATTAACCCTGAGGTGACGTGAAGTTCCTCTTTAATTTGGATCAGATAATCTTGTAACTTCTAGTAGTATAGTGATGGGACCAGAGAAAAAAAAAAGAATATCAGTAAAGTATCAATGGTTTCTTAAGTAAGACCCCTTTCACACTGTGCGGATTCTGTTTTCCTGTCCGCTGATCCCCTGCTGATCAGGGCAGAGTGGGTGGATGACAGGTCTGTGTCCGTCAGTTTATGCAGAGTGGACACAGACAGAGCCGGGTGTAAATGGACTCCGTTGTCTGTTTACACCTGACTACCTCCGATCTGCCTACATGGAGCAGGACAGATCCCCTTCCATTTGTTTTTAGTGGAGTGGAGTGGATCGGATTAGAGGTAGGTGATTGTAAACTGACACCAGTCCAAACGGGTGAACGGACCATCTGATCAGGTCCGCCTGAAAAACTAACAGGCGGATCTTTTTAAAACAGTCATGTGAAAAGGGCCCATAAGGTGGGGCCTCTGTTGCTTGAACCTCTCAAACCTCCTTTATGTAATGAAGATAGAGGTCAGGAATGAAAAGTCTCCTATATTCCAATGACAGCTAGAACTGAGAACTTGGGGGTTTATGCACTTTAGGACGGCATTGGTGAATGCCATAATTGCGCTTCTGACCAAGACTATAGGTTCATTAAAGTCTTCTTACAGAAAAAAAAAAACAGGACACAACTTAAAAACAAACATATATTACAGACTGAGTTCTGCACAGCAAAATTATATAAGCATCAGGTATTTGTTTTTTTTGATACAGGTATAGTATGAGTATTTTCACATACTCTGATATTGGCTTTTTTGTTTTGTTTTGGGTACAGTGGCCTTTAATTAGAGATTGTGACTTGAAAATAGTGGTACATGCTCATAAACTGCAAACGTTGCTTAGATACAGCAGCTTTGTATGAGTGAGTGATCCAAAACTACTTTAAGCGTGAAGATGAATGATTTTCACACCTCCTAATCTTTTAGGCTTTTACAGCTTTTATCATAAGTCTGCAGTCCTCTGTTCATTTCTGTGACAAATAGAGATTCCTGTAGGATGCAGCAAGTGTCAGTACAGGCACAAAATTCAGCAAACACTAAATGCAACTGACCCTCAATAACAGTTTTAAGAAGAATCCTATGTTCCAGGGATCACAGCTAATGGTAGCAAAGTATTTATTGATCAGGAAAGGGAAATACTATTTTTTAAACCTTAGAATGCACGTTATTTATCTTCCACACTATGGAAACGTAATCTGACTGTATTTTGGTGACTTTTATGTAAGGTTATTAGTAGCTGTATTAGTGTGCTAATTTGAGTACTGCATGTGATATTTTTATTTTTTAAACCTACTGCTTGGACAGGAAGTAAGGACTAAACCTCCCAAAACCCTGTACTAAAAAAAAAAAAAATGGCAATTATTTATGTAAGGTTATTAGTAGCTGTATTAGTGTGCTAATTTGAGTACTGCATGTGATATTTTTATTTTTTAAACCTACTGCTTGGACAGGAAGTAAAGACTAAACCTCCCAAAACCCTGTACTAAAAAAAAAAAAAATGGCAAAAACCACTACATGAAGAGCGTATGTAAACCTTAATAATGAGCTTCTCTTATGTGCACCCTTCTGGATTGTTGTATGGCCCCTTACACACGATCCGAAAATTGGATGAAAAATACTGCTTTTGAGCGCCGATCACAACAATTCATTCAATATTATTTGATCAGACCAGCACGAAAATTTTCCTCGTACAATACCAGATTGTATGATTATCGTTTAGTCAGTACAGTTGTCATCTGACACTCCTCTCCCCCCAGACTGACAATGCTGCTGTCCAAAGATGTCCCCTGTGGCGTGTTACTGACCAGATCACCAGGTGAAAACAGAGGGGAAAAAAGCCTAAAAAAAAAATAACGAATGCAGCCACCATGTCTAATGATTGGTAAACCACAATATTTTACTTTGGTTTTGAGTTTAATACTGCTTTTTACTTTTCATCAACACTGGCATGAATTAAATTTTGTAGCTTCACGGCTCTTGTTCTTTATGTAAGCAGCCAGCTCTCAACTGAAGTACACCATGTTCCACAGATAAACCAGGATGAACAATAGATGTGTCACTTGTTAAAATAATCTTTGTCTAGAAAAATGTTCAGTGCTCAATACCTTGTGTTACATTACTTGTAATTATTTTACCACTTCAGTCTGATTTTTCTGGAAATATAGTACAATATTAATCAGAGCTGATCATAGTAAATTGGTCAATATAACACTAAACACTAGTGAGATTTTTCGAAAAGCAAAAGAGGGCCCCAGGATGACCAGTCAGCCAACAGTAATCTTTAATCTGGCTTAAACGAGAAGTATGGGGTATGGGTTTTTTGCAGTTTTATACTTACCGAGGTAGATGCAGCATCGGTCTGATGCTGCATCTGTCCCCTGGCACCTCTGCACTGAGAACAGAGCGATCGAACACTGCCGATCGCTCAGTTCTCAGAGCTCCGTGAGCAGAGAGCTGCAGACTGTAAGTCACAGCTCTCTGCTCTGCTCCCTCCTCACCCATTGGAGCGCTGGGCTGTGGAGGGGGTGGGGGCAGCTGGCTCAGGCTCTTAGCAGCTCGCTAAGAGGCTGAGCTGGATGTCAGTCCAGGGATCTGGCGGATCCTGACTCCGAGGTCGTGATTACGCAGAGCCTGGACCGACTTCTGTAATGGCAGCAGAAAGCGGACTTCAGCCCGCTCTCTACTGAAAACTGGTCACAGGACTGCAAAACAGACTGCACTCCTGTGACACTTAGGAGAAGCCCAGCCAAACGAGCTTTGGCTGTACTTCTCCTTTAACTACACTGAAATGTCATTGGTTGTTTTCAGTGACTTCTTTTTTGCACACTGTCGTTGCTTTGTATAAGGGTGCATGCACACCAGCAAATATACCCAGACTCCAATTAAATGAGAGAACCCCAGCAGGGTTCTTATGATTAGCTGTGGGAGGTAGCCCCATTTAAAGCAATGCTCATGCAGCGATGACACGCAAGTAATCTGCCCTGAACACGGACTGCCTGCATCCAGGACTGATCATTCACATGTTATTGCTGCATGAGAGATTACATGTGAGTGGCTGCAATTAGCCATAAGGGCTGGCAGCGTCCCATTGCTTTCCATGGAGCTGCCTCCTGCAGCTGAATGAGGGAACCTTGCTGGGGTTTTCGCATGTAATCGGAGTGCAGGTGCATTTGCAGGTGTGAATGCATCCTAAACAAGCCTGTATTTGAAAAACGCTTTGAAAGGCTTTACAGTTAATTCACTTTAGGATGCAAGTAGTTAAGCATGGCCCTGCCAGCATGTTGCAAAAGACACTTGCTCTCTGTGTGGAAGCAGTGGTCTCTGCAGAGATCTAACATGGAACCTACTTAAGTCAGACCTATAGCGCTGCAATCAGCAAAGCTAATTCTTTCTGCTGATTGGAAAGTTAGGGGGTGCGTCAGACCTCTGCAGAGAGACCATCACTTACACACATAAACTTTGTCATATGTTATAAGCAGATTTCTTTATTATATTTCTATTGGTACTTTTGGCATGCTATGCTGGAAATACCCAGCAGTGATTAATGTTTGACATAAATTATTAATGCTTTTTCTATTGTTAGAGTGGTAGGCCTTGATATGTTGTGAGGATAGGCATAAAACCCACAGGATTCACATTAAGGCAGAGTGCAAAGCTCCAGAGTAATGTTTCTGAGTGGAGAAGACTGGCTTGTTGGTTTTCTTGGAGATTGGTAATCCCAGATCCGGGGGCCTGGAGTATGAAAGGCTTCAAAATGTATGGATGAGATGAAACATCACTCCTTTGTCCAGGTCTTCCTGGAAATCTGCAGGGTGTGTGTCCAGTTGTACACACTTGTTATAGGACAGGAGCTGGCCATACTGTAGCTTATACTGTTTGGAGATGGGTATGTGCTCCAGTCAAGAAAGGTGATCCACTCAGAAGACCAGTCTCCATGTTGTAGATATTCTTGACTGCTGAGGTGCAATAAACCCAGGTCCATACCATGATCCATCCAACTTAGACCTTAACCCTTTCTTCCCATCCAATAAAGACCACTTACCACCATTCATGTTGGAAAGGGCAAGGCCACAGCTTTTATTAAATTCAACTCTTTAACAACTTAAACATACATTTAACATTCCACAGTGCCAGTCACAGTAGCACTGTGAGCACTCAGTTCCGACTGGTGGAAAGGGAGATAACTGAGGGGCCTGTCCTTACCATAAGTGCCGGACTGCCGTCTATCTCCCAATTAGCGTGAAGGGCGTACCTCTTACCGCCGTGTTTTGCTGGCAAGGTCACCAAAAACCGCAGAAAGCTGTGACGTACCAACCATATAAAGGGCGGGAGGGTGGGCAGCTCTTACCGATCTTCTTCACCAAAAAGGCCCAGAATCCCCTGGGGCAACCACCTTAGTGAGCTCAGGCCCAACCCCACTCCGTCCCCCCACCAATCCACCGTGACCCCTAGTCACCATACTCCGCCCTGGTTATGCCCCCAACAGTCAGGGCTCTCTTTCCCAATGGGTTCAAGAGGCCTGCATGACTGCTGAGGTGCAATAAACCCAGGTCCATACCATGATCCATCCAACTTAGACCTTAACCCTTTCTTCCCATCCAATAAAGACCACTTACCACCATTCATGTTGGAAAGGGCAAGGCCACAGCTTTTATTAAATTCAACTCTTTAACAACTTAAACATACATTTAACATTCCACAGTGCCAGTCACAGTAGCACTGTGAGCACTCAGTTCCGACTGGTGGAAAGGGAGATAACTGAGGGGCCTGTCCTTACCATAAGTGCCGGACTGCCGTCTATCTCCCAATTAGCGTGAAGGGCGTACCTCTTACCGCCGTGTTTTGCTGGCAAGGTCACCAAAAACCGCCACCCGCCTGTCAGTAAGCTACTGACTGGCGCCCCACCGCAGCCAGCGCCTGTTCCACGCCCCTCTGGAGACCCAAATTAAAAATATCCAGCCCGATATCATTCAGATGAACTCCATCCCTCCGCAACAAATCGTGATTATCACCCTCCAGGTCCCTGTGGCGAACCACTACACCCCCTATCTGGCGCACAAACTTAGCCACTTGGGCATTGACCTTCCTACGAAAATGTTCTAGAAGGGGGCCAGGGACATCACGCGCCCATACCGAGCGGGGCACGATTTCCGACCAAACAACTGTCAGGTTATTAAAGAAAGCACAACATTGTGCAATGTCACTTTTTACAGCCGATATGATGTCCACGGATCGCATATATCCAACGTCATTCCCACCCGCATGTAGGACCAGGATGATGGGACCAGAAACGTGGGCACGAAGTTGCTTACATTCCTGAAGAACCTGAGTCCAACGTAACCCACGCAACCCGATCCAACGTATCCTCGCCACATCGTATGAGAATCCCAAGTTCCTGCCGTAAGTTCGGATCTCTGCCCGGCGAGCGGCCCAGTATACGAAAGAATCCCCGAGGATCCAAATCTGTGCCGGAAAAGAACCTGGAAATCAACACAACAGATGTGGTCGGACATACAGAGAAAAACGAGAAGACTCCCATCTACCCAAACGCTGAAGTTCCGTATCAGAGAAACCCAAACCCGACGCGGCGGTCGCTGCGCCAATGCGAAAAGAGTGGGTGGAAAATTCCTTCGCAGGAAAACCCAAAATCTCCAGACAACGACGAAAAACGCGCAAAAATTGAAAACGGCTGAGAGAAGTTGCATCAGCATGGACAAAAAATGTAGGGGACAGGGGGCGCGAAGACACGAAAGAGAGGGCCAGGGACACCGGACAAAAGGGGCCGCCGCAATAATGCAAGACTACCCGGCGGCCCTTGCCAAAACAATCAGTCTTGGATGAACGCAAGAAAATCGTGACACTGCGATGCGATAACGCCACGTCCTCCCATAGGATGCCCCCCGGGATCAATTTTGACTTTGACACCAATTCGCCAATTCGAAAGGCACCAAAGAAAGCCCAAGAAAAAGCTACCCTGAAAAGGAGAGTCTCATATTCCGATAAACATACATTCGGAAGAAGAGACAAGATGCCCAAAAGAATCTGAACAGATATAGGGCGTCTGGTATCCGGGAGGTGCGTAACCCGCTTCCAACCCCGGATAACCCGCCGGATAAGAAAAGCTCACGTTACATCCTCCCACCCTAATAGCTGGAACCAAAATGACAGGGCCGATAACGCGGATGAAACCGTCGACCCGGAAACGCCTTTTTCCGATAGAACTAATAAATAGGCAAATAAGGTTAAACGACGTTCATCCGGAGAATAAATGTTAAACTCACCGCCCGACGCCTGGACCCACTCATGCCAAACCCGACAGTACGCCGCCCACGTCCGCGAGGAAAGCGACGACCGGAGGAGCTCAGTCAAACGCCGGAAACGAGGTTCCATAAGTGGGCCGGACAGGGGAGGCCCTCCAAAGAAGCCATCGGAGCCAGTGTTCGAAAACGGCAAAACTGTTGACGAGAAAGAGCATCGGCAATATCATTAGAGGTACCCGGCACATGCCTAGCCCTAATGCAGATGTTGAAATGTAAACATTTTAAAACTAAAAACCGTAGCAACGAAACGACCGGAGGAGAACTGGCTGACTGTTTATTCACCACCTGCACCACACTCATGTTATCCGACCAGAAGACCACCTGGTGATTGCGCAACCTTTCACCCCAGAGCTCAACAGCAACAATAATTGGAAACAGCTCCAGCAGGGTGAGGTTGCGCAACAAATCCATGCGGGCCCATGAGGCCGGCCAGCGTTCAGCAGCCCAGTCCCCTTGAAAGAAAGCGCCGAACCCACAGGAGCCTGCAGTATCGGTATACAGCTCCAGCTGTGAGTTCGGTACTTCCTCCCGCAACCAGCACGACTGTCCATTGTAAGTCTGCAAGAATGATAGCCAAATCCCCAAGTCATCCCTCATAGGCTTGGTGATCCTGACATAGTGGTGAGGGGCAGTGATGCCCTTCGTGGCCCATGACAGTCGCCTACAGAAGGCCCTACCCATCCGGATCACCCTACAGGCGAAAACCAGATGACCCAGCAACGACTGTAGCTGTTTGAGCTGTAATTTCTTCGCCCCCTTCGCCAAACGGACCAACGAGAGGAGCCTGGACAACTTGTCACTAGGCAACCTAAAAACCATCGCCACTGTGTCTATCTCAATACCTAAAAATGACAGGACTGTGACGGGACCCTCAGTCTTGTCAGCGGACAGTGGGACGGCGAATAGCCGGCATGTATCCTGAAAGACAGTGAGCAGCCGCAGACACTGCCCACTGCCCGCTGGACCCACAAAAAGAAAGTCATCAAGATAATGCAGAATGGACTGAATACCCGCCTCCTGGGTGACCACCCAGTCAAGGAAGCTACTAAATAGCTCGAAAAAATAACACGATATGGCACAACCCATAGGGAGGCACATGTCGAAAAAATAGCTACCCTGAAAGTAGCAACCCAGGAGGTGGAAACAGTCCGGATGGACTGGGAGGAGGCGAAACGCGGACTCAATGTCCGCTTTTGCCAGAAGGGCAGACTGCCCCGCTGCCCTGACCAGCTGAAGCGCTCTGTCAAAGGACGCATAGTGCACTCTGGATTCCTCCCGGTCAATGCCATCGTTCACCGAGGAGCCAGAAGGGTAGGAAAGGTGATGAATGAGGCGAAATTTTCCCTCCGCCTTTTTTGGGACCACACCGAGAGGAGATACCCTCAGGTTGTGGAAAGGAGGGAGATCAAAGGGGCCTGCCATTCTTCCCAGTTCCAATTCCCTCCAGAGTTTCTCGGCCACGACGGACTCGAATTCTTCCGCTGATTTTAAATTATGAGACATGGTCGGGGCGTCCGACGGGGTAAAGGGGATCCAGAAACCTCGGTCCAAACCGTCCCGCAGAATCAGGGCCTCTCTATGAAGGGGGTACCGGTCTAGCCAGGGAAGCATCTTTCTGACGTTCACCGGCGTCCTCCGGCTTAAGAAGGTCAGTCTTGGTTCCGGGTCTGGAAAACGACTGTTTTCCCTTTCGAAAACACTTACTAGCGGGGTGAGCCCCTCCACAACTGGAGCACTCATGCCTGAAACGACAGGCGGAGTACCACTTGCAGTGGCTTTCGTTGAAAAGCCAGCAGATACCCTTCTTTGGAGCGGCCGACGCTCCGGACTGAGGGGCGCCGACCGCGGACTGAAAGGACGAAGGCCTGTGAGGGCACATAAGCAGCAACCACAGGCTACCGTCCTGACAATCAAAACGAAATTCCCGACGTGCCGCCATTTTCTGCCGAAATTGAGTGTCATAATGAAACCAGCACTGACCCCCATAGACCTTGTATGCACCCCAAATAAGGTCCAAATAGCAAAATAACGAAGTGGCCAACTCCGGGAACCGCTCACTGAGCACTCCCGCATAGGCACAAAACCCCTGCAGCCAGTTCCCGAACGTCCTAGGAAGCTGTTTGGGTTTGTCACCCTGCGCCGATACGTCAACCCGTCGAGATTTGTCGATCGTCTCCCTATCCGGCGGAACGAGGGTAAGAAAGTCGACGAATTCGCGACGCCATATCTTCTCTTTTGTCTCTTCCGCCAAGTGGGTACCCGTCGGCGACACAGCCCACAACGCACCCCCATAAGCGGAGGTGGGGTTGGGCGATCCCGAGACACCCATACTGGAGAGAACTGATTTTACAACCGACGCTATGCGATCCTCCGGGCCCGATACGGAAGCATCAGCAGCTCTACCCCAAATTAACTCGCAGTCATACTCACTTGGTCGAGGAGGCATCGCAGGTGATGGACGATCGGCCATCGGGCCTGGCGGCGAATCCGATTCCAAGGCGATTTCAGAAGACTGCAAGCGTAGGCGGGCTGCGTAATCCGCTGTGCTGTCCCGACTAAGGGAAAGGTCCAAGGGCGGGGGTCCAACCACGGACCCGTTCGAATCCGACTGACCATGGACAGAGGCTGAGCAACGGCAGGTACACCTGCCAGCTCCTCTTGGTTGACCCGGGGCGGATGCCGCCGCCAGCCCGGGTCTGGAGCCGAGATCCCCCGCCCTGACGGGCGCAGGGGGATGAGGAAGGGCAACCGATGTGGGCATCCCATCAGGACCGCCAGCCCGGACAGGCACGTAGGGATACGGTTGCCCCACCGACGGGGTGGAGGTCAAACGCACCCGGCTGGCCTCCGCCCTGCGGGGCGCAGGAGGCTGCCGGTGGGCACGGGGTATCAGAGGGGGAGGGGTCAACCACACATCGCCCGCCCTGCCGGGCGCAGGGAAGATGTGCCTCGCGTCAACCCCCGCATCCTGGGACGTGGGAGGAAGATACATGTCCCCTGCCCTGCCGGGCACAGAAGGAACTCCGCAGGATTGATCCTGCACTTGTGCTAACATTCCTGCCCAGGCAGGCGCAGGGGGATAGTGCTGTGGCCCATCATTGCTTTCTCCACACACCACACTGCTGCGCTGCCCAGCGCACCTAGCACCCAGCTGTGGTGTGTGGATATTCAAAACTCCCGCCCTGTCAGGCGCAGGGAGCACTCCGTCCACTAGATGGCGCCGGACCGGCTCCAAGTCCTCGGCAGAGCGATCATCGCCGGCTCCGAGGACAGCTGCGGAGGACGCAGCGGCGGCCGGCGGACCGACCCGCCTCCTCCTCCCCTTCGTGCCCGATGATTTCCCAGCGGAGGAACAAGCGGGTCGGCCGCTCAGGACCCCCCCGC
The DNA here is from genome assembly GCF_042186555.1 of Aquarana catesbeiana. Lineage (NCBI taxonomy): Eukaryota > Metazoa > Chordata > Amphibia > Anura > Ranidae > Aquarana > Aquarana catesbeiana. The sequence goes on from NC_133324.1 coordinate 798,045,378, forward strand.
CCCCCGCGCTGGCGGCAGCACTACGAGTATGAGTGAGGGGGCCGGGGAGCGCTGCGGCTCCAGCCCGGCCGCCTCCCACATCAGAGGGGGGGGGGCGGGGTGAACGCTGGAGCGGGGGCTGCGTGACCGGGGACAGCGCGACGAGGCCCGAGTGGAGGCCTTAGCCCGCGCAGGGGACCTTCTCCGTGCCGGAAGACAACGGGGGGGGGCAGAGGAAGGTTGATTCCCCGTCGGAACAGGCAGGGGAGAGACAGGAGCAGGAGGGGGGGAAGAAGAGGACGGATGTGGAGGGGGGCAATAGGAGGCCCTAGAGGGGCTGAGGCGGGAAGGCGGCCGAGTTCGCCTTCTAACCCTGGGGGGGGAATCCTGAGGGGGGTCAGGTGTGGGAATAGGAGAGGAATCCCCAGGGGTCAGGAGGGAGAAAAGCCACCCTGCCTGACCCTGAAGAGCCATCTCTCGGACCCTGGCCAGAAGGAGCTCGGTATCCATGGTTGGAGGGACAGGGTGGGGTTCAGCCACAGCTCTTACCGATCTTCTTCACCAAAAAGGCCCAGAATCCCCTGGGGCAACCACCTTAGTGAGCTCAGGCCCAACCCCACTCCGTCCCCCCACCAATCCACCGTGACCCCTAGTCACCATACTCCGCCCTGGTTATGCCCCCAACAGTCAGGGCTCTCTTTCCCAATGGGTTCAAGAGGCCTGCATTATTCGCAGGACTTGGAGAGTTGGGACAGCTAAGCGAGTCTGCAGGACTGAGAATGTTTAGGAACTAGCAAGTCCAGGAGACGGAAAAGAGTCTCTGGAGAGTGAAAGAGCGTGGGGCTTCAGGAGAACCCCTATTGAGAAAGGATTAGGCCTGTGTAGCTGGGTGCTGCAAAAAAAGCCTGAGTGAGTCTGAAGTGCCCTTGGTCTGAGGAACCAGTGGCAAGAGCAGCGGTGCTGCTGAAGAGAGCACCAGGTGGCTTAGTAGTGGCCAGAACGACACTGGTTCTGTCAAGCGGCATTGGAGCTGGAACTATGCAGGCACCATTAGATGGAAGGTCAGTTAACCACAGCTGAAGGAACCCCTGGGCACCCCTGGAGGAGCCTTGGTTAAGAATGGCTGCTCTATAGTATTCCTTTTCGCTCCTCCCCAGCTGCAATATTAAAGTTTATGAAGGAGGGGTGGATTTGCTGCGTGAGCACAAAGAATAATAAACTCTCATAGGAGAGGTACTGTATATAATGTACAAGAGCGAAGGGGACTGTGCTAGGGAGTTAACTTTCCCGAGTTAGTCAAATTTGCAAGCCATCTCAGAGGCACATTGCAAGTGAATAAACATTGTTTATGGAAAGGAAAACAGATTTAAGATAAGCACTTGAAATACATTTTTTTGCTTTAACTTCTGTATTTGTGTTTCAAAAATCAGTTCAGAACTAGCACTGCTATTGGGAAAATGGGTCAACTATCAACAGTCCACAGAAATTCCAAATGCGAATAGAGCAGCGAGGGAACTAACAAAAGGTACGTATAATTTGCTGCAGGGACTGGCACTGAAGTCAACATGTTGCATTTGCAAAGCACATGTTTTTCTAAAGGCTATTTTTTTTTTTTTTTTATAGCAAACAGGTTTATACTTACCTGCTCTGTGCAGTGATTTTGCACACAGCAGCTCCGATCCTCCTCTTCCTAGGTCCCCCGCCAGCACTCCTGGATCCTCCTCCTCCCGGTGTGCCACCATAGGAAGCCGTGCTGCCCCATCCCCTGCTCTCTCCTCCCAGGCTGTGACTGACAGCAGCCGGAGCCAATGGCTCCCACTGCTGTCTCTAAGCCAGTGAGGAGAGAAAAACAGAAGCTCTGCTGCTCTTGGGCACAATGCTGGATTGAGATTGGGCAAAACATGGAAGGTTTTTTACCTCAATGCAGAGAATGCATTAGGGTAAAAAAACACCTTCAGCTATTACAACCACTTTAAGGATTGCAGGTCTTCATTCTATAATAAAATTTTCTGTAAGCTGAGCTTTACCATGTTAGCACAAAATTACTAACCATGTAAGTATAGTTTGGGGAATATTACATTTTATTATTGAAAATATACTGTATATGATTATTATACATTATATTCCATTGTATTGTGCTTTATTTTCTCTTAAGAAATACTGCATTACATTTTTTTATAATGTTAATTTATGATCAAATGAAACTGGTCCCTGCTCTGTGTTTCTGTTTTAGTACTTTAAATTAACAGCTACCAGATGCAAACCTCTTGGGGAGTCTTTATAACATAAAATTGTTCACCAAACATGTCCTAAATCCTTTTTACTGCTTAATTGTGGCGGTGTAGTGGAATAAACACACTCTCGCATAAAATTAGCAAGGTTTTTTTCAGAGCAGTAGGAAAGAAAAGCTATAGGGCCTAATATTACAAAATCTGTAGTAGTGGAAGACAGGGCCATTACCTGTTCAGGTCAGTCAGGTTTTATGTCTCATTCTTTATGAAGAACTGACAAGACAATAAATTAAATGTTTGTTCCCAGCAACACCATCAGTTCACAATATAACATAAGCTCAAAATGGAATGGTCCTATGTTTGCTTTTTTATATACAAATGGCTTTATTTAATTGCTAGTTGAATTGATAAACCTGTGGAACAAAAATTGTTATTTTACAAACAACTGGTTCAGTTTATAATCTGTCTGTGTTGGCTGAGAACTGACTAAAGTGAGCTGAATGGCTTTATGACACCCAGCAATTTAATTAAACTCTTTCAACATTAAGCAGCAAGTGTAATATCATCTTTCCTTTCCTCAATTGTCCTTTTGCTTGCTGAAAATGGTAACATTGGGAGTCCCAAGGAGAAATGTTCAAAAATGGCAGTAATTACGGTACAAAGTAAGAGTATACAACAGACTTTGTAAATTGAATAAAGGGCCTGTTCACATCACAATGCAGTGCAATGCAATGCCCATGTTTTTATGTGTTGATGTGTATTGTGATATACAACCAATTTATTTATGTATTTATTTTTTTTCAAAATTTTATTTTGTTAGCCAAAAGAGTAAAGCTGGCCATTTTATTTCAACACGGGTTGCAGGAAAGAAAATCGCTTAATTCCCCCATCAACACTGTGTTGATGGAGGATCCCTCTTGCTGAGCTATTGTGTGGATGGTTACCCCTGCCCCCCCAGAAGAACACACGGTAGTTACTGCTAGTGTCTATATGAAAAATCATGAAATCTCATGAAAGATCCAACAGGCTGGTTGTAGCCAAGTTGATCACTCGATCAGCCTGCCCAGGTACAATCAGCCTGCCCATACATGTTTCGAATCGTATCCAGTCCCTGCTGAACTGACCAAGATTCAAACCGTCTATGTCAATACACTGCACTGAAACAACTCTATGTATGTTCACAATAAACAAATTCCCAAGCTGTTTTTATATCTGTGTCAGGACAGTATATGACAGTAAAGGAAATACTAACATTATAAGTCAAAATAGACAAGTATCTTGTAGCATTGTCATCACAAGATAAACTGTATTGTTTTCCTGAACAACAGTGCAGAATACCCTGGGTGGTGTGAATAGAGTGTATATTAGATGACAGCAAGTCAGAATCAGGGCCTTTGGGTACATTTTAATGACTTTTTAAGGACTAAGCGTTGAAGGGAAACAGGACTTCAAAGTCCGTCAAAATAGTGATTGGGGAATATGTATTAGGAGATCAAGGTGGAACAATATAGAATAAAGGGTAATAAAAGCCATTGATAAAGTAGAATTAAAGGATAGAAAACATGTTCAGAGAAGGTGAGAGTTTAAGGGGGCAATTTAGGAGTGAAAGAGGGGGGGGGGGTCACCCCTGGGCCTCACCGACTGGACCAACCCTGGTACCCCAAGAAAATGTTTCTAATAGGGCCTTTCCTTCTTCCCAGAATGTAAATTCCATTCAGTAGTGCCATGTTTTACAGAAATGTTCATATTTATTTTGAGAGGATAGAGTTATTTTCCTCATATCTTCCACTTTAGCCATAGTGTAAAAAGTGATGACAAAGAAGCGATCTCTTATATGTTTTTATTGATATGTGTGAATTATGTAAGATGAAGAGTGACCGATCTTCCAAGAGTATATCATTTGTGAATTATTGACAAATAGTTCAGACTGTATGCAAGGAGGAAAGCAATTTTGGGACAGGACCAGAATAAATGGAGCATGATTCCCTTTTCTGAACTACATCTCTAACATTGATCAGAAACCTTTAGATAGAATTTGTGAAAAAAATTGGGATGCGATACCATTGTGTAAGTATTTTGCAGCTATTCTCCTGGTACTTAGAGCAGATTGAGGATTTAAGGGAAAAGTGTAAGATTTTCTTGCATTGAGCTCCAGAAAAAGATCAGATATAACGAATAATGTGAGACTGCGCTTAGGATACACAGTAGGTCTGCAGCCTCCCCTAATAGAGCTCCCCTAAGGGGTCTCCAAACAAAAAGATATATAATAGATGGGGTAATTGGCGCTACCTAGAGATAATACAATTAAGACGTATGTGAGGGTATGTATGTGTGGCCTTGCAGTGGAATACACCCTCTTACTGCACAAACATAAAACTATATAATCTCAAAAACAATAAATGCATATAATCTCAAAAAATGCATATAGACTTAAGAGATGCATATATAGCCTACTAGGCAATAGCATGCTACACGTTCTTTTGTGCTGATAAAAAAGGCTGATATAACTTCAGTGCGACTTGCAAATGACTTCTGTATTAGAAGTCAATACAAGTTGCCTGAAATCTTCTGTGAAGAGACTTCTCTCCTCTCTGGGCAGCCTGACAAATCTGATAAAATGAACCTGAAGAGATACAATGTTTACACTTATGAATCAACTGAACTGGTGTGTAGAAGCTCTCAGTTTAACCATTTAAAGACTAAATCTTTTCTGACATTTGTTGCTTACAAGTAAAAATCCTGTATTTTCTGCTAGAAAATCACTTAGAACCCCCAAACATTATATATATATTTTTTTTAGCAGAGACCCTAGGGAATAAAATAGTGGTTGTTGCAATATTTTATGTCACACGGTATTTGCGCAGCGGTCTTTCAAACACAATTTTTTGGGAAAAAATACACTCATAAATTTAAAAAAAACTAAGCAGTAAAGTTAGCCCATTTTTTTCGTCCAAAAATTTTGATGACCTGTTTTTGTGTATTTAATATTTAAGATATAGTTTTGTTTTTATCTAAATTCTACATATAAGTGAACTGATTGGAGGTTTGTTTTGTTTAATAAATGTTTAAATGTAAAAAATTTTCTGTATCACTTAAGGTTGCTTTCACACTGGAGCGGGCAGGCGTTGACGGTAAAACGCTGCTAGCGGCGCTTTAACGTCATTTTAGTGGCGCTATTCAGCTGCTAACGGGGCGCTTATAACCCAGCTAGCAGCCGAGGAAGGGGTTAAATGCGCCCCTGAAGCGCCGCTGCCGAAACGCTTTGCAGGTGCTTCGGCAGCGGTGCGCATTCATTTCAATGGGCAGGAGTGGTGGTATACACCGCTCCAAAGATGCTGCTTGCAGGACTTTTTTTTAACATCCTGCCAGCGCATCGCCTCAGTGTGAAAGCACTCGGGCTTTCACACTGAGACTGCAGGGGAGACGTTTTACAGGCACTTTACAGGCGCTATTTTTAGCCCCAAAGCGCCTGAAAAACGCCCCAGTGTGAAAGGGGTCTAACTGTTAGATTTTATGAGATGAAGGGAAAAAAAAAAAAAAAAAAGGCCTAATATATCGGCCCAAAAAAAACGGCATCACATATCGGCCATCGCCACCGCGATTTCTAAATATCGGCATCGGCCAGAGAAAAACCCATATCGGTCGACCTCTAGTGGAGGCAACTCATAACTACATTGCATACCATCCCAGATATTACCTAGTAAAGCTCATAAAAAGAGCAAATTGGTTGCCATAAAACTATGCTAATTCTAGGAAATCACAACCATGATATCTAGTGAAAAGAAGGTTAGATCAGGATAGATATGAATGTTAATAATAAATATGGCTACAGTACAGCCGTTTTAGAAGGAGTGTGTGACATACCTAGTTATACCTAATGTGTCCCTTAGTGGGGGCAACTCATAACTACATTGCATACCATCCCAGATATTGCCTAATAAAGCTCTTATAATGAGTAAATTGGTAGCCATATCCTGTGCTAAACCTAGGATATCATAAGCATAATAACTAGTGGAAAGAAGGCTATATCAGGATAAATATGCATGTAAATGATAAATGTGACTACAGTGCAACCGTTTTAGAGAGTGTGTGACATACCTAGTTTTACCTAATGTAGGACCTGCTTTACTGCTACTAATAATGGAATTTATGAGATATGCACTCAATAAGGGCACCCCACGTTTATTGTGGGAAGTTAATTCACTATTATGTGAGGGGTAAGGGGTAGCTACTAGGCCAGAACAGTGTAATCTTAATAAGTAATTATTATTAAAAATAATAAAAATAATACATTAATAGATAATAATTACGAATGAGAAGTGAAGGAAATCTTCCACCGTCACCAGAAGTATTTGGGAGGTGAGGGGCATGAAGAGCGACAAAACCACCTATGTTACTAATCACATCCAAATACATAAGTTACTCATAAATTTATCACACCGGTTGAACCCAGGGCCTTGAATTGCAATACTCAGGGGTTGGAAATCACCAAAGAACGTGTAGAAAGCTATTGCCTAGTAGGCTATATATGCATCTCTTGAGTCTATATGCATTTTTTGAGATTATATGCATTTATTGTTTTTGAGATTATATAGTTTTTATGTTTGTGCAGTAAGAGGGTGTATACCACTGCAAGGCCACACATACATACCCTCACATAAGTCTTAATTGTATTATCTCTAGGTAGCGCCAATTACCCCATCTATTATATATCTTCCAGAAAAAGATCATTGAAGTTCTTCTTGCCAACAATGCAGAAAAGGAGCTTTGTATCCTTGTTGTGGGGAAGAAAGGAGGTCATACAGGTCATACTTTTTTTTTCCTAAAAAAATGTTAGTGGGTATAGAAGGTACTTGGTGAGGGAATAGAGAAAGTGTTTCAGTTGTAAAGCTTTCCATAGAGTTAAGACAGGCCCCAGCAGGAGTGGTCAAATCTCTCACAGAAGTTCATTATTCTTTATCAATATCATTGTCATTATCCTGACAATAAAAGTGTGATACTTGATGTTTATCTTGTTTATCTTGGGAGATCAGGGTATGGAATAGGTAATCTCTAGCTCATTATTTTTTTATTTATTCTTCATTTATAGTTTTCAGTCTTTTTCCAATACAAATAGTATCAAAAATAAAATACAATGCAGCATAAGTACAGTGACCAAATAGAAATACCATACGCAGAATACTAGGCACAAGTATGTTCCACTACAGTGTGGTTTACAAAACCAATCTTGCAGGAAGAATATCAATACTATACTTGCAAATTCTTTATTTAGTTATCCAGAGTCCTCTGAATTACATTTGGAGCCCGAGGGCACCTCCATGAAATGTGGACAAGTTAGGTCACTGAAGTCTGTCAGTTAACCTGACATGGATAATTGGATTGTAAAGGTAACACATTCATTTTTAATGGGCTGTCAATGCACAAACCAAAAATGGGTCTTGCATACATTTTCAAAACCCAGGACACCCTGCATAGAGCATTTTCATGGAACGCTATAGTGCAGGAACACTATTGCAGCGTGTTGGGGTGCAATTGACAATTTTTGTGCAAGGCACCAAAGCAAACATTTACAGTATGTTGTTATGTATTAGTGTAACACACATTGTATATGAGCCCTAAACATTGACTTCACAAAGGAAAATAATTATAATATTAAAAGAAATATGGAGTTATATCAATAAAAGTTAGGGACAGAATTTAAAGTTAGCAGAACCTACCTTCAGAGCAAATGATTATTTATTTTTTAGCTATCAAGTCAAGTAGATGTGTACACTGATTGAAGAGTAATAAAAGTGCTTTGTTTGCAGCACATGGTATATATATTCAGCCCATTGTATTTGTGTTGTGTTCTGTTCATAGAATGGTGAACAGAGTCCTCATGGATTTTGCAGTGGAGATAAGTGATCCCTGTGTGAAACTCAACCATATGAGAGGACCATTAAGAGCTCATATTCGTTTTCTACAAAACCTCTTTCTTGCTTACAACTTCTATCATGCAGAAAGTGATTCTCAGTAAAGGTACTGGCCAAGATTAACTCTTTGGTTGTTTTTTTACACCATTTCTGACTTTTAGATTGTTGCAGTTGAAAAGTTTAGCGTAAAATTAGTTAATGTAGCAGAAATAATTGCAAGCAGAAGGTATAACAGAATGTGCACATTATATCAGAAAGGCTGGGAGCCTCTTCTATAGGATGTACAGCAAATCTGTCAGGGCACATCTATTTATGAATCAATCAATATGAGAAGCCAAAAATATCCTCTACTGTAAATTAAAGGTGTTGTAAAGGCTCATGTTTTTTCACCTTAATGCATCCTATGCATTAAGGTGAAAAAACACCTTGCAGTCACCGGCCCCCTAGCCCCCCCGTTTTACTTAACTGAGCCCCGAATTTCCATCGGCGCATCCCCGCCACCCCACTCTCCATGGGTTCCCGACTCTTGATTGGATAGATTGATAGCAGCGCAGCCATTGGCTTCCGCTGCTGTCAATCAAATTCAATGATGCAGTTGCCGGGAGGCGGGGCCGAGTCCTGCATTCAGCCTCTATGGATGCAGAATGCCGGACTTAGGAGCGCGCCCGAAAGGTAACCCCCTCGGGAGAGCACTCCAAGGGGGTTACCTAATGCGCGGAGGAGCCGAGAGAACCGCCGAGGGACCCCAGAAATAGATGTTTGGGGCCACTCTGTGCAAAACGAGCTGTACAGTGGAGGTAAGTATGATATGTTTGTTATTTAAAAAAAATTTAAAAAACTATCCTTTAGTATCATTTTAAATAGAGTGAAAACACCAAAACAAATGATATAAACAGTTTTGCCTTATGTAGTAAACATACAAGTTAGGCTCATGCCCACATGCGTTTTAAAAAAACAAGCTGTAAAGCGGCGTTAAAACCGAAATTTTATCCGCGTTTTGCACTGGCGTCAATGCATGTTTAGCCGTGCTAGCTTTCAGCTGCGTTTCTCTGTCTATTCAAAATCAATGATTCCCTATGGGAGCACATTGACTTGAACAGAAGTCACACCAAAAGTCGGATCACACCAGAAGTCGGATGAAGATGATCCAACCTGCGGTGCGACTTGTGTGCTGAGAATCTTGAAGGGGAACCCCGCCAAAATTTTGCGTGAGGTTCCCCCTAAGATCCATACCAGACCCTTATCTGAGCACGCAGCCCGGCAGGTCAGGAAAAGGGGGAGGGGAATGAGCAACCCCCCTCCTGGACAGAAACCAGGCCACATGCCCTCAACATGGGGTGGGTGCTTCAGGGCAGGGGGGGCCCTGCGCCCCCCACCCCAAAGCACATTGTCCCCATGTTGATGAAAACAAGGGCCTCTTCCTGACAACCCTTGCCCTGTGGTTATCGGGGTCTGCGGGCGGGGACTTATCAGAATCTGGAAGCCCCCTTTAAGAATCGTACCCCTACCTATTCACCTAAAAAAAAAGTGTCAAAAATTAACACACTACACAGGTTTTTAAAGTATTTTATTAAGGCAGCTCCGGCTCTTCTCCCTCTTCTGGTGAAGTCTTCTCACTCTGCTGGTCCTTCTCCCCTCTCCGGTCCTTCTCCTCTCTGCACTGTCCTCTCTCTCCACTATCTTCTTGCTCTTTTGCAGGGTCTTCTCGATCTTTTGCTGGGTCTTCTCCCTCTATTCTTCTTCTAATGTTGACTCAACATAATCTCCCGGTGTAATGCTGGGTCCTTAATTAAAAAAAAGCATCAGGCCACGGATCCAGTGCTGTCTTCACCTGGGCCGGTTCTTCACTGGTCTACAGGTCCCTGGCACCACCATGTCGCCTGTGGGAAGCCAGTTGTGACTACCTTTAGCTTCAGAGCTGGCTCCCTATTGCGTATGTGCGCTCTGTGAATGGTACCACAGCCTTCTGGGACCTGTGACATGCCCAGAAGGTTGCGGGTGGTGTGGGGGAGCTGAACTTCCACTTAGATTGCCTAGGCGATCTGAGCAAATGTGGGAGTGAGTACCTGTGCTGGGGGAGTGGGGGGTTACAATCAGCATAACTTCCTGTAGTAATTAAAGTTCTGCTTTAAGTTCGGCTCTGAATTCCTTATAAATATTTTAAGGGCTCTCTATCTAACCCCAATTGTTACAGGTTTCAATATGCACCACAAATTCTGGGTCTTCCCCAGCCCCACCCAATTATCTCTGGATCCAATTCATAATGTGCTGAGCACATGTTAGCCAACAGATTAGGTGGAATTTATGTACTTAGTGACAGATTACCCTATCTGCCTGACAATATTGCCTTTACCTGTCAGAAACCATGAAATCAGACCGAGACAGAAGTACAGTTAAATCACACTTGTTTAATAATAAAAGTAAAAAAAACAAACATAGTCAAAACATAGCCAAAGTTCAATAACTGGAACGGATAGCCAAGCCAGAAGTCAGGGATCAATGTAGTAGAACAGCAAGCAGGATCTGGAGCCAGAAGGGATGTCAGCAAAGCCAGTCTTTAAACAGGATCGCAGGAGATAGTTTCTTGTGATGTGACCAAGGCGAAGGCAGAGCTCCTCTGGACTAGACGGCTTAAGTAGTCAGTACTGAGGAGCAGGATCATCAACAGCTGAGTAACTGTGGAGAGAGATGGGAGCTGGCAATTAGCCGACAGCTGGGCGGCCAGCTCAGAGAAGGAAGGGCCGAGCCCAGCCCTGACATTACCACCAGCACTTTAGCACTTGTCTGGCCTATGTTACAATCTTTTCCCTTTTTTTAATGCAGCAGTAATATTCCCATGCAGTTCTGATATCCATTAGCATATATTCCCAATATCAGCCAACTGGGGATATTTAATATGGTTCAGGACTAACTAACTTTACATTTTCCTCTTGTAGTGCACCCCACATAGGAGCCGCTGGTGAATAGGAATCCCCACCCTGCACAGCCAGGCACACTTAGAGTCAGTGAACAGTACAGCACGTTGTTTTTGTGTTTTATTGAGGGGATAAAACTTGGATATGGATTAGGGAGTTTTTGGGATGCCCACTTGACTTTAGAATTCTTCTGGGACAACTCTTCCTATGTACAGCTATATATACTCCTCTTCCTCCAGCACTCGCTTGCAGAAACACAGACTCAGCTGGGAAACTTTAGTAAATCTGGCAAAAAGCACTCAACCAGATTAGGAAAAGCCCTTTACAGGCAGGGACTGCGGGCCCCTTTGGTGTGTAGGGAAAAGTCCAGTATCCAGCTACATCCTTTTGGCTACTGATCCCAGCACCACGACTTAAGGGACTGCCAGCCTACCTGGCTGCAGCTCCCCCTCTCACTAGCCCTCCTGGCTACTTCCCACAGTCCTCCCAGGCTGCACACTCACCAGCACCCGCTGTGTTCTCCTGGAGATCTCCTGGACATACTGACTCTCTCCCACTGTCCTTACACATGCTCCCATGCATCCAGGACAGGACTACTCCATGTGTTGTAAGAGGATCCTTCCAGCACCCAAACCCCAGGTCCAAGGTCACCCCTCCCATAGACTGGGGAATATCTTCAAGGGCCACCGACAGTCTCCTCTGCACTTCATCTCCAGCTTCCACCCAACTGCCCCTCTGCTGGCATGACTCAAAGTAGTTTAAGAGGTGCCCTCCACCTGCCAGCCCACTTGCTGGGGATTGGCTGGGGTCCTACTTAATACTCCAGGCAGCTCCTCCTACCCTCCCATCCATTTTTCTGGAAGCTTTCCCAAGGTTTCAGCAAGTGGGGGGGGGGGGGTACCAGAGGTGCTGCCTGATGAGTCATTCAGCCACCCTGAGTTACTCACCCTGACCCAGATTTAATCCAGCCTGGCTCTGAGCCAAGCTAAATTTTCCTACACTACAAAACTAACTATGTACACCTAGCACTCTATATTAGACGGTGCTATACTCTACCCGTTCCTCTTTATGGGATATGGATACATATTTACCCCTTTGTATTCACCCTCCTGTTCAGTGGCCCCCATCCAGTGCTCTTTCAGGGCTACAAGATATTTTACACTTGCTTCCCATTGTTGTTTGTTGCTCAGTTGGGCTTCCAGATGACAACCTGTTCAAATCTAGTGCAGCAATAAACCACTGAAATGTGGTTTTAGGGTTGTGTAGGCTTCTAAAATCTTGGGGGGTAACTCTAATTTAGTACTCAACAGATTGCAGAACAATTACTATTGCAGGACAAGGCAGTTGCTTTTAGGCTCAGTTATGGGAAAAATTCCAGAATGACAATGTGGCGCTGTTCATTGTATCCAATCAGACAGAGCAATTATATTAGTGTAGTACAGAAATAAAACAACTGTCAATGGTAGATATGGCCAACATCAGTGTTTATTATTTCCTTTTGTATTTATGTAGTAAATTTAATGTGCTTCTACAAATGTAATGTGCTTCTACAAATCTGCACAATTCCTGTGAAACCCTGCAAGGAGTAGTCTCAGTTTCATGCCTAAGAATCTCAGTGGGAATATGGAAGCCATACTTTCTACAGTTGCCATTTTTAAAGATTCTGTTAGTGGTGCGTAAAGCAGTTAATTTGCATATTGTACAAACAGCTGTTCTCTCCGGATTGTTGTGAGACTTCAGGGGGTTAGGTATTGTTGTGTACCATCTGATAAAATGACATTTTACTCTGGAGTAAAGTAACATCTTTTATGTTTGAACCTAAATTCTGGAAAAACTGTGCTCATTTGTACTTAATAAATGTATACCCAGCAGCTAATAACATGTTACGTACGTAGCATGTTATGCAGCTAATTTACACTTCTCATTTCCTCATATTGTACAATTTAAAGAATCACAGCTTCTTCCATTCTCTAATTTCCATTTGCTATCACTGTTTTCATCCAAATGCTATAGAATATCTATGATAGATGCAATGTAATGTGTTTTAACCTCCCTGGAGGTATGATTATGTCAGATTTTTGATGCTGAAAGTGGTACATTGTTTTGCATAGAAATGTGGCGTTTTATAATGTAGGCCTGTAATTCTTAGTAATAACACACTTAAATCTGTCCAAACAAGAGTCTAGTAGACAACCGGGTATGATAAAGTCTGAAACACTAAATCATAAATTATAATATAATAAATGACTATAAATAATTGTAACAAATAATAATATAATAATAATAAAAAATATTCAATAATGTAATCAAAGCAAAAACACTGAAATTTGCTCAGTTGCAGAATTGTCACTGTCATTACTTTCAGTGTTTGATGATGAATAGGGATGCGCCGATGCCACTTTTTTGACACCGAGTACAAGTACCGATACTTGACATCATGTACTCGCTGATACCAATTACCGATACCTGATTTTGGTCATGTGACCATTTTTTTTTTAAATAATGAAAAAATTACACATTTTCACCATAATATGAGGAATTGGAATGCAATCAAAAGATTATGAAAGAAAACATGTTTATTTGCTGGTCACAAAGCTATTAAAGCGCAAATTGCACAGAACATGTAATATAAAAAATAATGTCAATTGTCAATGTCATCAATGACATGTACATTGCAAGTTCACAATGTTTAGGCATGAGGAGAAGCAAGAACAGTACAGTACCTCAGTCAACTCACAACACAAGACATTAATTATAAAATTTCATGAGGGGACATGGTGTAAGGAGGACGCTCGCCATGTGGGGCAGCCATGTAGCAGGCGCAGCAGCAGCAGCAGCAGCAGCAGCAAAACACGTGTCTGTCATGAGGGAAACAGCACTCACCGCCATGTGGAGAGGCCGCAACCTTATCCGGTTCCCGAGCTCCGCCCAAGCTGATGTCACTTTCGGTATTGGTTTCCGGTAACAGTGAATTTTCACGAGTACCGATACCCCCGAAAATGCCAAGTATCGGCACTGATACCGATACCGATACTGGTATCGATATCGGTGCATCCCTAATGATGAATTTCCCCACAAATAACTATCGCTCAATTCTACAAGTGATTCTGTTTTCTAGATGGACTAAAACCACTTCTGATCTAAAGGGATACTTTTTGATTGCTATGGACAATCTCCAGTTTCCAGGCAGGAAGAACAGTATTTATAATATAAAACTGCATGCAGGGCACTGGACAAACCACTTGGGACAAAAGGGATGTGAAATAATGTGATACAGTAATGTAATCTGTAAGATTACAGTGTACTGTATGTATAATGTGCGTTTCACTTTTTGAATTTGGCGCCTTGCTAAGTCCCTGTGCGTTGCAACGCTCGCAGAGAATGAAGCTTGGCACTGTGATAGATCGAGCGGAGACACGGCTCGCACACACAGCGGGGAGACATCGCAGGATCCTGGGGACAAGGTGAGTAACTTTGCCTGGATCCTGCGATGCGATCGCTAGTGAGGCTCGAAGGTTACCGCTTTTGGTACTGAAAATTCACCCCGAGCCACACTCGGTAATACCACTAGGGAGGTTAATTTTTTTTTTTGGATAGAATAATTGCTAAAACAGATAACGATTTTGGATTTGGTGCAACTAAAACAGAACTGTAAGCAGGCTATAGATGTTCAATTATTTACATATTCATAACAAGCAGTAAATACAGTTTAAAGCATGCCCTTCATGGCCTTTTTAGTTGCTGTGGTGTAATTCATCTTTAAAATTTACAGCAAAAGCCATTTGACTTTCATGTGGATAGATAATCTTCACTGCTCCCTCTCCCAGCACTGACATGGCAGCCTAGCAGCCTTCTAATGGGCACAGAAAGATGGAGAGGATGGAGAGAGTCCTGACTTGAAGAACTTCATTGCTATTGTAAATTGTAATCGCTCCGATGTGTCTGCAGCTATAGAAGCCAGTAAGGGCTTGTTTTAAAGCCTATTGCTTGTTAAGAATTGATAAGTATGTTACAGCCCTTAGCTTGGAAACCGGTTCTACTTTATGATTAGGCACATATGAGTGGAGGGCCCAACTCCGGGCAAAAAAAAGTTAAATGCTCATTTTGTCCAGGGGAGAGGAGAAAGCCTTATATTCACCTGATTCACCACTCCACCAGTAATCGTTCCTAGCATTCTCATTTTCAGAGCAGGTCTATGGAGCCTGATGATGTAAGGAATATTCCACCGCTCAAGACTGCAAGACTGCAAGAGAATGGAGGTGTAGGAGCTGCAGGGGGGTCAGGTAGGTATAGCTACATTAATCTTTTCCCTATACAAAAATGAGTGGGCAGGCACAGCACCACTGAAAGATCATTTTTTTCCCCTGGAGTTCTGTATTAGCTAAAGGCAAAACATTTTTTTATTTTTTTTGTTTTGGATAGAATAGAGGGGGGTTAGAGGCCCTGTCACGTTGTATTACATTCTGTGCCCCCAATATGGAGATTCACCCTCTCTGTTTGTCCTGTTTACCATTATCACTAAAAGTGAAAGTAAAAGAAAATCCCAAATTTTGGGTTGCCCCCAGTAAAGTAATAAGGGTGAAATCTTCCCTTGGTGACACTAGGTCCAGTGACTCTGGTGACAACCAAAGATTCACTCACTTTGGAGGGGTTTCCTATCGCCCCCTGTTTTGGGACAGGAAGTGAAGGGAAATATCCAAAAATGGGACATAGATGGCAAAAAAACCCCACCAGGCTATAACCCTCCCATTACTTTATTCAAAAAAGTCTACTTCTACTTTAAGATTATCTTTTGAGGTGTGCACACCCTATATGAACAGCAACTAAAGTATCAAGAGTTGCTGTAATCTGAACTTACTGCTGTTCTCTGCTTATTCAGCAGACTTAAAGTGATTGTAAAGGCGGAAGGTTTTTTTTTTATCTTAATGTATTCTATGCACTAAAATGAAAAGCCTTCTGTGTGCAGCAGCCCCCCCTCAGACCCCTAATACTTACCTGAGCCTCCTCTAGATCCAGCGATATTGTAGGAATGTCTCGGCTGCCTGGGACTCCCCTCCACATTGGCTGAGACAGCAGCGCAACACCATTGGCCATTGCTGCTGTCAATCAAAGTCAGTCAGCCAATGAGAAGAGAAAGGGGGTGGAGTCGGGCCACGACTGTGTCTAAATGCACACAGGGAGCTGTGACTCGGCTCAGGTGCCCCCATAGAATTCTGCTTGCTGTGGGGGCACTCAACAGGAGTGAGGGGCCAGAAGAGCTGAAGAGGGACCCAAGAATAGGAGGTTCGGGGCTGCTCTGTGCAAATCCACTACACAGAGCAGGTAAGTATAACATGTTTGTTTTTTTATCTAAAAAAAAACGAGACTTTACAATCACTTTAAATTGTTACTAAACCCAGGAACTTGCATTTACTTTATCTGGTCTCCCACAGTACACAGAATATGGAAATGCAATAGTTTTAGTAAATATAAACTGCTAAATACCTTTTCTCATCAGCAGTTAGAGCAGTCTTGTGACTTCTATTAGTGTCTGGTCAAAGCTTGTAGGAGGAAATTTTATTCTCCCCTGATTGTCCTGTGAGGATGCCCTGTGCTGATCACATGCACTCTCCCAAGAAAAAAAAAACT
This sequence comes from Aquarana catesbeiana, assembly GCF_042186555.1. Taxonomy (NCBI): domain Eukaryota; kingdom Metazoa; phylum Chordata; class Amphibia; order Anura; family Ranidae; genus Aquarana; species Aquarana catesbeiana. The sequence continues at coordinate 798,062,043 of NC_133324.1, forward strand.
CTAGCAATACACACCAAACTGAGCATGTGCAGTGTGCCCCAAGGCTCTGTTTTATCAGGAGATGGTTTGTGGACTGTGGAAGAAGAGGATCAGAGAAGACAGGATCAAACTGTTTTTTTACACAATGTCTCTTAGGTTCCACAGTTAGTATAACAAGTATGCTTTACTGCATAAACAGACTGATTTTTACTGCTGCGGGTTTAGTAACACTTTAAAGAGTATGTTACCCTAAATTTCATATTCCTGATATGAACTTGTGATAGGAACCATGTACTTGTATTGTTAAAAAGTATCCCACTCTCTCTTTGTATTGCTTCCTTTGTGTGAAATGTTTCCCTGACACTAAGCACTTTCCCTGCCAGACGAATGACCTGTCCCTACTCTAGCCACACGTGAAATGCGTGCCAAGCCCTACAGCCAGGGACTTAAATAGACTCTGCCTGACCAAAATAGCTGCCAGAGTCACATGGGGTACTTGCATCCAATTGGATAGCTACCCCCGTGACCTAGAAAACCTTAGAGCAGTGGTTCTCAACTCCAGTCCTCAGGACCCACCAACAGAACAGATTTTAAGTATTACCTTGGGGAGATGCAGACTAGAATACTGCAATCACTGAGCAGCAGATGATGTCACCTGTGATGTATTTCAGTTATCTTGCAAACCTGGCCTGTTGGTGGGCCCTGAGGACCGGAGTTGAGAACCACTGCCTTAGAGGAACTAAGTTTCCCTTAACTTCCTCTCCCACTGGAAGAACTTCTTCAGTTGAGTGCTACCTGCAGTGGAGAAAACAGACTGCACCTGCCTACACCCCAACCTCCACCTCTCTAAATTCTTTATGCAACTCAGAGCAGAGGGTAAGTGATGATTGCATGTGTCACACGTCTGTGCTGGATCCTGAGCTTTGTGTGTCTACGGAGCCACACCCAGGAACGCACCCACATGGGTACCCCCATAGCACACAGCTTGCTATGGGGGCACATGCAGAAGAGGAGAAGCAGAGGGCACCCCAGAAGAGGAGTTAATGGACCACTCTGTCCAATACCATTACACAGAGCAGGTAAGTACAGCATCTGTTTTAATTTTAGATTAAAAAACAAAAGAAATATAGGTTTACAATGACTTTAATATTTTGTGTGGGCCTTTTGTCAGAGGCCACAGTTTAGGCTCCTTGCATTAAATAAGTTGACTGCCACTATTGTACATCACTCTACCATGTACCGGGTGTACCAGCTGTGTCAATCAAAACGCAGCTGACCCATGCTCACTACAAATAGCTAAATGGCTGTCAAAACCATAGGGTACATGAACAGTGCAAGAGTATGCACAGCTTATTTTTCCATTTTTTGAAAGAGTCAAGCCATTTGAACAACGCTGATGTCAAACAAAAAGAACAAAGGGCAAATTACAAGTGCAATGCTGGCCTTAGTGCAAATGTTCAATGAGAAAGGTATAAAAATCACTTGTCCAACCATTGGCTGGTGCCTTCACGGACTAATTTTAGACGACTTTTCATTCAAATATCATTTTAATCTTATGATTTTGTAGAACAAATGTTCTACTTCCGGATTAACGTTGATAAGTGCATGTGCATAAGACTAGTTAACATTTTTCTCAGCCTGGAGCAAATTCAACTATTAGAAATCTGTTTGTTCCCATTAAATTTGATAAGCAATATTTTATCAGAAAACTGGCACAAGAGCATAAGGAGAATAAAAATGATGCCACAGCTATAAATATTGGCAGATTTTAACTCCTACAAGTGAACAGTAACAAACCTTATGTTTATCTGAAGCTGGTCATCTACTAAAATTCTTTTATGAAAATAATAATAAAAAAAAATTAAAATGAAGCTATAACTAAAAAGTGACATTTAATGACAACAAATCAATTCATTTCACCAAGTTTTCTCAAAATTTAAATAAGAACTATTTCAGATTTTTTTTTGCGTGTAAACTTAAACATGTCTCAAACCTGGTCAAACTTCATAATAAAAAGCAAAAGCAAAGTTTACCTTCAGTGAAAGTAATTGGTACAGCCAGAGAAATAAGTTGCTGAAGTTGTGATTTAAAAGTCAAGATTGTCCCCGCCGCCTCCTGACTCCAAGCTTCACTATTAGATGATTAGTCTGCCTTTCAGTTTCACATACCAATAAAGAGACTTAGAAGACAAAGCAAGCTTGGCTTTTAAGTGTAAAATTAAAGCTGAACTCCAGAATAAGCAAATATCATCTAAATACAAAAGGCATGTGCATTCTTAATTTCAATCTTGGTATGCTTTGTGTATTTCTTCCAGGTTTGTGCAGTAATCCAGTGTAAAACTGGCCTCTGAGCAGGAGCTTCCTGTAATAAAACTGGTCACTGCTGCTCTATCTCCTTGTGCAGGGTGACTGCTCTTGTCTCCACCCCCTTCTGTTGTGTTCTGCCGGCAGCATGTAGTGGGTGGAGCCTGTTGGGTCCATTCCACAGTTCTGTTCTCTGCACAGAATATGTACACCACAGTGGTGATGCCACTACTAATTTTACAAGTTAATATCTGGGTTTGCAAAGACATTTAGTGCATTATATCCTTTGTCGCTATTAAATATATTTGAAAGATTTATTTTGTTCTCGGAATTTCGTTTTTGAACTTCTCCTGCTTATAACGCTGGAATGTTTGACATGCAGTTTTCACTGAAGATGAATTCTGCTTTTTTTCATCATAGGCTTACTTGGCATTGCTCAGATTTTAGACAGGTTTTTTTTTTAGTGTGAACCCATAACGCTTTAGACCAAGCCTTCATTTTTTAAGGGCTCATTCACATGGGTGCTCAGCCAACGTGTTTACATTTTGAACTAGGGCTGAGCTGCGTGCAGGCAGCCCTTATAAAGCAAATGAATATGCATCTATTGTACGTTCTTACCCGCATAGCCGAGTTTGACAGGAATGCAGGGGCCAGTGCACAGCCCTAAATGCAGTGCCTTTTTGTCTAGGTCTGAGCACCATGTCAACCATTCCAGAGTTATGCGCAGCAGTTATGTGAGTGAATGGGCCTATATAGTTGCTTGCACTGTGCAGCAATTCATCCTCAAAGTTCATATCAGAAGCACTAAAGTCATTAAAAATGGTTATTTCTGCAGCTCAGGTCTCCCCTCCAAGATCTCCTGCTGAGCTGTTGAGAGAATGACTTAGAATGACTTAGGCCCCCTACACAGGGTGCGGGCTCTGCTGCAGTCTGCCTGCTCAGCAGGGAATCTGTCCGCTGATCCCCGCTGAGCAGATGGATGGTTGGTCCGCTTATGCAGAGCGAACACAGACAGCACACTCTCCTCATATGTAAACGGACCTCCTGTCTGTTTAAACCCAAATGCCATCCGATCTGCTAGAAGGATGGGGAACAGATCCTTATCCATCTGTTTTTAGCAGGGAGGATCAGGTTGGATGTCGGCAGGTGTCAACGGACACGTCTGTTGACAGCTGCCGCTCCATAGAGAGGATGGGAGGGTCTGCTCGGGCCCACCTGAAAAATGGTCAGGCGGACTCAATTGGTCGGCCCGTGTGAAGGGGTTATAGCTTCTTGATGTTGTACACTGTCCTACACAATACATGGCCAACGATGTCTAATGTCTATAAACCAAAATGTACAGATGTTCAAACATTGTTCAGTTTTGAATGCATCTCCTCGGTACCCAATAAAATTCATGAAATGGAAATTTAAATTTAAAAACCAATCAGGAGCTTGCAGAACAGATTCAAAAGTATCAATGTAATTGGAAAGTTCTGTTCTAATGTTTAAAATGATGTTTCACTTCTAACTGCCATTCTGATTTTAAAGTGGACCTTTACCCATAACAACTTGATAAAAAAAAATGTTCTTTAGCAAGGAACATACAGTACATTCAACATTAATATATATGCTTCCAAAATTAGTGTGTGCTGTAACTTGCCTCCAGCATTTCTCCTGTTTCTTCTTGCTGGGAGCTGCCATTTTGCTGAAGCCCAGAGCCCCTGAACAGCAGTAAATCATAAAGCGGAACTAAACCCATCGATTTAAAATGGAACTTTAGTCAGCAAATTAAAGCGGAGCTCCACCTTAAACAAAAATATTAAAAGCCAGCAGTTACAAATACTGCAGCTGCTGACTTAATAAATGGACACTTACCTGTCCCAGGGCCCAGCGATGTCGGCAGGCGAAGCCGATCGATCGCTCATCTCTTGGCTGCCTCCGCCGCCATCCTCGGTCAGGGAATCAGGAAGTGAAGCGTTGCGGCTTCACTGCCCGGTTCCCTACTGCGCATGCGCGAGTCGCACTGCACGTCTACACTGGTCCCCATTGTATTGTGGGAACTGTGTGTTTCCCACAACACATGGGGGGGGGCGGGTATTTGCGGCTAGCTGCGGCTAGCTATGCCCAGAAGTGGGTGCAGATACCTGTATTATACACTTTAGGGTGGAACTCTGCTTTAAGTCCTGCTAGATCACTTCAGACTGGCCCCTTTTGCAGGTATAGCTATGTAAAACATTAAAAAAGTCCCTATACAGGGGAGTGGCCGGACGCTGACCAAGATGGACATGTGATAACCTTGCTCCTCACGGACCTGCTCTGAGATCACGCTTCCCGGGGACACAGCTCCACTCTGATGGGCAGAAACAGGACCAGCAAGACGCCAAGACAGGGGGGTACCTCCGGATGCTCCAACTCACAAGGTCCCCCGATCCAGTCTTACTTCCCTCCGCTCCCGAACTCCGCCATGCAGGAGGAGAACAGCATGGCGCAGCAGCACGCCACACAGCCACCTCCTCTCCTTCACTTAGAGGCCTGGGGGGTGAATCGGGCGGCCGCGGAGGCTCCCGCAGCTGCCGGGCTAAGTGGTATGATGACCCGCAGTCGGCCCGCTACTAAATCCTCGGCTCCTGCGATGCTGTGCGGCCCTCCTTCACCCTCTCATGGAGAAACCCTGCCGCCATCTTGTGCCCTACATGCTGAGCGGCAAACAGCTCCTCGGGTGAGTCTTTCTCTGATCCCCCCCGCTCTCTGGCCACCCCGGTCAGGACCTAGACTCTCTAACCCTGCGGGGAACCTGTCCTGCCTTTCAACACTGGGGATTGCCCCCTACACCCCATCAAGGCTGCTCACATTCCCTCCCGCGGCCGCGGCCTGCATCTCCAGCTACTTTAACCCGATCCTCTGCTCCAGGCTCCCCAAAGCCACAGAGTCCTCTCCGCTCCCGCGAATCTAGCATCACGGGCTTAACTGGAGAGCCCCCACCCCCATCTTCTGCTCCGCAAATGAGCCCGGCACTACTATCGCAGATGGATGTCCAAAGAGAGTGGTTTGAACCCTGGGCCCCCCCTTCGCAGTCTCTGGCCCACCATCAACCCCTACCTAAGATACGCTCCATCCTTACAGCAGATGAACCAATCTCCTGGAACAACTCCACTCACTGCCTACAAAAGCAGACTTTAAATTGCTGATCACTGGGGTTAAAGAAGCCTGCCGCAGTGAAATTAAGACCCTGCAAGCGAATTTTCGCCAACTGGCCACACAGGTAGAAGATCTAGATGAAGACTTGCAAGCCACTAAACTCACAGTTCATCTAATCCAATCCCATCAAACAGACGATCGATATATGGTTCGTGACATGCAGCGTCACCTGGAAGATCTGGACAATCGCAATCATCGCAACAATATTAGGATCCGGGGGCTCCTGGAGTCTTCTGGTCCAGAGGACCTCCAATCGATTCTCCAAACGATTTTCAACAATTTGCTGGGAGTCCCTACTTCCACGCACATTGAAATGGACAGAGCTCACAGAGCCTTGCGGCCTCAAGATCAAGCGTCTAAACCTAGAGACATCATTTGCAGAGTGCACTCGTTTGCGCTGAAAGAAGACATCATGCGCAAGGCCCGGGCGATTAAACCTATTCTTGTGGATGGCACCCCAATCCAACTTTTCCTTGATCTCTCGTGGATCACCCTTCAGAAGCGTAGGCTGCTTCAGCCACTCCTCCACTCTCTCCAAGACAGCAACATCACCTACTGATGGGGCTTCCCGTTTTAGCCTCACAGCTACACATGCCGGGAAGACAGCAACGCTTCGAGTTCCTGAGGACCTTCGTTTTTTCTGTGAGACTCTCACTGTCCCTACCCCTGATCTCCCAGGTTGGGACATTATCCCCCCTCCATCAACCGGAGGGCAAAAAGTTCCTGCGAAGCGGAGAAGACAACCCCCGGACACCCCTCGGATGAGTCCCAAACATCGGCCTACCTGAACAGTAACACCGGCCTTTTTGATTCACTTCTTTTTGTTTCTCCCTGAATAGGTGGACCCGCTCCTGCAGTGATGTAATGACCATGCACAGTTTGCCATAGTTAGCTTTTGTTTATATGTTGGCTGCAATCACTGGGTTTTTGCCCCTAGATGGTTACCACCTTCCAATGGGAGCCGGTTCCTGTCCCTCCTGGACATTATGTCCTCCAGAGTCTCGACCGCCAGACTGAGGTTTTGATCTCTCTGGAGTCGGGTCCTGACCCGGATGACCTTAAGTTTGTGGCTTATTGCCTGCCTGTTTTTGCCCACAGGTTCAGAATGTTTGTTTTTTCCTATAACAACTAGTATTGTCCCCTAGCTTTTGTTTAAACGATTAATAGATTTGTTTCTTAGCAGGTCGATCATAGGTACTGACTGGACTTTTTTCCGACACTACCCCCTCCCTTTTTTAGTGATTTAAAAGTCCCCCTTAATTATTACTTACCCCCCTCGTTCTTGATAGACGATGGGGGTAACATGGGACTTTAGGTCTGTAATTAGACCTCTACTTCTTGTGCTGAATATAGTACGCTTAGTTTGTTTTTTTCTTTTTTCCCCTTTTTCTCTTTTTTCTCCTCTCCTCTCCATGGCTCGTCTCTCCTGGGCTCCTGAGTTGCTCTCTGGTTAGGGGAGATTATTCCTGGTCTCGGAACGCATCTCCCTGGGATCACAGGTCAGATAAGTATACCACACCACGACACCTGCTTCTCTATCTTTTTACGCTCACATTTAAAACCACAACATGGTACAGATATACATGGTACAGATATACTCACATAATGTAAATGGCCTCAACTCTAACTTTAAGCGTCAATTAGCACTACGAAGTTTCAAAGACTCTGGCGCAGAGGTAATTTTTATACAAGAAACACACTTTAACAAAACGGGCACCCTGGCGTTTGCATCGCTTTTATTGCCTACGGGTTACCTTGCCTCTAACACTAAAAAGAAAGCGGGGGTGGCCATCCTGATTAGAAAAGGATCTCCATTTACTCCCACCTCCTCTTACTCTGATCCACAGGGTCGTTTTTTGATCCTTACCAAGTGGCAACAATCGGATATAACCTTCTGCAACATTTATGCACCGAATGTAAATCAGATGCCCTTTGTGACTAAGGTATATAACCACCTTTTTCGCACCAAACACTCTTTCTTAGTCGTTGGCAGAGATTTTAATCTCCCATCTTCCCCCACTTCAGCTAGAACATCCCTCACCAAAAAAATTACCTTGGCGCGCCTTTCCAGACAATCCAAACAATTGCGTCAGGTCACTTGTAAATTTGCTCTGTTTGACGCATGGCGTGTGGAACGTCCGGTAGATCGCCAATACTCCCACTATTCCCATCCATTTAGCACACATGCATGCTTAGACTACTTTTTTGTTAATGCCCCCACCCTACGTGCGCTCGCTGACGTGAATATCCTGCCTATGTCATGGTCTGACCATGCGCCAATTTCTTTTACACTAAAACTGCACCCTTCTAAAGTCAGACGATGCCATTGGCGGCTGAACCGCCATTGGCGGTGGGAATTACACGCCCATAGCCCTATTAAATTCAGACCTGAAAATTTTTACAAAAATATAGTCCTTTCGAGTAAATGAGGTCCTCCCCTCCCTGATCCATAAAGATCAGGTTGGCTTTGTCCTGGGATGCCAAGCAGGAGACAACACTAGAAGAGCCATCAATTTGATAGACATCATTAATAGACAAAAAACGAAGCGCTGTTACTTAGTTTGGACGCTGAGAAAGCCTTTGACAGGCTTAGCTGGCCTTTTATGTTCTCCACCCATGAACATCTGGGCTTTTGGGGGCCGTTCTTCAGGGCGATTAAACACCTATACGTAACCCCAACCGCCTCTATCAAAACGGCCTTTGCGGCAACTACTACTTTCCCTATTTCAAATGGAACTGGGCAGGGTTGCCCGCTCTCCCCACTGCTCTTCGCCCTGTGCATCGAGCCCCTGGTGGCCCAGATCCAGAGGGACCCAAATATTAAGGGTGTAATGGTTAGAGGTCGCAAATTTAAAATATCACTGTTTGCGGTTGATGTCCTTTTGACCCTGACACAGCCACACACTACTCTCCCTAACCTCCATAAACTATTACAGGACTATGGATCCTTGTCGGGCTACAAGGTTAACCCGACTAAATCGTTAGCCCTCCCGCTTAATCTATCTTCAGCGGAAGTACACCGCCTGTCGGAAAACTTTCAATATGCATGGAAATCGCAGTCCATTAAATACTTAGGGGTACACCTTACGCCTCGATATGAATCCTTATATAACGCAAACTTTGGACCTCTATTCACATCCTTTCGATCCCTTCTGACCAAATGGAGACACTATCCGTTGTCTTGGTTTGGTCATATCGATTCGATCAAAATTAACATACTACCTAAACTCCTGTACTGCTTTATGACTTTCCCAGTACCTATTTCATTGGCCCATTTCACAAAACTCCAAAATGACTTCTTAAATTTTACATGGAACTACAAACAACATCGAACTGCCCGCTCTGTAATGTTTGCTTCCAGAGAGGATTGGCCTTTCCGCACCTTCAACGCTATTACTATGCTGCACAACTGAGAGCCGTAGCCTCTTGGGTTACCCTTCCGGCCTATAATCGCTGGACTTTTCGTTGGAAAAAAATATGGCTAGCGCCTATCCACCCGAACAATTTATTGTGGAACGCCAATGCCAATATTTCCTCCTCTGCCCTATTGCACACTATGCATCTCCTACGCACTATCTGGAGGCGGCTAAACCATGGTACTCCCCTACAATCTGAGGCCTCTTTAGTCACGGCCTTCCTCTATAACCCTAAATTACCTGACAGCTTAACCTCTCAGATGATCTCCCCATGGCTGCAAAGACAACTCTTTCATTATGGACACTTGGTGGACCCAGTGTCTAGGATCCTGCTATCCTTTCACAAACTCAGAGCCAAATATGAGCTCCCTCTCAGTGCCTTTTTTGGCTACCTCCAGATACGGCATTATGCACTCTCCCCTACCCTCCAATTTTCTAAGCCATCCCCATTTGAATGTTTAGTTCTTTCAGGACCCACGCAGAAAGGTCTGACTTCAGACATATATAAAATCATAAACTCCTATGACATGCTCATTAGGGGGAAACATAAATACATGCGTAGATGGGAGGAACATCTTGGGGAGGAACTAACACCTGAACAATGGGCTATTGTATGGAGATGGGCAGCCAGGAGCTCTATATGCACACTTTATAAAGAAAACTCATACAAGGTGCTTCTTCAAGGTGCTTCTCTTATTGGTACCTTACCCTTTCACGTTTGCAGGCCATATACCCGTCAGCCTCGGATCGCTGCTGGAGGTGTCGTCAAGACTGGGGCACACTATATCATATCTATTGGAGCTGTTCCTCCCTCCAACCCTACTGGCGGGCAGTCTGGGACCTCCTCCAGCGGCTATTCGAGGTAGATATTTCTCTCTCCCCTAAATGTTTCATACTAGGCCTCCCTCCTGTCATACTCCCTGGACTAGCCAAAAAGCTAGCAACGCAAATACTTACAGCAGCCAGATGTCTAATATCCTTATACTGGAAACACCGGAACCCTCCGTCATTATTTGATCTGATCTGATACCGGAATTAAAGACGTAGAGATTATGGAATCCATGACAGCCAGACTTACAGATAAAATAGATAGACATACAGCTACATGGGAGCCATGGTACAGGATGCTGGAACCCCCCCGTGATTCCATGAGATCTTCCCCGCCTTGAGCGATTGTACACACTTGAGGCCCTGGAGAGATGAGCCCTAATGTATGGACCCCTTTCTTTTTCTGTTTACCTCTTCCATTTTCCCTTTCTTTCTTTTCTTCTCTCTCCTCTCTCATATTTCCTCTTTGAGAAGAATGGACCAAACAATTTTCATAAGTCAGTCTAGTTTTTTACGGTCTGCTCTCCCCTTTTTTCTAGAGAAATTTGTTATGGACACTATGCTTTTATTGCTTCCTTTTTTTTTATTTTTATTTTATTTTTCTAAATTCTTGCTGTCTTTTTACATGCAATGTTACTTTCAACAATTGTATTGTATACTTGGAAGCTTAATAAAAATTGTCAATTATAAAAAAAAAAAAAAAACAGTCCCTATACTGTTTAAAACCCAGTAATACACTCTCTTACCCTGTTCTGCACATGCTCACTTGCTCTCCATTTTTAGGCACTGCTGAGTTAGTACAGACCGATCTGTTGACAGCCTTAAAGCTAAATTAAACCCTCCTATCCTTTACAGCCAAGGATGCTGCTTCTGTTTGAACTGCAATGGTGCTGCACATGTGACCAGTTAGGACACCAGCTATTTGATGGTTTGACAGTTTGGTTGAGGACACAATCAAATCAAACTTTTTTTAAACTGGTAAATCGATGGGTCTAGTTGCAATTTATGATTTACAGCTGAGGCTTTGGGCTTCAGCAAAATGGTAGCCTCCAGCAAGAAGAAACAGGGACAATGCTGGAGGCAAATTACAGCACACACTAATTTTGGTAGCATAATTATTAATGTAGAATGTATGTTCCTTGCTAAAGAACATTATTTTTTAATCAAGTTGTTATGGTTAAAGTTCCACTTTAATTGTTTTAAAAACAGTCACATTACTGGAATGCCAGGATAGCTAACTGTCACATTTGCTTGTGCTCTCAGCCAAACTGTCAAACCATCAAATGGCTGGTGTCCTAACTGATCACATGTGCAGCACATGGCAGTTGAAAATCAAACAGAAGCAGCTTCCTTGTCTGTTAAGGATGGGGTGGTTTAACTCTGCTTTAAGGCTGTCAGCAGATCGGCCTTTGCAGATTCAGCAATGCCTAAAAATGGACAGCAACTGAGCATGTGCAGAGCAGTGTGAGACAGTGGGGTTGATTTACTAAAGTCAAATAGACTGTGCACTTTGCAAAGATCACTTGCCCTCTTCAAGTGCAGTGGCTCCAGAGTAGGGATGAGCCGAACACCCCCCTGTTCGGTTCGCACCAGAACATGCGAACAGGAAAAAAGTTCGTTCGAACATGCGAACACCGTTAAAGTCTATGGGACACGAACATGAATAATCAAAAGTGCTAATTTTAAAGGCTTATATGCAAGTTATTGTCATAAAAAGTGTTTGGGGACCTGGGTCCTGCCCCAGGGGACATGGATCAATGCAAAAAAAAGTTTTAAAAACGGCCGTTTTTTCAGGAGCAGTGATTTTAATAATGCTTAAAGTCAAACAATAAAAGTGTAATATCCCTTTAAATTTCGTACCTGGGGGGTGTCTATAGTATGCCTGTAAAGGGGCGCATGTTTCCTGTGTTTAGAACAGTCTGACAGCAAAATGACATTTTGAAGGAAAAAACTCATTTAAAACTACCCGCGGCTATTGCATTGCCGACAATACACATAGAAGTTCATTGATAAAAACGGCATGGGAATTCCCCAAAGGGGAACCCCGAACCAAAATTTAAAAAAAAAAATGACGTGGGAGTCCTCCTAAATTCCATACCAGGCCCTTCAGGTCTGGTATGGATATTAAGGGGAACCCCGGCCAAAATTAAAAAAAAAAAATGACGTGGGGTTCCCCCTAAATTCCATACCAGACCCTTCAGGACTGGTATGGATTTTAAGGGGAACCCCGCGCCAAAAAAAAAAAAAAAAATGGCGTGGGGTCCCCCCAAAAATCCATACCAGACCCTTATCCGAGCACGCAACCTGGCAGGCCGCAGGAAAAGAGGGGGGGACGAGAGTGCGGCCCCCCCTCCCTCCTGAACCGTACCAGGCCACATGCCCTCAACATTGGGAGGGTGCTTTGGGGTAGCCCCCCAAAACACCTTGTCCCCATGTTGATGAGGACAAGGGCCTCATCCCCACAACCCTGGCCGGTGGTTGTGGGGGTCTGCGGGCGGGGGGCTTATCGGAATCTGGAAGCCCCCTTTAACAAGGTGACCCCCAGATCCCGGCCCCCCCCCTGTGTGAAATGGTAAGGGGGTACATAAGTACCCCTACCATTTCACGAAAAAAGTGTCAAAAATGTTAAAAATGACAAGAGACAGTTTTTGACAATTCCTTTATTTAAATGCTTCTTCTTTCTTCTATCTTCCTTCATCTTCTGGTTCTTCTGGCTCTTCTGGTTCTTCTGGTTCTTCCTCCGGCGTTCTCGTCCAGCATCTCCTCCGCGGCGTCTTCTGTCTTCTTCTCCTCGGGCCGCTCCGCACCCATGGCATGGGGGGGAGGCTCCCGCTCTTCTCTTCTTCTCTTCTTCTCTTCTTCTCTTCTTCATTTTCTTCTCCGGGCCGCTCCGCAATCCATGCTGGCATGGAGGGAGGCTCCCGCTGTGTGACGGCGCTCCTCGTCTGACAGTTCTTAAATAACGGGGGGGGCGGGGCCACCCGGTGACCCCGCCCCCCTCTGACGCACGGTGACTTGACGGGACTTCCCTGTGGCATTCCCCGTGACGTCACAGGGAAGTCCCGTCAAGTCACCGTGCGTCAGAGGGGGGCGGGGTCACTGGGTGGCCCCGCCCCCCGTTATTTAAGAACTGTCAGACGAGGAGCGCCGTCACACAGCGGGAGCCTCCCTCCATGCCAGCATGGATTGCGGAGTGGCCCGGAGAAGAAAATGAAGAAGAGAAGAAGAGAAGAAGAGAAGAAGAGAAGAAGAGAAGAAGAGAAGAAGAGAAGAAAAGAAGAAAAGAAGAAAAGAAGAAGAAGAGAAGAGCGGGAGCCTCCCCCCCATGCCATGGGTGCGGAGCGGCACGAGGAGAAGAAGATAGAAGACGCCGCGGAGGAGATGCTGGACGAGAACGCCGGAGGAAGAACCAGAAGAGCCAGAAGAGCCAGAAGAGCCAGAAGAACCAGAAGAACCAGAAGATGAAGGAAGATAGAAGAAGCATTTAAATAAAGGAATTGTCAAAAACTGTCTCTTGCATTTTTAACATTTTTGACACTTTTTTCGTGAAATGGTAGGGGTACTTATGTACCCCCTTACCATTTCACACAGGGGGGGGGCCGGGATCTGGGGGTCACCTTGTTAAAGGGGGCTTCCAGATTCCGATAAGCCCCCCGCCCGCAGACCCCCACAACCACCGGCCAGGGTTGTGGGGATGAGGCCCTTGTCCTCATCAACATGGGGACAAGGTGTTTTGGGGGGCTACCCCAAAGCACCCTCCCAATGTTGAGGGCATGTGGCCTGGTACGGTTCAGGAGGGAGGGGGGGCCGCACTCTCGTCCCCCCCTCTTTTCCTGCGGCCTGCCAGGTTGCGTGCTCGGATAAGGGTCTGCTATGGATTTTTGAGGGGACCCCACGCCGTTTTTTTTTTTCTTTTTGGCGCGGGGTTCCCCTTAAAATCCATACCAGACCTGAAGGGTCTGGTATGGAATTTAGGGGGAACCCCACGTCATTTTTTTTTTTTAAATTTTGGCCGGGGTTCCCCTTAATATCCATACCAGACCTGAAGGGCCTGGTATGGAATTTAGGGGGACCCCCACGTCATTTTTTTTTTTTAATTTTGGTTCGGGGTTCCCCTTTGGGGAATTCCCATGCCGTTTTTATCAATGAACTTCTATGTGTATTGTCGGCAATGCAATAGCCGCGGGTAGTTTTAAATGAGTTTTTTCCTTCAAAATGTCATTTTGCTGTCAGACTGTTCTAAACACAGGAAACATGCGCCCCTTTACAGGCACACTATAGACACCCCCCAGGTACGAAATTTAAAGGGATATTACACTTTTATTGATTGACTTTAAGCATTATTAAAATCACTGCTCCTGAAAAAACGGCCGTTTTTAAAACTTTTTTTTGCATTGATCCATGTCCCCTGGGGCAGGACCCAGGTCCCCAAACACTTTTTATGACAATAACTTGCATATTAGCCTTTAAAATTAGCACTTTTGATTTCTCCCATAGACTTTTAAAGGGTGTTCCGCGGCATTCGAATTTGCCGCGAACACCCCAAATTGTTCGCTGTTCGGTGAACTTGCGAACAGCCAATGTTCGAGTCGAACATGAGTTCGACTCGAACTCGAAGCTCATCCCTACTCCAGAGATTAGTAAATGAGGTGGATGATGGAAGTCAGTTTCTGCTCATTTACTAAACTCTGGAGCAACTTTGCAAAGTGCACAGTCTTTTCCCCTTTAGTAAATCAACCCCAGTGTATTACTGGATTTTAAACAGTATAGACACTTATTTTTAATGTTTTACATAGTTATACCTGCAAAAGGGGCCAGTCTGAAGTGATTTACTGTAATACTGAAAAAAAGCAAACTACAAGAATAATAAAAATTGAATGCCATATTCTGTTTTCCATCAAATGCTTGCTTGATTATTTAAATAAGTTACCATAAGGGAATATCCATAAAACATTTGATAAAACAATAACTGAGTGCTAAATCATTCTAAAGAGTGGCACAAAACAACTTTTAGTGGATTCTTAAATGTAATGTTTTCTAACCTTATTACAATATCATTTCTTTGTTGTCACTAATAATTCCTATAAGAAGGGAAGGCAAATGTTTTCTAACACTACTGCAATAACATTTCTCAGCTGTCATTGATAATTCCTATAAGAAGGGAAGGCAATGAAGACATGTAGCATGAGCAAGCCACACTGACATAATCCGGGGTGGGCCTTGTGTCTGTCATTTAAAGTCACCTCAGTTAATCTTCAATCACCTTCCTGCAGAATAAATTACAATAAAAGCCTTCTGATCCATACACACCCAGCGTCATTATGTTTTTACGTCCTTATCTGTAGCAATATAGATTCACAACTCTACCAACTTCTATTTCTAGCAATTGTAGAGCCGAGGATCATACATCCACATCATCTAAATTGCACCCATGTGTATGTCCACTGGTCTACTAGAATCATGGTACAGTATGTGCCTAGCAACATTCAATATTATAGAGATGGGGGAAGGGATGACAATAGATGAGAACAAAAAAATCAATAGCTCCCTAGTGCATAATAGAAGTAAAGAATACTGCACTCATTAAAAGAACCAATTACCAAGTTGAATGACCAAATGCCATAATTAAAAAAGGTTGTGCCAAAACACAAAGATATATGAGTGTACATATTTACAGGGATGCTTGCACAGAAACTGTCATTGTATGTTGCTGCGCATAAAAGAGGTGATAAATAAAGTTTATTGAAAGAATATGGCTGTGACTGTCAGTATGCATATTGTGATCATAGCACGAGTCTCATTGTTTGACCTCATAACATATATTAAGCAAATTAAAGAGCAGACGCAAGGGCCGTATGAATATATCGCTAGTCACAAACAGCAATTTAAGAAAACAGAGGCGTTTGCTTTGAGAATAAACCATGACTGAACCTTTCTCCCTTCAGATTAGGACCATGCCAAGTGCTTCTGCCAGGCATTCAGCTCCTGATCTTATTGTATCCTTGATATTTCAACATCAACTGATAATGTGTCTCTGTTGCCTATTGACCTTTAGCAATAGTGAAAGCTGATCTGTCCCTAAGAGCCCATTCAGAGAAGAAAATGAATTATCGGAGGGTGTTGGTTTGTGTTGTGGTTATGAATATCTCAGCAGTAACAGACCACATTCATTGTGTAATAGATCCTGTTTTGTTGGAGGAAATATGCATACTGTAATAGCATCACACTGTATGGGCTCCACTCCCAGCTGGCTGCCTATTTATCAGCCCTGACTCCATGCTAAGAAGAACAGTAGGTGTGCTGAGCTGACTGCTGGCTGGGGTGTAGGCTTCTGTTTATTAACTCTCCTCTGCCCATTACGTTCTGCCCACTGCACCTCTAACCTGCACATGGCTAATCATTTACCAACTTTTACTAGCCTGGGCACACACAAGACATGCCACCCGCCAACCTGACCTAGATAACACAACAATGAGAAGGAAGCAGACAGGCCAAGTACCCTGTAGTAAACAACATCCTTTATTCCTTTGGCATTCCTTGTATTAGCACCAAATTCATAGCCATTTCCTATAGAATGTGCAGCATCAAGTCATGCATTTGTCCTGCTGCAGACCACGAGTGAATTTAATAACAATGAGAATACGATTTACTAAATATGTCAATATTATTACTATGTTGTATTTTTTTTTTCAATTAATATTATTATTATACAGGATTATGAATTTAGGGCCCCATTCACTGAGTTTTCCAGGAACATGCGCAGAAATGCACGTACCTGGAACAACGTGAAAAACCTGACTAGCAGACACACGTTTTGTTGCTCACCTCCCGAAAAAAAAGGTGCAAAAGTTTCTTTGGTGCATTTGTCGCATGTACTGTAGAGCAGCCCAGTCAAGTGAATGGGCTGCCCTGTGCTGTCCTGTGAAAATCATGCAAAAAAAAAAAAAAATGCGTATTAGTGTGATGCGTTGATGTAAATATGGCCTTTAAAAAAAAATGTATTTTAAACGTGTATAAAATTTACAAATACCATTACAGCTGTTGGGTTCAAAACCGGTCAGTTCAGTGCAGCAGCCAAGCTTTAATAATATACAAATGAAATTTGTAAATTTCTATATATTATATGTTTATATATAAAAAATATTGTTGTATTATGTATACACAAATATATACTGTGGAAAGTATTAAAAATTATATAATATATATATATATATATATATGTGTATGTGTGTGTGTGTGTATGTGTGTGTGTGTGTGTGTGTGTGTACATTATATTTGACATGATAAAAATGTATATATAAATTATATAAATATATATGTATTACTATATTTAAAAAAATAATAAAATATATGAAACCAAAATTATATATTTTTAATATATATATATATATATATATATATATATATATATATATATAAAATCTTTTTTTTCAATGTAGTATTATGATATTGTGTACAAGTTGAGTGTTCTCTTACCTTGTACAGGTGATCAGCAGTCCTTTCCAATGCCTGGCTTGGGGTACAAGTGTCCAGCCTATAATGAAGACTATGGGAAGTACACCTGCTTCTCCAGTACTGTTGTCTTCTTGTATTTGAAAAAAGAAGAAGAAGCCCAGCTTACAGAGAGGGCACCACCCTTTGTTAGGGTCACTAAGCTTCCTCCCTTGTGATCAGCTAGCAATGAGCAATGGAGATAAGGTTGCAGGGGAACCTTGCTTGCCTATACAACAAAGCTCTTCCAGGCAAAGCCTGATAAAGGATAGAGAGCATGATCAGCCTGCATTCCTTCCTCAGAGATCAGCTCAGGGAAGGCTGGCTGCTCAGCCCATCCACAGGCAGCATTGCAGCCATTCTCCTGCAGCTCTGCCTTCCTTCTTCTCCTGCAATGTGTGTTTCCCTCCTTGTTCTAGAAATGAGGACTAGAACGGTGTGAACACACAAGCACACTGCTCCCTGGGAGAAAGATGGCTGGTCCTTTCAGCAGTGCTGCACTGAGCTCATTGGGTTGCACTAGCTTTTGGTAGCTATAGCAACAACCAACAGACAAGCTTACACAGCAAGCATGGCTGACCATGTGCAGGTCAATTCTTTCAATTCCAGGCAGCTTTATGCGTGCAGTGTGGAGGTGACAGCATACAAGATGAGTCCTTCCTGCACACTCACATTTTATAGAACTGGTTACTTATGTTACTCATTAGACCTGTTATATTACAATGTTTTACATTACCACAATACATTATGTTTACATCTTAGCAAAGCATGTTGTGACTAGCAAGTGGTTTACTATTAAAGGGCCAGTGTAGCCAAAACTGATTATGGGCGGACACTGGTGGGCAGAATCACCCTCTGGTTTTTAGGAATGATTTTTTGTGTGCTTTAACACTATATGCACTTTACAATATGAAAATACTTGTGCGCTATTAATATGTGGACGTGATATACTTGGATTTTGCAAAAGCGTTCGATACAGTTCCTAAAGGACAGTACAGTTTACGCCTAGAAGAAAAGAGATTTCATCTCCAAATACGGAAAGGTTTCTTCACAGTAAGAGCTGTGAAAAGGTGGAATAGACTCCCTACAGAGGTGGTTCTGGCCAGCTCAGTAGATTGCTTTAAAGTGGTTGTAAACCCTAGGACAAAAAAATAAATTAAATAAAAACCTGCAAGACAAAGGCATAATGAGCTAGTAATCTAGGCATATTAGGCATCCTTATGAATTACTTACCTGAGATCGAAACCCCTGCAGCCGTCCTCATACACCGCTCCGGCAGCCGTCATCGCTCCCAGAGTTACTTCCAGGTATCGCGGGCTCCAGAGCTGTGATTGGCCAGAGCCGCGATGATGTCACTCCCGCGCATGCGCGCAGGAGCCACTGGTAATGGCACACTCACTGAAGCAACGGCATGTAGGTGCCATTGCTTCAGTTTGCTTCAGTGCACATGTGCCAATGATGTCGGCACATGCAAATACAGGGGATATCTCCTAAACCGTTCAGGTTTAGGAGATATTCAGGGTAGCTACAGGTAAGCCTTATTATAGGCTTACCTGTAGCAAAAAGTATGTTGTAAGAGTTTATAACCACTTTAAGAAAGGTCTGGATTCTTTCCTAAATGTACATAATATAACTGAGTACTAACATTTATAGGTAAAGTTGATCCAGGGAAAATCTGATTGCCTCTCTGGGATCAGGAAGGATTTTTTCCCCTGCTGTAGCAAATTGGATCATGCTTTGCTGGGGTTTTTTGCCTTCCTCTGGATCAACTGTGGGTATAGGATTGTGTATATGGGATTGTATGATATTATTTTTTATTTATTTATTTTTATGGTTGAACTAGATGAACTTGTGTCTTTTTTCAACCTGATTAAGGCCCCTTTCACACGGGCAGACTGTTTAGGTCCGCCTGTCAGTTTTTTAGGCGGACCTGAACGGACGCTCCATACAAGTCTATGGAGCGACGGATGTCAGCGGTGACATGTCCGCTGACATCCGACCCCCTCCAATCCACTAAAGTGTGACGGAGGAAAATCCTATTTTTCCATCTGTCTGCGGATCGGATGAAAACGGACTCTACGGTCCATCTTCATCCGATCCCTCATAGAGGAGAGTGGTGCTCTGACAGGTCTGTCCCTGCACAGTGTGCAGGGACAGACCTGTCATCTGCCTGCTCAGTGGGGATCCACGGAGCGATCCCCCGCTGAACAAAGCGGAGCCCGTACACAGACATGTCCGGTTGAAAAGGCCCTAACTATGTAACTATGTGTATAACATACAAGATAGAACCCAGGTAAGACTACTCGGGTCAACAAGCGGCTACTTAGGCAACAAAGGGTCTTGATGAGGGTTAGTTATGAAAATGCAAAAATTATTTGTTTCAAAAATTACACAGAATTAGATTTTTATAACTAACCCTGATCAAGACCATCTGTTGCCTAAGTAGCCGCTTGTTGACCCGGGTAGTCCTATCTGGGTTCCATCTTGTATGCTCTGCTTGGTTTGGCTATGGTAACAGCACCACACACTGGTGAGTGGTATAAGAGTGTAGATAATAAACACTTTCTTGTGGATATACCTACATAGGACCCGTTATTTCTTTTTTGTTGGTAATATATGTATAAAGGTGCACATAAACCAAAAAAATAAAAATATCGAACAGCTGCAACCATTAAAAGTGAACAAACACTTTTTAGAGAAAATAATGACATAGATGAATGGTGCGCTTATTCTAAAAATACCTACATAACGTGCATGAAGGCAGTGTGCAAAAGAACACACACAATGAATAAATGTCTAAATATGCAAAGCGTCCAATCACTATAAACTCCAGCAATGCACACTGTGCTTGGAGTAATGAGACACAAAGATAGTCCTTCCAAATAACAATAGAAAATTCAGATTATTAGAAGATAAAGGAAATAAAGGGGGCTGCTCCGCACCCTCAGAAGAAATGGCCGCTCACCTGGCTCTGTCTGTCTGTCTCTCTCTCACTGTCTCTCCCTCTCTCTCTCTGTCTGTCTGTCTGTCTCTCTTTTTCTGTCTGTCTGTCGTCGTCCCCCCCCCCCTGCAGGCAACAGCATGTGGT
This sequence comes from Aquarana catesbeiana, assembly GCF_042186555.1. Lineage (NCBI taxonomy): Eukaryota > Metazoa > Chordata > Amphibia > Anura > Ranidae > Aquarana > Aquarana catesbeiana. The sequence continues at coordinate 798,082,328 of NC_133324.1, forward strand.
GAAAATTGTGTTTTTCCCATATTTTACATGTTCTTCTTTAAAAACACTTGCTTCATGTACACGGGACGTTTTTACAACCTCTCCTGAACAATGAACAATTTAACTTGACAGATAGTAACCCACTTATAAAACGACAGTTTTACCGCGTTTGCGTTTAGAAGCTTTTAAATAGCCAAAAATGAAAACCGCTTGTAAACCAAACTCGGCTAAACGCGAGTTCCTGCGTTTAGAAGCATTTGGCACTTGAAATGCCTCTAAACTCAGCTTCTGAACCCATTTTTTTCCAAATAAAGCCTCTAAACTCAACTGCCTAGAAACGACTGTAAATGACCCTGTGTACATGTACTGATAAGATAACATAGAGGAGAGTTCGGGAGCAGTTGAAAAAAATGCCCAACTGCTCCTAAACGTCGGTTTACCAGCAGCAGTGTACATAAGGCCTTAGGCCTGTGCTTGTTTTAGAAATGTGATGCCAGAGTTGCCAATTTGCCCAAGACCCTAGTCTAAGGAGCTGCCTGGTGTTTGCAGGTGATGGACTTTGCTGCAGAAAGGCTTGCAGGTGAGGATTTCTGGTACAAGTGCCTTAGGCCCCTTTCACACTGGGGCGGTGGGGGCGTCGGCGGTACAACGCTGCTGTACCGTCGTTCTTGTAGCGGTATTCGGCCGCTAGCGGTTCGGTTTTAACCCCCGCTGGCGGCCGAAAAAGGGTTAAATCCGCTCGTACAGTGCGGCTATAGCCGCGGTATTACCGCGGTATAGCCGCGCTGTTCCATTGATTTCATTGATTTCACCGCTCCAAAGAAGCGGCTCGCAGGACTTTTTTTACCGTCCTGCGAGCGCACCGCTTCAGTGTGAAAGCCCTCCGGCTTTCACACTGAACAAACAGCGGAGGCTGTTTAGGGGCGGTTTTCAGGCGGTATTTTTAGCGCAATACCGCCTGAAAACTGCTCCAGTGTGAAAGGGGCCTTAGAGTGCATTAAAAATGTATTCATACCCCTTGAAATTTTCCACATTGTGTCATGTTACAACCAAAAACGTAAATGTATTTTGTTGGGTTTTATGTGATAGACCAACACAAAGTGGCACATAATTGTGATGTGGAAGGGAAATGATAAATGGTTTTCAATTTTTTTCTACATCTGAAAAGTGTGGCATGCATTTGTATTCATCATTTGTATATCATTTACTCTGATACCCCTAACTAAAATCTAGTGGAACAAACCTTCAGAAGTCACCTAGTCACCTAGTTGGTAAATAGAGTCCACCTGTGTGTAACAAGTACAATTGTTCTGTGAAGCCCTCAGAGGTTTGTTAGAGAACCTTAGTGAACAAACAACATCATGAAGGCCAAGGAATGCACCAGACAGGTCAGGGATAAAATTGTAGAGAAGTTTAAAGTAGGGTTACGTTATAAAAAAACATCCTGGAGGAGGCGCATGCGCAGAGCCCGGAAGATGGCCGCCTGAGCCAGGAGCTCCACACCACCCCAGCCCAGCGGCGCCCATAAGTCCGCACACGGCAGCCAGGGAGTGAAGCCATCGATACCCACGGCACCCCTAGACACCCGGGTACCCCCCCATATATCGGGTACCGCAGTACGAAGAGACCTCGGGCCGCAATTTGATAAATTAGCCCCGGCTGGCGAATCTAAGATGGCGGCCGCGGCGAGGCCTCATGTTAGCAGTGCCGAAGACGCTCCAGACGACAGGCCGAAGATAGCCCCAGACACCCTGCCCTATTTCCCACTGGTATATGTGAGTACCCAGCAGAATATGTGCCCCATCCTTGGCCTCCACAGAATCCCTGATCGGCCGCACCATGGAGGATTATGCCCTCTCCCCCACAGGGCCTAACACAGTCAGCCATGCTGACCCCTTCTTTACCAACTCCCAGACCGCAGCCTCTGCCTTCTCAGTTGCAGACTTATATCAGAAACTGTCACAACTCCTTGACAGGGGACTTGCCCAAACTGCAACTAAAATAACAGGAGATTTAAAAGCATATTTCCAGAATTTGGGTACCAGAATTGAGTCAATTGAAACCAAGCTTGACCAAACTGTGGCTGCTACAAACCAGAACTCAGATCATATACACACAATTCAGGAACAACTGGATGTGGCCCTATCCAGGATCGATGATTTGAAAAATCGATCAAGGACATATAATGTCAGGATCAGAGGCCTGCCTGAATCCATCACAAACATCCCAGCAGTGGTGCAAAACTTGATCCAGAATCTGATCCCTAATATCCCACAACATCGCCTAGAGCTGGATAGAGCCCACAGAGCCCTGGGGCCCCCGTAAAAGGACGGTTCTCTGAGAGACATTATCGATAAACCCCACTTCTACGCAGTGAAGGAAGAAGTCATGAGACAAGCACGCTCCGTGCCCAGGGTGATGTGCCAAGGACACCCCGTCCAAATCTATGCAGACCTCTCTCCATCCACGATGCAACGCAGATGGTCACTGAAACCACTACTTCTAGTCCTGGCCCGAAAGGACATAAAATACAAGTGGGCATTCCCATTCGCTGTAAAGTTCTCAGATAACGGAAAGAATTACTCTTTCTCCACTTTCCCTGACGGTGAAAGATTGCTCCTGCATCTCACGTTCATATCGCAAGAAGCAGACATGGACACTTCCCATAAAGTTTCGGGTGTGTCCAAGAGACCGACCCCCACCAGTCCTCAATCTCCACTCTAGAACAGGTCGAGAAGCAAGAAGATTAAGGACAATGGACCTACTTGACTGGATCCCGGCCGACATGAACTGTCCCATACACCTTGAACTTTCGAGGGTCCTGGATGAATCTGTACCAGGGGACTTGAATATCGGTCATACGTTAAATTAAATTTTTTTAGCCGGTTGAAATTACATTTTTTCCACTCACTTTTCACGAGTTTCCCCCATCTGTAAAGGGAGCTCCCCACCTTGAAACCTGGGTCCCTCACTCCTCAATTCCCTATGGGGGGAGGACAGGGGGCCCCCTGTAAAGGCCCTAGCTCCTGTCGAGCTGGACTATGACTTTTCTTTTTGTTGTTACTCCCAAAAACTGCTTTGCAGATTGATTTTGTCTTTCTCAGGGGCGCCCTGGCTGGGGTGGGCCCCATGTGGCTCCGCCTCTCCCTCAGACTCCAGAAGGTTTTTGGGGGCGGGGTAGCCTACTCCCCATTGGAATAGGCCTCACCTGTTTTACCTTTGTAGAGGTTCTTGCGGGGCATCTCCCCCCCAGAACGTTTTTTTTCTTTGAGTTAGGAGACCTTTTTCTTGTCTCTTTTCCTTTCCTAACTGTTCCTTCCTTTTCTGCTCCCTATCTACTCCACATGTGCCTAACCTATTCTTATCTTACAGTGTGCATTGCTCCTGTAAGAAGGGGGAATTCCCAGCTGCCTGATGTCCGGGCAGATAACCTGCAGGGAAGAGAGGACAGCAATCCTCAAAGGGGGAGTGATGGTAGGTGCAGACACAGAACCTTCCCTGACCCCCATAATTGACCCCGCACAGAGCTCCCTCAAAATCGCCACACATAACATACAAAGCCTAAACTCCCCTATCAAAAGGTGGAAAATATTTGATTGCTACAAATCCCTCGACATCCTTATGATCCAAGAAACCCACTTTCCTAAGCAGTACAGTCCCAAGTTCATCCACCCTCAATTTCCCCGATTCTACCTTGCTAATGCTGATAATAAAACAAGAGGGGCCGCAATTTTCTTCTCCAAATCCTGTAACTTTGAATACATCTCTGACTTCAAAGACCCGGAGGGCAGGTTCCTCCTGGTCAAGGGAACAATAGAGGGACACTTATATTCCCTGATCTCATACTACTCCCCCAACAAAGGGCAAGACAAGTTTTTCCGACTCATCTTGGACACTCTAACTCCCCCGTTGGAAGGCACAATTGTTTTGGGGGGGATTCCAATACGGCATTCGACCAGGGGTTGGACAAATCAAAGCCCCCCCTTGGCCCAACTTACCAGACCCACCAGGGTGAGCCTTGAAATTGCCAAGCTACTCCACGACCGGGGTCTAACAGATGTATGGCGAGAATCTAACCCCTCCAGGAGAGACTTTACCCATTACTCCCACCCCCATAACACCTATGCCAGGATCGACTATATCCTAGTTCCCTCACATGTCCCAAATCAGAGACACAGTCCTGTCTGACCACTCCATAGTGATCATGTCCAATTGCACTAACGGCAGTATGGCAAAGAGGGGACATTGGCGACTAGGGATGAGCTTCGAGTTCGAGTCGAACTCATGTTCGACTCGAACATTGGCTGTTCGCAAGTTCGCCGAACAGCGAACAATTTGGGGTGTTCGCGGCAAATTCGAATGCCGCGGAACACCCTTTAAAAGTCTATGGGAGAAATCAAAAGTGCTAATTTTAAAGGCTAATATGCAAGTTATTGTCATAAAAAGTGTTTGGGGACCTGGGTCCTGCCCCAGGGGACATGGATCAATGCAAAAAAAAGTTTTAAAAACGGCCGTTTTTTCAGGAGCAGTGATTTTAATAATGCTTAAAGTCAATCAATAAAAGTGTAATATCCCTTTAAATTTCGTACCTGGGGGGTGTCTATAGTATGCCTGTAAAGGGGCGCATGTTTCCCGTGTTTAGAACAATCTGACAGCAAAATGACATTTCGAAGGAAAAAACTCATTTAAAACTACCTGCGGCTATTGCATTGCCGACAATACACATAGAAGTTCATTGATAAAAACGGCATGGGAATTCCCCAAAGGGGAACCCCGAACCAAAATTAAAAAAAAAAAAATGACGTGGGAGTCCCCCTAAATTCCATACCAGGCCCTTCAGGTCTGATATGGATATTAAGGGGAACCCCGGCCAAAATTAAAAAAAAAAAATGACGTGGGGTTCCCCCTAAATTCCATACCAGACCCTTCAGGTCTGGTATGGATTTTAAGGGGAACCCCGCGCCAAAAAAAAAAAAAAAAAAACGGCGTGGGGTCCCCCCAAAAATCCATACCAGACCCTTATCCGAGCACGCAACCTGGCAGGCCGCAGGAAAAGAGGGGGGGACGAGAGTGCGGCCCCCCCTCCCTCCTGAACCGTACCAGGCCACATGCCCTCAACATTGGGAGGGTGCTTTGGGGTAGCCCCCCAAAACACCTTGTCCCCATGTTGATGAGGACAAGGGCCTCATCCCCACAACCCTGGCCGGTGGTTGTGGGGGTCTGCGGGCGGGGGGCTTATCGGAATCTGGAAGCCCCCTTTAACAAGGTGACCCCCAGATCCCGGCCCCCCCCTGTGTGAAATGGTAAGGGGGTACTTATACCCCTACCATTTCACGAAAAAAGTGTAAAAAATGTTAAAAATGACAAGAGACAGTTTTTGACAATTCCTTTATTTAAATGCTTCTTCTTTCTTCTATCTTCCTTCATCTTCTGGTTCTTCTGGCTCTTCTGGTTCTTCCTCCGGCGTTCTCGTCCAGCATCTCCTCCGCGGCGTCTTCTATCTTCTTCTCCTCGGGCCGCTCCGCACCCATGGCATGGGGGGGAGGCTCCCGCTCTTCTCTTCTTCTTTTCTTCTCTTCTTCTCTTCTTCATTTTCTTCTCCGGGCCGCTCCGCAATCCATGCTGGCATGGAGGGAGGCTCCCGCTGTGTGACGGCGCTCCTCGTCTGACAGTTCTTAAATAACGGGGGGCGGGGCCACCCGGTGACCCCGCCCCCATCTGACGCACGGGACATGACGGGACTTCCCTGTGGCATTCCCCGTGACGTCACAGGGAAGTCCCGTCAAGTCACCGTGCGTCAGAGTGGGGCGGGGTCACCGGGTGGCCCCGCCCCCCCGTTATTTAAGAACTGTCAGACGAGGAGCGCCGTCACACAGCGGGAGCCTCCCTCCATGCCAGCATGGATTGCGGAGCGGCCCGGAGAAGAAAATGAAGAAGAGAAGAAGAGAAGAAAAGAAGAAGAGAAGAGCGGGAGCCTCCCCCCCATGCCATGGGTGCGGAGCGGCCCGAGGAGAAGAAGATAGAAGACGCCGCGGAGGAGATGCTGGACGAGAACGCCGGAGGAAGAACCAGAAGAACCAGAAGAACCAGAAGATGAAGGAAGATAGAAGAAAGAAGAAGCATTTAAATAAAGGAATTGTCAAAAACTGTCTCTTGTCATTTTTAACATTTTTGACACTTTTTTCGTGAAATGGTAGGGGTACTTATGTACCCCCTTACCATTTCACACAGGGGGGGGCCGGGATCTGGGGGTCACCTTGTTAAAGGGGGCTTCCAGATTCCGATAAGCCCCCCGCCCGCAGACCCCCACAACCACCGGCCAGGGTTGTGGGGATGAGGCCCTTGTCCTCATCAACATGGGGACAAGGTGTTTTGGGGGGCTACCCCAAAGCACCCTCCCAATGTTGAGGGCATGTGGCCTGGTACGGTTCAGGAGGGAGGGGGGGCCGCACTCTCGTCCCCCCCTCTTTTCCTGCGGCCTGCCAGGTTGCGTGCTCGGATAAGGGTCTGGTATGGATTTTTGGGGGACCCCACGCCGTTTTTTTTTTTTTTTTTGGCGCAGGGTTCCCCTTAAAATCCATACCAGACCTGAAGGGTCTGGTATGGAATTTAGGGGGAACCCCACGTCATTTTTTTTTTAAATTTTGGCCGGGGTTCCCCTTAATATCCATACCAGACCTGAAGGGCCTGGTATGGAATTTAGGAGGACTCCCACGTCATTTTTTTTTTTAAATTTTGGTTTGGGGTTCCCTTTGGGGAATTCCCATGCCGTTTTTATCAATGAACTTCTATGTGTATTGTCGGCAATGCAATAGCCGCGGGTAGTTTTAAATAAGTTTTTTCCTTCAAAATGTCATTTTGCTGTCAGACTGTTTTAAACACAGGAAACATGCGCCCCTTTACAGGCATACTATAGACACCCCCCAGGTACGAAATTTAAAGGGATATTACACTTTTATTGTTTGACTTTAAGCATTATTAAAATCACTGCTCCTGAAAAAACGGCCGTTTTTAAAACTTTTTTTTGCATTGATCCATGTCCCCTGGGGCAGGACCCGGATCCCCAAACACTTTTTATGACAATAACTTGCATATAAGCCTTTAAAATTAGCACTTTTGTTTATTCATGTTCGTGTCCCATAGACTTTAACGGTGTTCGCGTGTTCGAACAAACTTTTTTCCTGTTCGCATGTTCTGGTGCGAACCGAACAGGGGGGTGTTCGGCTCATCCCTATTGGCGACTAAACGAGTCCATCCTCTCCAACCCAATCAAAACAACAGAAATCAATCTCGCACTCTTAGAATACTTCAAAATCAATAATGTAGAGGGTACCTCCGCTGAGACTCTGTGGGCAGCCCATAAAGCCTTTATCAGAGGTAAGATTATACAGATAGCCACGCAACTCAAAAGAGAACAGGGAGCTGACATTATGAGACTGGAGAAATCTTACAGGACTCTAAGGGCACAACACAAAAAGAACCCATCTCCAACCATACTAGTTCAAATTGACAAACTGAGACTGGAACACAATTTAGCCCTTACCACGAAAGCAGAGAGATCTCTCCACTGGAGTGGTAATAAATTTTACGCTCAAAAAGAAAAGATAGGCCTGATGTTAGCAGCCAAACTGTCCCCCAGAACGCGGACATACTTCTTGCCCAAGATACACATAACGTGCCAAGAGCCCACGGCCAACCTGGCTAAGATCCTGGAGGCATTTCAGAAATTTTATTCCAACCTCTATAGCGCACCTCCACAACTCCCCAGGGACACGATTTCCACGTTCCTGGACAGCCTGCCCATCCCATCCCTAGACACTGAACATAGAGACATCCTAGAAGCACCAGTTACGGTAGAGGAGGTGGCGGCAGTAATCAAGGGCCTCCGAAAGGGTTCCGCTCCAGGACCTGATGGTCTGTCAGCCCCATACTATAAGGCCTTCGCAGATACCCTAGTTCCACATATGACAACATTTTTTAATTGCAAAACTCAAGGCAGCCCCTTGGGTGCCCAACTTAACACTGCCTACATTACGGTCATTCCAAAACTGGACAAGAACCCAGAAGAAGTTTGCAATTATCGCCCAATTTCCCTCATAAACAATGACCTCAAAATACTAACTAAAATTTTAGCGGACCGTATTTCTTCCTTCATTTGTAAATATAATCACAAGGACCAGGTAGGGTTTATCCCAAGCAGACAAGGCCCAGATCAAGTGAGAAGGGCAGTGGATATGGTCTCCATCCTGCAATCAAACTGGGATGGGGCCCGAAACAACAGGGTTTAATCCTCGCACTGGATCTGCAGAAGGCCTTCGACTCTGTGTCCTAGCCGTATCTATTCTCCCTGCTGGAGCGATGGGGCTTTGGTCCGCTTTTCATGGGGGTGTTACAAGCCTTTTACTCTCATCCCAAGGCCCAAATCCGCCAGGGACACTACCCCTCCCCAATAGATGTAGCCAGGGGTACCAGACAGGGATGCCCACTGTCCCCAATCATATTTGCCATGGCAATTGAGACACTGACCATAGCCATTCGACGGAATCCAGACATTCGGAGATCATATACACAAATGCTACAATGGAATAGTTTATATCAAAGCATATTCATGTGTTAGAATGGCTCAGTCAAAGTCCAGGCCTAAATCCAATTGAGAATCTGTGCCAAGTCTTGAAATTGCTGTTCATAGACGCTCTCCATCCAATCTGACAGAGCTGGAGCTATTTTGCAAAGAAGAATGGGCAAAATGTCACTTTCTAGATGTGCAAAGCTGGCAGAGACATACCCAAAAAGACTTGCAGCTGTAATTACAGTGAAAGGTAGTTCTACAAAGTATTGACTCAGGGAGACTGAATACAAATGCACGACACACTTTTCACATATTTATTTGTAAACAATTTTGAAAACCGTTTATCATTTTCCCTCCACTTCACAATTATGTGCCACTTTGTGTTGATCTATCATATAAAATCCCAATAAACTACATTTAAGTTTTTGGTTGTACCATGACAAAATGTGCAAAATGTCAAGGGGTATGAATAGTTTTTCAAGGCACTGGATTTATGAAGTAGTGAACATAACTTTCACTAGTGGTGAATAAACCACTGTCATTTAAAACTCATTTACCAAGAATACACTCTGGGGGTGATTTACTAAGAAGAAGGCACGGCACCAGTTTATACTTTAATTGGTGCGCCGGAAAAGTAATTGGACGTGCGAACTGACACACATTGAAGGGCAAATAACGTTAATAAATACCCGCGCATATGTAAACTGCAAGTGGCGCTAAGGTAACTGTGGTTTTCTCATTGATAATAACGCACGCCCAATACAATTGGTTAATTTCATCTCATTGGATGTGTCTTGTTAGACAATTAATAGGTGTTCTCAGTTAACAAACCCTTTTGATGCTAATCTCATTTCTATCACTTCTAATATATCTTTAAAATGTTTTTTTTTTTCGTTTTTTTTTTCCTTTTTTTAATCTTTCAATACATTACAAAGAACAGAGAAGTGTTTCTAAACCCAATAAGTTAATATTTTCAGATCTTGATTTTTAAAAGTGACCATACACTGCAATCAGTTATGCCCCGTACACACGGTCGGATTTTCCGATGGAAAATGTCCGATCGGAGCGTGTTGTCGGAAATTCCGACCGTGTGTGGGCTCCATCGGACTTTTTCCATCGGATTTTCCGACACACAAAGTTTGAGAACAGGATATAAAATTTTCCGACAACAAAATCCGATCGCGTCAATTCCGACCGTGTGTGGCCTGTTCCGACGCACAAAGTGCCATGCATGCTCAGAAGAAATTCCGACACAGAACAGCTCGTTCTGGTAAAATTAGCGTTCGCAATGGATACAGCACTTTCGTCATGCTGCAATGTTAAAAATGGTTTAATACAGCGCACTCTCTTCTTCTTTATAATGTGACAAGAATTAAGTATTTTTGCTGCTCCTATTCACACAGACTTCTCACAAACTTATTTCTTTACTATTTATCGGGATTCCCTCAATATATTTGGATTTGTCACATCTGACATCATTATTTTGGTTTTGTTTTTTTTTTTGTTTTTTGTTTTTAAGGCCGATTATTTTTTTTTTGGTTTGTATTTTTTTCAAGGCTTATTTTTTGTTTTTGTGATTTTTATTTGTACTCCTGAAAATTTTTGTGTGTGTTTTTTGTGTCAAGTTACCACAACACCATTGATATGTTGTTCTATTTAATCTGTAGAAGATTGTTTGGTGTTGTTGTCCCTTGTTAATTTCACATTTTATGTTAGAAATGTACCTGAATCGTCACCAACAAACTGTCCTTTTTGGTTGAAAACACACATAGGAGAGTATCATTTTCCAAAATAAAACTTTTATTAAGGGCTCACAACTAAACAAAGAGGGAGGCAACGCTGGAGTAACTGCAGAAATTGGCGAAGCCTTGGACCCCCAGGGCAGACATCAATTATTTTCATGCAAAATTGGTGGCCTGAGGAGTCCTTATCTAAGGGAGTGCAGTCTGGTCCAGAAGTCCCAGAGATCCGTAAAGCAGCAGATGACATCTGTGTCCCCAGGCTGTGGTCATACGAGAGACTGCAGCTTTTGTCAGACCAGACTGAACTCAGGGTCATCACTCTCTGGTCTTCCTTCCACGCTTCCTTCCACGCGGTGGCTCTGGTGGTGGAGTTGTGGCAGCAGGAGGAGGAGGAGGATAGTCCAACTCAATCACGTCGGTCTTGGGTGTTAGTTCCCCACTCACCCCCTTAGTTAGGACTTTATAAATAAGTTGCTCACACAGGAGGCGTTGACCCTTCTGCATGCCCTGCAGTTTGGTGGCAGCCATGCAGGCAAAGGCCTCTTCAGGAGTGGGTAAGGCTCGGAGGGACGCAGAAGCCTCCTGAATGAGCCTGAGCGCTGAATCCTGCATGGGAGTCACCTTCCTCACTCTTTTATATGGAAGGCGGAGGGGAGGAACCTGCGATTCAGTCAGGCTGCGACTGATCCCAGGCTTCTCTTGGCTGACACTTAGCCCCGCCTCCTCCTGGCTGCCACTAATCCCAGCCTCCTCCTGACTGCCACATTCCACAACCTCCTCCTGGCTGAGGTCTTCCTGTGTATGAAAAAGGGACATAGTTTTAGTTTTTTATTCATCAATCACACACAATTTTCACCTCCTGACTGTTGCAAATTGAATGTTATCAAATATAACAGACTATCCTTCTGAGCCCAGGATTTTTCATTCTTGTCCCAATTATTTTTGCCCACTACTGTCTATTGATATGTAAAACACTTTTTTCAATCAGCAATTAGTGATCAATAATAACATCTAGGAAACATCATTTTTTTATTGTCCAGAAATCTGTAGAGGAATGCTATACCTGACTCCAGCTGGGCTCCTCCACTTCTTCCTGGCTGGAAGGCCCAGGTTGGACATCGGAAGCCTCAGCTGGGGTGGAAGGAAGAGTGGAAGGAAGAATGGAGAGGGATTCCCTGACTTCAGTCTGGTCTGACAGAAAGCGCAGTCTCTCATAGTACCACAGCCTGGGGACAAAAATGTCATCTGCTGCAGCTCCGGACCTCTGGGAATCCGTGACCTTCTTGCGCTCCCTTAGATAAGTGCTCCTCAGGCCACCAATTTTGTTTTTTAAATAGGGGATGGTTGCTGTGGGGACCACTGGCTTCACCAACTCCGGCAGTTTCTCCAGCGCTGCCTGCCTCTTTTGTTTATGATTATAATGAGGATGTCTCACCTGCCACAGACAGGGCAGCTCCCTGTATTTGTCTATGAACAGGGGGAGGAAATTGTGGTCATTGAAGCTATCCATTTTCTCTGCTTCTATACTGCTTCTCTAATCTAGAAGCAGTATAGGCCCAAGTTTAGATCTTACCTTTGTTCTCACGATCGGCGCCTCTGATACTCCTTCCTCTGCTCACAGATCGTACGTACTACGCACGCGTGTTACTCTTTATACACACTGCGCATGCGTGTAACTCCGCCCGCCCCTGACGTTCTTTCTAGTCTATTCCCTTTTCGTTCTGCGCAGTGGGGGAAGAGCACATGGCGGATACACAGCAGGTGCATGCTAATTATAGCAACGAGGAGGAGGAAAGCCCGGAGCCTGAAACGTCACGATCCAGAAGGAGATTTAAGGCCTCAAATATGTCCTTTGGGGAGATGTTGGAGATGGTGGACATCCTGAAGAAGGCCGACTATGATGGAAAGTATGGACCTTACCCCAACCCCAATGTCCGAAAGGCCAAGATAATTGCGAAAGTGGTCAAGAGTCTGCAACGCCATTTCGGGGTACGACAATCGAAAGATCAGCTCAGGAAACGGTGGTCGGACCTGAAATTACGAGAACATGAGCAGTACAGAAAGATCCGGAGAGTGCTGCAAAAAAGTAAGTAGTTGTCCTGTGTTCCTATTCTTTATGTTTCTTACGTTCGTGCTGCTCCATGTGCTTTTCTTACAAGTGTACATTTTTAAATGGGAAATTTCATGTTCATGGGTACATTATTCGTTGGTATCAAACATTTTTCTTTCGGCCTATAAAACACCATTGTTTAGGCCATAAGCATTTGGCCCCAATTTTTTACGCCCTACTTGTGAGAAACTATTTTGGTGGTGTAGATGGCTTTGTTACTAGAATGAAATGCCAACTAGATTCTGTGTAAGGAGAGGACACTCAGCAGCTGTTTTCACATCTGCACACTGGAGCACTAGTGTGGGACACAAGAACACCATTTTTATTAGGGGGGCACACAGGTGCTCCAGTGTATACTATAAGGGGGGGGGGGCTACATCTGTGAAGCTTGTACCAAACAGATAAAGTATTGCAGCTTGACAAAGGACACTGAAAATGCTACATTTTGGAACTGTGCCAAAATAGACAATTGTACCCCACTTCCAAGCAATGTTTCCTATTTATAGTTCTGCCATCAAATCACTGTGTGCTAAGTATAGCATTTTTGGTTTACATAGGGGAGAAAAGACTCGGAGGACACCCCTCATCCGACGAGACCACAGACCCCCCACCTGTGGAAGAAGGGGAAATACCCCCAACCCAAGAAGTGCAGGAGGAGGAAGAAGACGTGGTGGAACTAGTCACCACAACAGGTGAGTGTCTGCGACCACAGGCTCAGGTAAGAGATGGATGCCGGCATATTTTTGATACCTTTTTTTTTGGGGTTTCTCTCTTTTTAGGGGATCGTGATGTTGTGGATCCAGATCCTTTCACATCAGAAAGTGCCCAGATCCTGATCGGGGAGATCATGGGGTGTAATTTACAATTGGAAAACCTCAAGAAAAACATCATTGAAGTTATTGTAAAAAATAAAAACATCATTGATGTTTTGGGGCGAGTTTAAAACCCCTCCAAAACACTTTTTTTTTGTGTGCTCTAATGTTCAAAATGTTTTAAAGATTTGTAGAAAAGCCAAATTTGGAGGATGCACACAGTGTGCCAACATGTGCTATCTGCCATCACGTGAGATCAATGGACGCGTTTTGGGGGTGCAACCCCTTCCTCAATAATAAAGTAGCTGAGAGGAAGGGGTTTCTCCCCCAAAACACGTCCCTTGATCCCCCGTGATGGCAGCTAGCACATGTTGACATTGGGAAATTTGTGTGCATCTTCCAAATTTGGCTTTTCCTTGGGTGACTTCTGAACGCAATATCAAACACACTTCCTAAATACTCATGTCTGATATTGCCTTCAAGTTCTACCAAATGTGAACTTTGTAAGTTCAAGATTTGTGTCTTTCTTGTTGTTTTTACACATGCCTGTTTTATCTTAAATGGACATTTATCTGTTTTATAATGCTACCCCAAAAATTGTTATACAACAAACATGTTGGTTTGTTAGAAAAACATTTTATAAATGCACATGTGATTGTGCAGGTATTAAAGAGATTGTTAAGCAAGAATGTGTGGATTATTGTGTCAACGCTAAAACACTTTGTTGGTGATGCAATTGGTGTTTTCTGTGAAAATGGGGGTTATTTCCTAAGGGCAAATCCTCTTTGCACTAGAAGTGCAGTTTCAGTGCACTTGTAGTGCAAAGTGTCTTTGCCTTTAGTAAATAACACCCAACAGTGCTTTGTATAAAAGGTTACACAATCACGCCATTTTCTGGACTCAACACATTTCTGTCAGGGTCAGCTAAAACAAACACAAGCAGTAAATGTCCACAAAGATTTTCTTTTTTTTTGTTTTTTTATTTGATAAAGGCTTCACAAATTTGCTGGCATATTGATGGCCCCCCTACCTGCAAACAACTCCAGGTATCATAACCGGACATCACGGGCACTCAGGGAGGGCAAGCCAGGACGGCCACTTTCAAGCGCCGTCAGTGTTGTTTAATGTATCATTCCGGCCTCAGGCCCAACTGAGCCAGCATAGTTGGCCGAATGTTTGCGTAAAAAGTTATGGAGAATACAGCACGCCAGGATTATATGATTAAGTTTATACTCCGCCATATGGATGGGTGTCAGAAATAGGCGGAACCGGCTGGCCAGGATTCCAAATGTGTTCTCCACCACTCTTCTGGCTCTGGCCAGCCGGTAATTAAAAACCCTCTGTTCTGGCTTAAGGGTCCTCATAGGGATTGGCCGCATAAGATGGTCCCCCAGCGCAAACGCTTCATCAGCAACGAAGACGAATGGGAGTCCTTCCACATTGTCCTCTGGAGGTGGCAAGTCCAAGCTGCCATTCTGGAGACGCCTGTAGAACTCCGTCTGGGCGATGACTCCACCATCGGACATCCAGCCATTCTTCCCCACGTCCACATACAAGAAGTCGTAATTAGCCGACACCACCGCCAACATCACAATACTATTGAACCCCTTATAGTTGAAATAGTACGACCCTGAGTTGGGTGGTGGGACGATGTGGACATGTTTCCCATCAATTGCCCCTCCGCAGTTAGGAAAGTCCCACCGTTGGGCAAAGTGGGAGGCCACAGTCTGCCATTCCTGTGGCGTGGAAGGAAACTGTTGAGGAAAACAAAAATAAATTAATATTTTTGCACATAAACATGGCAAGCAGATTAGACACAAACATTCTTGGCCAACCTCCAGATAGCATTTATTAAGGGGAATTTAACAACACCAAAGTATAAGGTACACCTATCATATTCCCCCCCCCCCCCTCTCATGGGCCATTTGTAACATTATGGGGGGTGGGGAAATCTTGGACAGGTAACCCTCTCCACTTCATTGAGAGATGAATGCCTAAATACAGGGTATTACTTGGAACAGCCCCTCCTTAGTTACACTATTGGCAGCCCACTGGACAGGTAAGAAGTGTCATAATACAAAGATATAAATACACATTGTACACATTTGAGGACATTTGGACATTCTGCTATTACCTGTCAAGATAATAATAGTATATAAAAACGTGTTATAAAAACAGTACCATTTGAAAGTATACAGGCAGGCCCTTGCACTACATGCTTTGGGTAATTCATCCATAAATCTGAGCACAAAAGAGATGGGTATAGTGTGTATGGGTTTGGCAAAGTCAGCAGATAGATGATTGAGGATAGATAGAGAATTGGGATCAGCTGACTTAGCAGTTGGGGGAGGGAGGGTTAATAAAAATGATTTAGGGACACCACAAAAAAAAGTCTCTGCCACTCTGCCTGAATTTAAAGCACAAATCACATTTCTAAACATTTTAGGGGGTGTTTGGGGTACAGCACTACTATGGAACTGATAAAATACATTGTTAAGTGACTACATGAGGTGAATATAGGGGCAGGGGAACATGCTGGGGAGGTTATTGAAGGACAATCTGTATGAAGGACAAAAAAATTAATTACAGAAAAATCCAGCATTCATGAGGACAAAGGGGACATTCACAGCATATTACAATCATGGTAATTAGGGAATGAGGAAAGAAATACAATATATTATCAATCATTAAATACAAAAAAATGTGAGATTAAAGGATAAAAATCTTACCTTCATATACTCCTTCTGCAGGACCTGGATGATGGCAGAACAGGTCTCCAGGATAATGATACCCAGAGCCTGGGGGGAGATGCCTGTCGAGAACTTCAAGTCCTGCAGACTTCTCCCTGTCGCCAAGTACCGCAGGGTAGCGACCAGCCTCTGCTCCGGAGTGATGGCTTGCCTCATGCAAGTATCCTGCCTGCTAATATAAGGGGTCAGCGAAGCCAGCAGACGGTGAAACACGGGGTCCATCATCCTGAGAAAGTTCCTGAAATCATCAGGATTATTCTCACGGATCTCACGGAGCAAAGGCATATGAGAGAACTGGTGACGCTGAAGCAACCAATTCTTGGTCCATGAACTCCTCCCCACCCTGTTCATGGACTGGACTTGTGTCAAGGTCAGGACCCCAACACCAAGCCCCCGCACAGCACGAACTCTACGAGGAGTACGTATACGCAACATGGCTAGAAAACGGTCGGCTGCTCAGAACGAAGTAACAGAACGCACTGAAGAACAGCAAGGCCTGTGAAGAGCGACCTGAAAAACAGTAACGAACGAACAAGAACACAATGACTACTTAAAGTCACGCGGAACTTGCTTGCACGCACTGAAGAGCAGATACAAACCCACAAGCACAAACTGAACCGCAGAAAACGATCTGAAAGCCACGAGTCTGAAAAAGTGCGAATCGTCTCTCACCAAACTTTTACTAACACGAGATTAGCAAAAGGAGCCCAAAGGGTGCCGCACTTGGTTCTGAACTGGCCTTTTCTAGTCTCGTCGTACGTGCTTGACGTCACCGCGTTATTGGCGATCGGAAATTCCGAAAACTTTGTGCGACCATGTGTACGCAAAACAAGTTTAAGCCAACATCAGTTGGAAAAAATCCTAGGATTTTGTTGTCGGAATGTCCGAACAAAGTCCGATCGTGTGTACGGGGCATAAGATCTTAAATAAATTAGATTTAGTGCAAGAGCCTGTTTGATTTCCTATATTTTGAATTAATTGTTCAAGTGCGTCTTCCTATTAACTATTTTGCCTAAATATCGAGTTGTACAGAGATTGGCCAATCAGATTGCATAGTGCATGACCATCTTAAGTGCCAAATTTGGAATGTAGATGTGCCATGACCCACTTGTCTTTTCCTAACGATATTTCTTGGGCATTATACAAGGCACATGAAAAACCACCTTTTTTCAAGACATGCTAGAGTGATCAGGAATTTTCAAAGGATGGCTCTCCAGCTGTTGTGGAACTGCACATCCCATGAGGCATTGTAAAACTCTGACATTCACAGACATGACTAGGCATGATGGGAATTGTAGTTCTTGACCAACTGGAGAACCGTAGTTTGAAAACCCCTGTGCTAGACCATTATTACACCTCCAGAACTGTGAGTGTGGCATCTACCCAACTTCTCTCTGCTGGTGGACACAAGAACCTACATCTATAGATATAAATATATATATATAGATATATCTATATATACACACACACTGAAGCAGGAATCAATCAATATACACTGTGAATCTGTACAAAGGAAGTAGGTGTGTGTTTTGATGCCAAATCATTTAGACATACACATGACCCACACAAACACCACCCCATGTAAAAATAAATAAAAAATTATCTTAATTTGCAACTGAGGATCATCTCTACCTCAGAGAACAGTGAGCGGGGCAAGGTGGTGGGAAGAAATTAGCAGCGGTACAAGCAAATTCCTGGAGCGGCGTGATGTCATTTCTTTGTGCTGGCCACCACTTCCGGGAACCAGATACGTGCCACGTGTAGATACCTCCGTGCACACAGCAGTTGTGCATCTCACATACACAGCGGATAATGGCGCATCTAGCTGCAGGAACCCAATTTTTATGGAAATTAATAGTAAAGCAGATGCAGATTTCCAGGACTGGACTAATAAATGTTTATAGTGAAAGGCAACTGGTGTTTTCTATTAAACATCTATTAAACGTCTAAATGGGCCATTGACATGCATCACAGTTGAACTTAGGAATGTGTTTTTGCAAAATTAACCCCTTCCCGCTGAGCGTATGCAGATGTGCGTACTCGGCTTTCGGGGGTTATACTGGGATGATGCCTGCAGTCCCTGAACATGCCCAGAACAACCCAAATGCAGCTAGCACAAAATAAGCCACCCCCCTGTCCAAAATTAAGCACATCATCCAGCATGCTACAAAATTACAGATGGGACAAACACCCCCCAGTCCAGAGGGGCAAACAAAGAGCCTAACATGGACAAAAGTTATACAACAAATACCATTTCAGTCTATGGGAACTGGCTTGTTAATTTTGCGAGTTCCCACTTGGCTGGCTTATATTCTAGTTATTGGCCTTAAAATGGGTATGGAGGCCCAGGTCCCACCTTGAAGGACATATATCAATGTCACCAATTTGGACAACCCCAAAAACGAAACAAGGAGGTGCCTTTAAAAATGCAAAATTGCTTAAAAGCTAGTAACTTGGGGGGGCTTACTATGCCTGTAAAGTGGTGCATATGTAGCATGTATCCAAAATGCAGCTTCAAAGATGTACGGCTTAGAGAAAACTTACAAATCTACATTACAGCTGCAAGATTTTAACCCAAAAAAAAGCCTGCCTCCTCCAATACATACAAAGCCATTGGGGTCTGTTAAGGCTTAAAATGAGAACCCCCCAGGTGAAAACTACCACCCCAAACTAAAAAAATATTGTGCCCCTCCCATACACTAACAAACCCCTAGCCAAACGCACAGCAAGCCAGCCCATGAAAGGGGGGTGGATGCTTGGGGGCAGGAGGGGGTCGGCTACCCCAAAAGTCAACCACCTTGTTCCCATATTCAGGGGGACAAGGGCCTCTTCCACACAACCCTAGGCTGTGGTTGCGGGGGGCTGCAGACAGGGGGCTTTACGGAATTTGGAAAACCCCTTTTAACTAGTGGGTACAAGGTGGTTTGTGGTTGGTATTGGGCTGAGCCAGCTATGTTGAGTGCTTGTATGGTTCAGGAGGGGGTTGGGCGATCGCTCTTCTCGCCCCTTTCCTAGCTGGCCCTGTTGTATGCTCTGAAAAAGGATGTGGTTTGGATTGATGAAGGCAGCTCACAGCCTTTTGAGAATAGAGTGGAGTGTGGAGTTCCCCTTTCAAAGCAAAAGTTAGCCCATGGAAATCCAAGGGGTTAGAGGGGGGAGACAAGAGTATTGGAGAATGGAGTGTGGCGTTCACCTTTAAAAGCAAAAGCTAGCCCAAGGAAATCATATGCATTAGAGGGGGAAGGTTAAATGCTCTTTTAGGAGGAGCTAGAGGAGCGGGAGTCTTTTTACATAATTTTAACAAGGTGCATGTCACATGTTGACAATGTAACATACTAACATGACCTGGTACAAATCTCCTTAAAAAAATACATAAAGGTGATCCAGCGTATTAAAAAAATGTCAAGTTTAGAGGTGTGCCCTTTCAACCCATGCAATTACATGTACATTACTTAACATTTACTAAGATTTTGGCCGCGCAGTGAACAAACGCATTTGAACGTGCGCAAGAGCCACTTACATTGATCTCACGCAGTTCTAAACATACTTGCAGGCACAGCAGGCTTTCTCTGAAAAGTTACTTTCTCATTCTATTTTGGGCATATTTGTTACTTGGACAGTTGTTACTAAACGTCCTCACATCACCCCATATTGAATTGAAGTTGCCATGCGCCATGACCAGATTGCATTCTCCCGTGCGCCGAGATCGTTATAGTAAATGAGATTCGAGCTCTGTTCCCGGCACACCATTTTGTGAATATGAAAATGTGCGTTGCGCCACTACTGATGGCGCATGGCTTTTGTAAATCTATGTTATGTTCTATTTGAACAGCTCACAAACTGTCCTGCCCCTGCCTAATTGTTTTTCGAAAATCTATTTGAAGTTCTATTGTACGAAACAAACTTGCTTTGTTTGTGTCTGCACAGTTTTGACTGTTCTATCCGGATACATTAAACAATCACCTTGCTGCTGGTCACTTTTTATGAGGTGTGTCTTTTGGACAGTACACTTCAATTTTCAGTGTAACAATCAGCTACCTGCGGTTATTGCACCCACAAGCGTGCTGGGGTTTGAGATGTATGGGGGTGCCATTAAGAATGAATGGCAGCCTGTGCATTTTTAAACAGCAGCGTGTTTGGACTGCGGGTGGTTGCATGTGTCAGACAGTCACCCCCCTTCCAGAGGTTCCCCTGTAGCTGGCTAGTCTCCGCTCTGCACCTTGGACCCCCAGCATATCTCTGTACCCCCCCCACCTGGGGGGAGGTGGGAGGCAGCGATTAGCAGCTCTGTGGTGTCCACTGGCGGGCTTGAAGTTCTCTCTCCGAATGTATACAGTGGAGAGGGGAGGGGCCTCTGACCCGGGCATGTATCATCAAGAGTGATGAAGCAGAGCGATGCACTGAAGAGTAAAGCCAATACATGCCCGAGTCAGAGGCCCCTCCCCTCTCCACTGTATACATTCAGAGAGAGAACTACAAGCCCCAGGGAGATCCCGCGGCTCACGGGCACCATAGAGCTTCCGATCGCCGCCTCCCAGGGGGAGGGGGAGATGCCGGGTCTTGGGGCCCCCCACAGCGGCAGAACAACAGGGCCCAGTCACAAGTGCGACTGCAGCGACCCCTATAGTTCTGCCACTGGCTCTGCAGGACCTCTGAGTTCAGCTTCTCTCTCTCTAGGCCCCTGGGTCAACCACCCAGGGCCACGCGGCCTCCTACGCAGAAGACAGGGCAGCCGCCCCTCTCCCTCCTGGGCTCTGTTCCCCGGGTCAACTCACTCTGACCACATGTACTCTGGCTTTTTATACAGTATCCCAACATGCAATGCAGCACTTTCCTTCTGCAAATTGCCAGGGCTGTAACAAAACCTATGCACTCATTTGTCAGGTCCCCTCCCACTGCCCAATATGCCTCCCTATTGGACCAGTGGGGGGCAGTCAGTACAAGCTGAGCTGCACCTGAGTACAGTGAGCAGACCTAACCAATAGATCCTGCTCCCTGGTAGGCAGAGAGCATTCTAAATTTTATCTGACCATCTCCTTGGTAAGCAGAAAGACCAAAAATTATACTCTCTTTTAGCACCTACCTAGGAGGGTTCTACATCATGGTTTTAAAGGCAGAAGGTTTTTTATCTTAATGCAGTAAGATAAAGACCCTTCTGTGGGCAGCAGCTGCCCTCAGCCCCGCTAATACTTACCTGAGCCCCATCTTGATCCAGCGATATTGCACGGGAGTCTTGGCTGTCCGGGACTCTCCCTCCTCGTTGGCAGAGACAGTAGCGGGGCGCCATTGGCTCCCACTGCTGTCAATTAAAGTCATTGAGCCAATGAGGAAAGAGCAGGTGGGGCCGAGCCATGGCTCTGTGTCTTAATGGACACACAGAGCAACAGCTCAGCTTGGGTGCCCCCATAGCAAACTACTTGATATAAGGCACTCCACAGGAGGGAGGGGCCAGGAGAGCCGAAGAGGGACCCGAGAAGAGGAGGATCTGGGCTGCTCTGTGCAAAACCATTACACAAAGCAGGTAGGTATGACATGTTTGTTATTTTTAAATGCAAAAAAACGAGGCTTTAATATCACTTCAAGTATCTCAGAGATGATATACTTTGTGTGGTGAAACACCTACTTTGTGTTTCTGTATTTTAGCTTGTTCTATCAGGTTCCGTTTATTTACTGTTCTGCTGCTAGACAATTTTTACCAAACCATGACTAAGGGCTATAACTATTAAGAAAATTTTGTGAAAAAATTAGCTCTTGAATGGACTGACAGCAACAACTACTTGATGTACTCTAATCATCCCAAACTAAAATTTATAAAGTAAAAAAAGGGAAAATACCACAATTAACACAAAAAGGTAGGTATAATGCTGACAATTTAAAAGCTAGCTTTCACTTAGTGGTTGCAGACAGATAATGGCCCTTAAAGGATTGTAATTTAATTTCTGCATTATTTTGCCAGGTGTGCAATCCCTCTGGATCCTCTGCACACCCATGGTAGCAGCGAACCCAAACCTCATCCTAATGACCATCAATTTAAAAAAAAACATCTTTTAACAAGTAAATCCACTATTGTATGTGTTATAAATTGTGTATTTAGCCATTTGACTGAAGTTGGCTTTTAAGCTGAAAAGTCCATTATACAACAATTGTACAGTATGTGCTTACTGGTTAAGTATATTGTAACAAATAATGGCATGTCTTCAAAAACAAATTCTAAAATGAGTTTACACGATCATGTCTCAAGACACAGTGCTGTGAGTCACAAAGAGAAAGCTGTTGGCAGCCGAGAAAGGCAAAAGGCGTGCAGAATAATCCCCATTAAGCTATACAGTATAAGAAATAGAGATTCCCAATGTATAGAGGTGCTATAATTTTGTTAGCAAGAGCAGATCTTTAAATACCCTGGAAATAATTATTTGGTGTAGATTTTAAACTTTTAAACTTTGAAGCTAATCCATAAAAGATATTCTAAAATTCAGGAAATTATTATGTTTCTTATAAATCACTAGTTGCTGTACTGGTTGTCTAGTTGATTTAGAGGCAAGAATTCCTTCATTTGCAAATGTTTTTAAGGTAAGTGTACATGGGCTTTTAAAAGATTGATCAAGCCCCGCTTGCCTGAAGGTACCCTCCACCTTCCTGCTTTTAGATTTCATTGAATAATACATATTTAAAACATAATCACTCTATATTCACGTCATCATCTTGTCTAGGGGTTATGAGAAATGGCCCTCTACAAAAAGGATGTCGTGCTAAACCTATAGATAAATAAGAGAACTGGAACTTTCACTAAGTGGAAGAGTGGGTATGATAATAAAGTTGGCAGTGCCTCCACACAGGACAGGGCCTCTGAAGAGAGGGGATTCCTTTCCTGGGAAATGAATCAGTAATCTAAACAAAGCTCACCCCTGTGGACTGGCGGATACAGTCCCATCCCCCCCCCTTAGTGCACACACAGCCAGACACCTGCATTTTCCTCATTCTTCCACTGGCTCAAAAAACAGTCTAGGAGTTCTTTTTAGGATTTCTATTGGGAAAGATGAAATGGGATACCCTGAAAACAAAAAACTGGATAACTTGAGGACTTCTCAATTTCTGACTGCACTTCACAAACTGGTGGCTACACTGCACAACTGCTGAATGTCCCACTGGATCTTTATGCTGTTGGTGACCTGTACTCCCTCCAGAGTTTAAAAAAAGCTACACACAGTCACTTTCCTTCAGTGCTGGGGCCATCTACTAGCATATCCACAGGATCATCGGTTGCCTTCTGTCAATATCCACCAGGGTCTTCCAAGTGAGGGGGATGTAGACTCACACCACCATGGGACAGCTGGACTCTTTCTCACCAACTTCCTCCTGGCTCTCTCCAGTGAGCTTCTTCAGACCAAACTTGATCCCTAGGTGCTGCAAAAATAATTTGGAACAGAAGAAACACTGCAACCAGCATATAACATTAACCATAAGTATATACATGCACGCCTGTATAGAGATAATACAAGTCTAATATAAGAAGCGTTTAATAACCATTGCAGTGGCTCCTGGCATCAATGGTGGTATGGCATCAATTTTTGTGTTGGAGAATTGTAGACAAGATCAGCCGCAGGAACATGCTCCAACTGTTGTTCAATCAGCCTGGAACGCACCTTCTCACCAGCAGGAACTGTGGCAATAGAACTCAGATTTAGCCTATCAACTCTATGTTTTAGGCTCTCACTACTACTTTTTGATCTGACATCCAACTGGACCTCAAACTACCAGAGGTGGCCATTGGATGCCTAACCTGGCTCTAGTCTATTCTGGTTATCAAGCCCTAAGCTAAAACTAGCTATGGGATCCCAGACCATAAAGGACAAAGGTTAACAAAAATAACAGGAGCTGCATATAAACTCTATTGCAATAAATGGGTTCACCTATTAACATACAGCTAGGTGAACACTAAACACCTACAGTAGCACAGAATTAGCTATCTAGCACTGTGTATGTTAGATAATAACATCAGGACAGAAATAAGTCTGTCACAAGAATTTAGACATACACTGAAGAAGCTATGGGTAGCTGCAGTTAAACTATTAGAACATAGGAAAACTTGCATAATAGTCTTTGCTTCTGATATGGGGGAAATGCAGAAGCAGTAGCAGCCCCTGTATGTATAAGGCCATGTGGCTCTGTTCTCTGCCTCTCTCTCTCTCTCTCTCTCTCTCTCTCTCAGCAAAACAGTTCAGAAGTGCTACATATGCAGACAGTTCAATATTAGATAGCACACACCACGAGCAGGATCATTGGCAGAGTAGGCTGGCTGGTACTTGTGGTACACCACTACAGATGTCAGGGCAGCAAGGATTGGTGTGGTGATGGAACAGATAGAACAGGCCAAGAACTAACAGAGCCTGATAACACAGGAGGGTCAGGCAGCAGAGTAGTTAAGACAAGCCAGGTGTGGGTCATACATGAGTGCAAAATTGTACAGAATCAAAGAAGAGCGATCTGAGTCATTCACAGAGCAAATGCAAGCTGGATCAAACAAGAGTACACTAGGTAGAATTCTGCTATCATGAGCACTGGTGGTGTGTAAAACAGGTTCTTTAAATATGGGCTACAAGGAGCTGGCCACTCACTGTTGTAAGAATTGTGGAAATAAAAATGGTGGGGATGGTTGAGAAGTCTGGTTTTATGTGTTGGCATTTTGACTGTTAGTTTGACCATTTTTTTGCTGACGTTGGCCTTTAAATTATAAGATTAAAACAATTGGCTCTGACTGACATACATTTTTTGTGTACGTGCTGTTTTTTATTTCTTAAAATTGTGGAACATGTTCTTAAGCCTGGATAATAGCTTATGTTCAGTGAAAGGTGGAAGAGGCTTTTGAACAAATCAAGACCTCAGAAATGACATTTGTCCGTTTGTACATACTGTGTCAAAAGATTGTATCCATATTATTATTTTAAGTACAGTAGATTCACTGTTATTGCAACATTGTTATTGCTTTCACTAAAAAGAGAACTTTTAATCTGATTATATATAAAGCAAAAACAAATTCTCTGCTTGATCCTCATGCACCTTTTAAACAATGAGATGCTTATTATGCTTTTGTTCAAATCTACTGGGTAGTCTAAATATGTCTATGTTGTTGGGCCTGGGAGTGTTTGAATTGTCTTTTTTAATATAAGTCTTCTTTTTTAATATAATCTTTATTTTACTTTTGAAGAAAACAATGCAGTAAAGTTCAAAATTGACAAGGACCAAATAAAACATGTGGAGTTATGTGAGTCATACAACCACACAATGATATGGCAGGAATGGTAACAGGAATGGAGACAGTGCAGGAAGAAGAATGTGGATGGAGGGAAAGAGTGGGAGGACAAAAGAGAATTGCAGTTAGACAAAAAAAGAGATTATGGTACATATCCAGCTATGTGAAACAAATCTTTGATAATAAACCAAAGGAAATAAATGTGACCTCCACACCCCCGAAGAGAAGAGTTGGAATGCTGAGAGAAGAAAAATCAAGTAACTAGAGGTCTCATATGGCATCATATGTATGATAGAAATAAGACACAGTACTGAGGCTAGCACGTTGAATTCCACCATCTGGATATCTATGGATTAGCAGAGACATCTTTGTTTACTTCATGAATCCAGGTAGCCCATATGTTAGAAAAATTTGTCATAATTATTTTTCTGGGAAAAAGATCAACGTTCTGCCATTCCATAATTGTGTTAACTCTACTCCTCCCTGCCTCAATAGTCAGTGGTTGAGCCTTTTTCCACTTAACTGGAGTTAAACTTTTAGCTGCATCCAATAACTGTGGGAAAATACTATTTTTTTACAAGATTTTATGGACTAATGCCCCGTACACACGGTCGGATTTTCCGATGGACAATGTCCGATCGGAGCGTGTTGTCGGAAATTCCTACCGTGTGTGGGCGCCATCGGACATTTTCCATCGGATTTTCCGACACACAAAGTTGGACAGCAGGAGATAAAATTTTCCAACAACAAAATCCGATCGCGTCAATTCCGACCGTGTGTGGCCTGTTCCGACGCACAAAGTGCCACGCATGCTCAGAAGAAATTCCGACACGGGACAGCTCGTTCTGGTAAACGTAGCGTTCGGAATGGATACAGCACTTTCGTCACGCTGCAATGTTCAAAATGGTTTAATACAGCGCACTCTCTTCTTCTTTATAATGTGACAAGAATTAAGTAGTTTTGCTGCTCATATTCACACACACTTCTCACAAACTTATTTTGTTACTATTTATCGGGATTCCCTCAATATATTTTGATTTCTCACATCTGACAACAAATTTTTTTTTTTTTTTTGGACTTTAATGTAGATTCTTTTTTTGTGTTTCTCTTTTTTTTTTTTTTGGTGATTTTGATTTGTATTCCCGAAAATGTTTGTGTGTGTTTTTGGTGACAAGTTCCCACAACACCACTAATATGTTGTTCTATTTAATCTGTAGGAGATTGTTTGGTGTTGTTGTCCCTTATTGTACTTTAGAAATGTACCTGAATCGTCACCAACAAACTGTCCTTTTTGGATGAAAACACACACAGGAGAGTAGAATTTACCCAAAAAATTTATTAAGGGCTCACAATTATAAACAAAGAGGGAGGCAACGCTGGAGAAACTGCAGAAGTGGGCGAAGCCTTGGACCCCCAGGGCAGACATCAATTATTTAAAAGCAAAATTGGTGGCCTGAGGAGTCCTTATCTAAGGGAGGGCAGTCTGGTCCAGAAGTCCCAGAGATCATGAACAGCAGCAGATGACATCTGTGTCCCCAGGCTGTGGTCATACGAGAGACTGCATCTTCTGTCAGACCAGACTGAACCCAGGGCCATCACTCTTTGGTCTTCCTTCCACGCTTCCTTACAGCCTTTGGCTGTGGTGGTGGAGTTGTGGCAGCAGGAGGAGGAGGAGGAGGATCGTCCCTCTCCATGACATCCGTCTTGTGTGTTAGTTCCCCACTCTCCCCCTTACGTAGGACTTTATAAATCAGGTCCTCAGAGATCTTGCGTTGACCCTCCTGCATGCCCTGCAATTTTGTGGCAGCCATGCAGGCAAAGGCCTCTTCAGGACTGGGGAAGGCTCGGAGGGACGCCAAAGCCTCCTGGATCAGCCTGTACGCTGAATCCTGCACGGGACTCGGAGTGGCCTTCCTGGCTCGTTTATATGGCAGGCGGAGGGGAGGGACCTGAGACTCAGTCAGGCTGCGACTTGTCCCAGGCTTCTCTTGGCTGCCACTTAGCCCCGCCTCCTCCTGGCTGCCACTAATCCCCGCCTCCTCCTGGCTGACACTAGTAATCCCCGCCTCCTCCTGACTGCCACATGCCACAGCCTCCTCCTGGCTGAGGTCTTCCTGTGTATGAAAAAGGGACATAGTTTTAGTTTTTTATTCATCAATCACACACAATTTTCACCTCCTGACTGCTGCAAATTGAATGTTAACAAATATAACAGACTATCCTTCTGAGCCCAGCAGTTTTCATTCTTTTCCCAATTTTGGGTGCCCACTACTGTCTATTGATATGTAAAGCACTTTTTTTAATCAGCAATTAGTGATCAATAATAACATCTAATAAACATCATTTATTTATTGCCCAGAAATCAGTAGAAGAATGCTATACCTGACTCCAGCTGGGCTCCTCCACTTCTTCCTGGCTGGAAGGCCCAGGTTGGACATCGGAAGCCTCAGCCGGGGTGGAAGGAAGAGTGGAAGGAAGAGTAGAGAGGGATTCCCTGACTTCAGTGTGGTCTGACAGAAATCGCAGTCTCTCATAGTACCACAGCCTGGGGACATAAACGTCATCTGCTGCAGCTCCGGATCTCTGGGAATCTGTGACCTTCTTGCGCTCCCTAAGATATGTGCTCCTCAGGCCACCAATTTTAGCTTTCAAATAAGGGATGGTTGCTGTGGGGACCACCGGCTTCACTAACTCCAGCAGTTTCTCCAGCGCTGTCTGCCTCTTCTGTTTGTGATTATAGTGGGGGTGTCTCACTTGCCACAGACAGGGCAGCTCCCTGTACTTGTCTATGAACAGGGGCAGGAAATTGTGGTCGTTGAACCCATCCATTTTCTCTGTAAGACACAACACAAGACAAAGCCTAATGTCAGGCCAAACTCCCCTAATCTTGTTACAATATAGGCTTCCATTTCGAAGCAGTATAGGCCCAAGTTGAGATCCTACCTTCGTTAGCACGATCGGCGTCTCCGATGCTCCTTCCTCCGCTCACAGATCGTACGTAAGACGCGCGCGTTACGATTTATACACACTGCGCATGCGTATAACTTTGCCCGCCCCTGACGTTCTTTCTAGTCTATTCCCCGCCCCTTTTCGTTTGGCGCAGTGGGGGAAGAGCACATGGCGGATAGACAGCAGGATCGTGCTAATTGTAGCAACGAGGAGGAGGAGGAGGAAAGGCTGGAGCCTGAAACGTCCCGATCCAGAAGGAGATTAAAGGACTCAAATATGTCCTTTGGGGAGATGTTGGAGATGGTGGACATCCTGAAGAAGGCTGACTATGATGGAAAGTATGGGCCTTACCCCAACCCCAATGTCCGCAAGGCCAAGATCATGGCGAAAGTAGTCAAGAGTCTGCACCGGAAATTCGGGGTACGACGATCGAAAGATCAGCTCAGGAAGCGGTGGTCGGACCTGAAATTACAAGAACATGAGCAGTACAGAAAGATCCGGAGAGTGCTGCAAAAAAGTAAGTAGTTGTGCTGTGTTCCTATTCTTTATGTTTATGACGTTCGTGCTGCTCCATGTGCTTTTAGGAACTGTTGTACAGTTTAAAATGGCAACTTTCATGTTCATGGGCACATTATTCGTTCGGATCAAACATTTTTATTTTGGACGATAAAATACCATTGTTTAGGCCATATGCATTTGGCCACCATTTTGAGGCCCTATACTTGTCTTCAAAGAATTGGGTTGTGTAGATGGCTTTGTTACTAGAATGAAATGCAAACTTGATTCTGTGTAAGGAGAGGACACTGAGCAGCTGTTTTCACATCTGGACACTGGAGCACTAGTGTGGGACCCCAGAACACCATTTTTATTAGGGGGCCACACAGGTGCTCCAGTGTATACTATAGGGGGGGCTACATCTGTGAAGCTTTTACCAAACAGGTAAAGTATTGCAGCTTGACAAAGGGCACTAAAAAAGCTACATGTTGGAACTCTGCTAAAATAGACAATTGTACCCCACTTCCAAGCAATGTTTCATCTTTATAGTTCTGACATTAAATATCTGTGTGCTAATTATACCATTTTTGTTTTACATAGGGGAGAAAGCACTCGGAGGACACCCCTCATCCGAGGAGACCAGAGAGCCCCCCCCCTCTGGAAGAAGGGGAAATCCCCCCAACACAAGATGAGCAGGAGGAAGAAGACGTGGTGGAACTAGTCACCACAACAGGTGAGTGTCTGCAACCACAGGCTCCGATAAGAGATGGATGGCGGCATTTTTTTGAAACCTAATTTATTTTGGGGTTCCTCTCTTTTTAGGTGATCGTGATGTTGTGGGTGAAGATCCTTTCACATCCGAAAGTGCCCAGATCCTGATCGGGGAGATCATGGGGTGTAATTTACAATTGGAAAACATCAAGCAAAACATCAATGATGTTATTCCAAAATATAAAAACATCATTGATGTTTTGGGGCGAGTTTAAAACCCCTCCAAATCACTTTCTTCTTTTGTGTGCTACAATGTGCGAAATGTTTTTGTGATTTTTCCCAAAGCCAAATTTGGAGGATGCACACCAAGTTCAGAATGTCAACATGTGCTATCTGCCATCACGGGAGATCAATGGACGCGATTTGGGGGTGCAACCCCTTCCTCAATAATAAATTAGCGGTGAGGAAGGGCTTTCTCCCCCAAAACACGTCCCTTGATCCCCCCTGATGGCAGATAGCACATGTTGACATTCTGAACTTGGTGTGCATCTTCCAAATTTGGCTTTTCCAGGGGTGATTTCCCCCCATCTGAACGCAATATCAAACACAGTTCCTAAATACTCATGTCTGATATTGCCTTCCAGTTCTACCAAATGTGAACTTTGTAAGATCAAGATTTGTGTCTTTCTTGTGGGTTTTACACAGGCCTGTTTTCTATAAAATGCACATTTTGATTTTGGATAATGACACCACAAAAATTGTTATACAACAAACATGTTGGTTTGTCAGAAAAACCTTTGGTAAATGCACATGTGATTGTGCAGGTATTAAAAAGATTGTTCATCAAGAATGTGTGGATTATTGTCTCACGCTACAACACTTTTGGGGTGATGTAATTGTTGTTTTATGAGAAAATGGGGGTAATTTCCTAAGGGCAAATCCACTTTGCACTACAAGTGCAGTTTCAGTGCAGTTGCAAGTGCACTTGTAGTAAAAAGTGTCTTTGCATTTAGTAAATAACAGCCAACAGTGCTTTGTATAAGGTTACACAATCACGACATTTTCGGGACTCCACACATTTCTGTCAGGGTCAGCTAAAACAAACACAAGCAGTAAATGTCCACAAAGAAGAGCCTGGGGGGAGATGCCTGTCGAGAACTTGAGGTCCTGCAGGCTTCTCCCTGTGGCCAAATACCGCAGGGTAGCGACCAACCTCTGCTCCGGAGTGATGGCTTGCCTCATGCAGGTATCCTGCCTGCTAATATAAGGGGTCAGCAAAGCCAACAAACGGTGAAACACGGGGTCCGTCATCCGGAGAAAGTTCCTGAAATCATCAGGATTATTCTCACGGATCTCACGGAGCAAAGGCATATGAGAGAACTGGTGACGCTGAAGCAACCAATTCTTGGTCCATGAACTCCTCCCCACCCTGTTCATGGACTGGACTTGTGTCAAGGTCAGGACCCCAACACCAAGCCCCCACACAGCACGAACTGTACGAGGAGTACGCATACGAAACATGGCTAGAAAACGGTCGGCTGCTCAGAACGAAGTAACAGAACGCACTGAAGAACAGCAAGGCCTGTGAAGAGCGACCTGAAAAACAGCAACGAGCGGGCAAGATCACACAGAAAACTCTGATACGAACTGACTGCACGCACTGAAGAGCAGATACAAACCCACAAGCACAAACTGAACGGCAGAAAACGATCTGAAAGCCACGAGTCTGAAAAAGCGCGAATCGTCTCTCACCAAACTTTTACTAACACGAGATTAGCAAAAGGAGCCCAAAGGGTGCCGCGCTTGGTTCTGAACCGGCCTTTTCTAGTCTCGTCGTACGTGGTGTACGTGACCGCGTTGTTGTCGATCGGAAATTCCGACAACTTTGTGCGACCGTGTGTAGGCAAAACAAGTTTGAGCCAACATCCGTCGAAAAAATCCTAGGATTTTGTTGTCGGAATGTCCGAACAAAGTCCGACCATGTGTATGGGGCATAAGAAGTATTACGAAGGAGATAAACAGAAGGGTTATCACCTTACAAATGTATTCCTTGTCTTTTTTCCAGAATCAAGTGAGTGCAGGACAGCCCCACACAATATGTAGAATGTACCTTGTTGAGCACATCACCTCCAGCATAAGTTTGAAATAATTGGATGAACAAGTTTTGGGTTGTAACCCTAAACCACCAAGTCAATAAATTGTAACAAGACACCTGTTTTTTTGTATTAAAAAACAGGGTATGAGTTAGCTCATGAATTCTATCCATTTTAGGTGGGAGAAATGATATGGCCCAGTATGGATACCTGTTTTTTAAAAAAGTATAGGTTAAAACTGAAATGTATACATTAGGTACTTAAGAGTGAGACTATGGTCAGGTTTAATTTTTTTCTGTATATAAGGACTCAAAAGGGGTTAAAGCATTCTGCAGAGTGAGTCTTCTTTAAGTTATTAATCTGAAGTTTCTCCTCTGCTTTCAGTTATATAAGTATATAGCACAAGTGGTACTCATGGCAACCAGTTGTGATTTAAGCATGTGGGAACACACCATAACCTTTCTCTACCTTTCCTTTTATACAGGTTTAATGTTGCAGGTTAACTGTGTAGTAGTATTTGGTGTTCATTACATTTCAATAAGCAACTCAAGCTTTAAATACAAATACAAAGTGTCATTTTCAACAAATAACATTGGAAGCTACAGAAGAAAAATCAACTCAACTGATGCTCAAGGGGCATCCAAGCTCTTTATCAGGGAGTTGAGCTTTGAGCTTGTGGAGAGAAAGTGGTCAATACTGTTGGGGTAATCCCATAGGAAGTTTTTTCTGCACTCTGACCCACATAATGGGCGGATACAAGCCCACCCTTAGTAAGAAGGACCTAAGCCCCTCTGGTGACTAACTTTAAAAGCTCTTGAAAGCTGTCATCCAGAGGTTTTACTGACTGATTTGGCAGAGAGAGCCAAGCTGATTCATAGAGAGTGGATTTGAGAGGGGTAGAGAAGGAAGCACCACCTGAGTGTAGTATTAACAAATGTTTAATGACACCAGGTAAAAACACACTTACAGGATAAAAACATATAAAAGGCTCATCTGTATATGTATGTGGTCCTTGGTGTTCCCTCTGATCCTGTGGTGGTGACGCTGCAGGGATGCTGGGTTGCAGAAGGTGGATTACCAGCCAGGAGCTCCTTCTGTGGCCATCAGGAAGAGACTAGGGGCCGGCATGGAGCGCGCCTGGAGCGTGCATGACATTAGGCCTTCTCTCAACCTCCCTGCTAGCCCTACTCCCTGGACGATCCCTCCCCTGGATACCAAACCCGGAAGCAGACAGACGACCTGTGATGTCATGCACGCTCCACGTGCGCTCCACGCCGACCCTAGTCTCTTCCTGATGGCCACAGAAGTAGCTCCCAGCTGGTAATCCACCTTCTGCAACCCAGCATCCCTGCAGCATCACCACCACAGGATCAGAGGGAACACCGAGGACCACATACCTATACAGATGAGCCTTTTATATGTTTTTATCCTGTAAGTGTGTTTTTACCTGGTGTCATTAAACATCATTTGTTAATACAACACTCAGGTGGCGCTTCCTTCTCTACCCCTCTCTCATCCATCATAGAGCCAGCTCTCTGAGGACAGCAGCCGCCTACCCTACCAGCCTACTTTAACCATTACATTACCGGTTACCACTTAACCCTTGAACTTCCAGCCTGTCCCCTATGGACTAAGTTGCTCAGCCCTTTATATCTCCTGTTATATATGGACTTGTGGGTTTGCGCTTACAGTTACCAATACTCTATAGAGAGTGGATTTGACTGCAACAAAAAGAGGAAGTGAAGTAAGTCCTCAAGGCATAGGTCTGTGCAAGGGGTCTGCCAGGTGTGCCTGGGCATACCCTAATCACTATGTGCAGTGTTGATTCCCCCTACCAACCAGGGCTTCCCCCGTGTTGGCCCCAATTCCCCGCAGTGCTGCTGGCTTCCCTCCTCTCCCCCCAGCTGCTGCGGGCGATGTTTCTGGATAAGGAGTGGGAAAAGGAGCTAGTAAATATGTAATTTACCTGCGCCTTCCTTTTTTTAAATGAACACAGTGAACGCACTCACTCACTGTGTTCATTCGTAACTGAAGCATAATAAACTTTATTTACCATGCTTCAGTTTGTGAATGAACAGGAAGCCGCTTAGCACAGAGCGCTTCTCATTCATTCACTGTCCAGTGTCACTGAGGCTGCTGAGAAAGACGTGTGTTTGAGCTTTGGGGTGCACACCCTAATGCCAATAGGCTGCGCACACCTATGCCTGAAGGGAAACACGGTTGCAGTGGAGAGAAAAGGTACACAGGGAGAGCTGAAAGGAAAGTATAGGCTTAAGAGGGGAGCCCTAGTATGTTCTGCTCATGTTCCTCTGGACTTTGGAAGATGTGTAAGCCGTGCTGATGCATCAAGGGACGTACTGACCTTTTCTGTAGCCATCATTACAGCCTGGGGATCATGTGGCCTACATCTTGTCTTATGTTGCATCCATCTCCATCTGGTCTGCTGAGGCAGAAATTAGACTACACACTGCTGTCAGGAGGACATCCGACAAGCATCTCAGTGGTGAGTGGCGTATGGCCACCCATGGTTGCAGGAAAGAAATTTTCACCGTCTATGGGCTGCCATACTGTAATTCAGATACATTCTCCTTTGTGACTGCTGCATCTGTTGTTGGTAGAGTTGTTTCTCTCTCATTCACCTAGTGTGTTCTGGCAGAGACCTTCATAGGCAATAAAAAAGAACACCACTACCAACAACACTACTACTAACAACACTAGCCATTTTACTTAATTACTTAATGATATTTTATTGCCTTTATTATGTTTATTACCTCATTGGTGTATGTGCAAGCTTATCAGTAGACTTGAAGCAACCAAATCTTATCAGAAAAATTAATGCTATTAGGACATCTATTATATGTTTGCAACTTATAAAAACACTTGGTCCCTCTCTAGCTGAAATATCTTTTTTTTATGTCTAATGTGCAAATGCATTGCCTTGAAAAAGTCTTGATTCCCCTTGAAATTTTCCACATTTTGTCATGTTACAACCAAAAACGTAAATGTATTTTATTGGGATTTTATGTCATAGACCAACAAAAAGTGGTACATAATTGTGAAGTGGAAGGAAAATAATAAATAGTTTTCAAATTTGTTTTACAAATAAATATGTGAAAAGTGTGGCGTGCATTTGTATTTAGCCCCCCTGAGTCAGTACTTTGTAGGACCACCTTTCGCTGCAATTACAGCTGCAAGTCTTTTTGGGTATAACTCTACCAGCTTTACACATCTAGAGAGTGACATTTTTGCCCATTATTCTTTGCAAAATAGCTCAAGCTCTCTCAGATTGGATGGAAAGCGTCTGAGAACAGCAATTTTTAAGTCTTGCCACAGATTCTCAATTAAATTTAGGTCTAAACTTTCACTGGGCCATTCTAACACATGAATATGCTTTAATCTTAACCATTCCATTGTAACTCTGGCTGTATGTTTAAGGTCGTTGTCCTCCTGGAAGGTGAACCTCTGCCCCAATCTCAAGTCTTTTGCAGACTCTAACAGGTTTTCTTCTAAGATTGCCCTGTATTTAGCTACATCCATCATCCCATCAACTCTGAGCAACTCCCCTGTCCCTGCTTGCCACTCTTCCATAAAGGCCAGATTTGTGGAGTGCACGACTAATAGTTGTCCTGTGGACAGATTCTCCTATCTGAACTGTGGATCTCTGCAGCTCCTCCAGAGTTACCATGGGCCTCTTGGCTGCTCCTCTGATTAATGCTCTCATTGCCCGGCCTGCAGGGCCGGATTAAGAACGTCATGGGCCTGAATTTGGTGGGGCTTTTTATAAATAAAATAAAAAATAAAATAAAAATGCAAACAATTTTTTGTTATAACAAATTTAATTAAATAGAGAGAGGGAGGATGAGAGACAGAGAAAGGGGATTAGAGAGGGGTGAGGGGTAAGGGAGGGAGGATGAGAGAGAGAGGGGAACCCGGAAGGAAGATCCAATGAAGATGGAAGCGCCCGGGACCCGCCTGATTGATCACAGCGCAGTGCTGGAGGGCTCAGTCTGACGGGTAAGCGTACCCTAATGTACGAATATGCTGTGCATGCTTATACATTATGGCATAACCTACCTCTGGGCCTCTAAAAAGTAGTAATGTTAGCAAAGTTTACTACTGCTTTAATATCGCAGGATCCCAGGAGCCTTCCAGGGACACTTTTTTTTTACCAGTGGTATATTTAGAGTAGCTGACATCCCCTATGTTCCTCTATACATCACAATGGCAATCACAAAATTAAATGAGTACTAATAATGGGAAGAATAAATATGAGGACTGAGAAGATTTCCTTTAGATGAACTAACAAAAGTGTGCCCATTCTAGAGCTGGTAACATTGAGGATATAATTTTAAAGAACTGTGTTTGTGGGTAAGAGGCATAGGGGAGGAGTATGAATGGTATAAAAGTGGGAAGTATGTGCAGGTGAGGGAGAGGAATGTGGAGGGTATAACAGTTGGCACTATGTACAGGAGAGGAGTATGGAGGGTATGGCAGTGGGCACTATGTACAGGAGATGAGTGTGCAGGGTATGACAGTGGGCAGTATGCACAGCAGAGGAGTATGGAGGGTTGACAGTGGGCACTATGTACAGGAGAGGAGTGTGGAGGGTATGCCAGTGGACAGTATGTACAAGAGAGGAGTGCGAAGTAGATGATAGTGAGCAGTATGTACAGGAGAGGAGTGTGGAGGGTATGATGGGGGTAGTATGTACAGGAGAGGAGTGTGGAGGGTATGATGGGGCAGTATGTACAGGAGAGGTGTGTAGAAGGGATAATGGTTGGGAAATGGTCACCTGTGATATAAGTTGAATGCAGGTGTCTAACATGGGAAGTGGTTGGGGAGTGACCTGATTGGTGGGGAGTGTGAAATGGATGATAGGTTTCAAGTTTCTTTCACATTTGCGGTAATGCTTACTGCCCTCTGATAAGTGAGCTGTGGTGGATTGCTTTTCAACTAGTGGTATAACAGCAGCTGACAGGCGTTCATTAGGTGCTACTGCCGCCTCCTTGTTTTTTTCTTTACATTGCTGAATGGTAGCTTTACATTGCTGAATGGTATTTTACATTGTTGGACTATGCTGCTACTGCAAGCGAGTTTAGCTTGCAGTTGCAGAGTGGGCCCATTGAAATCAAAAAAAGGTGTTTTTAAGATTTGGGCCAGGGACGTGCGGTGAGGTCAGTGGATGGTGAGGCACTGGGTGGTATCAGAGCCAGATACACACAGGTTACATATGCCGCGAACGTTAGAGCAAGAACAATAATTCTAGTACTGGACCTCCTCTGCAACGCTAAACATGTGTTAGGGCAGCACAGTGGTGTAGTAGTTAGCACTCTTGCCTTGCAGCAATAGGGTCACTGGTTCGAATCCCAACCACAACACTACCTGCCTAGAGTTTGCATGTTCTCCCTGTGCCTGTGTGGGTTTCCTCCGGGTACTCCGGTTTCCTCCCACACTCCAAAGACATGCTGTTAGGTTTATTGGCTTCTGTCCAAAAAAGAAAATTGGCCCTGGTGTATGGGTGTAAGTTGGAGACCTTGGATTGCAGACCCCTTGGGGGTCTGATTTTTACATGTAGGGGAGAAGTGTCAGAATTGGCCTGAGTGGCAAGTGGTTAATTGCCATAAGTAAGTAATATACAAATAATTATTATATATTGTTTTTAAGGTAATTTACTATATTTTCAAAAATTATACTCAAGCAGGTGGCCTAACTGACAAATTACTGAAGTTTGAAGTTATAACTTCCAACCAGTAATTTCACAGTAAATAGATAAATAATAAATTATTATGTTATAACATAATAATATATTATTTAGCTTTTCAACAGCAGAAGATTCTCATTCTCCCTCTTAACTGTGTGAGAAAAAGATGGGATTATGGGTAAATCTTATACCGATAAACCTGTGTTTTTTTTTCCTTCTAATTAAGAGGGCTGGGCTGGAAGGGAGCATGTGTCTTTTAAACACATGCTCCCTTCCATGACACATTTTTATTGGACAGCTGGGGCCAATGGTGCTTTACCATTGGTCCAAGGCTCCAAGCTGTCCATTGAGCTCAGTGCCTCTGACAAGAAATAAGGAGAGGCACTGTGAGCTCAATCTCTCAGTCTGCTGCAGAGTGTGCCAGCTTGTATTTAAACTGACCGCTCTGTATGTAGCCCCTGACAGGCTGCGCAAGGAGGAGGAATTTTGACCAGTGGTGGGGTAGGCCTTTTTTTTTTTTCTTTGGCAAATGGTCCTATCTTAAGGCAAAGGGCCTGGAGCTGCAGCTCCAATAGCCCCTATGTTAATTCGGCCCTGCCGGCCTGTCAGTTTAGTTGGACGCCATGTCTTGGTAGATTTGAAGTTGTGCCATACTCTTTCCATTTTTGGATGTTGGATTGAATAGTGTTCTGTGAGATGTTCAAAGCTTGGGATATGTTTTTATAACCTAACCCTGCTTTAGACTTCTCCACAACTTTATCCCTGACCTGTCTAGTATGTTCCTTGGCCTTCATGATGCTGCTTGTTCACTAAGGTTCTCTAACAAACCTCTGAGAGCTTCACAGAACAACTGTATTTATACTGAGATTAAAGTACACACAGGTGGAATCTGTTAACTAATTAGGTGACTTATAAAGGCAATTGGTTCCTTTAGATTTGAGTTAGGGGTATCAGAGTAAAGGGGGCTGAATACAAATACACACCACACTTTTCAGATATTTATTTGTAAATAATGTTCAAAAACACTTATCATTTTCCTTCCACTTTACAATTATTTGTCACTTTATGTTGGTCTATTACATAGAATTCCAATAAAATACATTTCCATTTTTGGTTGTAACATGACAAAATGTGGAACATTTCTAGGGGTGTGAATACTTTTTCAAGGCACTGTATTTGCATCAACCTGAAGCCTGAGACTCTCATTCGCTGCTGCAATAATCAGGTTTATAGAGCAGGGGGTCTCTCATAATAAAATGGGAATTATTTTTTTTCTTTCATGCATAGTGCTAATTTGACACAATTTTCTAATAGTATCAGGTACTTTCTCTTTTGTCTTGCCAGTTCTAATGCAAAACCAGAATGGAGCCAAATGTAGAACATTTTACAATAATAATATCAAGTGTCAGGTAAGTACAGCCCTAAAGATAAAGTTCTCTAGGCTGCATAGCTGAGCATATTGTAGGCAGTTATTACAGCTGCCAAGGAGGTTTGCACTTACTGTGCATCAGTTAATTAGAGCTTCTATGATTTCTTCCGCTGCTTAGCTCTAATCTTCTTTCTTCTCCTATAGATAGAGGTGACTTGGTAGGAGATAATCTGATTCTATTATAAAATGTGTGACACATAGTTATATATGGGAAGAGCTATTAGAGACGTTGTAACAGGGAAAACACCTGGCATAAAGATGCTAAATCCCGAGTGCAAGCTTTTGTGTCCTTGTATGTATGTAATATATGTTGCTGAATATTTACTGGGGAATTGTATACTATGGGGTTGATTTACAAAAACTGGAGAGTGCAAAATCTCATGCACCTCTGCATAGAAACCAATAAGCTTGCATTTTTATTGTCAACGTTTAATTGAACATGCTGAAAGTGGTTCTAAAGGCTTAAGTTTTTTTTACCTTCATGCATCCTTTGCATGGTGATTTTGTCTTGCAAAAATTATTTATTTTTTTATGCAATCTATAGATGATAAACAATTACAATTAAAAATGGAAGGCATTAAAAATGCACTGTTTCTACTTTGATCAGTGCTAATTTTAAAATACATTATTGTTACTGTAGATGAAAAGAATACATTCTATTCTATAATTTGCCCTGTTTAAAAATGCTATTAAAATTATGATCCTTTGCACAAAGCAGTGCAATATATATTTACAAATTAAATAAAAGCTTAAAAAATTCATTTTTTAATGTGACACTGAAAAAGAATGAACAAAACAATTATAAATGAAAAACTAAGGGTTGAAAAAAAACTGAATTAAACAAAAATATCAGCAGGGAATAAATAATTAAGGGAAGAAGGGGAAGAAAGAGCTAAATATCAAAACAGTTCAGTCAGACATTTCCTTTTTTGATAGCAGCAGCTGTTACAGCTGCTGTATTTACACAGCAAGTAAGATATATGGGTGCAGCGCTAAATACATTTTAACATCTAAAAATGTATACCATTAATCAGTGAAAAGACATCAGTGCAAAAAAAAATATATATAACATAGAACTAAATTGACAAGCAAAAATGTAAATGTAAAAAAAATATATACACAAATACATGACCAATTAAAAGTCCATATATCAATGTGCATTATAAGTCCACCACTTCCTCCTTAACTTCATTCAAGATGCGTGAATTACTTGTGAAAATCCACTGTGTCCAAACCACCACCCACACCGGTAAGTTGGGATGCACTTGAGAGATATATATATATGGTCATGTTTTTGATATCGACTCAACTTCTAGCCATGTGTACTCACCTCATTCAAAGTCCCCCAAAAAAACCCTTTCTTTACACAGATTTAATGATGGAGACATGTGACCCTCATGTCTCATTTAAAGTCCCAAACTCCCCCTTTTTAGTTCATACTTGAGACAAGAGAATGTTGTAGATAGTGGAGTGTGTTCAGGAGGCCTGTAGTAACACATTTCCATAGGTGTTGCATCTCTAGTTAAAGTTTCCATTTTTGGTAGGGAATTGAAAAAGTACCTTAGCTGGGCATAAGTAAACTACTGGGTGGAGGTTGTAGAGTGCCCAAGTAGAGTGGTAAGAGACAAGGTATTTTTATTAAGTACAATCTGTGTAAGGTGCCATGGTGTGGATCTATTCCATTTCAAAAATGTATAGCCAGTAAAAGCTGGGGGGCAAATCCAAATTTCCATACAAAGGGGTCATTAGGCCCACCATAGATGATAAATGAAAATTTTCAATTATGTTGTCCCATATGCTAAGAAGGTGGTACGTTAACAGGAGAACGGAGTATAGTGAGCCTTAGAGAGCAGGTTCGATTAAAAGACTTTTTAAATCATATCTGGTCTAGTCACATCATCCTGCAGCTCTTGCTTCCCTGTATGCACTTGGTAAATTCTGGGAGCTGTGACATCACCCAAGGCTCCCATTGTCCAGCTGCTGTCGGCGCTCCCTACTTTCCCCTGAAGCAGCCACTCACTGACACAGGGAAATAGAGCAGATAAAAAGTACACAGTTTTCTTTTTTTTTTTTACACAGGATACGCAGGATAGGTAGGAGTAGGGGGAAGGGAAAATTTTTAAGGTTTCTGAGGTCCTTCTTCAGCTTATGTCATTTGCAAAGTTTTCCCCCTTGCTTTCAATTTTGGTGACCGGGGATTTCAATAATGTGGTTAATCCAGTACACGATAGGTTCCCACCTCCTCGCTCTTTAGGTTCCCTCTTTGGGGAGGCTCTGCAGGGAACTAGGGCTGCAGAATATGTGGCAGAGGTTCCATCCCACTGAACCTCTGTGAGTGGCGCCAAAAAGATCACAGCCCTCCGCCATATCCGATGATGCGTGCCAGCATGATGCTAAGCTCTCCCCTAGTGGTAGACAGTGTAATTACATGCATTGGCAACTAAACCAATCTGGAGCACAGCTTTACAGCATTTCATATGCTGGCAACAACAGTAGTCCAAAACAAAACACATATTAACCAAGTATCCACCAAACTGTGAACATGGCAATGATTACATACACAAGACCTTATAGTCCAAAATAGAGGTGGGCAGTAGCAAATGGGGAAAAAGGGGAATGCGTGCTATAGCTTAAATAGGCTTAGTAACATAAACACTAACCCGCCAGATTTAATAAAAATATTATATATTTTTAAACCAAAGAAAAGTGATACCTAGCAACAATATATCCAAAAAAAAGGGGGGGGGGGAGGGGGGGGGTGAAGGAAGGGGAGAAAAATTATCCTTTCCTGCTCGAAGGCGCACAATCTATGGTCAACAGATAAGTACAATCCAAATTGAGATACCCATAGAGGAGAATAGAAAAAACAGATAGATGTTAGACATAGAGAATCAGATCTCACAGGAAAGGAGCATAGCTAACAAACCCATTAAGCCCAGGGGGGAAGTCAGCCCTAAGTCTTTGCTTTTGCTGCTAGATCCTTATATAAGAATTTAGCATCCACCTTGGTACATCTTAAAATTGTTTCCTCTCCTAAATATTATCGATATATCACACAGAACTGTCAGGTAGTGTGTGAGTCAGTGCTTACTGGCAGCTATAAGGTGGATCATAAGGGATCAATAACATAGAGGGGAGGGAAAACAACAAGATATACCCAAAATGAATTAATAAGCATTAGTCCATACAGTCCATAGTAGTAAGTGATATCAAGGAGAAGTCCACAGGATGGATGGATCCACAGGTGAATGGGGATTGCACACACAGTCACCGGCAGCTCCTCAGTAGGAAATGGGAGTTTCCTCAGACAAACAAGAACAGCAGAAAGAGAGCGCCTGGGTCAGTGTGATAGTAAATCAAGAAACACTTTATTCAGATACACTTACATAAAAGTATCTTGCAAACTGCACACAGGGTGGATGTGGATCACCAATCAAGCAGTCAGCCGTCACAAGGGATGAGAAGACCACTGTGAGGATAAACTCAGGCCTGCCATATGGAGGTGTACAACCAGCAGCGTCTCCAGCTCTCACACCTGCTCTCACAGAGCTAGCAAGAGACCAAATCAGGACAGGGGTGGACCGCAACGTGTTTCCGAGGCGCCGCCTCCTTCTTCAGGAAAAACTTTGCAGGAACAAGGGAATCCATTCCTTCCCCCCTGTCAGAATGGAACTCTACCTTGTTTACATAGGCAGAGCTCCATTCTGAGTCTCTGCCTGATGATCGGCGGGTGCCGGTGGACATCGAGTGCCCAGCACCTGCAGATTGGCTTCTGCTGTGAATAATCACAGCAGAAGCGGGCTGCTGGTGATGTGTGCATGCCCCCTACAGGCAGAATTGCAGGATCACGTATAAATATACAGTACGTGATCCTCCACACAGCTGCCGCCGTGTAGCAATAAAACTGCTTTAGGGCGATCAACAAGTGGTTAGGGGAATTTCCTCTGAACCAGAGGTGGTGTTATCAATTTTTGCAGCTGTGCCATGCTCTACATGCCCAGTTTTATTCTTCCCCTGTTTGGTTTCCTTCTGTGCCAGCGTTGGCGAGAGAAGTTAAAGCAACCTCTGCTAAAGGCCTTATCTCCGTTACCTACTCATCTCTATAAAGGCCCGTACACACGATCGGACTTTTTGACAACAAACATGCAAATGAGCTGTTTTGGAGCAACAGGTCCTTTGAGGAGGATCAAAAGAATTCATGGGCTCCCACAACCCGGCCTATTGCGTATATTCCGAGCTCCAAAGCAGATCGTAACCTGGAGGTGGTTTCTGGGTGTCCAGTTTAGCATGCCCCAGATGCT
The DNA here is from genome assembly GCF_042186555.1 of Aquarana catesbeiana. Taxonomy (NCBI): domain Eukaryota; kingdom Metazoa; phylum Chordata; class Amphibia; order Anura; family Ranidae; genus Aquarana; species Aquarana catesbeiana. The sequence continues at coordinate 798,125,219 of NC_133324.1, forward strand.
CGTGTTTTATCTGGGTACGGAGACCCTGAAGCCCTGCCTCGGCCGTCTAAGATCCAATGGATCATCATTAAGAAGGTAGCAGAAAATTACGGGTATTTGTACCCCTACATTCCTCCTCATCTAGAAAAGGAGATCCTGGAGAAAGAAATGCAGTGAGTGGATGAGGCCTCCAAATACCCCTTAAGGTGGACTTTCTAAAATGATCTCCTAAATTGTCCAGGAAATACCTTTCAGTGTTGGATATCTGGGGCTACGGACGCAAAATCAATCTAGACAGTGTTATCCTCCGTAGGCCAGACAAGCAAGATATTAAATACCACGTTGTCACTGTGCATGCCAAAGGAGAAGATGTGACACAGCCGGATCCCAGATATTACTGGTGAAATCTTGTCAATATGATACCTTGTGGATTACAAATATGAGTTATGTGATGACAAGGATGCTCTGCTGACAGTTATCTTGCATACCCATTTAAAATGTTACTGATGGGAGAATCCCAGAAAGCTGTAAGGTCAGGGCTGTGCTGAACTGAATGCTGCCTTCTGTCTTGCCCTGCCAGCCGCTAATTTTGCCTAGGAAAGAATTATGTATCCCAGCTTCCGCAGCCTCCTGGCATTACCCTGTCACATATCCCAGGAGACTCAAAAAACAGTCACTTCCAGTGCTAATAAGTCTTCCAAGGTGTGGAGTAAGAGATGTCAGATAAAATAGTGGTGTGAAAACTATATATGGTATCCCAAAACTAGGTGGATGCTGCCTTCCTCAAATGGGGTAATCCGAAAGGAACTACAAGAAAAACAGAAATGGAAAGCACGCACACCTAGTGCATTACCAGAGATAATTTAATAATAAAATTTTTTTGTATAAGAGTGGGTACTCACAAAATGCAACTGACAAAAGGCCATAAACACAGTGCACGGACATACACAGTACACAGGGTACAGCTAACGCGTTTCGGGGACGCACTCCCTTCCTCAGGTCTAGCTCTGAGGAAGGGGGTGCACCCCTGAAATGCATTAGATGTACCCCGTGTTCTGTGCATGTCCATGCCTGTGTTTATGGCCTTTTGTCAGTTGCATTTTGTGTGTACCCACTTTTATACAAAAAATGTTTATTATTAAATTATCTCTGGTAATGCATTAGGTTAGCACGCCTTCCATTTCTGTTTTTCTTGTATCCCAGGAGACTACAGGGGTAGGACCACACAGCAACCGGCAGCTGGCTTCTGGTGACTGAGGAAAACCAAAATGGTGGCACTTGATCTAAGCCATGGCACCTGATCAGCGGATTGCAGCGTGCTGCACTTTGTAAATGGCCTGGCGACAGGGGAAGGATGAGGGGGGGTTGAACTTCCGGATGAGTTTGTCAAAACCAGGTACCTGCTCCCCCCGAAAGGTACCAAATGTGGCAGCGGAGGGGGGGCAAATAAACGGAGTTTCATCTTGTGGGTGGAGCTCTTTAATTGTATACTTACATTGGTCCAGATTGGATGTTCTGTGTGTTGGGGCAATGCCCAACAAGCAACCCCTGTGGTCACTGTGCTGTGGGGCAGCCACTCGGCTGGAGTTTGTCAGTCCTGATCTAAAACATGGGTTGATGTCCCAATCATGTGTCCCTCAATGGACAATAAACAAAATAAGATTTTTGTATTTATTATAAAACCTTTTTCTTGTAGTCCATTGGGGGACTGTTTTAAACCTGTGTTTTAAGCCTTATATACTATTTGATCAAAAAACAGAAAGTTGGAGGCAGAGTTATACAGTGGCTGGCTAAACGATGTTGTTTGTTCAGTGTGCAAAGGAAGCAATATAACCCACATATCAAAGACTATTCCATTATAGTGTGTCCCTCAATGGACCCCAAGAAAACCATTTTACGGTACGAACAAAATATGTTATTGTTTCATAAAATGTTTGAAGTTTTATTAATTATTTAGTCTCAGGAATTGTTACTGTGGTGGAATGCATGGTATAATGCTGCGTACACACGGTCGGACTTTTCAGCTACAAAAGTCCGATGGACGCCGACGGACCAAGTCCGGCGGACAATCCGATCGTGTGTGGGCTTCCCCAGACTTTCAGCGGACTTTTCCAGCCGCAAATGTGTCGGACTTTAGATTTGGAACATGCTTCAAATCTTTACGTCGTAACTCCGCCGGACCCAGAAATCCGCTCGTCTGTATGCTAGTCCGACGGACAAAAACCCACGCTAGGGCAGCTATTGGCTACTGGCTATCACCTTTCTTATTTTAGTCCGGTCGCACGTCATCACGTACGAATCCGTCGGACTTTGGTGTGATCGTGTGTAGGCAAGTCCGGTCGTTAGAAAGTCTGTTGAAAGTCCGCCAAAAGTCCATCGAAAGTCTGTCGGACGGGCTGTAGGACTTTTGTAGCTGAAAAGTCCGACCGTGTGTACGCGGCATAATGCCCCGTACACACGGTCGGACTTTGTTCGGACATCCCGACAACAAAATCCATGGATTTTTTCCGACGGATGTTGGCTCAAACTTGTCTTGCATACACACGGTCACACAAAGTTGTTGGAAAATCCAATCGTTCTAAACGCGGTGACGTAAAACACGTACGTCGGGACTATAAACGGGGCAGTGGCCAATAGCTTTCATCTCTTTATTTATTCTGAGCATGCGTGGCACTTTGTCCGTCGGATTTGTGTACACACGATCGGAAATTCCGACAACGGATTTTGTTGGCGGAAAATTTTATATCCTGCTCTCAAACTTTGTGTGTCGGAAAATCCGATGGAAAATGTGTGATGGAGCCTACACACGGTCGGAATTTCTGACAACAAGGTCCTATCACACATTTTCCGTCGGAAAATCTGACCGTGTGTACGGGGCATAAGAGTTATTCATTCAAAGAAGTAGTAATTTTGAGCATGAGATAACAGGCTGCTCTAAGCACCTTTATGTGACTTGCACACAAGCTTTACATTTGGGATGTCACTTCCAAAAAAATTATGCATCTGGGCTTGTGAATATGATATTAAAAATTTTTTGTTTAAGAGTTTATGGTTGTATTAAAGTCTGTTGGCCAGCATTATTTATCCCACTTCCTCTAAGAGCAGATCATCCTGGACCAGGCCCAGCCCTTGACTGGACAGTAAGGCTACTTTCACACTAAAGCGCTTTTACAGGCGCTATAGCGCTAAAAATAGCGCCTGTAAAGTGCCTCTCCTGTCATTCGACTCGTCAAAAAGTCCTGCAAGCAGCATCTTTGAGGCGCTTCAGGAGTGGTGTATACACCTCTCCTAAAGCTCCCCTGCCCATTGAAATCAATGGGCAGTGCCACCGAAGCGTCGGCAGCGGCACTTTTAAACCTTTTTCAGTCGTTAGCGGAGGTTAAAAGCGACCCGCTAGCGGCCGAAGAGCGCCGCTAAAACGTCGGTAAATCGCCGCTAAAAATAGCGGTGCTTTACTGCCAACGCCCACCCACCCCAGTGTGAAAGTGCCTTAAAATGAGAAGCAGCATTCTGCTCACTCCGCTTTCTCCTCCAATCAGCATGCTTCTTGTCAGTATATGAAATGAGTGGCTCCTGGTGCTGCTTTTTCCTCCACGCCGTGCTGTACAGGGACTGCAGGAGGCTAATACCAGGTAAAATTCAGGTACTTACACAGATTGCATTTAGAAATGCATTTAATGATTAATTATTACAGAACTGTATTCATTTGTGTTGTTTAAGTATATCTGCCTAGAGTTCAGCTTTCATTTAAAGAATAAGTTCACCTTTGGGAACATGTTACATGTTTCACCTGTTTTTAGGGTGGAACATGTAACATGTTCCTACTCCTGCAGCCTCTCGCTGATCTCCCCCCTCATTGTGACAGCAGGCCGGGGATCTTCTCCCTGCACCTGCTGTCACAATTTGCAAAGAACACAGCCACACGGGATGTCAATCATTCAAAGCGATCTGTGAATGAATGAACTACAAATACCGAAAGCCTTTGTCAAACTTTTGAACTACAACTACAGAAGACGCCTTGTAGTTCTCGATGAACTACTAGGGTGATAGTGAGCGCTTTAGGTAATTCATTGAGTCTTCCTGTCATTGTGTAACTGCCTGCCCATACGGGGTACAAACAGACAGATAGAAAGTTCCATGCAGCAGGAAATAGAAGACATTACTGGGAGTGGCAGAAGAGGAGAGAGAGCAGCCATTTGAACTAATATCTTCATCATCCTGCCTACATCCAGAGGATGGATCCTATGCATTGTATGAATCCACGCTTTACTAGGCTCCTATAATGTGGAGTCTAGTCATCTGGTAAGGGCACAGCTTTTCCTTTATCACGGCGGAAGGTGTGCTTCTGGTGTTTAGCCGTTCATTACCACTGAGACACAAATACTCAAGAAAATTTCACTAATTTTGGATTCCTTTATGGACTGTTCACTCTTACTTTGGATGTCTTCATAGACTGATCATTGTATACACACATATATATATATATATTTGTATTTTGGTTATATCACTCCTTTTTAGCGTGGCAAATACACACACACATATATATATATATATATATATATATATATATATATATATATATATATATATATATTTGTATTTTGGTTATATCACTCCTTTTTAGCGTGGCAATTTTGAGTCTTTATTAATTATACACTTATGTTCTGTTGTGTGATTGCCAGCTGCTGTTTTGATTATCAAACTTTTTTATCTGCGCAATTACTATAGACATTTTTCTACAAACAGACAGATACACCGACACTCTACAGGAGTCAAAGATTGCACCTGTGATCTGCTGATTGTGGGTGATCCTACTTTACAGGCTCCTAAAAAATACTGTATTTATTGGCGTATAACACTCACTTTTTCACCATGAAAATCGGGTGCAAATAGCGTGTACGTGTTATACGCCAATACTTCAATTTTAGCTGCCTCGGAGGGGACAGGGAGGGGGGCGGGACGAGCGCCGTCAGATTACATACAGTGAGAATCTTCTGTTTACTTGGCGGCCTCTGTAATAGAAAGTCCCGTCTCCTGGGCCGCCATTGGACCACTGTTCTGTCTATCATAGGAGATTCTCACTGTATGTAATCTGTCGGCGCTCATCCCGCCCCCTCCCTGTCCCCTCTAGGATGCAGATGGGCATCGATCAGGCTGCACTGATGGCAGTGGTGAGGCTACTGCAATGATGGCAGTGGTGAGGCTGCTGCATTGATGGCAGTGGTGAGGCTGCTGCATTGATGGCAGTGGTGAGGCTGCTGCATTGATGGCAGTGGTGAGGCTGCTGCATTGATGGCAGTGGTGAGGCTGCTGCATTGATGGCAGTGGTGAGGCTGCTGCATTGATGGCAATGGCAAGGTTGCTGCATTGATGGCAATGGTGGGGCTGCATTGATGTGGACTAATGAGGCTGCATTGATGGCACTTGTGAGGCTGCAGATGGGCATTGACCAGGCTGCATTGATGGCAATGGAAAGGCTGCAGATGGGCACTGACCCTTATTTTGCTTCAAAGTTCCTTATTAAAAATGTAAGTTTTTTTCCTGAAACTTCCCTCTTAAAATGAATGTGCGTGTTATACGCCTGTGCGTGTTATACGCCGATAAATACGGGTAAATAAAACATGCATATTTTTTTACCTGCAAAAAAATGTGCATTTATCATTTTTTTTAGAAAGGTGAACTTATCCTTTAACTTTTTCCCCAAAATCTTTAGATAAATAGCACCTAAAAAGTCCCATTATCTTATTATTTTGGTAGTGATAATTAAAATTCAGGGTTGTGGTGCAACCACATTAGAGGCCAGTAAATTGTATAGCTATAGTAACTACAATAAAACTAGCTATTTACCTTCGTTGAGTCAGGCACCTGGGAAGTACAGCTCCATCCTTACTCATAGAAGTAAAACATCAATATTAGTTTTACATGTACCAGGTACAGACTTTAATCATTGTCACACACTTTAAATTCTAAATTCCATATGCTGTTGCAAAAAGATCCACATTCTAAAAAGTTTAGTCATTTTAGGTGATCATATTGTTTTATTATGGGAATTCAAGCCACTTAAAAAAGTAATTTACATCAGTATCCAAAAAGTGTTTTTGTTTTGTACAGGTCTTGTACATTTACACAATCTATGTTAGTAAAAAGCTCACTCCTTCTTTTTCCCTTTATTAGTACAATGTTTAAATTTTTACAAGAGGCTTCTCTTTTTCATCTTTAGGCACACAGCAATATGCTTTATGATAAAACATCTGCGTCTGTTTACTTTTTGAAGTTGGTGATTAATCGCACAGTAATAAAGACAATCAAATCTCTTAATGACATAATAAGCATCTGTGCACAGTTAAATGAGTCAGAAATGATGAGAAAAGGCTTGCAAATATCTGACAATTTTCTTTACCAAATGCCTTATTTTTTTTACAGTTAAATTAATTAAGGTGTCCCTGAAATGTGCCTAAACACACGGTATAAGATTTTACTGACTGTCACAATACCTAGGTGCTCAGTATCGATATACAGAGTTCCACATAGTAGTTTTGAAGGCATTTGATATTCCAATTCAATTCTGATGTAAACACCACAAGATTGACGACCTATCAATTAGTGACATCTTTTTTGAAAGAGATTATCCAGAATCCAAACAATGATAGTTTTAGGTACATATAAAAAATATGATGTTATACACTATAGTACCAAAAGTATCGAGACACCTGCCTTTACATGCACATGAACTTTAATGGCATTCCAGCCTTAGTCCATAGAGTTCAATGCTAAGTTGGCCTACCCTTTGCACCTATAACAGCTTCAACTCTTCTGGGAAGACTTGTGGACAGCCTTTCCAGAAGAGTTGAAGCTGTTATAGCTGCAAAGCGTGGGCCAACTCAATATTAAACTCTACAGACTGGGATGGCATTAAAGTTCATGTTCGTGTAAAGGCAAAACGTTACAATGCATGTTTGTGTAGCACCGCCCCCGCAGGAGCAACTGGTATTTTGCCCGGGTCTTCCCACTTTTTTATTATCTGCAGCCAGTCACAGGGTATAATCCCACACATCCAGGTGCACACACTCTTCTGTTGTCTCCAAAGACCAGTCTAGGGGATTTGTTTTTGTTTGTTTTATTTGGAGAACTTCGATAGGGAAGGGATATAGCAGGATATTCCAAAAATAAACTATTCACATGCGAGGACAACTTTCTTGGTAGAACTGTGTAACAGACTGTGTAGAATAGAGCAAAGTCCCTCTTTAGTAGAAGGAATTTAGTGGACCTTGCTTCTTCAAGATACCAGCCAGTGTCCCCTTTAGCCTATACCCAACAGCTGACTTCTCGCACCCAGAGGGGGATTTAGCAACACCAGTCTCTAAGATCCCTGTAGGGGGTTCTGTACTTACAAGGCCCTGGTCGCAGGTTACCTTCCTCTGTGATACCAGACAGGATCAATGGACATCCTCCCTCGGTCAGCTCTCAAGGGTTTTAGTATTCACTGCCCACCTGAGGCCACATGGCAGCCTGTGCTGGGGAGGGGCAGCAGGCCATACTCCCCACCTGGCCCTCTCTCTCTCTGGAAGAAGACCCCGAGCCCATGTGCTCATCAAATATAAATACAGCCATCCAGCATACCTAGGGGTACTTCCCCTTTTAATTGGCCAGGGCTGTATGAATATTCATGCTCCCATCTGCATAATTTCTGCCTACTGTCCAGCACTTTCCATAGTTGCTAGGACACAGAGAAACTTCAAGACAGCATTAGCAGCACCAGAGCACGCTGAGCAGACTACACTAACCTATCACAGCTCTCTTTTAAGCAGAGCACTTACATTTCCTGCTGTCTCCCTGTTAACCAGAGAAACCAAAAAAAACTATAATACACTCATCCTAGCATCTACCTAGGAGGGCGCTACATTTGCAACCATATTTAGGCAACAGTCATTTTGTGAACCAATGTTTACAATCCATGAACTAATTTACCTTGTGCATCTATAGAACCAAAATAATTCAAACAGTTCATCCCAGAAATCAATAGGCAATCCCAATTAGTCCCTGGATGGTTATAACTAGGGTTCTGCTTCACAGATCATATGAGATGCACACTGTTCACCAATGACATTTCGATGAACCTCACAAAATTGCTAAACAGAGTACAGAAATTAATGCATTTGTAATTTAGAAAGTCTGCATATGCTACTTAGCATAATCTGCATATGAATAGGAAAAAAGAAGGAGCAGTTTCCCACAGCCAGTCAAAATTCCTGTTTAGTTTTGACTTTAAAAAAGATTGAATCTTTTAAGTAAGGAATACCCATTGGTCTCCTTACTGGAGACAAGAAATTTGTGAGTGGATAAAGGGTTTTTAACGGGTAAACTTTTTGATAAATTATGGCAAGAAATGAAAAATAATACCAACATTACGGGTTATACATGTTATACCCCAATATGGAATAATTCAAATTGTGAAGAACTGCGGAAACTAGAAGGGTTTGATCTATGGCAAAAACAAGGGTTAAAATATTTAAACCAGCTGTTTCAGAATGATAGTTTAAAAGCCTTTATTCGAATAATGGATGAATATGAAATTCCAAAACAAAGGTTTTTTCAATACCTTCAGCTTAGACATGCCTTACAGGCACAGGCCTACTCTTTTGAATGAAAATGTAATAAATTCACAATAATATCATTATTGGATGTCAAGGGGCATAAGCAAGGTCTTATATTACGATTATACAGGGTACTGTATAATAAGTTTCAAGATTCGGTAGAGATTCCTTCAAGGGCTCAATGGGCACGAGACCTGGGACCGATATCAGATGACCATTGGTCAATGGCTCTGTTCCTAGCATATCGTTGTCCACCAAGCAAAAATTAACAAAATTATTCATCTAATATAGGTCGTATAATTCTCTGGAGAAATTATTTAAATGGAAACGTAGAGATTCTTCTCTTTGTCCTCTGTGTGGGAGGACCTGCAAACCTAATCCACATGTTATGGAGATGTCCCAAACTTCACCAATATTGGCAGGGGTAATAGCTTGTTCAGAATAAAATTGCCACTAGAACTTGGCATCTGTTTGTTAAATATGATAGAGGAATCTAGAATTTCCTGACAGGCTCCATGGCAGCATACGTGTGGGTAGGCTCCGCCTCCATAACTACCCAATAGGACCCCTCTCCCATAAATCTTTGCTCTAGGCTGCTATCCATGTTCCTTTTTTGTCCTCCTCCGTAGGACCAGGTGTTGGTTTTCCTACCTGAAGATAAACCTCCCTACGATCGATTCAGCCGAGTGCCAATGATTCCTCCGATAGGCCCTGACTGTTAAGCAGGGTATGGAGTGTATAGCAGAGTAGCGCTGAAGATTGGATCGGTTCATCTATGTGCACACGGTCTGTTTGCCTAATGTTTCAGGCGACCATTATCTGCTGCCAAGTCCGGTGTGTGTGTGTGTGTGTGTTTGGATGGCGGTTCCTCGGCCCAGGTGATCGTAGGTGGAGGGGTAAGTTTTTTATTCATTTGCTTATGGCAGCAGTGTTTTTGTGTTGTTTACCTCTGTGTGTTCCTCTGCTTCACTGGTGTCCTAAATGGCGCTGACGCTCCCTGCGTTCCAGCAGCCGCTCTCTCTGTGACTTCCGGGTACGCTCTGCGCATGTGCGGAACCGATACAAAGTCGAGGCTTGGTTCGCTCATGCGCGCGAGTGTCTCGCGTCTGACGTCGGCGATGACGTCACGGGCGCCACTTTTAAAAGCTGTGGAAAGCTTTCAGAGCCCCGGGAATGATCGTGGGGGATACGGCAACTTCCCGGGGCAACTATCTTGGCGATTTAAGGTAAGACAATCTCTATTGTCTGGGGGTGGAGGTCTGTTGTCAGCCAGCTGAATGTGTGAATCTGTCTCTGCAGCTTCCTATTGTATTGACACCATGGACTCCTCACTGCCCCCTAGTGGCCAGCCCGCTTGTAGCAGGTATGTTTTCAGTTATGCTTTTCTGCCTGTACAAGGATTGAGAGTAGGATTTTAGAACACTAGCTGATTTCTTTCTCTATCTTTTCTGTGTTTCTTCTCTCACAGCCCTTCTAGGTCTGATCCACACCGTAGTTCTCATAAAGGAAGTGGATCATCAAAATCACACCACCGGCAATCTTCCTCCAGGTCTAGCCATCATAGATCTCCTTCCAGATCTGAACAGAGCAATAAAAATCCTTCTCACCCCCCTTCATCTCACTCTAGAGAGAGATCAGGAAAATCATGCTGGGGATGCAGGATGCCTGTTCCAACAGACAAATCTCTCTGTGATCACTACTTCTCTAAAGCTGCAGATGAGAGGGATGGTGCAGACCAGCATTTGGAATCTATGGTGAGGCGGGATGTGAAAGAATCTCTACAAGAAAGAGAAGCTCAACAGCCCCGTGATTCCATATCAGACCCATTATGCCCTCCAGTGGGTGAAGGTTCTGTGCATGAGACATGGGAATCTTCCCTGCCAAGTCACCCTTCTGCTCCTGTTTCAGATAGCGAATCGGATCTGGAAGATCCTGGCGTGGGGTTTGAGTATGCTCTAGTCCCTTCTTTGGTGAAGGCAGTAAAAGAGGCCCTGAAGTGGGAAGATCCAGTTACTTCCCCCCCAAAACAGAGGAAGTTTTTCAAGCAGCTCAATAAGGAGTGACAGTATTTTCCTTTTCTCTCTGAGCTGGGCGATGTCATTTCTGAGGAATGGAGCAAGATGGACAAGAAAAGTTCCATGAAGTCAAAGGTCTTGAAACTATATCCTTTTAAGGAAGAGGAAGTAAAGCACCTTGAATCAGCTCCATTAGTGGATGCAGCACTAATGAGACTAGCAAAATATGTAACGCTTCCCTTAGAAGATACTGTATCTTTTAAAGATCCTTTGGAGAGGCGAATTGATTCAGATTTAAAAAGGATCTACCTGACGTCAGGAATGGCATGTAAGCCAGTACTTGCGATAGCTGCAGTCTCCAAAGCTTTGGAATCTTGGTCTGATAATGTGGATGAGTTCCTAAGAGATATCTCTACTGAAACAGCAAAAGATTCTCCTATCCAGGAGATCAGGCTGGCATCAGCCTTTCTTGGGGAGGCATCTATTGATGTCATCCACCTGATGTCCCGGGTTATGTTGGCGGCTGTTTCAGCTCGTCGTGCTTTATGGCTCCGTCCGTGGTTGGCGGATCCAGCTTCCAAGCAAGCTTGGTGCCGAATTCCGTTTGAAGGTTCTTCATTGTTCGGCAATAAGCTCGATAGTGCCATAACCCGGGCCACAGGTGGGAAGTCTGGTTTCCTCCCTCAAGACAGACGCCTACAAAATCAGAAATGCAGTTTTCCTAGAAGACAAAACTCTGATCGCGCTAGGGATGCGTGCAGTTACAGACCTGGTCGGGAATTTTCAAGATCCTGGAAATCCAGGCAGTCCTCTTTTAAGAAACCCGCAAAAGGGGCTTCCTCTGGCAACCAGGACTCCACAAAGTCCTTTTGAGATTGGGCCCGCTCAGGCATGCCAGGTGGGGGCTCATCTTCACCACTTCGGGCATGTCTGGGCGGCCTCAATCTGAGATTACTGGACCATCAAGACGGTCTCCTCCGGTCACAAGTGGGTCTTCAACAATACCCCAAGATTCAGATTTGTTCCCACATCTCTTCCAGGTTCAGAAGAGAAAAAGCAGGTCCTATTAACCTATGTGAATTGTTTATTGGATCAAGGCGCAGCCGTCCCTGTTCCAGAAAACGAACGAGGCAAAGGCATGTATTCTCCTCTGTTCATGATAAAGAAGAAAAACAGTACATGGAGGCCTGTAATAGATTTAACATATCTCAATTCCTTTATCCGAAAGGAAAAGTTCAAAATGGAGTCTTTAATTATGATCCAACAATCAGTACATCTGGGAGATTGGATGATTTCAATCGATCTAAAAGATGCATACTTTCACGTGCCAGTGGCAACAGAGTTCCAACAATTCCTCCGATTTGCGGTAGGCAATCAGCATCTGCAGTTCACATGTCTACCCTTCGGCCTAACAACGTCACCTCGGGTCTTCTCAAAGGTCCTGTTGTCTGTGGTGGCTCTACTTCGTATCAAGGGGGTTCATCTCCACCACTATTTAGACGACCTACTTCTCTTAGCTCAGAACAAAGATCAGCTTTTAGAGCACAAGAGCTTAGTCATCTCCACCCTGCAGGAATTCGGGTGGCTTCTGAATCTAGAGAAAAGCCATCTAGAGCCGACACAATCTCTGGTGTTTCTAGGGGCTCACTTCAACACATTGGAAGGCACCATCTCCCTTCCAGAGGAGAAGATTGGAGTGATTCGAGACAGAATACACGCAGCCCTTGCGTCATCTCATCTCTCCGCTCTCCAATGCTTGAAAGTAATTGGCACGATGACAGCCACCATTCCTATGGTGAAGTGGGCCCAATGGCATACACGACCCTTCCAAAAAGGGTTCCTTCAACAATGGGATTCTTCCAGCCAAGTCCAGCGCATACACCTTACTCCATCCATGAGGACGTCTCTCCTTTGGTGGCTTCAAGGGAAGAATCTGCGCAATCACCATTCAATCATGCCCATCTCATGGGTCACATTAACATCGGATGCCAGCAATCGGGGTTGGGGCGCTCACTGCCTTTCAGAAGTGGCGCAAGTCCGATGGATTTTCCCTGCACAAGGGATTGTCTCCAACATTCTGGAGCTGAGGGCCGCCTTTCAGGCACTCCTGTCATTCCGCCATCTAATAGAAGGGTCATCAGTAATGCTAAGGTTGGACAATACAACCGCGGTGGCTTACATAAAGAAGCATGGTGGAACTCGCAGCTGGTCTCTGTTACAGGAAGTGGAGCCAATAATGAGCTGGGCTCAGAAGTATTTGTCCAACATCTCGGCAGTTTACATTCCGGGGATTCAGAATGTACAGGCGGACTTCCTCTCGCGGGTTCAAATGGACAACAACGAGTGGTCTCTCCACAGAGAGGTGTTCGAGTGGCTTCTGACCCTGGGAGTACTTCCGGAAGTCGATCTGTTTGCTTCCCCATGCAATCACAAAATGCCCAGATATTATTCCAGGTTCAGAGACCCTCAGGCATATGGGATAGATGCTCTTTTAGATCAATGGAAGTTTCAGAAGGCTTATGCCTTCCCTCCGGTACCAGTGATTCTTCAATTTCTCCGGAGGCTCAGATCAGAGAAGGTGGAGATCATTGCAGTGATTCCTTTCTGGCCCAACAGGCCGTGGTTTCCTCTGTTATCGCTCCTGAGTTATCAAGACCCAGTTCCCCTTCCTCTCAGGCCGGATCTACTGTCTCAAGGCACGACGTTACACCCATGCCCATCTTGCCTACACCTCAGGGTGTGGTTCTTGAGAGGGAAAGGCTTGAATCTCTAGGCTGTCCTGAAGAAGCTATTCCAACTCTTCTCAGTGCCAGGAGGGGAAGTACGGATAGAGTATACGAACGTATATGGTCTAAATTCTCTGATCACATGTCTTCCCGGTCAAATCCGTGTAATTTTCCAGCAGTACAGGACATTCTAAGTTTTTTCCAATCAGGGCTGGACCTATCTTTAGCAGTCAGCTCACTAAGAGTTCAAGTTTCAGCCATCTCGGCCTTCACAGGAGTATCTTGGGCAAATCACGCATTAGTCTGTCAATTCTTTAAAGGAGCTATCAGGCTTAAACCTCAAAGAAGACCTAGGTTTCCCAAATGGGACCTTCCTATTGTCTTGGATTTTCTCTCCAATCTTGGATCAGATCCTGACAAACCTCTTTCCATGAGAGATCTCACGCTCAAGACCACATCGGCTAAAAGAGTGACAGAGATTAGAAATCTTGGTTCAGAAGAACCTTTCCTGACCTTCTTTTCAGACAGGGTAGTGTTGATTCCCATGCTTGGGTCAAACCCTAAAGTGACCTCAGTCTTTCATGAAAACCAAGAGATTGTACTTCCTACTTTCAGAACAACGGATAATCAGGATGTTCATCCACTTGACGTGGGCCACACTCTAAAACAATATCTGGAGGTCACGGCTCCATTCAGACAAACGGAATTCCTTTTCGTTCTTCTCCATGGTAAAAACAAGGGAATGCGAGCTTCGGTCAGATCAATTTCTTCTTGGATTGTGCAGACCATTCAGAGGGCATACAAGGCAAAGGGCTTGGCTCCCCCAGAGGCAGTGACAGCTCATTCGACCAGGAGTATCTCGACCTCGTCGGCAGCTTCTCGGCATGTCGCGCCTGAAATCATTTGTAAAGCAGCTTCCTGGTCTTCTATTAACACATTCGTTTCTCACTACTGTGTTGAGCCTGCTGCTCTGTCATCCATTAATTTTGGTTTACAAGTATTGTCGGTTGACAATGTAAAATAAATTTGGTTTCTTTGCTCAAACATTTTTGCCCACCCGTGTGTATTTTTGGGCGAGTTAATTCCCACACGTATGCTGCCATGGAGCCTGTCAGGAAAGCGGAAAATTTATTTCAAATACTTACCGTAATTTTCCTTTCCTGATAGGCTCCTTGGCAGCAGGAGTCCCTCCCAAATGTCTGGAGTAGGCTAGTTACGGAACATGGATAGCAGCCTAGAGCAAAGATTTATGGGAGAGGGGTCCTATTGGGTAGTTGTGGAGGCGGAGCCTACCCACACGTATGCTGCCATGGAGCCTATCAGGAAAGGAAAATTACGGTAAGTATTTGATATAAATTTTCCGTTTTCCGGACTGTGCTTATATGTAAGAAGTCTGTTTCAGGCTCGTAAGTTAATAGCACCAAAATGGATTTCAGTATACCCACAAATAAGGATGAACTCCGGCGTGTTCGCATGCTGCACGTGCCGAGCCCGCCAGGAAGTTGGCAATGTGCTGCGCTAATCACAGGCAGTGAGACATTTCAATGGGGAATGCATTGTTAAAGGAGAAATATACTTTTCTACATCGAGGCTGTGCAGGGAAGTTTGAGACAATATGGAGAAGATGGTTGGATGTTTTAGGGCCCGACTTGGAAGGAGGTATATAGTTTGAGAGGAGATATAGAGAAAGAAGGATTGAGTATAGGGGTGGGTTTCCTTTTTTTTTTTCTTTGTTATTTTTATGTTTTATCATCATGTGTATTGTGTATTTGGGAAGTATGTATGTATTGTGTTGTTTCTTTGTACAAAAAATATCAATAAAAATCTACTGGATTTAAAAATTTAATCTGGTTGGTTTATACTGGCAAAGCATAAAAACAAATGATGTTTTCTGCACAATGTTTACTACTTATTTAAATCTAATGCCGCGTACACACGGTCGGACTTTTCGTCTACAAAAGTCCAACGGACGCTGACGGACTAAAGCTGGCTGGTAATCCGATCGTGTGTGGGCTTCTCCGGACTTTCAACGGACTTTTTTAGCCTCAAATCCGACGGACTTTAGATTTGAAACATGCTTCAAATCTTTACGTCGTAAGTACGACGGACCCCGAAATCCGCTCGTCTGTGTGCTAGTCCGACGGACAAAAACCCATGCTAGGGCAGCTATTGGCTACTGGCTATGAACTTCCTTATTTTAGTCCGGTGTACGTCATCACGTACGAATCCGTCGGACTTTTGTGTGGTCGTGTGTAGGCAAGTCCGTTCGTAAGAAAGTCTGCCGCAAGTCCGCCGAAGGTACGTCGGAAGTCTGTCGGACAGGCTGTCGGACTTTTGTAGACGAAAAGTCCGACCGTGTGTACGCGGCATAAGAATAATTGGGGTATTCAGTAAAATGGTATGTCAAACAGGCTCAGCCAAGTTTCACACTGACACTGGGATTGAAATTGTGCAAGTTCATGTCAGTCCCGACTTCAGGGGCGATTTCAGAAACATCTGTGCGAGTTGCAAATCGCACCCCGAAGTCGCCAAAAGTAGTACAGAAACTACTTTTGGGAATGGTGCCATTGCTGGCAATAGCCGCCGATTTGGCATGTGTTTTGACATGTCAAATTGCATGCCAAATCGCTGCAATGTGAACCTAGGCTCAACCAAAAGTATAAAATACTAGTTAAAGCAGAACTTCACCCTAAAAGGGAAGTTCTGCTTTGTGCCCTCTTTCCCCTCTTTTCCATTTTTGGTACTTTTTTTTAGGGGGGGGAGGGGTACCTGGTTTTGAGAGGTACCTGCTAGTTGGGTCGCACGGTGATACACCTGGAAGTTATCACCCCCCTGCCTGCCACCTTCTGAGACATGTCACAGTTCAGTTGTGAAGCTGCAAGGAATCACAGACGGCTGCCTACAGTAAACATGCCAGGGACCTGAAGACCAGGTGAACACGGTGCTGGACAGGTGAGTGTTCTTTTATTAAAAATCAGCAGCTACAATATTTGTAGCTGCTGACTTTAAATTTTGTTTTCAAATAGGGCAAAGAACCACTTTAAACTCTGTTAGAACGTCTTTGGAAAAAAAGGTGTCATCATGCAATACTGTATATAGTCTGCAATGCAATGATCATTTATCTAAATATTTCAGTACAGACATGGCAAAGTGTTAATTGTCCTGTGATCTTATAGTATATCATACATTAGGTTTGAATCATGGTGTCTCAGCACCCTGCATGTAAGTCATGATGCAGCAGAATTCAAAAGAGAGGAAATTACAGCTTAGCGGAGGTGTTATGACCCACACATACACATAACTGGACTACGTTACAAAGTCTCTGCACTCAGTCATGATCTTAATTAAACTTAGCAATATAAATACACCAATACGTGTTAAAACATGCAGAAAATTTAGGGGCATACAAGTGGACAACAGTTGATTTAACAAGATTTTGTTGATGAAAGTCTTTCCACAATAATAAAGAGATAGTCTTCGAAGCGAAATCCATTGTCTCAACAACCATGGCCAAATTAATAATTTATGTTTATTAGTGGTAGTGAATGCAAATGTATTCTCTTGAAATCTAGGCATTTCAAACCTTTTGCTATACAAATGCCCCTTATCCAAGGAAACCAAATCATTCTTACTGCAGGTATTGACATTGCGATCATAGTACTATAACTTTATAGATACAAAAATGTGCAAAATATGGACTTGTCTAATGTCTAGTCTCATTGCATTATCGCTGTCCTTAAAAAAACACTTTCAATTACTGCACAACATGCCAAGGGCTGTAAATTATCCTTAGCAGACCTAATCAAAAAAGTGAGATTGCATAAAAAAGTAACACTCCTTGCATTTATTGTACTTGATTATGTTACTTCACACAAGAGACAAGCTCAGGGGATGAATGGGGAATTGTTACTGTGCCCCACTCATGCACTTGATAACTAAACTGTGCAGCTCTGCTTTTAAGAATGATTTATGCTTCATCTTTGGTGCGCTATTTAAAAGCACTCCTAAAATGCAGCTCCCATTGATTTCTATAGAAAATTCCTCAAAAACGCATCAAACTCACCCTTGCTGCATTTTTGGTGTGTTTTTTAAATCACGCGTCCAAGTTTTAGAGGTGCATGATTGGAATCAGGAGTCCAGAAAATAAAGCAAACACATGCATTTTTACAGTATTTTTTCAACTGAGCAGTGTGAAAACACCTTTTATCATATGTCCACAGGCAGTGCATCCTGCAATAACTGTGACTTGGCTTTTCAAAGCAGTGAAAGGGTTCGGCAAAAAACAGATTACAACTATGACTTATGGCTCTTCTGCTCCTTTATTACTGATTATAATACATGTAATAACAGGGCTTTATTTTATACAATGTACAGCATTTGTACTGTAAGTGCAAACACACTGAAGCAGAGGTGTAGTGGGTAAAATCTGGATCATGATATAGGTGTTAATAAGTAGCCACCCAGATAAACAGTGATAATGGTCATAGCATACAAGAATTGATCATGTATAGCACCTTGACATCATTTTGGAATTCAAAATGGCTTGCTGTCTGAATTACGATATTTAGCAATGGCCCTGAATTCAATTAGCGTAGCAATTAATGAAACATTATAACAGTGTGGCTAGATGGGTCTGCTGGACCCTAAAAAAACACAAATCTATCCATAGAGATAGATTTTTGCTGACTATTCCCTCCATCACCATTACCTAGATGATATGCAAAGAAAGGCCTATTATCCACGCACTAAAGAATAGGCAAAAAAATAAATAAAATAGCCTTCCTTTTTGCCTGCCTTCTTTGATTTCAATGTTCGGGGTTGGCTTTGTGTACACAAAACCTGCACCAGATGAATACTTACATGATATGAATGGTTGTAGCCTGCAGGAATCTCCAGAACCTCTATCTGAAACCTCCTTTTCATTAGCTTGGCCTGCACAATCAAACCACATACATTTCTATGAAGCTGTCTTTCAATATTACTAATGCTTAAGAGATGGCCCCAAAGAAGTTGGCGTCAATGGCATAGGCGCTGCTATAGGGAAATGGTTTTCAGATACAAGTTCTAAATATTCCTGCTGGCCGTGCCAATTCAGGTAATAATTTTGAATTTGCTGGCTTGCATGCCCAACAGGTAACGTATAAATATGTTGTTGTTTGCAGTTTTAAGTTTAATTGTTCAATGAACACTAAATACTTCCTTCAGCCTTCATTGTTTTTGTCTGCGGCTGCAGAGATTAGTATTGATGTCACAAAGGTGTGGTCACACATGTTCAATTCACATCACTTTTTCTTAATACACTCTTAAGACTGACAATAGACTAATTTTGTTGTCTAATGGGACAATTAAGTTGGTTCAGAGCAATTGCAAAGTGACTAATAATCTGGCAAATTTCAAGCAAACTGATATTCAAACATGATGGAATAGTATTATTTATAGAAAACTATCGCTGATCAATAAAAATGTTTGCACAAATGGTGGGCAGAGGAGTTTCTGTTGTAAAACAAAACCAAAGAAAATTCCTCAACTCACCTCAACTCACCTCAACTCACCAACCAGTCTGCTACCAACCGAATTATCTTGTCTAAAGCTTCATACACACGATCGGACTTTATACAAACTTTCCGTGGATTTTCTGTACAAAGGGCGTTGGCTGTGAACTGGCAGGACTTTTTTGGCAACAAACACGAACGTAATGACGTTTCAACATACTGACAACACTTCAAAAGAGGACGCTACCCTTTGGTCAACTTCTGTATTGTCTTCTGATCTTTTGCATTGGTTCTGAGCATGCGTGTTTGTACTTTGTACTAAAGTCTGATGGTTTTGTGTACACACGATCGGAGTTGCCGACTTCGGACTTTTGTCTGTTCGTGCAGCCAACATTTGTCCGATGAAAACCGAAAAAGTTTGTCCAATGGAGCGTACACACAGTCGGATGTTACCTTAAAACAGCTAATTTGCATGTTTGTTGTCAAAAAGTCAGATCGTGTGTACGGGCCCTAACAGTTTGCATTAAAAACAAGGATTTAGTTAGCACACATTTGCAAATACATAAGGCACCCCAATATTTCTGCAGTCCTAACTCTTTTAAATTTATTAGTGGAAGCACATGCGTTCTAATAGATAGATAGAGGGCAGGTGAGCCTGGAGGGAAATCACCCGTTCACACCTAGGCATTTTTGGGCGCTTCTGCTCTAAGCCTCAGCTCTAAAAACAGCCAACAAGACAAATCACATTAATTTCAACGGCCCCACATCTGAGCGTTCTGTCACCTAAAGCAAAACGCCCGTTGCTCAAAAAAGTACATGAGCTTCTTTTTTGGCAGATTACAGGTGTTTTAATTCTTTTACATTTGGTGACCTTTTGAACTTCAAAATGCCTGTACAAAAACTCTGCAAAAACCTCAGAAAAAACGCTGGAAAAAAACGCCTGAAAAACACCTGTAAAATAGCAACGCCTAGATGTGAATGGAGCCTAAAGGCACAGGGGCACACTGGACACCCAGCACATAGCACAATGGCAGCAAAGGTGTCCAACATGTCCCCTCACTAATATTACATTAGTAACAAACAAATGGCCCCGTCTCGGACTGCAGACATATTGGGGTGCATTGGAGAGTCTCTCTTGCACCTGTTTAAAATATCTTCTTGATTAGCACATGTAGCACTAACTCTCGGTGGAGCTGCTGGTTTAAGCGGGCTGTTACCTTCACTTTCGATACCTATGTTTCACCGGCACTGGGTCTAGGGTTCCGTTGAGTTTACCTCTGGACGACATAAGCACCAACACTTGAGTACGTTTTCAATGCTTTATTGAACCAAGTAACAAAGGAAGTAGCAGGAAAGAGGCAGGAGGAAAACTGCAGGGAAGCTCAAATAACTTTCTTTAGGTTTCTTTAGAACATCCTTTAAAGTTGAATACTGTAATTCAATGCAATCCCCTTTTGTGGGACACGATCTTTGCTCACCTGGATAGGCCTCTATCACTTGCCTAGCAGCCAGTACGTAGCACGAACAAAAGTCTCTGCCACAGACTTGCTTGAAATAAACCCCCACGATCCTCTGCCACAGGATGTATTGGTTCGTGATGAATTTCAGACACAGTACTTGGACCTCTAAGCCAACCTGGCAGTACCATGCAATAAGACTACTTCAGGATACGTCATCCAACCGAGTCACCAGGCCCCTCTCCAGACCAGCACTCTGCATGATCCTTCCATGACGGGTCCTCCCCTGGGATCTTCTTGGTTGTCCAGCTTCTTCACTCTGGATAGACAGCTTAGGACCATTCCTCGGTTGCTGTGGTAGGCCCCAGACAGGCTTCTGGGCCCACCCACGCGCCGCAGCGACGTGGGCCTCCGGAACGGAGGACCACTAGGTGGTACTCTAACACATACCTGTCGGCCAGGAGGGCCAGCAGGTGGCTGAAAACGAACCCCTAAACATGGCGTCTGTCCCATAAATACCCTCTCCCAGAATGCAACTCGGAGGACCACCTCCACCGAGTTGTCTCCGGGACAGAGGAGCACTCATCCGCTTTAACACGTTACTTTTCCAACACCCGCCGATGGTGACAACGACACCCACCGGCACAATGTGGAACCACACGCAACGTCAGCCAAGCTGGAACAGAGGCAAATCTAACTTCCTATGACGAGCAATTCACTAAATTTACCTATCAGATGGTAGATCATAAATCTACCAGTGCTACACACATAAGACCAGACACATTAACAATTCCATGGGAAAAACTCTATTATAACATAACAATTGTTTACCTATAAAAGTGTGTTAAGATATTTATGATCAGATAGATCCTATTCATTTTGTCAAATCTTTTTTTTTGCATTAGACCAAAAAGTGTCTTGTCCATGTCTAGACTGAAAATGAAAATTACCTCTGTGGTATATCGTCCTTTGAAAAACCATGTTCTCTACAAACAGACATTTTCTTATAAATCCTGTATAATAAATAATAATAATTTTCTTCTTTCTGTGCCTGAATGCCAGGTTGTTCCTAATAGGCAAAGCTCTGATAAATAGGGGTGGGCAAGTTTTTTCACTGCTAGTATGTGACAGAACTTTGACGGTCAGCATGGCCAAGCATTTGATCTTAGCAAAGGGCAATGCTAGCTGCATCTGGTATATACAGGCATAAAAAACTGCTTAGCCATTTTTAAGCTTTAGTTTCAGGGTAGTCTGTGTACATCAAATAGAAAATAAATAAATACTATGCTCATTTCTGTACAGCTGACTCAAAGGCCCTGAGCTCATTTTGCTTACTCAGTGTTCTGTGACTCAGAAATCTGTAAAGTTAAAACGATGGAACAGGATTATCAGAAATGTCTGCTAAACACTTCTATATTTGACTGTAAAACCCTAACAATAAATGCATATTATTTGCTCAATTTTGGTCTGGTAAATATACCATTGAAAGCATTTTGTAATATCTGTTTAATAAAAGCAAACTGTTGATCATGCCAGAAATTCAGAGCTTTCCTGTGCCCAGTGCTCACATCCTATGCTATCTCAAGGAGAGTATGTAGCCCTCCCAGTCCTTATTTTTTGGACTACAGAATGATTAGTCTTTAGACCCAGTTCACACTTATAAGATATGCACTTCAACTTTGAGAGCACGTTGCAGGACATGTAAAAATCAATGTTTCCCTATGAGAGCCTTCTTAACTGGTCCGATTTGTATCAATCTGACTTTTGAAATGGTTCCTGCACTATTTTGGTGCAACTTGGGTCCAATTTCAGCCCAAAGCCAAATGTTGATAGGTACAATGTCCTCTTCCCCACAACCCTGGGCTGTGGTTGTGGGGGTGTGCAGGCATGGGGCTTATCGGAATCTGGAAGCCCCTTTTAAGAAAGGTGGCCCCCAGATCCCAGCCCCCCCATGTGAATGAGTAGGGGTACATAGTACCCTTACTTATTCACCAAAAAATAAAAATAGTGTAGTGCAAGAAAAACAGGAGGCAGTTTTGAAAAGTCCTTTATTAAAGAAGAATAGTGTCCCCTGTGGTAGCTCCAACGTTAATCAGTCGTCGCTGCTGAACCGATTTAAAAAAACCGCCCTCTCCCCACGAAGGCTCCAGCCGTTCTAGCAACTCCGGTGTCTGACAGTTCTTATATAACTATGGGGCTTGGCCATGCGGAGATTTGTTGGGAAAAGCATTTTTTTTTTTATCGTGATTGACGTTGGAGCTACCACGGGGGACATTATTCATTTTTAATTAAGGACTTGTCAAGAACTACCTTCTGCTTTTTTTACATTACACTGTTTTTTTTTTTTGGGGTGCATGGGTAGGGGTAGGGGGACATGCGCACTCCCTTTCTTAAAGGAGGCTTTCAGATTCGGATAAGCCCCCTGTCCGCACACCCCCAGAACCACAGCCCAGGGTTGTGGGGAAGAGGCCCTCGTCTCCATTAACAGGGAGACAAGGTGCTTTGGGGCAGGGGGATAGAGCCACCCCACCCCAAAGCACCCCCCATGTTGAGGGCATGTGGCCTTGTATGGTTTGGGGGGCATTTGCTCGCCCCCATTTCCTGACCTGCCAGGCTGAATGCTCGGATAAGGGTCTGGTATGGATTTTGTGGGGGGAACCCTACGCTGTTTTTTTTTTACATGTTGGCATGGCGTTTCCCCTCAAGACCCAAGTCGCACTCCTCTCAAAGTCGGATCAAAATCGGATCCCATTCATTAAAATCACATTGAAGCTGGGCAAAGTCAGATCGACAGTGCATGGCTTTCATGTCACACCAGAGTAAACCAGGTCTTATAGTATTGAAAGGGGAGAATGGGTGAGTCTCAGTAGTTGTGAGAAATATTTTGGCAGGGCTGACAACACTGTCTGTGAAATGCTGTGAGTTGTCAGCCCACAACAGTAAAAGGGCTAAAACATGGGGAAATGGGCATGTATTGCAAAAATGTATTTGTCATGAATTTGCAGTAATGTTTAATGACCTGTCTCTTTGCTTACCTCTCTGGTCTGTGTATCAGCTTAGGGACCGCGCTCTCACACCTGCGTGTTTAAGTAATCTTCTCTCAGCATGGCTCCACCTCATCCTATAACAGGAAACACTATTTAATTCTGTGCACTGCAAGCCAGCCTTGCCCGAGCAACAGTTGTGTTTAGGCTTCTGGTGTGGTGTCCTGCTGTATGTTATCTCTGACTTCCGTGTACCGACTGTGGTGTGTCCTTCTGACCATTCCTGTCTGTTAGTAACGTCGACCTTGGCGTGCCTTCCTGACCCTCCCTGTCTGCTAGTTGCCCTGACCTTGACTTGTTCTCATGACTATCCCTGAACAGCTGCTTCTGCTGTTTCCACCAGAGCCAGTCTGTGAGCATGAGCTGAGAGACCCCGGGGGCCACAACCTGGAGTCAGCTCCAGTCAAATCTATCCTCACCACTAGAGGTGAATACCTGCTGGCTCTTAGACTCCGAGCCCTGGGGAATCTTATGCTCTAGCTTCCTGCTTGGTCGTATTAGTGTTCAGGTGGAGCTGCTTTCCTGAACCACTCAAGGCTCCAGCCGCAGCAACCAGCCCATCAGTCCACAACCTTAGCGGTGCGCTCCTAACCCCAACGGTGTGAATCCGTCACCTGGCCTAAGGTGACCTGACAGTTTGCTCAGGCCATGGATCTGGCTAAAGTGCCTCTACCTGCCAATGATCAGCTGCAGGGAATAGTCTGCAGACTTGAGACCCAGGAATCTAATCAGATCCAGGTGATGTGATTCCTTCAGGATTTGGCTTCCTGCTTTGAACAGCTTCAGGCCTCCTTAGGACCCCTGGTTCGACAACCTGAACCACAATCTGCTACCGTACCTGTTCCCGTCACAGTCTCAGCCACAAACCCTTTGCATTTACCAGCCACGTTCGGTTACTCTGGGGACTCCAAGGCCTGCAGGGGGTTCCTTAGCTAGTGTACCATTCATTTTGAACTCCAGCCTCAAAACTTCCCGTCTGATCGAGCAAAGGTAGCCTATATTATTTCCCTCCTGTCTGGCTTTAGCCTGGGCTGCCCCTTTGTGGGAGAAAAGTGGTTCAGTGGTTTCTATCCTGTCTAATTTCTTGAAACACTTTTAGAATATCTTCCGAAGAACCAGGTCGTGTCTCTTCAGAGGCCAGCGCCCTTTTACGTCTCCGCCAAGAGTCTGCTTCTGTGGGACAGTATGGTCTTCATTTTCGTGTACTAACTGATGAGCTGATCTGGAATAATGAGGCCTTAGTTGCAACTTTTTTACATGGCCTTTCTGATAGAGTGAAGGACAAGTTAGCGGGAAGAACCATCCCTGCTGATCTGGATGATGTCATCTCCTTGTGCAACCAGATCAATATTCGCTTTTAGGAAAGAACCCTAGAAAAAAGATGTCGGCACTTCTTGGTCCTTAGTCAGCTTGAGCTCCCCTCTCTTCAACCCATGGAGCATCCTCTGCCAGCTGAGGAACCCATGCAGCTGGGCTGGACCAGGCTCCCAAGGAACATGCTAGGCGCAGAACTCTGGGCCTGTGTATCTCTATTGTGGGGGCAAAGGTCATTTTCGTGACACCTGCTCACTTTGTCCGGGAAACGTTCGGGTCTAATACATCTGGAAGGTGGAGTATTGGACCAAGAAATATCAACTTCTCATCTCCTTCTTTCAGTGTTCATGTTGGCGCTTCCTCTCATTCGGTCTTGGCATATCTGGAATCCGGAGCCGCTGGCAGTTTTATGGACTTGAGAACGGCATCTCCCATTAAACTTACCCTTTCGCCCCTCACCACTCCTTTGGTGGCCTTGGCGATTGATGGCACTGTTCTTCCAGGGGGTCCTATCCACTTCCAGATCCTCCCTGTTAAGATGTCGGTAGGGATACTCCCCCAGGAGTGGACGTCCTTCCTTATCCTACCTAAGGCCTCAACCCCTATAGTATTGGGCCTTCCTTGGTTACAGCTCCATTCTCCACATGTTGACTGGACTTCTGGGCATATCCTGGCTTGGGGTTCCTCCTGTTTCTCGTCCTGCCTACTCAAGGTTGCCCCAAAGGAGGGACTTCCCTTTTGCCACCACCTCAGTATCTTCTGCTCTTAGCGATTTCTGGTATGTGTTCTGCAAAAAATCATCTGAGGTGCTTCCTCCTCACAGGTCCTTTGACTGGGTTATTGACCTTGTTCACAAAGCAACTCTGCCCAGGGGTCGTACCTACCCCCTGTCCATCCTACAGACCCAGGCCATGTCAGAGTATGTTGCTGAAAATCTAGAGAAAGGATTAATCTCGAAATCCTCATCACCTGTGGGAGCACAAAAAGGATTGTACTTTAAGACCCTGCATTGACTATCGAGGCTTAATTGTGGTGACAATCAAAAATCGATACCCCTTACCCTTAATATCTGAACTATTCGACAGATTGAAAGGTGCCTCCATTTTTACTAAGTTGGATCTCAGGGATGCATACAATCTGATCTGGATACGGGAGGGTAATGAATGGAAAACTGCATTTAACACTAGAGCATTACAAATACTTGGTTATGCCCTTTGGTCTGTGTAATGCCCCAAAACTTTGTCAACGAAATCTTCAGGGATCTGCTTTATCAGTTTGTTGTCATCTATCTGGATGACATTATCATCTTTTTGGAAAATCTGCTTGTTCACAGAAACCATGTCCGTATTGTACTTCAGCGCCTTCGAGAAAATAATCTGT
The DNA here is from genome assembly GCF_042186555.1 of Aquarana catesbeiana. Lineage (NCBI taxonomy): Eukaryota > Metazoa > Chordata > Amphibia > Anura > Ranidae > Aquarana > Aquarana catesbeiana. The sequence goes on from NC_133324.1 coordinate 798,151,220, forward strand.
ATGCCAAGCTGGAGAAATGTTCTTTTGAATGTTCTAAGGTCCTGTTTCTGGGATGCTTTGTCTCTAGTTTCGGTCTTCGTATGAATCCTGGAAAGGTCTCGGCCATTACCAACTGGTCTCTTCCTGCCAGCCTCAAAGGCCACACAGTGCTTTCTTGGGTTCACTAATTATTACAGGTAGTTAATTAGGATTTACTCTTTCATTGTTGCTCCTATTATCGCCTTGACCAAGAAGGATGCGAATGCCAAGGAGTGGCCTCCTGAAGCTGTCTCTGTGTTTCATGATTTGAAACAGGCCTTTGTTTCTGGACCTTTGTTGAGGCGATCTGACCCCAGGAATCTATTTTTTATTGAAGTGGACACTTCCTCGACTGGGGTGGGAGTTGTACTTCTTCAATTCTTTTAGGAAAAACGTCAACCATGTGCGTTTTTCTCCAAAAAAAATTCTCAGGCAGAGAAAAATTATGCTATTGGTGCTATCAGGAACTTCTTGCGATTAAATTATCCTTCCTTATCATCAGTCACCACTACTGGTGGCCTACTCTCTGTTTGGATGTCAAAGACTATATTAAGGCTTGCCATGTCTGTGCCCAGTCTAATTCTCCACGCAAGCTCCTGCTGGTCTTCTCATGCCCTTGCCTATTCCTGAGGACTTTATCACCAATCTTCCACCGTCTGAGAATAATACAGTCATTTGGGTGGTAATCGATCAGTTCTTCAAGATGGCTCATTTTGTTCCTCTTCCTGGTCTCCCTTCTGCTCCTGTTTTGGTTCCCATTTTTGTTCAAGAGATCTTCCGCTTCCATGGGGTTCCTTCCCATATTGTTTCTGACGGGGGTGTTCAGTTCACATCTCGTTTTTGGAGAACATTTTGCAAATACCTCAATATTATCTTGGATTTTTCCTCTTCTTACCCTCCTTAATCCAATGGACAGACAGAGGGTCAATCAGAATTTAGAGGTCTTTCTTCACACTTTATTCTCTGCTCATTATGGCGATTGGTCCTCTCTACCCCCATGGGCAGAATTCTCTCACAATAATAATGGTAACATCAGTTCTCAGAAGACACCCTTTCTCACAGTTTATGGAAGACATCCTCAGCTCCCTCTTCTTATGACCTGTTCTCTGGACATTCCAGCTTTAGCTATGGTTCAACAATCATTCAAATCTATTTGGGGTGATGTTCAGGATTCCCTCCAGGCAGCTGCTGATAAATGTAAAGGTTTTGCCGACCGTCGCAGGCTTAAGCCACCTTCTCTACAGCCTGGAGACAAAGTGGCTTTCCACCAGGAACATCAAGCTCCAGGTTCCTTCTCTGAAATTTGCCCCAAGATTCATTGGCTTGTACACTATAATTTCTAAGTTAAATATGGTTTGCTTTAAACTTCAGATTCCTAAAAGCCACAAAATCTCAAACTCCTTTCATGTTTCCCTTCTGAAGCCTTTAGTCCTCAATAAGTTCTCTCTTGCTCTCCCTACCTCGGTTTCGGTCTCTGAGGATAATCAGGAGTACGAGGTTAGTCAGATTCTGGATTCCCAGCTTGTTAAAGGCATTCTTCAGTACCTCGTGCATTGGAAAGGTTTTGGTCCTGAGGAGAGGTCTTGGATCCCTGCATCTGATGTCTTTGCACCTCGTCTTTTGAGGAGGTTTCATTTGAGGTTCCCCTTTGAAGGGTTAGAAAGAGTTAATGTACTGTAACATTAAATGCTTGAGAAACAAAGTGTCCTTCTGCTGTACTTTCACACATAGCAAAACCGCAGGCCAAACAAGCTCCATAAATAACTGATTGTGAGACTATGTCCCCGGACAGTCCCTATTAGGGCTGCGCATCTTCACTGGTCTCACGATTCGATTCGATTACTATTATCTGGTCAACGATTCGATTCGATTCGATTCCGCGATGCATCACGATGCATCACGATTACCGACGAGCTCCCACTTCCGCTTGGGCTGCCTAGGCGGCCCTTCTTCCCTGCAATCTTCTGGGACACATCACAGTTCCCAGAAGATTGCCCGGCTGTGCAGGACAGTGCAGTGCGACATGCGCACCCGGCTGTGAAGCTGCAAGTTGTCACAGCCGGATGCCCACAGTAGTATTGCCAGCGCCGTGGACAGGCAGGGGAGAGAATGGAGGGTTTGGGTGGCCACGTCGCTGGATTGTGGGACAGGTGAGTGTCTTTTTATTAAAAGTCAGAAGATACACTTTTTTTGTAGCTGCTGACTTTTAATAAACAATAAATTTACTAGGCGGCCCCTCCCTGCCAGCGATCTTCTGGGTCCCAGAAGATGGGCTGGCCAATGGCAGAGCGCAGTGCGGCTTGTGCAGTCTGCGCCCGGCTGTGAAGCCATAAGCTGTCACAGGCGGGTGTCACTGCCCACAGTAGATATGACGGCGCCGAGGAGAGGGAGAGGAGCGAGGCTCCGTGCGGCCGCATCGATGGACCGTGGGACAGGTGAATGTCTGATTATTAAAAGTCAGCAGCTACACTTTTTGTAGCTGCTGACTTTTAATAAACTAAAAAAACAGGTGGAACTCCACTTTACGTAGTGCACTAATCTGGTGCACAACAAGGTACAGGAATTCACACACGGCTGCTGGAAGGTCAGGAGGGATTACAATCCACAACTGACAAACAGCCCCGTGAAGTTCCTCTACTGTCTCTGTGACATTTCTCTGGGCTCCCCTGTTTGCACCTTCCAGCACACTAGGAGTTAACACAGTGGAATGTGCAAACTGGGAGGGGGGCAGAGAAATAATGTCACACAGCACATGTAGGAGACAGTGTAAGTAGAATACAAACACACTTTTACTCTACATACAGCTGATAAAATACCTGTGTGGTAAAAAAAATGCAGTTAAAATCCATGCTGTATCTGCATTTTAAAATTTATGCAGCTGCATATCTTATTTTTGTCTGTGTAAATATAAATAACTGTGTCTTTGTCAAAATGGCTTTTGTTAATAAATACAATTGTAATCCATTAAGTGGTGATCGCTGTGTGTGTTTTTTTTTTTAAATATATGCATCATACCTCGTTTTTTTAGTCTGTGTGTAAAACTGTATAAGCCGGTCATGTGACTGCTCAGTCCGGTCCGCATCTCTCTCCTCTGTCTCATGTCTCTGTGATTCTCCTGATGTCAGTGGGAGTTCTCAGCCCCGCCCACCAACTGTAGCTATCAGATCAGAAGAGAGGCGGGCGGGGCTGCGGTCAGGAGGGACAGAGAGGAGAGGGGCGGGCCGGACCGAGCAGTCACATGTACGCCGGATATACAGTTATATACACAACTAAAAACGAGGTATGAAGCTACATATATTTAAAAAAAAAAACACATACAGCGATCACCACTGAATGGATTACTATTGAATTTAATAGCAAAAGCCATTTTGACAAAAAACGCTTGGGGTACACTTCCGGGAGGGGCGGGGCAAGTCGGGATGACGTCACACCCGACATCGATGTTTAGGGGTGCTTGCATCGATGCCGCATCGGGGAACCCCGAATCGCGATGCATCGATGCAGCGATTAAATTCCACACCCCTAGTCCCTATGTCCACCTGACCACCAACATCCTGTGACGCATGTTGCTATTTTAAACTATATGTCAAAAATGTCATACTATGTACATGTATATGATTTATGTCTTGTTCCTCCCCCTTATGCTATGTGACGCCTTTTGTTCTGAGTTTTTATAAAAACTCAATCCAAGCTACCATTAAAACTGAGCATACTTTGAATCCATTTTGTGTCTTCTTCATTTTGTACTCCCAGAGCTCTGTAAGGAATCCACTGGTCATTCATAGAACCTGGGCAGATTTAATCCTTTCAGTTAATGGTGGCAGCGGTTGGACGCAGTGTTCATCTGAGGTAAGTGGATTGTGTCTATTTTACTGACACTTTCTCCTTGCCCAGGCTCTGACAAAACTGCATGTGTGCACTGTGTTTATAAGGGGACATTCTTGCAGGACCATTGTGCTTTTGGTAAGCACCGTAAATTTGTCTCTGGTAGACTGTCTTTGGTAGACTTATATTGTTTGTCTTTGGTAGACTTATATTGTAGAAGTCTTTTTGGGAAGAACTTGTTTACGACCAGTGATTCCCTACCGTTCTTTTGCTTCTTTTCTTTCCATCGCTGCATGCTGAATAATAGAGTATAAATTTGAATTTAGAGTATAAGTTGAATGATATTTAATTGATTGGTGGAGCCTTGTATAGTAAGGCAATGGCTACTGCCCACCCATATGGATTGTTTTTGATTTAATTAGGAATGAGAGAAACAAGTAGCATACAGTACCCCCCGCCCAATCTTGTGGGAAACATGCAAAGATTATGTAGCTAGAGTATGTGGAATGGATTATTTTTTAAAGCGGAGTTCCACACAAAAATGGAACTTCTGCTTTTCGGAACCCTCCCCCCCTCTGGTGTCACATTTGGCACCTTTCGGGGGGGGGGGGTGCAGATACCTGTCTAAGACAGGTATTTGCACCCACTTCCGGCATAGACTCCCATGGGAGTCTATGCCTCTTCCTGTCCCTCCGCGCTGTCTCCTGGGAAACACACAGCTCCCAGGAGATAGCGGGGACCAGTTACGATGCGCAGCGCGACTCGCGCATGCGCAGTAGGGAACCGGGAAGTGAAGCCGCAACGCTTCACTTCCTGATTCCCTCACCTAGGATGGCGGCGGCAGCTGCCGAGAACCGAGTGGGTTCTCGGCGTCGCCTGCCGACATCGCTGGACCCTGGGACAGGTAAGTGGCCATGTATTAAAAGTCAGCAGCTGCAGTATTTGTAGCTGCTGGCTTTTAATATTTTTTTTTTTTGGCGGTTTAGGTGGACCCCCGCTTTAATAAATCCTTTTGTAGATGATCTGGCAGGATGGACAGAAAGTATGCATAGCAGTTCCCCTTTCCCACGGGTGGGTGCCAACGATGAATTCCATATGGACATGGTCAGAGGACACTGCCTGGGGGACAAAAAGGCTTTCCCATGGTATATGGAGGACCCAGAGTGGGACATAAAGTACATGAGAGAGGCAGGGGAGAACTGGGTAAATGTAGCCCCTTATTTGCGCGATATGCAGCCAGAAGGGAATAAAAAGAATAAGGGGCAAAAAGAGTTTGTATACAAAACCTTTCTCGCTGCCTTTTACGGCAGAACAATTGCACTTAGTGGAAGCAAAAGTAAAGTGACCCCAGATAGAGCCAACCACCCCCGTCCTTTTGTCCACTAACCAGTTCCTCACCATATTGCCTGATGCACCCCCACAGCCACCACCACCTGCCTACACACCCCTGTATCCCAGTATACCTGTGTGCAAGGCTTCAGGGGATGACAAGTTGATCCAAATAGCCGCCCTGGCCAAAGGCAACATAGGCAACCCAGTAAACCCCCCTCCTTTGGTGGCAGTGGCTCCACCTCCACATATACTCCAACAACAGATACCCGTGGTAGTGCAAGTCGAGGAAGCTTCAGACTCTGATGAAAGCAAGGCATGATCAGAAATAATTGTTGAAAAGAAGACGTTAGAAAAAATGCAGAGTAGAAGATATCTCAGATCAAGTTACTGAATTACGACAAAAACAAACCAACTCTGGTGTAACCTTGGAGGAGGCACCAGAACTAGAACTAAAACCCAGAGCCGCAAAAGTTACAGTGATGCATAAACTCACCACCATAAAATCTCAAACCAAAGGGCAAAAGAAATATCAGAAACAGGGACTCCCCATTGCTCCAACATTATCTGAAGGAGCCACAGCTCAGGAAGGCATAGTTTCTGGTGGTGAGGATGAGGAGGGAGACTCATCTGCACTAGGCGCATCAGTGCCTGATGTGGATGAGCCCGAGTCAGATGGAGTGAAACTGACCCTACCATTCCTCATTATGGGAGACCAGATGATCCTGAAACCATTAGATTTTGAGGAACTTACTACTATAATAAAAAGAGCCCCCAAACCTCAAGTTAACCCTATGGCTTGCATTGCTTTCTTAAAAAGCGCATGCAAAGATAGAAATTACACGCAGGAGGATATGAAGCTGATGATAGATGGTATTATGGGTTACGATCAAGAGAGTAGCTGGGACTGGAGAAATGTTGACAGCATACACAACATACAGACTGCTAGCATGGCAGCCAGTGCTTATAAGCTTAACACAGAAGATGGGCGTACTGAAATGTGGACACAATTAGAGGCAGAAATGAAGAAAGTTTTTAAGGAACAATCTTCCCTCCCCATGGCCATAGCTTGTAAACAAAAGCCGAAGGAAGAAATTGCAGAGCTCTACGAGAGGTTTATGAAAGTGTGGAAGGAAGAAGCAGGTTTAGGCACAGAGGAAGCAATGGGATCTTTGTTTATCCAGACCTTCATTTCTAGTTTGAGAAATTATGCAGGTTTGTTAGTGAAACAATTGATCTCAGACTGGCCCGGATTAACATTGAAACAATTCACTGCGAAAATAATGGAAAGGGACGCAGCAGGATGTTTTGATCTCCAATGGGTCACTACAATGCATTATCAAGAGGGATTGCAACACTGTAACCCCCAGGTTGCTAGACCCCGGGATGATACAGGTGAATTTAGACAGTGGGGCCGTGGGGGGAGAGGTAGAGGCAGAGGCCGAGGAGCGTGGGGTAATTTTAACAACCGCTCTGGACCCCAAAGATGTACCCATTGTTTCAATTGTGGACAGGAGGGGCATTGGAGGAGTCAATGTCCTCATCTCCGCTCTCCTATTCATGGGGAACAACCACGCCCAGCACAAACTGCCCCCCATGGGGCTTCTACCATACAATCCACACCCCACAGGTCAGATATTTCCTAGCCTGGAACCATCAACAACATTACCAAACATAGAAAGGCCCAGAAGGTGATGTCCCAGCATTCCCACTTCTTCTCAACGACAAGTACAACGAATCTCCCATTATCCCTTTGGAGGTTAATGGCAGGATACTCCCATATCTCCTGGATACAGGGGTGACAAAATTGACCATATCCGAGGAGATGTATAGAGGTGAGAGAATGGATGCTGAGCCTTCAATGGGAATTAATGGGATACCAACTAAAACTTACAAAACACCTCCATTCCCAATTACTGATTTTGTCACAGGGACAGTGCTCTTGCATCACTCTTTCAGAATAATACCCTCATGCCCAGTAAATTTTTTGGGAAGAGATTTAATAGGAGTTCTGGAAATTGAAATTTTCCTGACTCAAAGAGGGAGGGTAGCTAAAGAGTCACCACTGTTTTTCCAAGCTGAAGTTCCTTCCCTATTCCCACAGCCCTCTGGGCTAAGGACAGCCTAGATATGGGATACATCCCTTGCACCCCTATAAGGCCCGGTTAAAGCAAGGAGCGTCCCCAGTTTACCATAAACAATACCATCTCTCCAAAGAAAAAGAGGAAGGAATTAAACACATTATAGAACGATTTCTAAAACAAGGAATTTTGAGACCCATCATATCGCCCTATAAATTTGGTTAAAAAGAGTGATGGATCATACAGATTTGTGCAAGACCTTAGAACCATTAACCACGTGCCGACCAGCCGCCACAGTTTTACTGCGGCAGAATGGCACGGCTGGGCGAAACGACGTTACCTTACGTCGCTTCGCCTTTTGGCCACTAGGGCACATGCGGCGGGCGCGATACCCGCCAGGCTCCCGCGATCGCTCGTGACAGAGCAAGAACCGGGATCTGTGTGTGTAAACACACAGATCCCAGTTCTTTCATGAGAGAGGAGAGAGAGATTGTGTGTTCATACTATGTATGAACACCGATCTCTCTCTCCTCCTAGACAGTCCCATCCCCCCACAGTTAGCAACACACATAGGGAACACAGTTAACCCCTTGATCGCCCCCTAGTGTTAACCCCTTCCCTGCCAGTGACATTTACACAGTAATCAGTGAATTTTTATAGCACCGATCGCTGTATAATTGTCAATGGTTTCAAAAATGTGTCAAAAGCGATTCCACTGTGTCCGCCATAATGTGACAGTCCTGATAAAAATCGCAGATCGCCACCATTACTAGTAAAAAAAAAAAAAAATATTAAAAATGCCATAAATCTATCCCCTATTTTGTAGACGCTATAACTTTTGTGCAAACCAATCAATATATGCCTATTGTGATTTTTTACCAAAAATATGTAGAAGAATACATATCGGCCTAAACTGAGGAAAAAATTTGTTTTTTTGATAAAAAATGTAGGATATTTATTATAGCAAAAAGTAAAAGATATTGTGTTTTTTTTCAAAATTGTCACTCTTCTTTTGTTTATAGTGCAAAAAATAAAAACCGCAGAGGCGATCAAATACCACTAAAAGAAAGCTCTATTTGTGGGAAAAAAGGACGTCAATTTTGTTTGGGTACAGCGTCGCACAACCGCACAATTGTCAGTTAAAGCGACACAGTGCCGAATCTCAAAAAATGGCCTGGTCATTGAGTAGCCAAATCTTCTGGGGCTGAAGTGGTTAATAACCTTGTAGTTCCGATTGCCCCTATTGTAAATGAAGTGTCATCCCTCATCACCTCCATACCTGCTTTGGCAGTATGTTTTTCAGTTACTGATTTAAGTAACGCCTTTTTCTCTGTCCCGGTTGACGAAGAGACACAACTACTACACACTTTTTCCTATGGAGGGCAACAGATAACCTGGAATCACCTTCCACAAGAATACAGTTGGGATGGAAAGTATTCAGACCCCCATTAAATATTTCACTCTTTGTTATATTGCAGCCATTTGCTAAAATCATTTAAGTTCATTTTTTTTCCTCATTAATGTACACACAGCACCCCATATTGACAGAAAAACACAGAATTGTTGACATTTTTGTAGATTTATTAAAAAAGAAAAACTGAAATATCACATGGTCCTAAGTATTCAGACCCTTTGCTGTGACACTCATATATTTAACTCAGGTGCTGCCCATTTCTTCTGATCATCCTTGAGATAGTACTAGACCTTCATTTGAGTCCAGCTGTGTTTGATTATACTGATTGGACTTGATTAGGAAAGCCACACACCTGTCTATATAAGACCTTACAGCTCGCAGTGCATGTCAGAGCAAATGAGAATCATGAGGTCAAAGGAACTGCCTGAAGAGCTCAGAGACAGAATTGTGGCAAGGCACAGATCTGGCCAAGGTTACAAAAAAAAATTCTGCTGCACTTAAGGTTTCTAAGAGCACAGTGGCCTCCATAATCCTTAAATGGAAGACGTTTGGGACGACCAGAACCCTTCCTAGAGCTGGCGTCTGGCCAAACTGAGATATCGGGGGAGAAGAGCCTTGGTGAGAGAGGTAAAGAAGAACCCAAAGATCACTGTGGCTGAGCTCCAGAGATGCAGTCGGGAGATGGGAGAAAGTTGTAGAAAGTCAACCATCACTGCAGCCCTCCACCAGTCGGGGCTTTATGTGTTTGTGGATGGGTCTTGCTCTCGTCCCAATGATGACACTTTCTATGCCAAATATGCCATGGTAAAACAGGACCTACAGACTATGGCTTCAACAGAAACCTGGCCCACTGGCATAAGGAGGGTCTGACACTGAGTCCTAAAACTGGACTCATTACCAAAGAGGGGAAACCAGGTATCCCACCAGAGCTCTGGGAGCACACAATCAAGAAGACACAAGATGGATTCAAAGTATGCTCGGTTTTAATGGTAGCTTGGCTTAAGTTTTTATAAAAACTCAGAACAAAAGGCGTCACATAGCATAAGGGGGAGGAACAAGACATAAACCATATACATGTATATAGCATGACATTTTAGACATATAGTTTAAACTACCGAACGGATCCTCAACCCAGCCTGACATGGAGACGAGTGAGGGGAAGATGGCCCCCACCCATTTCCATATCATTACAGGGCGGAAGCAACGTCAAAACGTCACTTCCGCCCAATGCTCTTAAAGGGATGTTTACATTCCTTGTAATAGGAATAAAAGTGACCCAATTTTTTTAAAGAACAGTGTAAAAATTAAAAATAAAAGGTAAAATAAATAATTAAAAAAAAAAATTTCTAAATGTGCCCCGTTCCGACGAGCTCGCGCACAGAAGCAAACGCATATGTAAGCAGCGCCTGCATATGAAAACGATGTTCAAACCACACATGTGAGGTATCGCCGTGATTGTTATGCCCCGTACACACGGTCGGACTTTGTTCGGACATTCCGACAACAAAATCCTCGGTCGCACAAAGTTGTCGGAATTTCCGATCGCCAAGAACGCGGTGACGTCAAGCACGTACGACGAGACTAGAAAAGGCCAGTTCAGAACCAAGCGCGGCACCCTTTGGGCTCCTTTTGCTAATCTCGTGTTAGTAAAAGTTAGGTGAGAGACGATTCGCGCTTTTTCAGACTCGTGGCTTTCAGATCGTTTTCTGACGTTCAGTTTGTGCTTGTGGGTTTGTATCTGCTCTTCAGTGCGTGCAGTCAGTTCGTATTGGAGTTTTCTGTGCGATCTTGTCCGCTCATTGCTGTTTTTCAGGTCGCTCTTCACAGGCCTTGCTGTTCTTCAGTGCGTTCTGTTACTTCGTTCTGAGCAGCCGACCGTTTTGTAGCCATGTTTCGTATGCGTACTCCTCGTAGAGTTCGTGCTGTGCGGGGGCTTGGTGTTGGGGTCCTGATCTTGACACAAGTCCAGTCCATGAACAGGGTGGGGAGGAGTTCATGGACCAAGAATTGGTTGCTTCAGCGTGACCAGTTCTGTCATATGCCTTTGCTCCGTGAGATCCGTGAGAATAATCCTGATGATTTCAGGAACTTTCTCAGGATGACGGACCCCGTATTTCACCGTTTGTTGGCTTCGCTGACCCCCTATATCAGCAGGCAGGATACCTGCATGAGGCAAGCCATCACTCCGGAGCAGAGGCTGGTCGCTACCTTGCGGTATTTGGCCACAGGGAGAAGTCTGCAGGACTTGAAGTTCTCGACAGGCATCTCCCCCCAGGCTCTGGGGATCATTATCCCAGAGACCTGTTCTGCCATCATACAGGTCCTACAGAAGGAGTATATGAAGGTAAGATTTTTATCCTTTTATATCACATTTTATTGTATTGAATGTTTGATAATATATTGTATTTCTTCCCTCATTCCATAATTACCATGATTGTAATATGCTGTGAATGTCCCCTTTGTCCTCATGCATGCTGGATTTTTATGTAATTATTATTTTAGGTCCTTCATACATATTTGCCCTTCAATAACCTCCCCAGCATGGTGTCTCCTGCCCTATATTCACCTCATGTAGTCACTTAATAATGTATTTTATCAGCTCCATAGTAGTGCTTTACCCCAAACACCCCCTAAAATGTTTTGAAATGTTATTTTTGATTTAAATTCAGGCAGAGTGGCAGAGGCTTTTTTTTGTGGTGTCCCCAAATTTTTTGTAACCCTCCCTCCCCCAACTGCTAAGTCAGCTGATCCCAATTCTCTATCTTCAATCATCTATCTGCTGACTTTGCCAAACCCATACACACTATACCCATCTCTTTAGTGCTCAGATTTATGGATTAATTCCCCAAAGCATGTAGTGCAAGGGCCTGCCTGTATACTTTCCAATGGTACTGTTTAAAGTTCTTGTATCCTATTATGATCTTGATAGGTCATAGCAGAATGTCCAAATGTCCTCAAATGTGTACAGTGTGTATTTATATCTTTGTATTATGACACTTCTTACCTGTCCAGTGGGCTGCCAATAGTGTAACTAAGGAGGGGCTGTTCCAAGTAATACCCTGTATTTAGGCATTCATCTCTCAATGAAGTGAAGAGGGTTACCTGTCCAAGAGTTCCCCCCCCCCATAATGTTAGAAATGGCCCATGAGGGGGGGAGGGGGAATATGATAGATGTACCTTATACTTTGTTGTTGTTAAATTCCCCTTAATAAATGCTATCTGGAGGTTGACCCATAATGTTTGTGTCTAATCTGCTTGCCAGGTTTCTGTGAAAAAATAGTAATGTTTATTGTTTTTTCCTCAACAGTTTCCTTCCACGCCACAGGAATGGCAGACTGTGGCCTCCCACTTTGCCCAGCGGTGGGACTTTCCTAACTGCAGAGGGGCAATTGATGGGAAACACGTCCACATCGTCCCACCACCCAACTCGGGGTCGTACTATTATAATTACAAGGGGTTTAATAGTATAGTGATGTTGGCGGTGGTGTCGGCTAATTACGACTTCTTGTATGTGGACGTGGGGAAGAATGGCCGGATGTCCGATGGTGGAGTCATCGCCCAGACGGGCGTCTCCAGAATGGCAGCTTGGACTTGCCACCTCCAGAGGACAATGTTGAAGGTCTCCCATTTGTGTTAGTTGCTGATGAAGCATTTGCGCTGGGGGACCACCTGATGCGGCCATTCCCGATGAGGACCCTCACCCCGGAACAGAGGGTTTTTAATTACCGGCTGGCCAGAGCCCGAACAGTGGTGGAGAACACATTTGGAATCCTGGCCAGCCGGTTCCGATTATTTATGACACCCATCCATATGGCGGAGTATAAACTGAACCATATAATACTTGCCTGCTGTGTTCTCCATAATTTTCTACAAAAACATTCAGCCAACTATGCTGGCTCAGTTGGGCCTGAGGCCGGAATCCCAAATACATCAACAATGACGGCACTTGAAAGCGGCCGTCCTGGCTTGCCCTCCCTGAATGCCCGTGATGTCCGGTTACGATACCTGGAGTTCTTTGCGGGTAGGGGGGCTATCAATATGCCAGACAATCTGTGACACCTTTTTCAAATAAAAAACAACCAAAAGAAATTATTGGTGGACATTTACTGCTTGTGTTTGTTTTAGCTGACCCTGACAGAAATGTGTTGAGTGCAGAAAATGTCGTGATTGGGTAACCTTATAAAAAACAGTGTTGGCTGGTACTTCCTAAATGCAAAAACACATTTCACTACAAGTGCACTTGCAACTGCACTGAACCTGCACTTGTAGTGCAAAGAGGATTTGCCCTTAGGAAATAACCCCCATTTGTGCATAAAACAACAATTACATCACCCCAAAAGTGTTGTAGTGTTGAGACAATAATCCACACATTCTTGAGTAAGGCACTTTTTTATACCTGCACAATCACATGCGCATTTACCAAAGGCTTTTAAAACAAACCAACATGTTTGTTGTATAACAATGTTTGCAGTAGCATTATGAAAAATCAAAATATCCATTTCAGATAAAACAGGCCTGTGTAAAACCAACAAGAAAGCCAAAAAACTTGAACTTACAAAGTTCACATTAGGTAAAACCTGAAGGCTAGATCAGACATCAGTATTTAGGAACTGGGTTTGATCTAGCGTTCAGATGGGGGGAAATCACCCCTGGAAAAGCCAAATTTGGAAGATGCACACCAATTTACGAATGGCAACATGTGCTATCTGCCATCAGGGGGGATCAAGGGACGTGTTTTGGGGGAGAAAGCCCTTCCTCAATGCGACTTTATAATTGAGGAAGGTGTTGCACCTCCAAAACGCGTCCATTGATCTCCCGTGATGGCAGATAGCACATGTTGGCACACTGTGTGCATCCTCCAAATTTGGCTTTTCTAAACATTTTAAAAATTTTTTGAAGATTGGACCACATTAATAAAACAGGTGATTTTGTGGGGTTTAAATTCGCCCCAAAACATCAATGATGTTATTATTTTTTTTAATAACATCACTGATTTGGTTCTGGATGTTTTGCAATTGGAGATTACACCCCATGATCTCCCCGATAAGTATCTGGGCACTTTCTGAAGTAAAGCGTTCAGGATCCCTCACATCACGATCACCTAAAAAGAGATAAAGAACAAAAAAAAGGTCTCAAAAATCTGCCACCATCCATCTCTTTTACCTGAGCCTGTGGTCACAGACACTCACCTGTTGTGGTGCCAATCTCCACCACGTCTTCTTCTTCCTCCTGCTTTTCTTCTTCGTTTGGGGGTATTTCACCTTCTTCCATAGGTGGGGGGTCTGTGGTCTCCTCGGATGAGGGCTGTCCTCCGAGTCTTTTCTCCCCTATGTAAAACAAAAATGGTATAATTAGCACACAGATATTTGATGGCAGAACTAGAAATAGGAAACATTGCTTGGAAGTGGGGTACAATTGTCTATTTTAGCCGAGTTCCAAGATGTATATTTTTTTTATTGCCCTTTGTCAAGCTGCAATACTTTACATGTTTGGTACAAGCTTCACAGATGTAGCCCCCCCTATAGTATACACTGGAGCACCTGTGTGCCCCCCTAATAAAAATGGTGTTCTGGGGTCCCACACTAGTGCTCCAGTGTCCAGATGTGAAAACAGCTGCTCAGTGTCCTCTCTTTACACACAATCTAGTTGTCATTTCATTCTAGTAACAAACCCATCTACACAAACAAATCTTTGGCATCCAAGTAGGCCCCAAAAAATGTGTGAAAATGCATATGGCCTAAACAATGGTGTTCTAGAGGCCGAAATAAAAATGTTTGATACGAACGAATAATGGGCCCATGAACATTAAAGTTGCCCTTTTAAACGTTACAATTAATAAAAGCATATGGAGCAGAACGAACGTAATAAAGACAGAAAGAATAGGAACACAGCACAACTACTTACTTTTTTGCAGCACTCTCCGGATCTTTCGGTACTGCTCTGGCTCTCTCAACTTCAGGTCCGACCACCGCTTCCTGAGCTGATCTTTAGACCTTCGTACCCCGAAATTTCGCTCTAGACTCCTGACCACTTTACCAATGATTTTTGCCTTTCGGATGTTGGGGTTGGGGTAAGGCCCATATTTTCCGTCATAGTCGAACTTCCTCATGATGTGTACCATCTCCAACATCTCCCCAAACGACATATTTGTGGCCTTAAAACGTCTCCTTCTGGATCGGGACGTGCCTGGATCCGGCCTTTCCTCCTCCTCCTCCTCGTTGCTATAATTAGCCCGCACCTGCTGTAACTCTGCCATCATGCTTTTCACCCACTGCGCCGAACGAAAAGGGGCGGGGAATACACTAGAAAGAACGTCAGGGGCGGGCGGAGTTACACGCATGCGCAGTGTGTATAAAGCGTAACACGCGTGCGTATTACGTACGATCTGTGAGCGGAGGAAGGAGCATTGGACGCGCCGATCGTAAGAACGAAGGTAAGAGACAAACTTGTGCCTATACTGCTTCTAGATTGAGGCCTATATTGTAACAAGATTAGGAGAGTTTTGTCTGACATTAGGCTTTGTCTTGTGTTGTGTCTTGCAGTGAACATGGATATCTTAATGAGAGATACTGACTTCATGTCACTATTCATTGATATGCTAAGTGAGCTGCCCTGTCTGTGGGAGATTACCCACCCCCATTTCAAGAACCAAGCAAAGAGGAAGGCAGCACTGGAGCAATTGTGTGAAATTGTGAAGCAGGTGATCCCCACGGCAGACATCACTTATTTAAAGATTTTCATTGGTGGCCTGAGGAGCACATATCTGAGGGAGCGCAAGAAAGTCCTGGATTCACAGAGATCCGGAGCAGCAGATGACATCTATGTCCCCAGGATGTTGTACTATGACAGGCTGCACTTTCTGGCAGGCCAGACTGAACCCAGGCCATCCCTCTCCAGTCTTCCTTCCACACTTCCTTCCCCCCTGGCTGAGGCTTCTGACGCCCAACCTGGGCCTTCCAGGCCACATGTGGAGGAGCCCAGATTGAGCCAGGTATAGCATTCCTCTAAATATTTCTGCTTGTCCAATCAATGATGTTAAATAGATGTTAGTTTGGAGTACTAATTTAGGATTGTGATTGATGATGCAAAACATTACAACTATGTCCCTTTTTCATACACAGGGAAGTCTCAGCCAGGAGGTGGCCGGGCCGAGCCGGCTGGCTGATCTGCAGGTCCCTCCACCCCCCCTGAAAAGAGAAAGTGGCAGTAGGACGAGTGCCCTAGAGGAGGCGGCTATCAGATTCTTTTGGAGGGCTACAGAGGTCCTGGGAGCACCACAGACCAGGCAGGAGAACATTGCTGCCTTCATAGCATATAAAATGCAGAGGATGGAGGAGGGCCAAAAAGCCATGTGTGAGGCCCTCATATCAGAGGCTCTGGAGAAAGGTATGAGGGGCCAAATTACACCTCACACACAGCTTTGGGATGGTCCTCCTCCTCCTCCCTCTCCTCCAGGTCCTCCCAGTCCTCCTCCAGGTCCTCCCAGTCCTCCTCCAGGTCCCCCCAGTCCTCCTCCTCCTCCAGGTCCTACTCCTCCTCCTGCCACATCTCCAACTGCACAGCCACAGCCCGGAAGGAAGTGTGAAAGGAAGACCAGAAAGTGAGGACCCTGGGTCCAGTCTGGTCGGCCAAAAAATGCAGCCTCTTGTGGTACCACAGCCTGGGGACACACATGTCATCTGCTGCTATCCAAGTCTCTGTGAATTCTGGACCAGACTGCCCTCCCTTACATATGGACTCCTCAGGCCACCAGTTTTGATGTTGAAGAATTGATGTCTGCCGTGGGGGTCCCAGGCTTCGCTAATTTCTCCTGTTGATCCAGTGTTGCCTTCCTCTTTGTTTGGTTCTGATCCCTTAATAAAGGATTTTTGTTTTGAATTATACTCTCCTATGTGTTTTACTTCAAAAAGGACAGTTGGTTTGTGAGGATTCAGGTACATTTCAAATATACAATGTGAAATGAACAAGGGACACCAACAACAAACAATCTCCTTGAGATTAAATAATAAAAGATATCAATGGTGTTGGGGTAACTTGCCACACAAAACACACACAAAAATATTCTGGAGTAAAAATAAAAATAACATTGAACAAAGATCAGCCTTGGAAAAAATCCAAACATTAAAGAAAAAAAAAGGCTTAAAAACAAAATAAAAAAAACATAAAAAATATAAAACTGTCAGATGTGACAACTAATAACAATATATTGAGGGAATCCCACTAAAAAAACACAAATAAAAGTTTGTGAGAAGTGTGTGTGAATATGAGCAGCAAAACTACTTAATTCTTGTCACATTATAAAGAAGAAGAGCGTGCGCTGTATTAAACCATTTTTTACATTGCAGCGTGACGAAAGTGCTGTATCCATTGCGAACGCTAAGTTTACCAGAACGAGCTGTCCCGTGTAGGAATTTCTTCTGAGCATGCGTGGCACTTTGTGCATCGGAACAGGCCACACACGGTCGGAATTGACGCGATCGGATTTTGTTGTCGGAAAATTTTATCTCCTGCTGTCCAACTTTGTGTGTCGGAAAATCCGATGGAAAATGTCCGATGGCGCCCACACACGGTCGGAATTTCCGACAACACGCTCCGATCGGACATTGTCCATCGGAAAATCCGACCGTGTGTACGGGGCATTAGAGCGAGAGCAATAATTCTAGCCCTAGACCTCCTCTGTAACTCAAAACATGCAACCTTTAGATTTTTAAACGTCACCTATGGAGATTTTTAAGGGTAAAAGTTTGTCGCCATTCCACAAGTGGGCACAACTTTGAAGCGTGACATGTTGGGTATCAATTTACTCGGCACAACATTATCTTTCCTGAACAACCCAGAACTCCACCAGCAGCAACCAGCTGAAGGGTCCACAACCTTAGCGGTGCGCTCCTAACCCCAGCGGTGTGCATCCATCACCTGGCCTCAGGTGACCTGACAGTAGTATTGTGTAACAAAATGTAGCACTAAAGTGATAATAAACCATATAGGTGCAGTATGTATGTATATAATGATGCAAACATATACCAGTGCAATACGTCATGTCAAAGTGCTGGAAACAAAAATAAAAGTTCCAGAGGCCAGAACCAATAATGGATCACTGTATAGTGAAGTGAATTCAAATGAGCTAGAGCATGGAAATAGCCCACCCTTGAAGTAGAATTGGTATTCAGAAGTAAGTTGAAACAGCCATGACAGCACACAGAACACACAGGGTGAGGGGTAAATTCTCTTAACGAATGAAGTGGACTCATGTCAGCAACAGTAAGTCCATCATGCTAAGAATGCCAAAATATGGAACTCCAATGATGAACCCTGGAACTCACACGGATAGGGGTGAAGCTGGACCTCTGATGGCGATCAATCAAGGTGCAGACAGTGGAAGACACTCTCACATTTGGGTCAGCGCAGTAATTTCCCTTATCTTTATATCTATTTTTGACATTGTTTATTGCTGCTACCCTCTTCTCACCTTTCAAATGGATGTTTTTGAATATAGGACCAACCGGTCGTTTAACACAGATGGTGTATTTGTCACTACTAATACGGACAGTGAAATAGGTGGGCTATTCCTCAGGCTGAAAAACCGGATGGTGACCAAATTACATCTGCAATGGGACATAGCATTCCTTGAACAATACAATAAGGAACATATGGTTCCGAGGGGTCTATGCTGGGATGTACATCCCCAGCAAGGAGACTGGAACCTTGAACCATGGTTTAGGTATTTGAATGAGCTAGGAATTAAATTTCTTAGCTTTTTGGTGGACAAAAAACAATTAAGACGGTCTATTATTGATAAAGGGATTAAAGATCTCACAGATAAACTAACACCATTTAAAACCATGTCCGAATATATTTTCCTTTCTACCAATTTGAAAAATCATTTGGAGAAAGAGGACCGAGACCAGAGAACTAAAAAAACAAAAGAAATAAAGTTGAGATGTGAACGACTATAAGATGAATTTAGTGTTTGGCTGGCAAAAAAAATTACAACCTGCCCATAGTTGCAGTAGGGGAGACCTCCTTAACGGAGGTTTCCGATCCTGCAGTACTAAGCACAGACAGGAGACTTGTCTATGAACCTACTCCGTCTGAAACATCTAGACTGCCTGGGGTCATGGTATCCAAAAGCGTTCCAAGAATAGACCTTCTAATTTTCATACTCCAATTAACTCCAACCAACTAAGACATTTCCTGAATAACAGAGGTAGAGGCCCCAGAAATAGAGGCAGAGGTCAACATCATGGCAATTCGGGGAACTCTCACTATAATGAGAGATACGAAGGATCACCCCCGGTGGTGGCATAACAGCCGAGTTGATTATAATCAAGTGAATGATTATTTCCAAAGAACACCTATTCGTACACACAATCGGTTCCTACCCCTTCGAGATGAGGCTCTACGTGATGTTCATCACGATTCATATTAATATTTGAATAGAGAAGAAGACCATTATGCAAGATCTCCATATAATTATAATCAAAGCTGCCCAGGTCCATCCCAGTATGTGGGTTTTCCCAGGCCTACACAAGGCTACCAAAGAATCCCAGAACGAAACGAGGCTCCCGAGGGGGTTGGCGCATCCAAGGCAAAAAGAAAAAGAACTTAGTAGGTAAATACATTTTTAATTTAAGTAAAGCAACCCTTACAGATACAGAGAAATTGGTGCTAGATAAGGGACTTAAGTATGTTCTCCCAAAAAACGTAACAAATTTTCCACGTTCATTGACGTGCAAAAATTTACTCGTAAACTTAGTATCCAGAGACATTTCCTCACATAACCCCCTAGATCATCTGTGATGACGGCACAAGATGACATATACATTCAGGCTTGTCAAATCCCTCCTTGTTTAACCCTCCTGGGACTATGGCACCCTCCATCAATGTTTTTTGTAATCTGGTTTTACAGGATCTGGAGAAATTACCAAATAAAAGAGTACACACTAATCCAGCCATTAAGGCTGGGTTAGAACAATTATGTGAACAGAAAAATCTGACCATCCGCCCTGCAGATAAAGGCAGGGGATTGTCATATTAGATAAAGACGATTATGTCAAAGAAATTAACAGGCTCATTGGAACCATAGCACTTACAGCTTGATTCCTAGGGATCCTACATCCAGTTATAAAAATGCCTTTGTTGTGCTTATTAATGAAGGCTCATCTTTGGGCATTTTGGATAACAAAGATAATTTTTTTTGGTACTTCTGGCCCCTTGCTTCCCTGTAATGTATTACCTTCCAAAGGTACATAAAGACTCAGTCAATCCCCCTGGACATCCCATAGTCAGCGGGATTGACTCAGTCACATCTAGAATAGGACGTTATTTTGATTTTCATCTTCAACCACTAGTCAGACTAATCCTTTCTTATCTCAAGGACACTCAATATTATCAGGCTCCTAGAAACAATCGAATATCAGGATGGCCTGATTTTGGCAACAGCAGATGTTGCTGCCCTTTACATCTCCATCCCCCACGATCTGGGTTTCTCAGCAGTAGATAATTATTTATCAAAAAATACAGCTCTCCCCTTAATTCTACAGAATTTTATTATGTAACTCCTGAAATTCGCAAAAACACAACATAATTACTTTTGGTTTAGAGATCAATTTTACTTGCAAAAGAAGGGTGTAGCTATGGGGGCCAAGTTCACACCCAGTCTGGCGAACTTGTTCATGGCCCAGTGGGAGGAGGATGTCGTCTATGCCCTCAAGAGACCCGAGTTAGTTCTTTGGGAGAGGGACATAGACGACATCCTCCTCTTTTGGAAGAGTGATTTTGAATCCCTGGATGCCTTCATGACCACGCTCAATAATAATAACAGGGGCATTACCTTGAGTTATGAGGCTAGTCTTACCACTATACATTTTTTAGACTCTGAGATCTCAGTGACAGATCACCACTTGGAATTCAAAACATATTTTAAATCCACGGACCGGAATGGATACAGTTGTCACCATACTCAATGGCTTAAGTCAATTCCACACAGTCATTTTTTACGACAGCGGCACAATGGTACTAATTCAGCCGATTTTCATTATCAATTACAAATCTTAAAAAAGAGATTAATTGAGAAGGTCTACAGATCCGCAGATCTAGATGTAGAAATCAATAGGGCCTCCATTTTGAATAGGAACTCCTTATTGATTGACCACGCTAAACCTATTCAAGATAACAAATTTAAGTGGTCTTTTTTCACCACTTATTTCATCCAATATAGGCAAATCAAAGAGATATTTAATAAACATTGGAAGGTTCTTCAGAGTGATAGGTACCTCGGTCCAGTTATTCCTGAGCATGCGGGTGTCATTTTCAGAGGGGCCCAGTCTGTACAGGGACAGATTGCACCCAATGTTATCGATCCCCCTAAAACCATTTCTTTTTTCTATCAATGCAAGGGCTATTACCCATGCCGCAAATGTAATGTGTGCCTCCACAATATTTGTGGTAAATGTAAAACAGACACATTTACATCTTCAGTCACCCAACACATTTATCCGATGAAACATTTCACCACCTGTGTCACTAGATTTATAGTTTACCTGTTGACTTGTCCCTGTAAAAAGCAATACGTGGGATGCACTATTACGACAGTCTCGGTGAGGGTCAATGAACATCTAGCCAGCATTAGGAAGGGTGGGACAAACCACAGCGCCCCCCGCATCTGACAGTATTGCATTGTTTTTTTATGTTGCACTGGCAAACACTTTAAAACTGCATTAAACCCAAAAACAAAAATGTAATATATTACAACCTACCAATCAGTAGATGTGGTGGCTGCATTCGTTTTCTCTTTTTAGGCTTTTTTCTCTTTTTTATTCTCCTGGTGATCCAGCCAGTAACACACCTATTGTCTTAGGGTGTCTGCATTCTGGATGAAGTAGTAAAGCAGACACCTTTTGGATAGCAGCTATTTTCAAAGCAGATTTAGATGGACTTGGTGAACAAGTTGAAACTGAACTCCAGTTAATACTTTATAAGCAGTTACAGCAAACTGTTTTTATTTCCTTTTGGGATAAAGCTTTTACATAATTGAATATATGCTGACCATTGTAAGCACCCCTGTTAGTATTAAATAGTTTGTCTCAACTCTCTAACTGCTACTTAGTGTGGACATCTTGGTCTGTTAGCCCACATTCACATCGGGCTGTTTTGACATGCGATTTGACATGTCAAATCGCATGTCCAATCGCCGCCTATTGCCGGCAACGGCCGACTTTGTGGCTCCGCACTGACTCATAAAAGTAGTTCCTCCTCTACTTTTGGTGACTTCGGGGGAGATTTGACTAGACATCTATGCATAAACCCGCACAGATGTCTGTCAAATCGCCCCCGAAGTCAGACTGAAATGCTGGTTTGAAATTGTGCGAGTTCAGCCGAACTCGCACAATTTCAAACCAGCCCTCGGTGTGAATGTGGAGTGAAAGGAAGTTGAATAATCAATCAATAATCAACTTACTGGACAGATCACCAAGTGAAAATGAAGGAAAGAAGCCTAAACAAAGAAAATAAATGCAGCCATCACATCTATGAATTGGTGAGCTGCAACTAAATACATTTTGGGTTTAATACGGTACTGCTTTAAGGCAGAACTTCAGCCAAAAGGGGAAGTTCTGCTTTTCCTCCTCCTCCCGCCCTCTTCTTCTACTTTTGTGATCTTTTTTTTTGGGAGGGAGGAGCTGGTAACTAGTTTTTACAGTTATCTGCTCCTACTTCTGCTTGGATAGCCTAGACCATTGATGGTGAACCTTGGCACCCCAGATGTTTTGGAACTACATTTCTCATGATGCATGCGCTCTGCAGTATAATTGAGCATCATGGGAAATGTAGTTCCCAAACATCTGGGGTGCCAAAGTTCGTCATCACTGGCCTAGGCGATCCAAGCGGTAGTTTGCTGCCCCCCCCCTTTTTGCTTGCAACCTTCTGGAACCCATCACAGGTCCCAGAAGGCTGCGGGATCACTCACAAAGTGTAGCACCACATGCTCAGTGGAAAGTCAGACATGAAGCCACAAAGAGTCACAGCCAGCTTCCCAAAGTAAACGTGTTGGTGCTGGGGACCCGGAGATCAGCGTAGAACCAGCCCAGGTAAGGACGGTGCTGGATCCCTGGACAGGTAAGTGTCCTTATAGAAAAAGTCAGAAGCTATAGTATTTGTAGCTGCTGACTTTTTTTTTTGGGGGGAGGGGACTGAAGATCTTCTTTAAGCATTTTCATATGAACAATTTTCTATCCAATCAAGAAGTGAGCATCCTTCACATTATTCAAGCGCACTGAGACAATGAAAAAAAAAATCTTTTTACTGTTTAAATTTGTGCTGTAATCACAGTGAAAATGATTGTTTTGGCTTTTATTTTACATTCTGATAGTTTTACATAGTACAGCCTATCAACTGAACAGAAACAGCACAGGGAGCCTGGAAGCTGCAGAACATTACTCAACAATGCAGCAAATTATTGTTACATCGTACCATTAATCTAAATACTGACAGATTCTGAAAAACAGCTATTTTGTATAATTAGTGAATTGTTGAATGAATAGCCAAGCGCTCCTTTGTAGGTAATAGATTCTCTTTAGTGGTATGGTGGCATTTAATATTCTATGACATTAATCAAAATGATTTCATACAACCCATTCCATCTCCATATGAAAATTATTTCTCAGAAAGTGTGTCAAGATTCATCAGTATGTCACACAACCAGTTGAGATCTGACACAAGAAATTATACTCATTTCAAACTGAAAAAAAAAACTACAGTAAAATAAACAATGGAGATTTTTGCGGGAACTACTGTATAATTATTAACTACGGCAATTGAAATTTACATTGATACTCAACTATATTTC
The DNA here is from genome assembly GCF_042186555.1 of Aquarana catesbeiana. Lineage (NCBI taxonomy): Eukaryota > Metazoa > Chordata > Amphibia > Anura > Ranidae > Aquarana > Aquarana catesbeiana. The sequence continues at coordinate 798,174,732 of NC_133324.1, forward strand.
CTATATGTCCATTATACATGTTCCTAATAGTGTTTTATAAATTTGTTTTACAAATCTTTATGTTGTAATGACATTTGATTCTTAAAAAAGCTATATCACCAGCTATGGGATTTCATTAGGAATGGTCATTTCAGCTTTCAGGGACATTGTGGACATTGGGGTCACAGTTTGAAGACAAACTGGAAAACTGGTTATGATACAAGTAGGTCATAACAGCAGGGAGCTGAGTTAGGTGCATGAGAGCAAAACAGTGCTGTCTACTGTACAAGCTAGCATTCCAGTTCACCAAAAGCCATGCAACTGGCTTATCATATACAAAAAGAGTCGCGCTGACAGTTAAAAATGCAAAAACATAGTGAAAATTATATAACAAGTGCTGTAAATGAGTCCAAGTAAAGAATCCAAAGACATACTGCAAAAATGAATTATTAGGGGTCAAGTTCTCCTCATATGTGACCCAAGTTGGAAAATATGCAGTCACCATAAATCACCATGTGCAAAGTCCACAGAAGACACCGCCACCTTGAAATGGTAAAATTGCCTGCTTACCGACTGGAATGGACCTTCAATCAAAAAAGGTCAAAAGCGCTTTTGGCTAAATACCAAGCCAGGGTCTCTCAACGATGTTCCTGCGGAGTCCCCTTGGGCCAAGGTAAAGGTCAACCAACCACACTCTCCATGGTATCATCCTCAAAATTAAAAGATGCTTTCTTTCTTGCTGTCTTCTAGCTAGTACAGTCACCAATGCTGGACTAAGCAGGAAGTCAGATACAGCAATGGAGCCGGTAAACAGAACTTGAAAAACTGGCGAACTGCTCTACACTCTCTCCTGTAACTTTCATGTGGATGCCCAACTACACAGGCCAAGGAGCTTTTGGGTATGATACCATGGAGGGTGTGGTTGGATGACCTTTACCTTGACCCAAGGGGACCCCGCAGGAACATCTTTGAGAGACCCTGGCTGGGTATTTAACCAAAAGCGCTTTTGACCTTTCTTGATTGAAGGTTCATTCTAGTCGGTAAGCAGGCAATTTTACCTTTTCACTGTGGCGGTGTCTTCTGTGGACTTTGCACATGGTGATGTATGGTGGCTGCATATATTCCAACCGGGGTCACATTTGAGGAAGACTTTATCCATAATAATTACTTTTTGCAGTATTTCTTTGGATTCTATACTTGGACTCATTTACAGCACCAGTTATATAATTTTCACTTGTTATATAATGTTTTTGAATTAATCATTTTTAACTGTCAGTGCAACTCTTTTTGTATATGATTATGTTTGACTGTGCCTATATCATGCAGTAGAGTTGCAGCTTGTACAATTATTGTTTTTGTTTCCCCTATTTTTGTATTTGTGGTTTTCACTTCAAGATTTACAGTATATGTGAATTTTATTCCTTTGAAAAATGTAACTGGTTTAAGCTTCATGCACAGGGGCAATTTGAGGCTTTGTGTGCAGGAGAGACACTTGCAACGTACAGTTGCCCGCAGTATTGAATAGATATATGCTGTCTGTATGCACGTGCAAACTTGAACACATAGGGGTTGATTTACTAAAGGAAAATCCACTCTGCACTACAAGTGCACTTGGAAGTGCAGTCGCTGTAGACCTGAGGGGAAGATCTGAAATGAGGGGAAGCTCTGCTGATTTTATCATCCAATCATGTGCAAGCTAAAATGCTGTTTTTTTATTTTCCTTGCATGACCCCCTCAGATCTACAGCGACTGCACTTCAAAGTGCACTTGCAGTGCACTTGTCGTGCAAAGTGGCTTTGCCTTTAGTAAATAACCCCATAGACACAAATCTGGTAACATTGCTCTTGTGCAGGGTTGGGCTTTTACTTTCAGACATGCCATGCAAACATAGCTTGCCTCAAATTCTCCCTATTGGTGAATGATAATGTTTCTTGGAATTTCTGACCACTATCATATTTTTTTTTAATTATGGCACTAGTAAACACATAAATAATTTGATTAGTTGATCATACAGATGTCTTAAAGTGAACCTGTAAACCTATCTGAATCCTTCTTTCAGAGGGTAGGCTAACACTGCTCCCCCTCCCAGAACATCTGCTGTATACTTACATTAGAGGTTAGATGTCTGCAGGGCTGCAGAGTCACTGGTGGGAGAGGGCATGAATAGGATTTGCACAGAGTACAAAAAAACTCCCAAAGATTATGTAATGTCTATATGGATTGTTTTCATGCAGAGATTGTTTTCAATACCAGAGAGGTGGCGATCATTGCATTGAAGGTATGCGCACGTGCGCATACAAATTACTGTGTGTACTTGGCACCCAGTTGCCTATTTAAACTGGCCTGTCACCATGAGTATTTGTTGAATGGTCTTCAGCTTGTACCTGTATTTCTGTGACCTGATCCATTGAACCTGCTTACCTGTGTTACCTGTGTATGACCCGACTTTCTTCTGGACTTTGCCTATGCTCCTGCATTAACCTTGTTCACCTGATCGCTCTGCCTGTTTACTGGACTCGTCTTTGCCTGCTGATTCTGTACCGCGCTACCTGGCTGTGACTGACCTTGGCCTGCATCCTGGACTTGCTCTGCCTGCTGACTCGATCTCTTGTTATCCAGCTGCCGCAGGTTGCTGCCTGCATACCGATTCTGCTGCCATCTCCTGCTCTGGTGCCAAGCTACTTCAGTATCCTGTTCTTAGGACGGCGACCCCCAGCTTCATCCACCTAAGAGCGGACTTCACCAGCCAGTTACTCCCGCACTCGATTCACAGTGCCGAGCTCCGTTTGGCGCCAAATTCAAAAAGTAAAACACACAGTATAGATACAGTATACTGTAATCTTACAGATTACAGTACTGTATCAAATAATTACACATCCCCTTTGTCCCTAGTGATCTGCCCAGTGTCCTGCATGCAGTTTTATATTATAAAAACTGTTCTTTCTGCCTGGAAACTGGAGATTGTGCATAGCAAGCAAAACCATCCCTTTACATCAAAAGTGGTTTTAGACCAGCTAGAAAACAGGGATAATAAATTAGAATCACTCACAGAATTGAGCGATAGTGATTTGTGGGGAGATCCGTCATCAAACACTGAAAAGTAATTACAGTGACAATTCTGCAACTGAGCAAATTTCAGTGTTTTTGATTATATTATTGAATAATTTTTATTATTATTATATTATTATTTGGTATATATATATATATATATATATATATATATATATATATATATATATATATATATATATATTTATAGTTATTTATTATATTATAATTTATGATTTCATTTTTCAAACTTTATCATATCCGGGATGTCTACTAGACTTTGGTTTGGACAGATTTAAGTGAATTATTCCTAAGAATTACAGGCCTACAGTATAAAACGCCAAATTTCCATGCAAAATAATTGTATCGCTTTCAGCACCTAAAATCTGAAATAATCATACCGCCAGGGAGGTTAAATACAGTATGCCACATACCATAAGTATAGCTGCTATAGCTAATATACAAATAAATCAAATATATAATATTATAATATTAAATCAACCACTACAAATTACATTTCTAATAAATCAATACAAAATTAGTCTTTATAAACTCTTAAAATTTCCCAATATTCGTGAAAAAGCGAAATGCCCTATGCTTTTCCAATTATACTACTTTTTTTGCAATCAGCATTACAGTTCCACCACTTCACCTATATTGGTGGGGACTTAGCAGATTTTGTAGACCTCAATATGGGTGGCACAGTGGTGTAGTGGGTAGCACGTTCACCTAGCAGTAAAAAGGGTCGCTGGTTTGAATCCCAACCACAACACTAACTGCCTGGAGTTTGCATGTTCTCCCTGTGCCTGCGTGGGTTTCCTCCAGGTACTCCGGTTTCCTCCCACACTCCAAAGACATGCTGGTAGGTTAATTGGCTTCTGGCAAAATTGGCCCTAGTGTATGAATGTGAGTTGGGGACCTTGGATTGTGGGCTCCTTGAGGGTAGGGATCGTGAGTGTGCGATGTATGTGTGGAGCACTGCATAAATTGACAGCGCTATATGGGTACCTTAAATAAAAAATACGGATAATTGTAGACATGCACACTCACTCAGGTAGAACTGGATGGACTGGTGTCTTTATTCAACCTTACTAACTATGTAACTATGTAATATCTATAGGACTATATTGTGCCATTTTGACCCTGTCAATGTCTTTTCCTTTTCAATTTTATCCATGTTATTCCTGTCTCCTTTGGAAATCCATCCTTGCACATTGTGGGGAAATAAAATATACTAGTACAAATTAAGATCTTGACAAAGTCCTAAGTAGGTGAAATGAGTCAGGCTGTAGAGAGCTGTGATTGCGTGGTACGTATGTTAGGTGGAGTGAACAGTCCTTCTGAAAACACTGTATTATTCAATTGTGCTATTCACAGCACCATTGTGTGTGAGTGCTATTTTTAAAGCTTTTTTATAGTTTTAATATATTAGTTTTATTTTTTTTACTACAATGGGCAAGGATGGAGTTCCAAAGGAATAAATTGGATAAAGCTGAAAGGGAAAGAAACATTGCTAAGTCGGAATGGAGTATTACAATCTGATAGAGACCTTTAGATGTTAAGGTCTAAAAAAATCCAGTGAGTCCCCAAATTCACTATTCTTATGGGTTAAATATTGGAGTTGTAAAGTTGTTGGTAAATTGAATATGTTTTTAAATTATTGGTATTAAACACCAAAGCAAACATTTATTATACTGCAGGTAACTAATTATTAGATGTGATGGCTGTATTAGTTTTCTTTTTTAGGCTTGCTGTCTTTTATTTTGATCTGGTGATCCAACCAGTAAGTCTGTTGTTTTTCAAAAGAACAAGCTCTCTTGCAGTCACAGGGATGAGACAAACAATTTAACACTGACAAGGGTGCTTATAATGATCAGCTTTTGTTTGTTTATCTAAAACCTTTATCACGAAAGGAAAAATGTTTGCTTATAAGGTTTTAGGTGGCATTTGGCTTCAATTTGTTAGTGTATTTAAATCTGCTAGTACATCAAACACTCCTTTCCCCCCAGACTGACAATGCTACTATACAAAGGTGCTCCCTGTGCTCTTTTATTCAGAGTTGGGCCCTCTAATACAGGAGGTGTGTTACTGGCCAGATCACCAGGTAAAAACAGAGGGGAAAAAAGCCAAAAAAAAGAAAGAAAACTAATGCAGCCACCACATGTAATGATGGGTAAGCTGCAATATATTATATTTTTGGTTTTGGGTTTAATATTACTTTAAAATATGTATTGAATGCTCTATGTTGCTTATATAACATAAGAGGGTTTTAAAGGTTTAGTTTCCAGCTAGACATTAATTTATTCACTAGGTGGTGACTAAGCAGTTCCCACAATGAAAAGCTCTCTATGAATGGAGGAGGCAGATCCTTTATTCATTTGCCCACCCTCCATTCATTGATTGTGGGAACCAGTTGTAAAGCTTGTATGAATAGAGTATGGTGACAGAAGAGGCGGGCTGTAGTCATTCGTATTAACCGCTGCAGAGCTTCAGAGTTATCCAGGGGCAGAATATTGAAGATTTCAAGGAAAACAGTAGCCACCAGCACACAGGACACTCTGCATACATATAAGTACTCTCCCTAATGCTGATTAACTGCTTTGTAAATTTGTTTCATATGGGTTGATTTGCTAAAGGCAAATAGGCTGTGCATTTTTCAAAGTGCAGTTGCTCCAGAGCTAAGTATATGAGGTTAAGCTTCACTTTGCAAAGAGTACCCAATCATGTGCAAGTAAAAAAACAAAAAAACCCCAGCATTTTTGCTTGCACATGATTGGATGATGGAAGTCAGCAGAGCTTCTGCTCATTTACTACGCTCTGGAGCAGCTGCACTTGCAAAGTGCACAGCCTATTTGCCTTTAGTAAATCAAACTCATAGGGGTTGATTTACTAAAGGCAAATCCACTTTGCACTACAAGTGCACTGCAAGTGCACTTGGAAGTGCAGTCACTGTAGATCTGAGGGGAAGATCTGAAATGAAGAGAACATCTGCTGATTTTATCATCCAATCATGTGCAAGCTAAAATGCTGTTTTTTATTTTCCTTGCATGTCCCCCTCAGATCTACAATGACTGCACTTCCAAGTGCACTTGTAGTGCAAAGTGTATTTGCCTTTTGTAAATAAACCTCATAGTGTTTGATACATATTTAAATATTTTACTTTTTTTTGCAGATTTATGAAAAGTTTCCATTTTTAGTTGGGTAAATATGAATATTCCATATTTACCACATCTAGCCAGCAGGTGGAGCTTTAGAATCTGCTTACTGATTTGTCTACAGTTTTGAACTTCTGTGCTGCAGAGGGAATGCAATGTGATACCCAGTTGTTCACTCCTAAGCAGAACATTTACACACAGCTGAATGAGGAGGACACAGAGTTTTAGTAAGAGACTTTGGAGACTTTTAGTACAGAGCTTTAGTCAGAGACAGACTGTCCACAAGTGAGCAGCTACAGCTTGTCTGAAAAGTTAGAAACATTCAATTCTTTTTGTCTTCTTTGTTATAAAATTGACCATATGCATCGTGAATTATTACACATACTTAACATTAGGGTTACTTTAAACATAATGTCATTTGCAGCATGGTAATGTTTTACATGATAAAATACTTTAAAAGAACATTTTCCAATTTCACACATTTCTGTATGAATACCTTTTCTACTGTCCAATAGAAATATATATGAAACGGCTACACCAGAAAACAGCAGATACCTTTATTCAAAGCCACATTGCCCTATATAAAGCAATGGATCTGATGACAGACCAACAGGAAATAATGAAACCAGAGCTCTTAGATTCCAATGTGTAACACAATGAACGGACTTAATTCAAATGACTTTGTACTTCTGGTTCAGTAATAGAATACTGGGGACAAAGTTTGCAAAACCAATCTTAGTAAGAATCAAATGGCAAGTGACAGATCTTTGAAAAGTACTAAGGGCCAATTCATACATGCAGAAATCTGTGTTTTTCCGCACTGGAAGAATGTCAGTCACCATAGGACACACAGAAAACAATTGTTTGCTATGTGTTCTATTCACATTGAGAAATTAAGAAATGTCATCAACACACCAAGGATTCCTTGAAAGGGTCCAATGCTTTATTCTGTGGTCACGTGATAAATATACAGCAATCGTTCAGAGCCCCACAGGGCCCCTTTATCAGGTGCTGCAGTGATCTGCAATAAAATGCACATATTTC